>NC_134464.1:117984760-118639260 GCF_047948215.1 Lycorma delicatula | reverse complement strand
AAATGAACGTCCTTCGTGATTATTGGATGATAACAAATACCGTAATTTGAGTTTAAAGAATATACAGGTTTAAACTAAATACTCACGACAGATATCAAATTTAACATATTCACTATGCCTGTACATTCACTTTCTTCTTCTTTCTTTTCCTGTTTAGCCTCCGGTAATTACCGTTCAGATAATACTTCAGAGGATGAGTGAGAATGATATGTACGAGTGTAAATGAAGTACAGTCTCAATTCGACCGTTCGTGAGATGTTTGGTTAATTGAAACCTAAACACCAAAGAACACCGATATCCACGATCTAGATTCAAATCCGTGTAAAAACAACTGACTTTACTAGGACTTGAACGCTGGAATTCCCGACTTTCAAATCAGGTGATTTGGGAAGACGCGTTCACCACTAGACCAATCCGGTGGGTTACCGGATACATTCACTATATGGTTTAAACAAAACGGGAACATAAAGTTATTGCGCAAGTGTGCTGAATACGTTCTCAAGACTGAGTATTACCAGAGAACGGATTATATACAACATAAAAAGCTTGAAATATGCATGAAAAATGCTTAAAATACGCATAAAAAGTGTCAAAATATGTAACTAAGTTAAAAAAATTTCAATATCAGCATTTAATTAATAAGTAGCGAATACCTCGTGCGAGGGTAAACCAATCGTCACCATCTATCGGTTACAAACGGGATGCCTCTGCGGTGGTGAAATGAATATCTTGGCAAAAGAATACTTGAATATCCGATTTTCAAAATTCAAGCCAGGTATTTATTAGTAGATTGAAGACTAACTTTTACATGCATCAGGTACACTCTCGACCTAACAGATCCAAATTATTAGGAAATGTTGCAACCAGTATTCTGATTTTAAAAATTGAAATGAGGTATTTACTAGTATAATACAAAATAACAATGGAACCTAACGAAAACAAAATGTTCTTCAGCAATGATTTTTTCGGGCAGTCGTTTTTAATTTTTAATTATTATCGATTGTTTTGTTTTAATTTATTAATGATTTTTTATAGAAATTTAAAAAATAATTAAAAACTATCATTTTTTAAAAATATATAATATTTTTATTTATTAAAAAAAATATTTTATAATAATTTTTTAATAATATTTTTATTTATTAAAGATGCCCCGTTTAGTCGCCTTTTTTAAACTAAGCTAATCAATATGGTGAAGTTAATATTTCATAAAATTTATCCCTTGTTCGAAATTAAATTGTAAATTGGATAGATTAATTTAAAAATTTAATCTCTCCAATTTACAACCTACCAAAATAAATTTTATAATTCTTTGTTATATTGTTAAGGTATAAAACAAAATACCTGCTAACGCAGATTTTTGTATAACAAATTTGTTACGAATATTTTACTTTACTTCCCATTCTTTATAGTAAAACGTGGGAAACGTGTGGAGGTGGGGGTGGGGGTGGGGGGGTTGAACAAAAATTTACTTCTGTTATAACAGCCGAAAAAGAAGAAGAAAATCTCATGTGTGCACGCGCGTGTGTGTAGAAAAAATATAGGAAAATGTATAAAAGTTTAAAGATTATTAAACGTTACGTTGAATACTATGGATGACTGCACTGAGACAAAACTTAACACGCTTATTTGATATTACAGGTGGTCTTAGGTCACGTTTCTTTTCTTTTTTTCAGTTAAAAGAATTAAACGACATTTCCAAGCGACCTACTTTAGTTATTATTATTATTTCCATTTTAAAATTTAAGCTGATGTTTATTTATTTACTATAGAAATAACAGGCTACGTCCAAATATAATTTCATGATGTTAGAAGTTCTTTTACAGCGTATGAAAAACTCCAAGCTTGAGTGGGATTCGAACCTAGGACCAATATAAAATAATTGTTTAATCAATTTATTTATTGTTTGAATGATTTCAAAATTTTTTAAATACTTTTAAAATCTTTGCAATTTTTGTTTGTATAGGAAGCAGTTATATATAAATATATCTTCTTTCTTTTTCTGTTTAGCCTCCAGAACCACCGTAAGGTATTACTTCAGAGGATGACTGAAGATGAAAGTAAATGAATTGTAGTCTTGTATAGTCTCAGGTCAACCGTTCCTGAGATGTGTGGCTAATTGAAACCCAACCGCCAAAGAACAACGGTATCCTCGATCTAATATCCAGGTACATATACCTCAACAGTATTTCAGGCACAAATACCGTATAAATTATGATAGATTATTTACCTTATTTGTTAATAGTTGAGTAAATATTTTAATTGAGCTACATTATGAACTCGTATGTTGCTCGTTTCAACATTGTTTGGAGAGTTAAATTTTAATGTAGGTCATACGTTTTACTTAACATAACCATCCTACTTGACATAACATTATCATGTTATGTCGGTTATGTTTTACTTATTAAGGTTATAATTAAATATATTTACAATTAAATTTACTACATTTAAAAATTTTTTTAAATATATTTACTAAAAATTTATTGATAAATGTACCAATTAAGTGATTGCTTTGAAGAGAACAAGAAAAAAAAAATTACTATCTGACTAATACAAAGGTTTTTATATTTACATATTACGTTTTCAGTTACCAGGAATGGAATTATTTCTACGTATTTTAATTCGTTCTTTCATTTTTTTTCTTTTAAAGTTAGTCCTGAAAGTTTAAATAATAAAACAAAATTCGGCTTTATGAACTTCGAAACCCCTCTTTAAAAAAAAGGAGAGAAATATTTATAATATTAAATTGTAAAATTTGTTTGAATTCTTTAATTTTTTTTTAATATAACAAACAAAAGTTTTACTTTTGGAATTCATAGAAGCCATAATTAATAGATAGTGTTTATATAGCACAGTGAACTTTCTCTTTTTTAGTGACATATCCAATATGGCGAAAAAAGTAGTTTTTAATGGAGTATGGCCTTTAATCTCCAATACCGTTTTTTTTTTCAAAGTATTAAATAATATACATGTTAATTCTGCTTCTTGGACACGATAAATAAACTTTAATGGTAATATTAAATATGTAATAGTTTGAATGGCATTTTTAAAATTACGTTTAGAAATGAAGTCAAAATAAATATTAAGTTATTGAAAAAAATCTAATTCAAACGACTTTAAAATTTTGAAATTTGAAAGATTTTATTTTTTACGTTTTAAATTTTTTTTTAAATAACATATTTTTAATAAAAATTTAAGTACACAAAAAGACGCTATCATATGAAAAAAAATCGTTCGCAAGATTTTCGAAAACAAAAGAATTATTTTTTCCATCGAGAATGAGGTAACACTTCCTAGAGCAGGCGTGGCCAACAGTTTTTGCCTCCGATTCGAATTCGAAAGAAAACTTTTTTCACGGGCCGAACGAAATATTAAAATTAAAAAAAATGTTTCGATCGATTTAAGTAAACAAAATATTATTATGGAATTTGTTGTACTTTTATTTAGATTCATTAAAGAAAAAGTTTGTTCGCGAATGCTGAAGATTAAGTATTTCTTGGCAAGTTTTTTTTTAATTTCCGTATTTTCCATTATTCAATTATTTATAAAAAAAAAAAAAACTAATATTGACAAATTTTTCGCGGATCGCATAAATTCATTACGCGAACCGGATTTCGCCCCGCGGGCCGTGTGTTGGCCATGCCTGCCCTAGAGTACGGTAAAAACTGTTATCTTACTTTAAATTTTACACGTCTATAAACGTATTTTATTTATTTTTTTGGAGCCGATTGAATGGTTTGATTATTTTCTTCATTTCCTCCTGTTCTGTGTTAATCTTGACTTCAATTTAATTGCTTCATCTTGAATTCTCAATTAAATGTTCTATATGAATAAAAATGAAAGAATAAATCTTTATTTCCCTTGTAAAAAATACTTGTATAAATAAAAAAGAATTACAGTGTATAATTAGGAAATATAATACCTGCAAAGGATAACCTGTGTGCAGGTATTAGCCGCTTAATATAATATCTCTGATAAGGAAATATAATAATCAAAACCATATTTAAAATAAATAGTGGTAACTAAAAGTTCCCACAAAAAAAATGTAATTGTTAAAGATTGAAATCTATTAAAATTTATTATCTTAGAAAAACGACAAAGGAATAAAGAAATTGAACTAAGATAATAATATTTTATAGGTAATGAATACCCGCACCCATTCATTAAAATTCAACATCTAGATTTAGTAATATCAAGAAGGTACAACAATATGAAGGTGATGTAAATAATATTTATATTGTTTTACACTTTTATGCTTTGTATATTGTACAAATTGGAGTAAAATGATTATCGATAAGTGTTGGTTTTTAACACTATATAAATAATACAAAAAAATGCCAAATAATCTTAGTATTAATATTACAATTATAAATTTACCTTTAATAAGTCTGTCTTCATTAGTTAGGATTAGCTCCGTTATAGGATTTTATATAAACAAAAGGTTATTAAGATTGGATTAGAAAATTAACTAATTATGAATCGTTTAGACAGAATGGTAAAAAAATGTATGGAATAGTGATTCATACACATTACTTGTCATTATCCACTCTTTAAGGAGTTTTTTTGTTCATTCTGTCATACGTAAATTTAGCAGGAATATGTTGTATTAGTTTAGGAAAAATATACGTGAAATGTTTTCTGCAGATTGAAGGTCATTTCGGGATACTAAACAGTGTTTCTAAAATGATGGGCTGGCTAAAATTTGTTGGATTCTACTTGTAAAACTAAAAAAAAAAAAAATACCTTTAGGAAAAATGGGAATTTCTCCTTCGTTCTCCCCTTGTCCGCCATTTTGTTATTGTTATATAAATATTTATATCTCAAGTTCGGATACAGTAATTACATTAATATTTGGTAAGTGTCATTGTAATAAAGTTGTAAAATGAGGAAAAATCAGGACTTAAATACCATCACAAATTTCAAAATAGCGGCCATGTTTATTTTTCAATCTCTTATATCTTCATAAATATAAGTTTTTTTCACAATATATGTTATTTACTAAAATATTAAGCCTTTTATTTTTAAAAAATTATATTTTATTTTTCAAAATCGCTTAGCAAACAGTCGATTTATGGCAGACTTAATTTTGTGTTTGTTTTCATGTCCTCCACTTTACGTTGAATTCGATGAAATATTGTTTTTATTTATTGCTAATTCCTGTATTGTAAATTAGTATCAAATTAAGTAATAATTTACTCCCAATAAAATTTAATTTTAATTAATAATAAAACAATTGTATATTAATTTTTCCCTTTTGAATAATTTTACTCAGCGACTATTGCTGCTGATCATGTTAACAAACATATATTTAACGTAAACAATACTATAAACATACATTTTGATAAAAGTAATATTTATGGAGATATAACAGATTGAAAAATATACTGCCTCCATTTTGTAATTTGCGAAGATATTTAAGTCCTGATTTTATGCTAATTTTAAAAATATATTACATAGACGCTTACCGAATAGTAATGTGAGTATTGTCATTTTTCCTAAGGGTATTTTTTGTTTAGTTTTACAAGTAGAATTCGAAAAAGTATAGCCAGCCCACAATTTTAGAAACAATCTGTATATGCCCCGAAATAAAGGGTGATTCAAAGAAACGTGAAATTTAAAAAATTAAATAACGTTAATGAAAAATTTTTTTAGAAAATGAATTTTATTTCATGTAATTGTACAAACGTTGCCATTTTAGGATACATACATTTTAGTTTATTTTTTAAAGATGACATCTTCCAGGTGACCTCCTCTTCTACGTAAACACTCACGAAGTCTCTTCGTTAAATTGTTCGTGGTTTGACGTAACATCTCAACTGGAATTTCCGCAATTGCTTCTCGGATCTCTGCCTTCAGTTCTTCCGTTGTAGCAGGTTTACTGTGGAACACTTTGCTTTTAAGGTGACCCCGCAAAAAGTAATCGCAAGCTGAGAGATCAGGCGATCTGGGAGGCCATCTAATGTCACCGTTTCGTGAAATGACACGTTATCCAAAAAATCGGCGTACAGCTGCCATCGATATTCGTGCAGTATGTGACGTTGCTCCGTCTTGTTGAATCCAGGCTGTGTTAAGAATCGGTGGAAATCTCCTTTGTTGTTCCACAACAAAGGTTTCAAGCGCGGCTACGTAATGAGCCGACGTCACTGTAATCGCAAGACCGTTGTCATCCTCAAAAAAATAAGGGCCTATAACACCGTAAGATGGCATAGCACACCACACGGTCACTTTCTGGCTGTGCAACGGACGGTGGTGAAGCCGCGTAGGATTTTCTTGTGCCCGGTATCTGAAATTTTGCTTCTTAACAAATCTACCGAGGTGGAAATGCGCTTCGTCTGACATCCACAGTTCGTGAACAAACTCTTCGTTATTTTTTATCTTCTGAGCATTACATTACAGAATTGTGCTCGCACAACTGCATCGATCGGTTTCAGTTCCTGGACGATCTGCAACTTGTATGGATGGAATTGCAAGTCCTTCACTAACATTCTTCGAACACTTGAACTATGCGATTGTAATGATGCTGAGAGACGACGAATTGACCGATGTGGACTTCGTGTAACAGCATCTTGTAAAGCTTGAACATTCTGTGGTGTACGGACGGTTCGCTCACGGCCTGGAGGTTTCTTTCTCATTGGCGAACCGGTTTCCTTAAAATTAGATATCCATGTTTTAATTGCATGTGCTGATGGAACACGGTCGTGCCGTCCCAGATTAAAATGACGGCGAAATTCTCTATGCGCTCCCTCCACACTGTCATTGTTTTTGTAAAGCGCTTGATAGCAAATGCACGTTGCGCACCACTCCAAGGATCCATGACAACTAAATGGCAGGTTAGGTTAAAGAGGCTGGCGCCACTTATCAAGTGGTACCAATCGCCCACGGCTACCAACACAACTTTCAAAATTTCCCGTTTCTTTGAATCACCCTTTATATCTGTTTTTTCTATATATATATATATATATATATATATATATATATTGATTTTTTATCTTCTACATTACCTTGATCATTAAATTAACTAAACTTTGTTATTAAGAACCAGCCAGTGAGAAAATTAAACTGTAGTTTTCTTATGACCGTTGGAATATTTATCACATAAATAAAACAAACATGTAAGTAAATAACTTAGAATTTATTTAGTAAATCTAATGACATTAATCTGCCTATATCCATTGTCTATGTCTATATCGAAGTCACTCGTATTATATGTTTTACTAAATTTAGTGACAACTAAATTTAAAAACCCCCAACTGTGTTTTGCTAAGTTTTTTTTTGTATTCGGCGGCAACTTGCGAACATCCCTCACGCAAGCAAAGTAGCCTATATGTTTTCATATTCTGAGCTAAGAAGTTCCATCAGAGTAAGCTATACGTATAAATGGCATAAATCGACTTTCTATTTGGTATTAATATTTTCGTAACGCCTAAGTTGGCGAGATCATAGATAGGAAGAATAACTTTGAGGGATATGGTCATTAGACGTGAATCTACGCCAGTACATTATCAAAGACTTGAAGAGCAACGTATACGCTCAGCTCAAAATCGAGTTCAACCTTCGAGAAACACGTTAGGTCTCAAATTAGCTTTTATTACCCTTAAGTTCATTAACTAAATTTGAAAGATATTCAAACAGGTAGCATGATTAAAATAACTATTGCAATACCAAAAAATGGAATGATAAACCTGGACTTGCTGTACTTGGAGCAAAATAATTCTCGAACAACTTCAATATCTAACAGATTTCAATAAAAATTTTGTGAACATCTTTTTCCTTAAGATTCTGTTTTATCCGGAAAGTTGTGAATAGCGAGTACAATAGCCCACACATAATTATTAAAATGCTATTTCCTATTTTTTAAGTTCTATACTCGTATAGCGCGGGCGAAGCTGTGGTGGGGGATAATTTATAAATCTTTGTCATTTTAATAAAATTTTTCTTAATAATATTATTGTAAATGTAATTTATCTATTTATACTTACTAATAATCATTATTTATGAATAGAATTCGTGCATTCCAGTCGAATAACATACCTGAAATCAGAGAAATGTAATAGTTCATATTAGAAATTATTCATTTATTAAATTACATTTTATCTCTAATTATTTTACTAATAATATAAATTAGTGCGTAATTCCTTAATCTAGGATATTACATCTTCTATCAACGGTAGGTGAACGAAAATAAAGTATGTAGGCAACTTGTTAAGAAAAGCAGCAGAACTTTGCTATAACACTAATAAAAATTTGATTCCTTTTTTGTAAGATATATTTTTAATTATTTGTTACAAAATAGATGTTCTGAAAAATATGTTTTGTTAAAATTTAATTACCTTAAGTAAAATTAATTCTATTTAATTTGAAAAGTACCTCTAACTATGAATTTGTATACAAATATTTATTTTCGAACATATGAATTTTATTTATTTATCATAAAGATATTTGTTTACAGTACTGATACAAAAAATACAAATACAAAAAATGTATAATTGAAGATTTAGTTATAAGAGACGGTGTTACTTGCAACTGAATATATTGGAACAAAATTTTTGTTATAATATTCTGTTATTAGGTACAATTATTATTAGAATTAAATTTCCTAAGCATTTGGCACCGTTGGTATTAATACAATTTGTATAAATTAAAGTTTCCATTTACCAACAATTTTCAATACTATATATGTCCTAGTACTTTCGGAGTCACTATTCCATCATCAGGGATTTCATAAAAGATTTAATTAAAATTTCATATTTGTAACTTTTCTATGTATAATTATACTTTAAATTAAAATTGCTATATTCGTAATAGTCGATCGTCAAAAATAACAAAATAATTTTTACGTTAATAAGAATGTAACGTCATGTCTGTAAGAGTTTACGATTAATATGATAGATAATAGTCGTAAACATCTTACGGACATAACGTTACATTCTTATTGACGTTAAATTACTTTTTATTTTTTGACGACCGACTATTATAATTTTAATTTAAGGTATAATTATACATAGAAAAGTTACAAATATGAAATTTGAATAAAATCTGTTATGAAATCCCTGATAACGGAGTAGTGACTCCGAAAGTACTAGGACATATATATTGAACATTTTTGGTAAGTTGAAACCAGACCGAGTTACTTTTTAACCCTTTAAATATTATTAATTTATTTAATTCTACCGCTCACGTGTGACGTCACAACATAGCAGTAGTTCAGAGAATTTTTTGGGATGTGGGTGAGATTTTTCAAAAAATGATTTACAAATATTATTATTTTTTAATTGTTTAACAAATATGCCTAAAATAATATGACCTTAATTAGGTGAAATCTTGAGATAGCGAGGGTGACCTTGCTCTACAGCCTCACCCCCTTGACCTTTTAAATTGAAAATTTAATGGCATCAATGCCCGATATATTGAAGTAATCTGACCAAGTGGTCAAAATCAGTCCAGTAGTTCTGGAAATATAAGGTGATTTAGAGGCCAACCCGCACATATGTACATACGAACATTAACATCCGGAAAATTTCCATCCGGTTTTTTGGGTTCTTTAGGTGTCAAAATGTCAAGATCCGGTGAAAACCGCATATACCCGAATTGGACGATTGAAATATTTTTCAATCTAGAGCTATAGCGCTATCTAGACGGGAAAGTAAAATTTAATATTTACCAGAATTTACATTTTCATTTTTTATTTTGGAATATTTTTCACTAATTTATTCTCGGATGAAAATATTCTTCATGTTTTTTTATGTTTTTCTCTCTAGCTTTCGGAACTAGACTCGTATAAAAATTAAATTAGTAAATTTGTAACATCGTATAAAATTATCCGATGTGCAATATTTTTTTAATCGATGGTGGGAGGTTTGTTGTTTGTTCCCCGATTTTATACAACTTGACAACAGCGCAGTTACAGCCTAAATACTAAATTGTGCTATGCCAGGCAATGCAATTTTCTACTAATTCTTATTTCATTTTTTTAGCGTAGAATACTGTTTTTAAATTCTTGAATCTCTTCATTTCTCAAGCAGTTGTTTTCGCTTTATCTTTCATTTTTAGCTTCTATCAATATTATTTTTTTCTGTTTTCCTTTACGTTTCCAGTATTTTTCTTATTCTTCACGTTCAGATCCAAACGTCATTACTGGAGAAATACTTGTTTGATTAAATAAAGTACTTTTAGACCGTTCATTTTCAAATAGCGAACTACAAATTAATATCAATTCAACTTAATTCATATACTCATTTGTAATCGCAAAAGACAAGTCGTCTACCATACAACTCCTGCTGTAAATCACGCCTACCGTACGTATCTAGCCTTCTTGATGTAGTTATAAGTGGTCCTTTCTTCCATGAAAAATTTTTTCGTTGCAATTTAATATCAAGTAGTCTGGTTATAAAAGTTCATGCAAACATATCTTATATTTATATAATGCAGAATTAAAATTTTATAATAACTATTTAAAGACACATTTTGGTAGGTTTAGTTTAATAAACTTCAAAATTCATACGTTTGTATTTTGTTTTTTTTTTACACTTTATTAAACCATTTTACTCAGAATAGAATTTTCTATATGTTTTGTATAAAATTTTTGTGTGTTTATTACTTTATTACATTAACCAAATAATTTTTTGTCAAACATAAAATAGTGTGTGTTTCAGCATCAATCTTTTGTCTTTTACCACAGATTTCTAGAAAAATACTAAAAATAAAGTTCTGGGGTCTATTTTTTTCTATTTTCAGGTAAAATCTCATATAATTAACTCTATAATTTGGGTTCCAATGATTATAGTTTGACTTACTTTTAATGAAGGCACAGAAATCAGGGCGAAATCTTTCGTCATCCGACACTCGCTAACTAAGCGTTACTGTGAATTTTCTTCTTTATTTTTATCACTATAAGATGTCCTGAAAGATTATTATATTTTTCGTGAGTTCTTCTGTAGGTAAATCCCTCGTATTATAATTAAACCTGTTATTCATTACTATAGTATAGAAAGAAACCGATAGGAGTGTTAACGGAATTTGTAAGTGATATTTAAAAAAAATTAAAGAATTGAAATAACAAATCCATTCATTCCTATAATTATAATTTCGTCTTGTGTTCATTCTTTATTATACTATTCCTACTAGTAAACCTAAAAAAGAGAAATTACAACAGAAATCAGTGCCAACTGTATAAACTCGTATCTTCAAATAATTACCATCGCTTTTATTTATGAAATTACGTTAAATTTGTTTTTTTACCAAATCTGTTTTGACAATCTCTGGTCAAATGCGTTCTCCCGCGGAAAAATTCAAATGCAGTCTTTGCAAATCGTGTATTTTTGGATAAATTTAAATGTAAATATCGTGTCAGTATTTTCATTAAGATCCCTATAAAACTTGCATAACATATCAACAGTATGTAATTAATATATTTACTTCATCTGTAATTCCTTTATTAATTATATATTTTTTCATGTGTGAATTATAGATATCTTATCCATTCTAAGAAAATACAATCTCTATTTCGTGTATTCACCTCCGTAACATTTATATTTAACGCCTTGACCTTTCGTTCACTGTCAGAGAGAAATACGTGTATCATTCCTGCACTATCAGTAAGATACAAAAAAAAAGTAAAATTTATTTGTGAATTTACTATGTTTTTAGTTCATATGTTATATTTAGTTTAGTTTATTGGTTTTAAGGAGTTTCACAGATTGCAATGAAAAATTTACGATTCTACAGTTTATCTGGGTAATCGAAAAACGATGGTGTTGCTATTCCTACAAAAAATAAAAAATAAATTGGTTTCGACGAACCACGTCTTAGGTATGATAGGCTTGAATCTGTGCAAGACTTCACCTCACTCTGAAGTCACGAACAAGGGACGCGGCTGCCTACAGACCCCGAATCTATTAAGCTGCACGGGATATCTGGAGACTTCGGGAATTTTCATGAAACTACAAAAAAAATTAGTTTTTCTTCCCCTGTAATTTACTCTTCTATTTTCATTCTGCCTACTGTTTATTTTTATATTTGTATATATTTTTTATGTTTCTTGTAATCTAAAATAGAATAAAGAAAAAAATTAATTAACACTTCGTGAAGATAATTATCGCTTTGTATAATAGAGTCTATCTGCTTTATAAGTCCTACCTCCCTATCCATCCCACTCTTTTCTCTCTCCTTTTTTGTTCGCTATTTCTCTTTAATATATATTTCCTTCTTTGTTATGTTATTATTAGCTCGTTCATTCCATTGTTTTTTGTGTTGTAACAATAGACCATAGCAACAAACTAGGATGGGCAGGAAGTGGAAGTCATGTATTCAGGTGTATAGAAATATATATAACAAACATATTCACAAAGGTACACATTTGTGTCCGTGTTTGTCTGCACAGGCATTTCATAGCTAGATACTCTACTATAGTAACGGATATGAGGTCTATGAATACAAAATTAAACCTGCCGGACATTTACGTTTGTTTTTTTCCCTCTTTTTATATTCTTTATCAGTTACCTTTTATTGCGTTTTTTTTATTAATATAAAATTTATTTATAAAGAAAAAAGAAGTTAATAACTTATTTCTGCAATATTATTTTTTATATGCTCTAGTAATGTTTTTTTTCGATATTTGTGACTATTTCAGAAATGAGATAATTAGGTTTTTTATTCCTTTAATTTTTTTAATAAAAAAATAATAAAATGAGTAATCCCACTAGTGATTCTCTGTAATACAGTCGTTATAATTTATGCATTTTAAATTACAAATACGTTGAATTATTGTTGTAAAAATATCTTTATCTACGAACATAATTAAAAAAAAACCTGACGTGGACACCACATGACTTCCTTGTACGCCTATTAAATTACATAAATACATTTTTTGCTGCACTTGTTTTAAACTTATTTCGATCTTATTACCATCTTCCAATTCTTTAACAAAGTGGACAGTACACAACTGTATTGTGGTGGACACCACTTGCATCACGTTTTTTTGTGGTGTCCGTATCAGCATTTCATATTAGTTTATATATTAATTTTGTTTCACAAAAAATCAATTAGTTGTGGTGTGAGTGAGAACGTTTCGGATCCGACAAATTCTATGGATACATTTGTTCGAATCCGATTTCATATATATGTATTTTTTTTTCCAATTTAAATATATTGATTTATTAATAATTATTAATCTCTGTAAAAAAAATTGAATTAAAATGAAAAGTACATAAAATTTTATTTCTGATTGTTTTTATTGAATTTTGATTTATTGTAAAACTTTTTTACTATGTGAGGTTAATAATAATTATTAATGAATCAATATATTTCAATTAAAAAAAAGAGATGAATTCTGATTTGAACCGATGTGCCTTCCCTTGTAGATCAAAATATTTCCTTAATTAAAATTTTGTTTGGCTGTAACTCTGGAACCAACGAAAACAAGCACCGCTTATGATATATCGTTGTAAAGCTGTCAATGACGGTTTATTATACTGCACTTAAAAAAAGTCCAAAATCCAAATTTAGTTATCCAAATTAAGTCCGTACGTACAGACGTCACGTCGAAACTTGTTGAAATGGATTCAGGGATGGTCAAAATGGATATTTCCGTTGAAATCTGTAAACCGACATTTTTAGCGATCACAGTACTTCCTTTACTTTGTACAAGGATATAAAAAAAGACTGATTATTTTATATGATAACTTTCATATTTTGAAATAAATGTAAAACGTAAATGTTCATTTGTTACTATTCCATGAAGTAGTTGTATTTCTACCGTTCTAATCCTGGAAGGAATTCTTTTCACGAAATACGTATTAATGAGATCGGCACGAGGACTACTCCGAGCAATCTACGGTACGCTAACAAACGACGTTGAGTTTTGATTTAGCTTTACGGGGATTTTTGTCAAGTTATATGCCACTTACCCCTGATCGGATCACCAACTTACAGTCGGTTGTATCAAGTCAAATAAACATAAGCGTAGACTTTGGTTTAATACATGATACTCTGTTAATTACATTCTGCCGTATCTCTGCAGCTGAGGCGTTAATTCAAAGACTTACCTCAACAAGATTAGCAGGCAAAGGTGGTACATAAACTCGATTTTAATGAAAACACACAAGAAGTAATCTGGCGGGATCAAATCTGGTGAGCGTGGTTGACCTTCACGAACAATCCACCGACCTGGGAATCGAGTATCAAGAAAATCTCGGACTTCTAGGTGGTGGTGAGGTGGTTCCCCAGCTGATAGTAATGGCGTCCTTCTTGGTCATAATCGTCTAACTGAGGAATTAGAAATTTTGAAGCATATCCAGATAAACGATACCATTTACGGTTATCTCCCTGAAGAAGAACGGACCGTACAGTCTTTGTTTGCTTAAGGCACAAAAACCATTGACTTTAGGGCTATGACGAATGTGCTGCAAAGTTTCATGAGGGTTATCGCTACCCCATATTCCACAGTTATTGTTGTTCATCTTTTCACCGATGGAAATCGTTGATTCATCATTAAAATTTACTTTGTTTAATTGTGTAGTCGGTCTGTCTTGTAGTTCTCCCCATCATTTCCACACAAGATTTCAGCCGAGCAACTTTTCCATATGTAATATGTTAAACCATGATTAGTTTGTACGGCTTTGAAGCCATACGATTGCACTTGATTGCAATCGTTTACGCGCCAAACAGTCTTTTGTGGAATGCCAGTCTCACGTGACGATGTTGTGTTGATTTATTTGGACTACGTGCAAAGCTATCTATGAGTTGTTTCACAGTAGCTTCAGGAACGCGTGAGCGTTCTGGTGATTTTGTATTTTTAAGCAACCTATCTCAACAAAGGTATGGTGCCAAGAGTAAATTATATACCTACTAGGAAGCTTCCTAACCCACCGGGTTGGTCTAGTGGTGAACGCGTCTTCGCAAATCAGCTGATTTCGAAGTCGAGAGTCCCAACGATCAAATCCTAGTAAAGGCATTTACTTTTATATGGATTTGAATATTAGATCGTGGATACCGGTGTTCTTTGTTGGTTGGATTTCAATTAACCATACATCTCAGAAAGGGTCGATCTGAGACTATACAAGATTATACTTCACTTACACACATACATATCATCCTCATTCAACCTCTGAAGTATCACCTGACGGTGATTCCTGCAGGCTAAACAGGAAAAAAAAGGAGGCTCCCTACCGTGAAACCAAAACACAGCTAGCACGTGGAAATGTATCCATTTTTAACAACACTGATGACAGCACTGGTGGTCAAATTCGGTACTAATGAACTACACGATTCAAAATTTGATATATTGTATTATGAAATAAGAACTCAACTGAATCTGTAAATTAACTAGATAGATTTTTATACGCTTTTAAAGTTGAGAAGTCCTTTTTGAATCGCCCGTTGGTTTGAATCAGATAAGATATATTGTTTTTTGTTTTTTTTTTTAATTATCTGAATGTACAGCGTATTCAATGTTTACAAATTAACAGTATTTAAATTTTAAATTTCATTACTTAAAATTATTTTTTTATTATTCAACAACAAGCTGACGTCCATTACAGTTATTGTGATAGATGAGATAATGAATTTTCGTAGCATTTGAAAATAATCATGCAAGTGAAACATTTTTAACATGAAACTTTTACACCCGTGTGCAACACACTAAAAATGTTATAAAAGTTGGTTCTATTAACTCCTTAAAACTAAACTTTTTTCGTTTAGTCGAAAAATTTTAGTAATTTGAACAACGGTATTTTCTAGATACCCCTCTCAATTGTCAAATAAAAGGAATATCAGTCAGGAATTATTTATTTAAAAAAATTAAAAACTTGTATGCTCTTTTAAGACAAAAACAGTTTTCTTGAATAAATATATTTTTTTTAAAGTTTATTTAAAATCAAGTTACATTAATATTAACCTTGAGTAAATTTATGCCAAGATCACACTCGCAGTAACATGATAAATAAATGGTTTCCAGCGAAACTCCTCAAAATTTTCACACTAGTATTACAAAGAACTTTTATGATAAGCAGCACATACATCGGTAAGTACGAACGACATTTAAAATCTAACAGTAGAACAAGAGAAAGCAAAATAATTAAAAGTCATAAATAGCAAGAAAAACGACAAACAATCAAAAGAAAAATAGAGATAAAAGAATATATAATAAATTTGAAAATAAAAATCGATTAAATATGCTCAACACTCACAGCTGAAGTTACGCTTAGATTACTGTAGAGTCGCTAAGGTCCAGAAAGTGTAGCCCTTTTTAATATTGTAATATCATCCCCGTTGACTAGGAGATTCACGGCTACGTGATTTACGTGGTTGTTAAGTAGCAGTTCGTACTTTGAACTGAAACGTTGAAGTCCCTCCCAGACGTATCGTAAACCTAAATATTCATATATTTCACTGTTTTTTGCAAACCAAGGTGCCCTGTTATACACCTCGCTAGTTTATTTCGAAACCGCAGGAAGATACATTACTCCCAATACCCAAAAGTCGGGTCCCATATGTACAGATCGGATTTAGAACTGTTGAGTATACCAGCAGCTTATTAGATAAACATAATTGAGAACTTCTACCAAACAACCAAAAAATTTTCCTTAAACTTTTTTTTAAGTCGCCTTCTCCTTTCTGTTATATGAACTTTCTACGTTAGTCAACGGTCAAGTTGTAGACTAGGTACCTCACACTTTCAGTTTTCGGGATTACTATTCCACGAAGACGGACTTGTGGACAGTCACTTATCCTCATGGTGAATGTCATACGGTTCGATTTTGCTTGGTTAACGCAAATTCTCCATGTACTCGACGAACTGTTGATTATGTACAACTCAACTGGTATGCTAATCGATGCTATCATCAACAGCGAGAATAGGTGTGTCATCCGCAATGGAAACGACACTAACCTCGTCTATAATCGGAAGATCTGCAGTAAAGACGGAGTATAACACGGGTTCCAAGGCAGAGCCCTGAGGAGCCCTCATCTTGATTTCAAAGAACACGGACAACTCCTGATTATACTTCATCTGAGAAGAAAATTCCTTCTAGATAGCCGCGTAAAACATGGTAATAAGACTGAGGAAGGCTCATCTTCAATTTATACAAAATTCCAAGGTGCCAAACCTTGTCAAAAGCCTGTTGGATGTCTAAGAAGGCTGCCGAACAGTACTTTTTCTCTTCAAGGCTTCTGCTGATTACGTTTACGAATTTGCGCGCGGGTGTGTGTGCGCGCGCGTGCGCGTATACATATATTTATATTTTTTACATTTTTATTTATTGTTTATTAATATTTTTTAATATCAGTGAGCTTATTAAAAAACAGAAGTCGTTCATAATAAACGCAAAAGGCGAGAAACGTGAGTTATAAAAATAAAAAACGTATTCAATGAAACGTCATAAATCTAAGATTACGGAGCTTGAACTAACAATCTGGAACGGGGGAATATATATTATTTTTCCCTACTGCATTTTTCAAATAATTTTATTGTATTTTAACACGAAAATAGTGACCGTATCAACATTAGATGATAGATACTACATAACCATTGCAAATAAAATACCCAGCATTGATGACGTCTTCAGCTTATCCATTAAGATAATTTTTATTAGTTTAAAAGATTTTTCACTTAAGATGTATAAACTTACTATGGAACCAGAAGAAAAATTTCCTTTATAATATAACAAAAAGGATAATCATAATTTATCAATTTTATGAAGAGTAAGTATTGAACATATATAAAACATACAAAAAAAACCAGAAATCTACCTTTTTGAATTCGGTTAAAAAATAGTATCAGCTTTTAGCTATCATTTTAACTGCAATTAACTTAAGCTATTATTTTTTTTAAGACTATTAATTGGGCCGATTATGTAAATTATTATCTGGTTAACAGGAATTTCTCGGTTACGGAAAATTGAATAACAATTCGTATTGTAATCGAAATAATTATAGTTTTTTCAGGAAACATATGAAATACAAATAATTTAATTGATAATTATAAAAATATTATTAAACAAACATATTTGAGTTTTTTTTTTTTTTTTTAATTACACGTACGAGGGTTTAATTAGTTTACCAAGGATATTATGTAAAATTTAACTATTTTATAAATACCGCACAATTTAACTACTATTTATATTTAATTTTCTTTTACGATTAACTGTGATTTTACAGCAAAATAATTATGTAGGTGACTAGTTATTAACATCATGCGATTCTTATAAATTATATATGGATGTAACATACTATGTTTTGTTTAGAAAATTGCAGGAAATTTTATAATAACAGATTTTATGATTTCCAAGCATAGTTATTAGCAATAATTTTGCTTATTATAAAATATTTTACTCAAAATAGTTTCTAAATTATTTATACAATGCTTTTTTTTTGTACATATATAGTCGCATGGACAATTAAAGTTATTAACGACTTATCAGTGTAATGTAACTTAACGGTAAATTTATAGTCTCGAACAAACTCAGGAACGTGAGGTTAACTGAAACCCAACCACCAAAGAAATCCGGAGGTTCCGGGTTCGAATCCCGGCCAGGAATGGCATTTTCATACACGCTACAAATCATGCATCTCGTCCTCTGAAGCGATACCTAACGGTGGTCCCGGAAGTTAAACACCAAAAACACACCAAAGAACACCGGTATCCGCCATCTAGTATTCAAATCGGAATAAACGTAATTACCTTTATTAGGATTTGAACTTGAGAACTTCGACATCAGCTGATTTACGACGACAAGTTTACCGCTAGACCAATCCGGTGGGTCGTTTATGTTTTAGATTCCCAGTAAATATAAATTTTTATATAAATAGTATTATAATGTAATAAATATTATATGAAATAATGATTTTTTTTTGTCTTCAGTCATTAGACTGGTTTAATGCAGCTCTCCAAGATTCCCTATCTAGTGCTAGTCGTTTCATTTCGATAGACCCCCCTACATTCTATATCCCTAACAATTTGTTTTGCATTCTCCAAACGTTGCCTTCCTGCACAACTTTTTCCTTTTACCTGTCCCTTCAACATTAAAGCGACTATTCCAGGATGCCTTAATATGTAGCCTATAAGTCTGTTTCTTCTTTTAACTATATTTTTCCAAATGCAGAAATAATGATTTATACATGATAATAAGTATTACATGACTTTTCCGGCTTTAAAGTCATATAATACCTTGCACAGCTTTTTCATTGAATGTAAAATCTTTTTTACATTTAACCTTTTTTACATTTTGGAATGTCCGTCTTGCCGGCTACATTATGAGAAGAAATCGATTTTAGGTGGGATGTATGTCCTACTACAAACAGAAGCCATATCAAACCAAAGTGAATGTTGGGGGACAAACTTCATGTACATTTTATGAAATGAGAACCCAACCTAATCTTTCAGTTACCTCAGTAAGTCTTTATAGGCTTTTAAACTTGTGAGGTATGTTTGCATAAGTTTGATTATTAGTGTATCTAATTTAAGCGTTTTAAGAGAAATTCAACAGGTCGAACGTATGTAGGAGTAACCCCAGTCTGTTTTCCCTTGAAATTTAAAAATAAAAATAAATAAATACTTTGTATTATTTTGTTAAATCAACAATTAAGTAATTTTAATAATGTATATATTAATTAGGTTATTTATTTATTATCTGCTTGTTGTTTTTTATTTTTTAGTTTTAATTTAAAACTCAGGAAATTTAATTAATATTATATGCTCTATATTGTAAATTTAATTTGCTTTAAATTACCTTAAATTAAAATTAACAATAGTTTTTTTTTATTACCTGTAGGAATTTTATTATACAATTTAATTCTTATTAATTAATTATTTTACAATAATTACGAAAGTTTTAATTTCATGGAAAAACCCTGTTTGCATGTTAAGCATCTATAATCGTTTATTAATTATGGCAATTCCGTAAGAAAATGTTAATATACTGCTCCTGTTTTATGAGAAGAATTTAAATATTGTAATTTGTAATAGCATCATATTAAATGTATATTTATAGCTACTCATGATATATAAATTAAAAATTATGATTTATTAATAAATAATTAAAAAATAACTTTCTCATAATTTTAATGAAACTTTTTTTTCTTGTAATAAATTACTTTCATTTATATAATTTAATGTTAATCTTTGTTATATTTTTATTTAATATTACATGAGAGCAGTACCGTATGAATTGTTGCACCAGCTTCTGGATTACATTCATTATTTTCATATAAAATCTATGTGAACTGGTTTTTTAAAGTAATAAAAGCATTTTCCTGAACATTATATAATTTTTAATGTAAAGAATTAAAAATAATACGTATATATGTTTTAATAAAAAAATTATCTCGCACTAAATTATTATAAATGAAGTGTGTTTTTGAAAAATTAAAAATAAAAAAATAAGTATAGTAGAGGAAACTTTGATATTTGAGATATTAATATCAAACTATGCGCCAAGGACACCAATTATTTTTTTATTACAATTGCACTGTATCTATAATGTCATATATATCTTCTTTTTTTTTTTTGCTTAAACCTATCTAAATTGTTTGTATAAAAGTATAAAAATTACTCTTTATTGTTTATATATTGTTTTATATTGTTTTTTTTTATCCTTTATTACTAGTATCACTGTGTTAATTTTAAGAAACAGTAACTGGCACATCAGATTCCATGTTGGGTGTTCACGTAATACCTTACGCTTTCTGTACGGGGCACTATGTCGCCGTACGTAGGAACACGATGCCTAGACAACTTATTTCTCCCTATAGTTCATTTTCCCAACCAGCGAATGGCTTGATTGTTCTTAAATATTCTGGATATCCTACTTCTCGAATTTTCCAGAACTGAATGAAAGTGGTTTACTAATTAGGTTTTTTCTTAAATAGTACCTGAATGTTCTAGCACGAACGTTGAATCTGTATATAAACTGCCGACAGGTATTATTTTATACCTCAGAATCTCCCTTGAGGCAGAAGTTTAAAAAAATGCAGGATCCGATAATTTCAAAGCGTGGGCCCAGCAATGAAGGTGCGGATGTAGATGAAGACACATGGGGTGCCGTGATAATACCGTAAGATGGGCCTAGCATCCCATGTTGTAGAAGGTGAGAGGTTTTAGTGGGTAGGCCCGTAAGGGAGAGTTCCACACTACCATGGGGTTCAAGACCACATTTTGCCTATAAAAGGCTTTCCATCCTCCGACGAAAAAAAGAGGTACTATTCTCTAGGAAATATGTTCTGGAAACAGAGTACTTGCGCCGAGTGCGTACTGCGGTTCATATGTGGAATGTTTGTACACCAATAACCGTACTTCAAGCTACTTTTAACCGGTTCGTTAATAAAAGGCAATAGAAAACTACTAATTATTTGTTTATTCGTTTACATTTTTGAAACTGTATTTCATACATTCAGTAATTTATAAATAAATGTCAGTTACATGCGCTCGTGTGTATTCATAAGGTACTATATGATAAATCACGACTAGTTGCCATAAGATCAAACGGGCTGAGTTTTACAAATATAAGAAATCTGTAGTTACCTTTAAATTCAGTCCGTTACTTTATATCAAATCTTATATATATATATATATATTATATAAATGAATGTTTGTTTGTCCCGTATGCGTTCCTATACCATTCATCTGTTTGCGATGAAACTTTGCTGAGTTGTGTGCACGCCCGCAACGGTTTCTGAATTAGCTTGGACCTGCTAGGTGGCGTTCGGGTCGAGATATTTCGGAAAATTGTATTTATTGACCGATTGGGCTCATATTAAGAATATGTGTTACTTACATGGAAAGAAATATCTCTGCAAAAAATGGACCCGCTAGATGGCGCTGGGGTTGAGAAATTTTGAAAAATTGCATTTATGGTCTGATTTGACTCGTATTCAGAATATATATTAGTTAACGTGAAAAGAAATATTTTTGCGAAAAAGGAAAATAGGGAGAAACGGGAAAAGGTAAGAAGGAACGAAGGGGATAAGGAAAAAAGGGAAAGCTTGTGAATTCCGTAATGTTCAGTTTTTTATTGCTTTATCAAACTTTCATTTGTCTCAATTAAATCTATATATATACTCAAATCTAGCTATGGCGAAGCATTTCCAGGTCAGCTAGTAACTGATAAAAAATAAAAATTATAACAGCAGTATTCAACAGAAATAAAATAAAATTTATATAAAAATAACACCGGAACCTGCAAAGCTACCGTTTAATTGTTAGAGTTTTTTAAATCTTATAACTGTAACTGCTCTAGACGATCTGATATGATTTATGTGTAACTTCTGGAAATTTCTTAATCATTTTCAACTAAAATCAGATCATGTGCCAGGCTAACAAAGGAATTTGGTTCCTATAATTTTCGATAATAATAGTTCTGTTATCCATAATTATGATAACACCACTGAAGTCTTACACGTAATACATTCATTCTGTTCATCGCAAGGATCGGCTGAATAGTGATTATGATTACTGTTAGAGAAAACCATTCTAATTGTTTTACTTTTTCTTCATGTGCTTTGAATACCAATCCACCGGGTTGGTCTAGTGGTGAACTCGTTATCGCAAAACAGCTGATTTTCAAGTCTAGAGTTCTAAGGTTCAAATCCTAGTAAAGGCAGTTACTTTTATTCGGATTTGAATATTAGATCGAGGATATCGCTGTTCTTTGGTAGTTGGGTTTCAATTAATTACATATCTCAGGAATGGTAGACCGTTTTCTTTTCCCCTTCCCTGAGCCGGACCCACAGCTAAGTATAACTCAGCGCAGGGGAGTGGGGGAGTGACCTTTAACTCCCCATTCGCCAGTGTTTTAGCTCTCTCTGTCAAGCTACTCTGTACAGAGTACTCTCTGTACCTCTGACAAGGCAGGTTGGCCCGCCCGTTGGATCTTTTTTATTTTGCCAGCCTCTAACTATCAGCGAGGAGACTCCGGATCCAACTAAGCTGTAACCTTTATCCTCACGCCGAAGGCGGAGTCCCGGTCTTTTCTGTGCCGTATACCTCTAATGAGGGGTTCCAAGAGGATCCCCCATCGGGACTCTGGTTTTAACTCCTCCTAGAGGATGACGCGTTCTGAAAATCTTCATCACAACAGAGAACTGTCATAGCGGTACACGTCATGTACGGAGTCATCAAGTGATCATCGGAGCTGGCACACCAGTTTTCACAGCCGAGGCTGTGCAACAACCCCTGCTAGAAGCCCCTTCTCCGCTTCTCATCATCCTTAGCTCGAAGCACCGACCGGGAAAAGAGGCTGAACGCATCCCAGCGAGCTGCAGAAGCAATTATGTGAGTCAGTAAGTATGCAGGTGTCAAGCCGGGAATCCCTGCACGAACCCTATGTTCCTCCCATTAAGGACACTGAAACAAGGTGTGTTTGAAAGTGTCGTGCTCTATACAGAACATACAGTTGGGGTTGTCACGCCTCCCAATGCAGTGTAGATAGCTTCTATAGTTCCCAAGGCCTGTGAACGGAATGGTAGACCAGAGACTGTACAAGACTACACTTCATTCACACATATCATCCTCATTCATCCTCCGAAGTAATACCTTACGCTGGTTCCGGAGGCTAAACAGAAAAAGGGGCTTTGATTGCGTCGTAATCACATTAGTGACAGATTTATAGTGTTAAGAAACAAACTAATCACTTTTATAACTTTCAAGTTTTATCAAAATATTTTATAAGTATATAAAAATTTTTATATTTTTTTTTTTTGGGGGTGGCGAAAAACGCTTCGGCGGTATTATCGCCCGAACATGATGCATGTGTTTTAAAAAACTAAATGTTAAAATTTCACAATTAAATGTTAATTAAAAACAAAAACATCTTTAAAAAAAACGTAATACATCTTAAAATGGAGACTGTCAAATTTTTATTTAAGATCAAGTAGAAAAAAATTGTTTGGTATCGCTAGCACCCTTGTGTATTATCGAATTTAAATATGCAATTTTGATTAAAGTATAAACTATTCATCTTATTAGGGGTTTATACAAATACGCATGAAAATATCTTAACGTTTCATAGTAAATTATTTTTTAAATTAAAAACAAATTTCCCCTCTAACTGTAATTCTATCTACAAACATTCCCTTTCTAAATTTTAAATAGTGTAAAGTTTGGTGTAAATATTTAAATGTTACCAATCTTTCCATAAAGTGTCACTGCAACCGTTATCCATGAATTTTAGAATTAAAAAAAAATGGATAATTTAAAAATCTAAGTAGATTTTTAAATTATCAACAACACTTCCCCATACAACGCTTCCCCATAATGGTTATTTTGATAAAAAAAGATATAAAAAAATCTATTTTTTAGATATTTAATTTTTGCATTCCAAAAAAAGACTAATTTTCTCTTCTCAACAATAATAATTTAAGAAACATAACAAATAAACATTTATTACGTTTAATTTATAATATTTCACCAGCATAAAGTTTTTTTTTAATCTCTTATATGCAGAAATAGTCGCAGGATAAATTTTTAGTAGATATAAAGTTTTATGCGCAAGCCAATTTAACTGACGAATATTAATAATTCATAATATATCCTGATGACACTAACCATATAAAGGCGTTTAAAGATATTTTTTTGCTGTGCTGAGTAAGGGGTATTCATAGACATCAAATTTAATAACTGGCAGTAGATGCTACGAATGGAATAAAGATGGGTTACGTCTCTAAAATAACAATAATTTTACGTCAGCAATCATTCTTTTTACAGTATTATCAATGTCAAATATTTCTTTTTATAAATAATAAAAGTTTTTTAATTTATAATAAAAGTTTTTATAATATATTTTTACGTTCATTCTTTATATCGTTTAAAGAAACATATTATTTCAAAAAATAATAAAATTTTTGAGGTTTACTGAATTTTTTTCATTTAATATTTTTAATTTATATGTTGTCTATTGTCGATCTTTTTTTTTTCTGTTTACCTTCCGGAACCACCGTAAGGTATTTCTTGAGAGGATGAATGAGAATGATATGTATCAGTGTAAATGAATTGTAGTTTTGTACAGTCTCAGGTCGACCTTTCCTGAGATGTGTGGTTAATTGAAACCCAACCACCAAAGAATACCGGTATCCACGATCTGATATTCAAATCCGTAGAAAAGTTTACTTTTAACCTTTACTATAAACCTTTACTAGGATTTGAACCTTAGAACTCTCGACTTCGAAACTGTTGTCGATTTTAAATTGAGCGTACAATACGTGAGCTGAAAGTTTGCCCCTAACCAACTGCTGTGTCTGGTGTACTTGTATTTTATTAGTCTATATTTTGTTAGTTTATTAGTTGTGTTTGCATTTTATACACAAATATGTCATGTTATTAGCAAACGGATGATGTTATCTGGTTAGATAGTATAACAAACCCTGTCTCGTTCTCCCAGTACCAGCCGCAATTCACACAGTTTTAAATACTACTACAACATATATAAACTTCAATAAAATTGACAAAATAGTTTTTGAGATTTCCGATCCAAAAACTTTGTACATACATATATAAATGGAAGCCTGAATTAAGTGTAGGGTATTTTCGTATTCGTCATACCTCAAAACGTAAAGTGAATTCATCTTCAGCCTCTAATCGCACCACACAACCGAAAGTAATACCGTAATTTTCTTCGAAAGTCTATAAAAAAACTGTCCGTCGTTTAATTTAGGAAGGTTAGGTTTTATTGTCAAAAAAAAAAAAATGTTACTGTACAATTCTGATCGTAAGTTAAGTTTCCGTAGACGTTAGACATCATTGACTGATGATTGCAGACTAGAAATTTCCATTAAAATCCCCACTTTTTTCGTATTAAAAAAATATTTTTTGATTTTATATTTTTTCCGAAATAAACATATCCGAGTGGAAAATGATAAAAAGTAGGCTACCGTTATTAAAAATCAAATGAAGATAAGATATTTAATAGTATATTAAGAAAGACTCAGTAATTTTTAGTACTAGGAAAACAGTCACAGAGATAACATTTATATTAAATGTAGAGTAAAACGAGAAGTATCTAATGCGTAGTGGAAGATAACGTGTTGATAGATTGGCGACGAAAACTTCTCCATTGCATTCTTTTTGCTTTTATCTAAGTGGGAGACTAGGAGCTGCTATTTTGAACCGTAGATTTTAGAGATATTTTAACATTATATCGTTTTCTCTAATTGTCTTAACTGCATCAAAAATATAAAACAATAAGGTAGAATTAGAACAGGACCTTTTTTAAGCTGAGCTACTTCAGAAATAATACATTGTGAATATTACAAGTAATTAAATTACTAAACACTATTTACAAGATATGAAATATCAAGTTTTTAATCTCATGTTTAAAATTGATAAAATTATTTACGTTTTAAACGATTATTATTTTGTTATATTTATAATTAGTAAATATTAAGAGAGATTAAAGATTAAGAGAGAATGTATTTTTTTTTAAATAAGGAATTTAATATATTTAAAAATAAAAAAAAAAATGTAATAAAAACTAATCTAATTTGTCAAATCATATTGTTCTTAGGCTATAATTCTAACAGGTTTAAAACTTAAAAGGTCATTTAATAAGTTAAAAAAATTGACAAACCAGTCTTGAACATCATTCTATATATGCTTTTTTGTAGTAGGTTACTAAACATATAAATTAACTTTTGTTTTTTTTTATACATTAACACTTTTTTTTTGTTGGAATTTTTTTTATGATACTGGATTTTTTTTTACCTAGAAAACCTATTACAGAACAACGATTATTTAGCTATTATATATATAATTGCTATATACTCATACATATATTTCATTACAAAATTTTTAAAATCTCGTTTTGTGCATATTTATTCATTGTTTCATTTCATCTTATTTCAGTGGCTAATGTTTTTTTTCATTTTTTTTTTTCTTCTAATTTACTCTTACTCTACTTTGATCCTAAGTTTAATCTACAAATTATTATCGTATATAATTAGTTAGAATTAAATTTATTATACATTTTAAGAATTAAAAAAAGGGTTGACAACAAAGTTGTAATAATTTCTTAGTATTTATTGTTATGTAGCGAAAAAATAATTATATATGAAAAAAGTTAACGAAGATTTTGTTTTTGGGGTGGGGAGTTTTATGCAGTATAATTAATATATGAAAAATAATAATTATATATGAAAAAAGTTAACAAAGATTTTGTTTTTGGGGTGGGGAGTTTTGATGACGTATTGCAAAAATTTCATTATTTAATAAAAACTATGTAAAGTTATCATTATATGTTAAAATAAACAAAAAAATGTTCCAAAAAATTTGTATTTTTTTAATTTTTACCTTTCTCCACCACCAACTTCACCTTCCAAGGAAATCTTTTTTTTTCTACTTTTATTATGTTAAATGGAAGAAACTAAAAATAATTCCACAAAAAACAAATAAAAAGTTACCTTAGATTTTTTTTGGTGGTGGGGTGAATTATGATGAAATTTTATTGTAATACTAACAATATATATGTAAGAAAGAGAGAGAGAAAGAGTTTAAATGAACACAATTGAAAATTTGATAAAAAAATTAAAAAACTGAACATTACTGAGCTTCACAAAATTTTACCTTTTACTTATTCTCCTTCCCTTTTTACCTTTCCCCATTCTCATTACCCCTCTCCCAGTTTCCTTTTTACCCTTTCCCATTTTTCCCCTTTTCTCTTTCTACCTTTTCCCTTTTCCCCCGTTTTCCCTTTACCCCGCGCCTAATTCGATCCATTAGTTTTTTGGTCTTTAGCGGACACATACAAACATTGCCTTTTATATATATATATATATAAATAAATAAAAAGTCTGTTTGTATATTTGTTTGTTTCGTAAAAATCTTGACACCGGCGCCACCTAGAGGTTATAGTTTTTGCAAAAATATTTCTTTTTACGTAACTAATATTCATATTCTGAATATGAACCAAATCGGTCCATAAATATATTTTTTCTGAATATCTCAACGCCAGCGCCACCTAGCGGGTCCAAACTAATTCAGTCACCTTCGCGAGCGTGTGCACAACAACTCACTAAAGTTTCATCGCAATCGGATGAACGGTTTAGGAAGGCATAAGAGACATACAGACAGACAAACATTCATTTTTATATATATAGATTATTACTAAAAGTTTATTATTTAACTCTTAATATTTTTATTAATTTTGAAAAATTTCAGTATTTTAAACTTTGATCGACTCCCCACCCCCAATATTGCCCCCACATATTTGTGGTCGTTTACCTAGGAAGTCATTAAAAAAATTTTGTTAAAAAATGTGCAATAAATAAAAATATAATTTTCGCGATTTTTGAGGATGAGGGAATTTTGGGGTAATTTTTTTTTAAATAGAAAGATAAGCATACACACATATACTGAGCTTAATATAAAGTGGGGTTATATTTGCGAAAATTTTGATAAAATTGACGTCCAAGAATCCTCGCTCTAGAGATATTTACCGAAAAATTGTACCAGCAAATTGCACCATGTCTGTACAAAATTTCATAATAATCGGTTTATCCAATCAAAAGTTATTAAGCTTCAAACATTCCAACATAATTATGTACGTATATTACCCCTCACTTTTCTTTGTTTTTTTGGGGGTTCCTGGGTCATGAAACGTCGAGACATGCAAAATAAACCCATACCCAATTTTTTCATTAACATATTTTTCTTCTTGCAGTATAGCTGTAGAGTTATGAAGCCAGATAAGGAAAAAAAGTGTATATCGTCTTTTTAGGTAGATTAGACTATTAGATGATTTTATTCTGTTAAAAGTTTATATTATTAGTTTTTCTTAATTATAAAACTTTAAAAGGTTCACTTTTGTAATGAAGTTTTCCTTCTAAATGACATTTCCAAATTAATCTGTTATTTTCTTCATTAGAGTAATGATAGCTTTGTTGTTAGTCAGACTTCTTAAACAAATTTAAGACGCTCGCTATTAACAACAGACCTTGGACTATTTCTTAAAAATCTCATTTATCCAGTAGCAATTTTTTGTAGCAATCTCTTACATGTATAAAACTATCTTCCTCTACTCTACACTAGAATTAGAACATCCACAAATCATAATACTTAACTGAATTTCCCTTATTTCATTCAACATAAGTTTATACCCGAATGGAACAGCAAACAGTCCGTCGCTAACAAACTTAACAGTACCGGAAACTAATTGAGGTTATTTTCTTAAACTTAGCTGTAATATTTGCTTAATATCACCTAAAATAATTAAGAGATTTACTCTTTAAAATATCCTTAAAGAAAAAACAATTACTTTAAAATTGGATTTTATAATTTTTGTTTAGTATACTAAAAATCCATCGTTAAATAAATGTTTAAATTTGACGCGATAAAACGCCCCCAAAACTCATAAAGATCAATTTAAAAATTTCATTTTGAACTATCTCAGAAAGGCAGTAATATAAGATTGTAATAAAAGAAATAAATAATTATTTATTTTCCTACAGTATAAATCACTTAGTTTTTGTCAGATCTGTAAATAATTCAACGCTCTTGCCAAATATTTCACTTAATTTTTGCCTGATATTTTTGATCCCCTGTTTAGATATAAATTTAGTTTTAATTTCGTTTTTTATACGATGTCCCATATAAAGTATTTTTTTAACAGGTAGCTCCTGTTTTTCTTGGTTGAAAGAAATTTTCTTTCTGATTAAACCGTTCTGATTTAAACGTTTCGATAGAACTGTTTAAAAAATAAATTTATTACTGTTACTCTATTGTTGTTTAAGTTGAAATAAAATGTAATTCTTTTCGATTCCATTTTTTTTTTTTTCTTTAACGAACACAAAGAAATAAAACATAAAGATACTAAATTCCAATAAAAATAGGCCTTTCTCTTCTCTGTCCCTCACTCTCTCACTCTCTCTCTCTCTCTCTCTCTCTATATATATATATATATATATATATATATATCAAATGAAAAATCCTAAGAACCTTTAGTAAATCTTTTCTTTGGATAATAAAAGAAAATAGAATGTATCGATAAAGATAATACAAAAAAAAAAATTAAAATATATTACCTAATGTAAAAACAGAGTGTATTTATGGCAAACCTATTGCATCTGGTTAAATTTAAATAATGTGGGGTAAAAACGTTAACTCTTTTTAACAATAATATATGACCTGTACTATGTAAGGTATAAAACGCTGGTTGTCATCAGTTAATAGTAAATAGCAGGTACAAACTAACCTGCAATAACAAAATTCACATGGTCATATATATTACAAACTATGTAGTACCTTCATATGTCTTCTTCCCTTTATTGGGAAAAAAATAAAGTATCTCTAAAAGATAGAATTAATTCTTGTTCACGTGTGTACTGTGTAGTATAGTCTCGTGCTATAATACTGCAGCTTCTATTAATCAATTGAAGGAATCCTCGTTTTATACTACAACATTCGTTGTCTTTTAAAATACATAACATGTCTGATTCAGTGTATCACAGTTTTATTTCCCCCCCTCCCTGAAAACATTTATTACTTTCAATTCTATTTGTGTAGAACTGATCGTACGCATAAATTTTAAATAAGTATTGTTATTATAACGTTTCAATAAAAAACAGTATGTCACATATTTTATATTGATTTATTTGTAAATTACAATACTGTAAGTGATAAATAAATAACACCATAAAACGTTTTTTTTTCTTTGAAAAGTTAAACAGATATTTAAAAAAATGGTAAGAAGTAATCCTTTCCACAACATTACGTAATCCATTATTGGTTCACTATAATGTATGGGGTGCATCACCTAATCCAAAAAATACAGTTCTGACCTAATATGATTTTACAAAATTCTGTGATTTTGTTTTGTTTTTTTTTTTTTGGTTTATAAATCAAGCTCAAGGTTTGATTATGAAAATATATAAAGAAATGGTAGCTTATGAAAAATGCCAATCTCGAATGGGTTGGCAATCGAAGGTTCGATTGGGAATTCGAACCTAGAACTTTCCGGATGAAAAACGAAAGAGCTATCATTTTACCGGGGAGGTTGATTAAAATTAAAATTTGAATCAACGCAACAAGCTCTGTGGCTTCTTGGTTTTATTCGAAGTTTTTCTTGTTTGAAATTATTAAGATATATAAAAACAAATATGTCTATATACGAATAATAATAGAACATTAATCATCAAAACCTACGTTATATAGTTTACTATAAATAAAGGCAAAAACACTGTAATAGTTTAATAATTAATTATAATTTCAAATTCAATGCTAAATCACCTCATAAGTTTTCATAAATATATATATATATATATATATATATATATATATATATATACTTGCAGTGTGTCTTCGTTTTGACCTTACATAGCCACCTACTTAGGTTCAGTTAAAAGTACATGTAATCTTATTAAAAATACATCATGATCTAAGTTTGAGATGTGTACTATTTCATCTTAAATATAACAATAGCATCATCAGAAAATCGTGATTTACTATTTTCCTACGAAGTAAAGTAACATTTTAATAATTTTGTCACGCATTTTTTTAATGTAAATTCTAAATGCATTTTCAATGTTTATAATTATTATTAAATATGATTTAATAATTAAAAGAAAAACGTTTTTTTTTTTTTGCTAGCCTTTAATACATTATTAGTGAGTAAGGTAGATTATTTGTAATTTATAAAAGTTTTCATAAAATATCTTAAATTAAGGAAAACCTAATTATGGAAACTTTTTAATAAATTACTATCAACAAATCTTGGTAATAATAAATAAAATTTTAATTATAAAAGGAAAAATGTGAACATAAAAAACCAAATTCTGGTTTTGGAATTCTATGAAATATTAAATTTAACTATAAGAGCTTTATGAATAAATAGTGTATTTCAAGTTTTTTATTATTTAAAAACATAAATGTACGCAATGCCATTCACAGAATTGTAATAAAAAGAAGTGTTTATTAATTTGATGATAATTACATATTTATTAATTTTTAAATTATTTCATAAGAGATATTTTTATTTATTTATTTATTTTTTTTTTTTTTAAGAATTATCAGTGATTTATTTTAAATTACAACTTTAAAATTTTTTTAACTGTTATACGCATTTGCCATGCGGAGAGGTGACTGTCCCGGTGTGTACTTCGATGGTGTTTTGATCCCGCAAACGGGACTTCACCTGGATCAGTGTTTGACCTGGAAGTGTCAAGTGAGGATGAAGAGGAAATAGCTAAACGCAAGATACAGGGAACTTCATTGGCTGCTACGGAGGAACTCAGGCCTCACGTTTATCAAATAAGATCTTAATTTACAATATTATCCTGCGCCCAATCTGGACGTACGGTGTGGAATTGTGGGGAACGGCTAGTACTAGTAATGTGGAAATTATACACCGATTTCAGAACAAAGTAGCGAGAGTAATTGCCGAAGCTCCGTGGTTCACGCGGAGTGATTAGATTCAGGATTAGCTGGAGCTCCCATCGGTTCGTGAGATTGCACAACAGCACAATGTCAAATACCTGCAGAGGCTTGAGAATCATGTAAACCACTTTTCAATTAATCTACTCGATAACAGCAGAGACGTCCGACGGTTGAAACGAACCCATGTACTCGACTTAGGGACTGCGTAACAGTTTGGAATCTAACACCGTCAAGTTTAGTGGTGTCGTATATCTAATTTCTTGTTACTTCTCTTTCTTTTTCTTTTTTATTTGTTAGTAACGTTTGTTTTGTGGACTATATGGTGCTGAAATTGTTGGTTTGTGATTTATGAGTTATCGTTTCCACATGAAAGTGAAATATATACGGTCGTTTTGGGGGTTTGGGGGGATGTGATATGCGATGATATGACGAAATTTTCCGGAAGTCGAATCATGGTACCCGTTACAATAGGTAGCTTTGTTATAAAATCTACCAAAATTTTTTAACAAATTTGTTAAAAAAAAATCAATTTGTTTCCTTTTCTTTGAAAGTTCTTTTTATATTTTTTTTAAATCAAATTAATTGTTTTTCAGCGAAAAGGCTTTCACAGAGTACCATGATAAACGAATGTTATTTTTCCTTGAAGTATGCAAACCCACACACACACACACACACACACACACACACACACACACACACACACACACACACACACACACACACACACACACACACACACGTTGTATAATTGAAACATTTAATAACACGCCCAAACCAGTTAATTAATGGTAAACGATTACTTTAATAAATTTTCATAATTTTTATCAAAATACTTATTTCAAATGTAAAAGAGAAAAATATTATTTTAATTCCTTTTAATATTTTACCTTTTTTTAATTTAAACTGTTGTTCTTCTGCAACATATTTTATAATGATGTCATGGTTATAGCAGTAAAAATATATATACATATATAATACAAATAACAAAAAAACAAGAGATAAATATTATAATTTAAAAAAACACGACTGTCGAAAAAAATGTTGCTGACAAACATGGCTGCTTTTTTTTGTTTTGGTTTATTTCCATCGTGATTTTAGTAGTATTATACTAGCAAATACCACGTTTGAATTTTGAAAATCAAAAGATCGGTTGCGAAGATATAACAAAATTTCCAAATAACCGTAATCTGTTAGATCGAGAGTGTACCTGATGCGTGCAAAATTTAGCCTTTAACCTACTAACAAATACCTTGTTTGAATTTTGAAAATGAGACGATTGTTTGCAGAGATATAAGAGCACCCCATTTCACCTTCCAAATCAGTACCCCAGGGGCATCCCGTTTGTTACCAGATGATGGTAATGATTAGTCTAGCTTCACACGAGGTACTCGGATCACCTCATCACTCTAGCCTCACATGCAGCCCCCCACGGGAAACCCATTATTATTAAACAGAAATTTTTTAAGTTTATTTAATATTATTTATTTTATTTCAAGTAAATTTAATTCTATTATTTTTACAATATTTATTCGATTGATTTGGATTATTCAGTTCAAACCCAGCTACCCCAGTGATAGAGGCTTTATTAATTCAGTTAATTAAAAAGTTTGTTTCAACCGGGGAAATCTCCTTTACTATATATATATATATCTCCTATGATACTCCCACTAATGTGAGGATTCCACACGGGATTATATATATAAATCGATTCAGCCGTTGAGCTGCTACGGTAGAACATACATAGATACATACACACACCCTAAATACATTACACTCCTTTCTGGGCAGTCGTGTAAAAAATGGATTTTGTTAAAAAAGTTTTATTTTATTTCACCTTTTTCATAAAATTACAGGTAGGTTAATGTAATTACTAATGATGGCATACTTTTTCATATGCATTTTGTGAAAAAAAATTCTTCTTGTAATTATATGGAGGATTATTGTTATTTATTAAACAAAAATAAACAATAACAAAAAACATGCTTTTGTAGGAATTAACTGGTAAATTACTTATGTCAATGATTATTACTGAACTCAAGGTTCTGTGTAATAAAAAGTTGGTAACGTAAAAGAAGTGACTCAGAAAAAAAAAATTATAGCACTATCGTATAAAAAAGTTTTTTTTTATTAAGTTTTAATCAGAAAATTAACACAAAAATAAAACAGCTATAAAACAATGTTGTTATATTTGCTTTTCTTTTTTACTTTAATGTGCGTGATCAAACAAAGGTTAAATTAGAAAGTGTGACACAGTAGTGTGGTGTACATCCCGACAACGTTACATCATATTATCCGCACTCTTCTATTCCTCTTTCTCACTCTCTCTCTTTCTCTCTCTCTCTCTCTCACACACACATACACACACACACACTTTATATGTGTGTGTGTATATATATATATATATATATATATATAAAACAAACATTTAACTATAAAGGCTAACCGACGACTGGATACCATTATAACATCGTTGGTTACTTTACTATATGTTAGATATCCTTATCAGTACCCCGAGAAACAACAGGAAATTACTTCTTTTGAAATACTTTACAGCACATGCTACTTTTAATAACATTGCTTATCTTAGTTTTTATTATTAATAAAACGTTGCGGTTTTTTGCAACTGATAATACTGTTTACTGGTGTTCCTTTTATTATTTTTGTTTTACGAATTTGGTTGTGGCTGTTAATATTATAAGTAGGTTACTGTACTTGATGGAGAACGTACATATGATACATAGACAAAAGTTTTTTTTTCTTTTAGAGTGTTGATATTCATTATATTGTTAATTTATGTGTTGAACAGAGTATCGTTGTTACTTGTGGGTTTGAATAACATCTGCATTTCAGTAGAACTGAATTCAGACTTTTGACTACCGAATTCAAACTTTTCTGCATTTTAGATCCAGGGTTTATAATAATAGAATATATGAAGCATAAACTTTCAAAATATTTTTGAAAAAATATTTTAATCCAAGGGATATATACCAAAATACAAAGAGTATATTTCATTTTTAAGAAGTGGGGTTTGACATTTTTGGAAAGATTTTTTTTATTATTTATATATGCATTGTAAGTAATAAATTTTCTTTATTAAAGTTTTCTCTAAAATGCTTCTGAAGAAAATCGAAATTGTTTTTTTTATATTCCCCCACCACGATAACGAATTTTGAAAAATAAGACATGATCAATGACCACATATAGAAATATTTGAGCCCTATTTAAAGAAATATCCTGACATATAAGGCTAAAAACTGTTCAACACACAGACGAATTTCCTTATATCTTTCCCGATTAGTTTGAACCTTAGTAAATGGCTGTAAAATAACAGTTAAAAAATCGAGACTGGTCTTATTTTTATTACTGTTCCGTTCCACGTCGAGCCGTCCGGTGCTGCGATCTAGTGGGTGCTAGCGCTAACGGAAGGTAAGGTTCGTATTAGTATTCTACGTTAGAGTCCCGCCCAATGCGGTCGCATTTTTCATTTCGTCCGGATGGACAATTAGTGTTAGTTATATTCTACGTCAGGATCCCGCACAGTGCGGTCGTGTATTCATTTCAGTCCAAGGGGACTCATAGTTTCTTGATAATGTTCAAGTTTAATTATGACTAAAGTGTCACACATTCTTAAGTTTAATGTAACTATTGTAATTCAGTCAAAATGTCAGGGTGACAACAAATTAGATATAACGATTTAAGAAGACCATAGCGTTGCTTCATATCATCATCTATCATCTAATAAAAAAAAAAAAAAAAAAAAAAAAAAAAAAAAAACAGTCCAAACTAACTCTAAATTCTACCAATTACCCATTTATTATTTTTTTTAATGGATTTTTATTATTGGAAATTTTATTTAAAAAAGTAATTAAAAAACTGTAGAAAAGTACAGGTTTTAGAAAATAATATTTAATGTAAAACTATTTGATGTATAATATAAATCATGTAACCAAAAAATATTTTCTAATGTTTTGTATTAATAACTAATTTCTCCTGATTGTCCTAGCTATAGATTTTTCAAATAAAAAAAAATTATTTAGACTTTTTGTTTTTTATTTAAAAAAAAAATATATATATATTTTTATTTGATAAACTTTGCAAGGAAATATGCATATTAATGATTAAAAAAGATCATTACATCAAGAAAGAATTTTTTCTTCCTATTAATAAAAATACAGTTTTTTTTAAGAATCGCGCCAATTAATGTAACAAAATAAATTTTACTTTATCTTATTACATGCAATTTAGCAATAGAAGTTATGAAGTCTATTTGTTAAGTAATCGTTACTTTTTTTTACCTCTCCGCAACACCGCAATAAAACAGTTATTTGTAAAGCACACTTTTATTTCAATTTCAATTTTGCTATTATTAAACCTCTTTTTATAATGGTTTCTAATAATTACTTATATATCTTCTAATTCATCTAAATAAGTTAAAAAAAACCAGTTAATTCCCAAAAATAATTGTATTTCTGACTTAAATAGTTATTATTTGGGAAGAAAAACGGCCGATAACTAGAAAAATACTGGTTTAAAAATGTTTAAATTGAACCTAGAGAATAAAAAATCCGTTTCGGCACGCCGGAAGGCACCGATCTAAGGAAGGGATAAAAAATTATTTCCACCTTAAAGTTAAGAAAAACTTCAATTTACCCAATACGACAATGGTTGCATGTGATGAAAAGTTTCACATGTTTAGCATACGACAAGCCCATCTTACAATTCTAGCAACATTTTGGTTATCCCTTAAGGGAGAGACAAAAAAATCATTTTCTTGGTCTTCAAAACCCCATTTTTTCAACTCCGTGGGCCAATGGTTGGTGATATCAAAAAAATGTATTTAGATAAAATTTGGTCAATTCCATCCTTGGCTCTTGTAGTGAAAGGTTGTGTTTTGTTGTGCTCTGTGAATTGTCAGTTGTAACCAGTCCAGCCAGGTGTTCAACAGTTCTTCTACCTGCGTCGCCAGACAATGTGAGAAGGGTCTGCTAGGACATCAGCCGGGCGGCCAGCTACCTGGACTACAGGCCAGTCACATTAAGAAAAGGATAATCCTTTTCTTAATTTTACTTTTATACTATTCAATATTTCTAATAATGTAAAGTGAACTCTTGTAGTCATTGTGAATACGTTAAGTAAATAGCCTATTATTATAGGACTATTGTGCTACTTTTAAAATAATTTTATTTTTTAATTGATTTTCTTGTCAGTGATTTTATTTTACAGCAAGTGTAGATTAAGAAGTGTAAATTAAGTTTAATTTTAATTTTTAAATTTTTCTTCCTTATTTTCCTCAATGGAAGGAAAAATAAGGCCTCCTCCACCCCGTTCTCCCACCACGGAACTGTCCGACGGTGGAGAGGAAAGCGGGTCTGGCGCTAGGAAGCGCCAGAAACGCCGGGACTCCGCGCCTCCTATGGAGACGGAGCCCGTAGCGGGCTGTAGCAAGGCTGCAGCAGCCGCCAACTCGCAGGCTGATGATGGGGCCCCATCACAGCCTGCTACCGTCAGGCGGGAGAAAATCCCGCCGATAATGCTGGACTGCCCGAAAGAGTGGCCAGCATTGGCGAGGGACATAAAGTCGAGGATTGGGGGGCGCCTGGTGGCTAAAAGCACCGGGCTCTCGATAAGGCTGCAGCTGGGCAGCGAGGCGGATTACCGGGCGGTGCAGAGTTTTCTGCACTCGAAGGGAATCGCCTTTCACTCCTTTCAGCTCCCGAAGGACAGGGAGCTGAAGGTGGTTATACGGGGGATCCCCTATGGGGCTGCCCCGGAGGAAGTAAGGGAGGAACTGACCTCCCTTGGCTATGAGGTGGTTTCGGTTAAGAAGCTCCTCACAAGGGACGGTCGGGAAACCCCGACCTGCCTAGTGGCCCTTAAGAGGACCCCTTTGGCCCGGGCCATTTATGACCTTGGCAGTATTTTTTACTGCAAGGTCGCAGTGACTGCATTTGTGTCACGAGGGGGGCCACCCCAGTGCCACAGATGCCAGAAATTTGGACACTCGTCCAATTACTGCCAGAGGGCCCAGCAATGCGTAAAGGGTGGTGGAAACCACGACACTTCTGCCTGCGTCAAGCCGCGTGAGGAACCAGCCTCATGCGTCAACTGTAAGGGGCCACATCCGGCCAATTACAGTGGCTGCCTCTATTATAAGGAGCAGACAAACAAAGTCAAGGGACTTAAAAAGCCCGCGACTTTGGACGGCCGCAGCTGGGCCCGTGTTGCCGGTGGGGGAAAAACAGTCCCCAAACCGGAGGTGCCGGCACCCGTGGCAAAAGCGGTCGTGAAAAAAGGGGAGGTAACCTCCCCAACACCCGCCAAGCCAAAACCGGCGGCAACCACCAAGAAGGTGGTAAAACAAAAGGCGGCGACAAAGCCGGCCCCGGCGAAGAAGGCCAAGCCTTCCTCGACGGGAAAGGCAAAGCCGGCCCCGGCGAAGAAGGCCAAGCCTTCCTCGACGGGAAAGGCAAAGCCTGCTCCGGCTGGGAAGGCCAAGCAGGCTGTTAAAAACACCGCGGCCCCTGTGGCCCCGCGCCCCACCAAAAGGGCGGCCGCGCCAAAAGGCACCCCCAGCGGCAATCCGAAACCGGCTACCCCGTTGGAGACCACTGGCATGGACTTCCTGTCGCAGATGACAGTGAAGGATATCCTGCCAGATATCATGATGGTTTTGCCACGCCTGCTCCAGGCAAAATCTCTCAAGGACTGTATTCAGTCCTTAATAGAGTGCCTCATGGCTGTACTGTCAAGGTATGGTTAGGCCCACCCTCAGACTCTTGCAGTGGAACGCCAACTCAGTAGTAGGCCGGACGGAGGAACTATGCCGTCTGGCCGAGGATCTACTGATAGACGTGATACTGTTGTCTGAGACGTGCTTGAACCCAAACAAGCAACTGACCCTTCGGAACTATTTTACATATAGGACGGATAGGCCAGTTCGACCCGGATCTCGCACCTCTGGTGGAACTGCGGTTTTAGTCCACAGACGCCACATGCATACGCGCGTTGTTCTTCATACAAACGTGATGGAGCAAACGTGTGTGCATGTGGAGCATCTGGGCACGGTGTATCGGCTGGTTTCGGCTTATAGCAAGCCGAACGACGCGGTAACCGGCGCAGATCTGGATGCCGTGCTGGAAAATTGGGATGGGCCCGTGATACTCATGGGCGACCTCAATGCCAAACACGTGTCATGGAACAGCATTCTGACAAATCCGAATGGCAGATTGCTGTACGAAAGGGCGAGAGCCCGCCGCTTGGTCGTCGTAGGCCCTGAGGTGCCCACGTTCGTGCATCGCTCAGGCAGATCTAGGCCTGACGTGCTGGATATCGCAGTCATGAAGGGGGGTACCCTCCCATTCATGATTGAAACGATAGAAGACCTCAGCTCGGACCATTCCCCTGTCCTGTTGGAACTAGGTCAGGCAGGGGGTGGCCGAGATCCCCCGCCTATACCCCGAAGGTCAGTCAACTGGAAAAGGTTCTACGAGACCCTCCAGCGGGAGTACAGGCCGGTAAATCCTGAGCTCCTGAACACCCCGGAGGAAATCGACGACACTGTCGGGCGCGTCACGTCGTCAATGACCGAGGCCCTGGCAGGCAGCTCATCGGCCAAAACTCGAGCAGTTGTTCGAAACGACCTCCCTCCTCATATCTCCGAAGCCATAACGGAGAAACGACGACTGAGGAGGAGATATCGAATCACCCTGTCCCCCGCTGATAAGCGGGCCTTTTATAATCAAACGGACAGGGTAAAACAACTGCTGACAAGCCATCGAGAGGATTCGTGGAACGAATACCTCGCCTCGGTCTCTGACGACATCTCCTCGGTGTTCAGGTTGAACAGGAGACTGCGAGAAGGGAAGAAGCCTCGCCATCCGGTTGTGGGGCAGCGAGGTTTTCTTGCATACTCGGAGGCGGAGAGGGCCGAGGTATTCGCCGATACCTTGGAGGAGCAGTTCACTCCAAACCCCCCTCCCTCCCCGAACGACGAGCACACAACCGAGGTGGAATCCTTTCTTGTAGATTATTTCTCACAGGTGGAGGACGCCCCTCTAGAGATTGACCAAGTCACTGAAGCGGAAGTTTCCGCAGCCATTAAGGCCACAAGCCCCGACAAGGCCCCGGGTGTCGACGGGATCAGCGCCCGTGCATTCCGGAACATACCGGCCTCCGTGATTACAGCAATTTCGGTGATATTCACGTCCATTTTGTACGTTGGATATTTCCCGAATTGTTGGAAAACGGCCAAAGTCGTATGTTTACCCAAACCGGGGAAAAGTTTACTTTTCCCACGGAATTATAGGCCAATCTCCCTGTTACCGGTATTGTCTAAGTTGTTCGAGAGGATTTTTCTCGAAAAACTGAGGCGATACATGGAGGGAGAAGTGCGGCCCGAGCAATTTGGGTTCAGGGAGGGTCACTCAACCACCCTCCAACTGGTAAAAATAATAGACGACCTTGTCGGAGGCCTGAACAGGAAACGGGTGACTGCAGCCGTTTTTCTGGATGTGGCCAAGGCCTTTGACAAAGTTTGGCATAGCGGGCTGCTTTATAAGCTAGCGCGATCGGCGATCCCGTACCGCTATGTCAGACTGATGCGGTCATATCTGCTAGACCGACATTTTGTCGTGCGCGTAGGGGAAACGATTTCCTCTACCAGAGAAATAGCCGCTGGGGTTCCCCAAGGAGCAGTACTTTCCCCGTTCTTGTACACTTTGTACGTGAACGATATGCCGCTGTCGGAAGGGGTCAAAACGGCCCTTTACGCAGACGACACGGCATATTTCTACGAATCCGCAAATGTGGATTACGCGGTCCGGAGGCTCCAAAGGCAGCTGGACTTAGTGGAACCGTGGCTCGACATGTGGAGAATCAGGGTCAACGGTGAAAAATCGGTGGCCGTGATGTTCACATGCAAGACACGTAAACCGACCAGAGAGCTGGAAATCTCAGGGGAGAAAATCCCTTTTGAGAAAACAGTTAAGTACCTGGGGGTGGTGTTGGACAGGCGGCTTACCTTCGGCGAACATGTAAATTATGCGACCCGGAGGGCTAAGGCCGCCAGAGCCTCGCTATACCCAGTGCTGAACAGTGCCAGCCCGTACCCACTGGCAACTAAGCTCCTCATTTTTCGGCTGTACGTACTGCCGATTCTAACATATGCTTACCCGGCATGGGGGGCAGTGTTGAGCTCCTCGCTTCAAAAGAAGATCGAGGCCGTCCAAAACATCGCGTTGCGGACGATCTTTGGAGCTCCGTGGTTCGTCAGGAACGCCACTCTCCGATCTGATGCGAGATTTCAATCCGTGTCCGAGGTGGGGGTGGCGCAGGCGCGCAGACTGTTCGGGAGAGCGGCTGTGTCCGAACACAGTCATCTTCGGGACATCTGCCGAGAGGACCCAACTCCGACAGTTGTAAGGAAGCGGCCTCACGCCGTACTGGACGAACCACCGTGATGGTGCGGTGCGGTAGCCGAAAATCGACAAACCAGGCTTAGGGGCCTCCATATCGCATGAGCCATAAACGGAATAGTGCGTCAGACGCGTTTCCGGGGTCGCGAGTGAAAAGTTTTCGCGAGTTATATAGATTGAAGACGTCAAACACGGTAAGTCGCGCATAAAACAAAAACGCGGTCTAAATTTAAAAAAAAAAAACTTACAGTAAGACAAAATATCCCAGCAATTGCGACTCCTCCGGAAAAGGGGACGCATTGCTCGCTCCTTATAGCTAGTGCCCCGTTGTGGCGTATTCCTGCTAGCCTATTAAAGAGTTAGCACCGAAAGGACTTCAGTGGACGGTCTGAAGGGGAATTACGTCGGGAGGACAGGCTTTATAAGCCTAGCCTTCCGCGGTCGGCCCATGAAATGGGTTCGATAACGCTGGTTTAACAACGGATTGGAATGCAATTAAATCCGTCTTAAATTCACTAAAATAATAATAGACAAAACTTGAAAAATTAGATCCGAGATTAAAAAATAACCCTTTTAAAAACAAGCCCGATTAGAATGATCCAGCAGCAAGGGACTCTGTCCAGGTTCTGCGATAAAGTAGGGAGTAATAGACTCCTGCCAACTTTGCATTCCATTCCATTCCAGATAAAATTTAGGCCTTTATAAAGAAAAAAAAAGAAAAAAAATATAGTAAACTAAACGAATTCGATATTTTACGTAATAAGAAAGTTATAGCGATATTTTGTTTTGGTCATCCCTTGCCGTAAGGGTTGGTCATACCAAAAATTGTTACAGACACACGTTTCAGGTAATGTTTAGAGAACCAACTACCGCTTTTAACCAATTCGATACTATGTCTATTAAGCGAGGTATGATTTTTTGTCTTCAAAACCCCATTTTTTCAACCCCCTGGGCCAATGGTTGGTGATATCAAAAACTATTACTTAAATAAGTTTTAGACTGTTATTCAAAGAATAGAACTTTAAACGAATTCAATATTTTATTTAAGAAAGTTATAGCTATATTTTGTTTTTTTGGAAAAGCCCCCCCCCCATTACCACTTCAATGGTCCGATTTTAGCCGTTAACAAACTCGACCGAGATTTTGGGACGAGTTGCTTTTAAGGAACAATTTGAAGGTGATTGACGCAAAATTACGGCAGTTATCGTGTCCACAAGAAAGTGAAATATGTATATATAATCTTTTGAGCTGACAGTGGTTTTGTGGTAGCTTTCTCATGAAACCTACCTAAAATGAAATCGATTATATTAGTTAATAGGGAATATTCTTAGAATTTATTTTTGTACGTTTCACTCGAGTGTAAAGACCGGATAGGTTATAAAACAGTCAGCAAATTGTATCTTATTTAGATTTTTAAGAAAAGACATTTTAATCTTAATGAAATTAAATTTATTTACGGAAAAGTGATATATGTGAATAAATAAGATCATGCTTGATTTTTATTTTATTAAAGTGTCTGTTACTAGGTATTGAAACGTGTAAAGCGATTAGTAGCCTATATAGATATAAATTGTAATTCTTAAACGTGAAGAACTAATTACCACGTTAAACACCAATTATCTACCTATAATTATTTCAGTCAATATCTCGTATATTACTTTAAATGTATTATTTAACTATAAATAATTGATTTATTAATGTATATAAATTAATATTAATGGTTAACTAATCTATCGCTAATAAGTCGTTAATATTATTTCAATATAAATTATCATAAGGTCAACAAATAAAAAAAAACCTGGAAAAGTATTACATGAATTTTCTGGCTTCGCTGGTCAAGTCATTCACTAGTTTTAAAAATTAAGAGTCAGAGTCAAAAAACGAAAAATAGAATATATAAATCATCTGATTTTCGAAGTCGAGAGTTTAAGGTTCGAGACCTTGTAATGGTGTCTTTGGTGGTTGGGTTTCAATTAACCACGTCTCAGGAGTGGTCGGCCTGAGTCTGTTCAAGACTACACATTTACCGGTACATTATTTACACTTACACGCCAGGTTGCGCGCAGATGCCTGGCATCTTTGCAGAGTACTGTTGACATTACGTCACTGTGCTGCTACTCTGTTACCTGTATACATAAATAAATATAAATATTTTTTAAAGGTTGGGAGTGAATTTTAACAAAAAATTCTTCTAAAAATATTCATAAATAGGTTAAGTTTAACAAATTTTCTTAAGTAAAGATTTTCCTTAATCTAACACTCCCTTCAATAAAGAAAAAGGAAATTTTCAAAAAACCTTTCTCCATTTTAGGTCTGGGGTTTATAATTTAATAAAAATAGAATATATGAAGTATAGACTTTCAAAAATTGTTGAAAAAATTTAAACCAAAGGGCGATAGAGCAAAAGCACAAAACGTATATTCCACTTTTAGGAAGTGGGGGGTTTGATTTTTTGAAAAATTTTTTTGAATATTTGTATGTCCATTGTAGGTAATAAAATTGCTTTAATAAAGTTTTCTCTTAAGTGCTTCTGAAGGAAATCAAAATTGGTTTTTTCGCCATATTCTCCCACTTGGTTAACGAATTTTGAAAAATAAGGTATGTCCAATGCCCGAAATATAGAAATAATTAACACGCACATACATATTAGAATGTGTATCACACAGCTTTTGTATTAATTTTCTTTTTTACGTACTTTTGAATGTATCTACGAACGCAAAAATTCATAAACATCCATATGTTTTTTTTTAGTTTAGATGAACTACTTGGACGTTAAAAAATTTGCAATAAACACGAGACCCTATTTTTGACATGATCACCATACTTTCCCCTTTAACGTAAACATTCTAGATATATTCGCCGCGAAAGTAACTTTTTGTTAAATAAGTTTAAAAAAAGAGATTCAAATAAAGAAGAAAAATTGAAACGTTGAAAGTCGTTTAATTTTGAACAGTAGTAAATATATTAAATTGATATAATTAGATTTAAGAGAATAATACCTTTAATATTTAAAACTTATATTTTTAGCTGACGTTAACTAGATTTTATTTTCATTTGTTAGTCAATCGTATAACAATCTGTTTACAAAAAAAACCCTTTATTGAGTGAAAAAGAAATGTACCCCTTTTTTGTCGTTAGTCATTTGGCTAGTTCGATCAGTTTTTTCATTTCATTTTATCCTGTACTATAGTATGTACCACTAAAGAAAAAATGCTTCTCTTTGAGAGGTATGCAGCACTCGGCCGTTTGTTAGAAAAGAGTACAGTCGCTTCGTGTAAGCGTAAAATACAGTAAACAACTCATACTTTACGATTAATATTTTGATGTGTAGAACTGTAAAATAACTATTTTCTAAGGTTTTTATAGACTCACAGCTGCAAACATTAACTAATCTCTTTATACAACAATGTTTTTACATTAGCATGAAAATTTATGCGTATAAATATTGAATATATGTACACTCCTAATAGTATGTACATACTACAAAGGTATGTATGATCTAGAAAATACCTCAATGGAAAATAAATCTACATTTACTGAGCCGAAATAATAATTTTTGTTTTTCAAAAGTGATCTTCACATTGAAAGCGGTTATCTGAGAAATGTTTAAAAATATTTAAATAAATAATTAAACGGTCTGCTCTAGGAAGTGGAGACTGTATAACTAACTCCTTGTTTCTCACTGAAATGTTTCCCCATTAATCTGTTACTTTAAACTGCTAAATATCACATGTATTTTGGTCGATTCATCATTATAATATTCAGCTCAGTGAAGATGGAAACCAGTTTACTTGTATATTTTCTGATTTTGCCTGGTATACAATGGTTGTTATTCCTGTAAACCATAAAAGCGTTTCTTTTGAGCAGCTGTAACTCATATTCGTGAAATGACATTCATAGTTTTTTGTATCTCTAGATGGACAGGCTTGCCGGCCTCCATGGCGCGAGTGGTAGCGTCTTGGCCTTTCATCCGGTGGTCCCGGGTTCGAATCCCGATCAAGCATTGCATTTTTACTCGCTACAAAAATTGTCATTCATCTCATCCTCTGAAGCAATACTTAACGGGTGGTCCCGTAGGTGGCCAGCTTAACACATCACCGGGTTAGTCTAGTGGTGAACTCGTCATCGCAAATCATCTGATTTCGAAGTCAAGAGTTCTTAGATTCAAATCCTAGTAAAGGCAGTTACTTTTATACGGATTTGAAATCTAGATCGTGGATACAGGAGTTCTTTGATGGTTGGTTTTCAATTAACCAGATCTCTCAGGAATGGTCAACCTGAGATTGTACAAGACTACACCTCATTTACATTTATTCATATCCTCAATTATCCTCATTAATACCTTACGTTGGTTCCGGAGGCTAAACAGAAAAATATGGAGATGCCTAGCTGAGGATGTGTTTAATCAGATTCCAACAATATATCGAGGGATTGGTGACAGAACGGTTGGAGGCGTTTAAGTTAAAATATAATGATTCTGCAGCACTATTAATATCTGCTTTCCAGGTAATATCTGTGTTCAGTATGTCCAATTTACCACCCATTTATTTGAACTTGAAAAATTTATTTAATTTATTTCTGAGCTTAAGTGATATTTATTTTTTCCTCATACAGAATCTCTTTAATTGATCAATTAATATTATTATTATTATTTTTATTATAATCTTTGTTTTTCTTGCATATGAGTATTTGTAAACCTCGGATACAAGTCTTAGTTTTTTTTAATATATTATTAATTCACCATATCATTTGGGAATTTGAATAGAAATTTACAACTTATTCTGGGATACAATATGATATCTTTCGAATGGCAGGCTGAGACACTACCATTATGCCATCTTATTGTATCTTTTAGACTAAAAATATAAAGTTTTACTTGTACAGTACGTACAGGTATAGAAAGCGGAAAGTATGTTAATTTTTCAGAAAAATAGCCTTTTCACTCTTGTTTTTTCTTTTTATTTACTGTTCTCAAGGGGTTATTATAAAACGTAGAAAGAAAACGTAAAAAGGGATTGGATGGATTGAAAATCTTCAAATATTGTATGGTGACTTTTACGAGACTCGGCTGATAAATTCTGCAAATATATGCGTAACATGGGAATGAGAAGAGATACTGGAATGAAATAAAAAGTTACACTACCTTAGCTACAAAAGACGGTATCTATTTTTCAATATAATCCCCGTTTACACTGATACAATTTTCATAGCGTGTGACAAGTTATTGCATTCCATCACTGAAAAATCCTGGCGGTCTTTCTCGGATCCAAAAGGCCACAACTTCCTTCACCTCATCGTCAGTGGTGTAATGATTACCTTTGAGATCCCTGTTGAGGTGACGGAAGAAGTGGAAGTCGCACGGAGCCATATCCGGCGATTATGTTGGAAGCGGAATAGGCTCAAACTTCAGCTTGCGGAGAGCCACCAGTCAGTTTTCGCGGTACCCATCGTGCACAGATTTTACGGTAACCCAATTGATCGATAATATGGTCTACTCGATCTTTAGATATGCCTAACTAAATAACGATGCGTTGCTGGGTGATTCACTGGTCACTTTGAAGCAAATCTTCCACCTCCTTTCGATGTTTCACGTCAGTCGCAAAACCTGGTCTTCCGCTGCGAGGTGCGTCCTCAATTGTCCCTGTACCAGCTTCACATTCACAAAATTTCAACGCCCACATATTTACAGTACACCTATCAACAGTTTCACTACCGTAAACCGCTTTTAAACTATGAAAAATATTCGTAGGGTTTACATTTTCTGCTGTTAAAAATTCGATTACTGCGCGCTTATTTAACCGTGTTGATATGTTGACCGTACTCAACTACATTTTAACTGCCACTGAAAAAAAAACAACCGGTAAACGGATTTCAACGCATTATCGCAGGTTTGTAGAGGGGAGTTTTAGCTATCATGTGCTGCCACGCCCAACTTGATAGTACCTTTTGTCTCCATGTAGCACGCTAGTGTGCAAAATTTATCAGCCGAGCCTCGAATATATGGGACGTTGATATTACAATTTCGGGTCGGGATCTCAAACACATAGGATGGTAGTGGAGTTAGAATTTATATCTCGGCTAGGACTGGACTTAATGAAAAATTTACTTATAGCCACGAGTTATAAACTCATAAAAAGGTGAAGATTTTTTTCTGCTAAATGTTTGACGTATTCTTTAATTCAGAAGTATCGATTGTAATCGAAATTTTCAACTTCCTCTGGATTCATTTTTTTTTCATTCTATCTTGATTTATGTAGTACGTATTTGTATAAAATATTGTTGTTATTAAATTTTGACGTTTGAGTCTAAATTTATATCTGTTAAGATTAATAATTATAGATTTTTTAAATCCTAAAAGTTCATCAGTAAGTTAAAATGATTCTCGAACATTTCTATGAAACAAAAAAGACAAATTTGTAGAGAAAGTTTTAGCAGTTGGTAATTTGTTAGCTCGTTTTTAGTGCAGCTTTTTATTTTCATGTTCGTTTGATCATTACTCAGTCGAATTTATTTCAATGAAAATCGGTTAAAAATATATGAGAAATTTTAAACATTAACACATTCGGGTCACGCGTGCGGATTAATCCTTCGTGATGATCTGTAAGGTGTAGGATTAGTCAATGTGTTTGTGTTCTAATGAGAGAAGAGTGAGAAATGTATACTGCTGTTAAACTATTTCAAAAGTATTAATTTTAGTTCAATGCAGGTTCATGTCAAGTTTATTGAGAAATAAACTTATATCCTTCTTAACGAAATATGTATTCTTTCCCATAACATCATCATTCTAAATAACCGTATAAATTATTATAAATCGTTGTACAGTGTATAAAACAGTACGCGCATGAAATAGTTTTGTGCTGGATTAAATCTATCAAAATACGTGCTGTACAACTAACTAGCTATTTATAACAAATAGTTACTACGTAACAAATATATATAAAGATGTAAATGTTCGTTTGTTCAAAATCTTAAATCTCCGAAAGTTATTTATCGATTGCTTTGAAATTTTGAGACAACGTTGCATTCGAATACGCGTGTGTTTTTATATATCTACTATTTATATACCTAAGATGTGACATCTGTGACCGATAAAAACATGCTCTTTTTGAAAAACAGCGCTACGTTTGAATAATGTTTAGATCATTATTAAAAATTAACTATTTTTAAATATTATATAATTTCTTTTCATCTATTTCTATCACAGAAAATTGGATGCCATTCGATGTGGACACATGCAGTTTTAGATATTATTTAAAAAAAACCTAAAAAATGAATTTTATCAAATTCCACGCGATTGGTAGCGTCTCGGCCTTTCACCCGGAGGTCCTGGGTTCGAATCCCGGTCAGGTATGGCATTTTTCCATAGCTACATTTTACATATCCCACGCACAGGCTTCAAGCTTATAATGGTGATGTCATCAAAAAGAAAAAAAAATTTGCAGATTGTCCTGGAAGTTATTAGCAAAATTTGAAAGACTAATTCAGGACATCAAAATAAACAAAAAAGTTCATATTAACAATATTCTTTCTTCCTTGGAATTTCCTTCGGGATAAGATGCTTGAATATTTCATTTATTAGTCGTGTTGGTAATGCAGTAGAAATTGATATTGATAAGTGTCTTGTTGAAGTAAAAACATAGGGGAATAACCCTATTATGTTCCTTGTTAAAATGAATAAAAATTGATATTGTTAGGATTAAGATTTCCTTGTTTTGAGTTATTCATTTAAATTCATGCATTAATATTTATTCTAATTCATTTTCTCCTCTGTGCACAATTTTGTGATTTTTTAAATTAGAATTTATATCATTAAATAAAATTGAGGTATTTTAATAAAATTTGGTACAGGTGTTCTCAAAAAAAGTTTTATAAAATAAATTTTGAAAATTTTACTTTTGAAAATTGCAAAAGGAATTGAAAATTTAAAAATACCATTAGATTAAATATTAGACCTTATATTGTGCATAAATTTCTTTTTATTCTTTCAAAATTTATTTACAATCGGTTAAATTTACATGAACCTTTAGTAAATTGAATCGTACCCCAAACCTCATCAAAATGAGTCATCAGGGTAATTTTTCAAAAAATTACACAATATAATAAAAAACTTTATGCTAAGCACATACAGTTAGGAATTATGAATAACACATAACACCATTAGAACAATAGCAAGCAAAATAAGGTATCGCAACAAGAAGTAAAAAAATGATGAATCAATGTAAAAAAAAGAAGAAAAGTATATGTAACAGATTTGAAATTAAGAATCGAGTAGAAAATGCGCATTCCTCATATTCAAGGTTATTATAGCAGGGACACTAAGGTCTGCAACGTGGAGTTAGTTCAATCTTTTAATGTCAACCCCATTGTTTGGTGGGTTTACTACCAAATGATTTACGTGATAGTTTGTACTTTTAGTTTGTATTTGTGTACGACGTTTGTACTTTGAACCGAAACGTTGCGTCTCCTCTCGCACGGACCGTAATCGTAAATAATCCTGAATCTCACGTCGCTAGTTTATTCTGAAACCGGTATAAGATTTCAACATTGCTTCTGCTCGCTCCATAGTTTGATCCCATTGTTCAGATAGGTTTTAGAATTGCTGAATATACCAGCAGCATATTAGACGAGGACAAACGACTGCCCAGCAACCAGAACATTTCTGGAACTTTATCTCAGGTTGCCCTCTCTTCTCTCTTACGTGAACTTTCCGGTTTAGTCGACGATCGAGGTATAGACTTAGGTACCTCAGCTACGTACCCTCAATTTGCCGAATTACAACGCCATCAAGGTGGACCGTGGGCTGTCATCTTTCCTCATTGTTAATGTCACATGTTTCGATTTTGCTTAGTCAACGCGTTTTATTCACGTACTCAAGCACCTGTTGATTAAATCCAACTCAAATTGTAGGCTATTCGATGTTATAGTTGAGCTGGCATGTACTGTGAGTATATGTGTTATCCGCAAAGGAAATTACAGTAATCTGTAGTTGAAAAGTCTGCATTAAAGATGGAGTATAACACGGGCCCTAAGACAGAGCTCTGAGGAACTCCGACTAAATTTCGAAGAATGCAGATAATTGTTGGCTATATTTCACCTGAGAGTAACGCCTTTCTAGTTAGCCATGCAGAATAAGGTAATATGGTTGAGGAAGGCTCATCTTTAATTTGTATAAAGGCTGGGATGCCAGACCTTGTCAAAGGTCTGTGAACAAAATGACACCTCATATGTTAAAAATTCGTTGATAAACAACTGAAATATGGATGAAATTGTCAAAAAGGATCGTAAAATTTATACAGTCTGACAATTTTGCGTGTGTTTTCACTCTCTTTAATGACAAAATTAAAAATTGATAATAAATTTTATTATAGACCAAAGTGGTCAGAAGAGCGTAAACAAGCTTTCTCGGAAAGAATGAAAACTTATTGGAGCAACAAGAGGAACCGAAAGGAAAATTGAGTTATTTGCTTAACGTCTTCCATTTAGTGGGAGAAAGATAATAATTGTATTATTAATAAAAATAGAGCAGGCTTAACACATCACCTAATAATTAATATTTCGATGAAATTAATATTTACGAAATTAACTAATTATAAATAACTAAGCTCAAAATGTACTTGGACGTCATTTTGGAATTTTCATAAGTATAATTTTCAAACTTATTTATTTTGTAGATCTTGTTGGGTTTAAACGTACACCAAATTTCATTAAAATATCCTAATCGGTTCTAAAGATATAAATTTTTATTGAAAAAAAAACATAAAATTGCGGATATAGGGAAAATGAAGCTAGTTAGGGAATTTGTTCACATGCAAGTTTTTGTTTATTTTATCTTACTGAATTAGTCTGTTAATTTGGTCAATTCTGAACGAATGCTAAATATTTACATATACACATGTAATGTACACGTGAACTCAAATTGTTTGAGTTAATTAATTTTAAGACTAATTATTTCTATTATACAGAATCGAATTCAACAGATAATTAATGAAAGGTAGAGAAAACCTTATTTAAGAATAAAGATTAAAAAAAATAACGGATAAAGTGTATCGAATTATTTTTACATTCAATTTACTCATATATAGTAACAAAGTAAATATATACATGTATTTTAAATATACTATAACTTATATGTTATCTTTAAATAAATTTAGAAAATTGGCTTCCGTCCGAGGAAATACCAAAGGTAAAACTAAATCTTTTTAGAGAACGGATACATTAAAATTGATTTGTAAAGAGAATAATATTATAATTGAGGATAAGTAAGACAAACTAAAATAAAGGAGTATCGATCGTGGCCCTACATTGTTGGAAAAGCGATCATAAAACAAATTTATTTGCAAATAAAGTTTTAATTATTTCTATACTAAAAAGGACCTAAATAGTTGGGAAACTTATTTTATTGAAAGTAGTAGAAAAATTGCTTTCTTGAATAAAGAATCAATATCCAATAGGTTTTACGAGGTTTTCCATTTATTTTTACTTTTATTTCCAGGTTAACTTTTCTTTTTTTTTACTTTTAAGACCATAACAGTTCACTTTAGTTCTTTTTTTTTTGGCAAGTTCTTTCTTTTCTTGCTGATTTGTTGTTTTTCAGCTTTTCTTTTTTGCCAGTAATTTCTAAGGTTTTCATATCTTCTTGCCCTTTCTTGTTCAGAGTATTATTACTCTGAATTTTGATAGGAATCTTTTTCTTTATTTTTTAATTTCTCATAGTTTCCGGTTTTCGTTTTTAGGTTTTCACGGGTTATATTCCTCCATGTCTTTCTGTACTTCGTATAACCAGTCTGTCTGCTTTTCTTGTTCCAGAAAAGTTCGATTATCCGCTGGTAAATCTGGTCTCTTCCATTCAAAAAATTATGTCCTAGAAAGGAAATTCTCTTCTTTCTAAATTTATTAGTTATCGGGATGATCGTTTTGTAAATCTCTTCGTTTGGAATAATTCTCCAAATCCCGTCTTTTTTATTTATTTTTATGTATTTTTCATTTATTAATCGGTCGAAATTTGTTTTTTGATCTTAAATTCTATCGATCTTTCATTGAATAAATGTAATTTATACATATTAAACCTTACCTCTTGTAGAAGGTGGAACAGGTCGTAGCAACTCGTTCAGGTGGAAAGTTATTTAGTAAACAGTATGTTATTGTACTATCTGTTTATTAACTTTTATACATGGTCTATCCTCAGCTTCATTAATATTTAATTTTTTAATAAAAATTTCATAGGTTAAGAGAAAATGATTGACCTTACAATTTTATTTAAACGTTATTTTAAAGATACTTAATAAGCTTCAAACTCATCGGCAATGGTATAGCACGTATACTATATAGAGATGGTAATAATCTGTCTCAAACATTGTTTTTCCCATACAGAATATATGTCACATGCTTTAAGGAAAACCCTGACAAAAAAGTTATAATACTTTCACGGCATCGGTTATTTATTCTTATATAATGAAAAAATAATTATACATAAAAAACGTTACCTAATATTTCTTTTTTTGGGGTGGGGATAATTTATGATATTTTATTGTAAAATTATCATTAAATGTTTAAATAAACCAAAAAACGGTTTAAAACTTCACCTCTAAAATCACCTTCTACGAAAGTTTTTTTTTTTATTTTTCTGCTTTTGCTATGTTAGATGGGAGTAACTAAAAAAATTCCACAGAAAAATGTACAACCAATAAAAAGTTACCGAAGGATTTTTTTTTTTTTTTGGTTGTGGAGGCTTGAATTATTATGAAAATTTATAGTTAAAAGTTTATCATTTAAGTGTTTAATTATAATTATAAGTTTGAATAAACCAAAACAAGTATTGAATAATTGAAAAAAAAAAATCGATATTTTTAAACTTTGTTCGGCTTCTCACCCAAAGCATTTTTTTTCGGGTCGGTTTCATAAAAAGACAAAAAAGATCGGTTAAAAATATTCAATAAATAAACAGATAGCTTTTTTTATTTTTGGGAAAGGGGGAATTTTGAGACAAACATGTTTTAAAAATAGTAAGGTAGGCATCCACCCGTGTACTGTATTTAATATAAAGTAATGTTTGCTAAATTAAAAAAAAGAAAATTACCGCAGAAAACTATCTACTTCCACTTCCTGGAAATATTGACCTCAGACGTTTACCAACAAATTGCTTCATATACACGAGTCCCAAAATCATCAATATCGGTTCATCCAATTAAAGGTTTAGGCTTCAAACACACCGACTCACATACATACGTACGTACGTACGAACATTATCCTCCCCACGTTTTTTTTTTTTGGGTCCCTGGATCATGAAACGTTGAAAAATACAAAAAATCCATACACCATTTTTTAAGTGATTACCTTACTTTCCTTCTTGCAGCATAGCAGTAGAGCTGTGATGTGCCAGTAAAGTAAAAAGTTATTCAACTTTAAATTACCCGTTTTTTTTTTTTGTTTTTTTTTGCCATCTTCTTTTATATATTTGTTATAAAAAAATACTCTAGATTAATTCATGATAAAAATTATGTCGGCTGAAGTAACAACAATGAACATATGTTATTTCTTTAGTATTTTTTTTTTTTTTACGTATATACTGATTTAAATTTTTTTGTAATGGACTTGATTTATTAAATAATCTGTCGAAATAAATTTACGTATTTACGGTGGATCGATAAACCGTTAAAAATATTGTATAGTAATCTAAAGAATTTGAAAAAGTATTTTATTTTATTTAAAACGATAACACTTTATGTGATATTTGAAATATGACATCCAATTATTGTGGTACGTATTATAAAATAATAATAATAATGATAAATTTAGAGACGAATTTCACGGAGATTAGTCAAGAAATATCCATGAAAGCGTTTGTTTTGTTTGTTGATATATATGGATAGATATATGTGTAAATGTTTTTTCTTTATATCATTGTGCAATTTAATACGATAGTAAGAATGCAATGTGATGTAACATAATGGATGACGTAGTTTTAAATACTTTTGAAGCTTTAAGAATAATTATAATATTTAGACTATAGTTATACATTATGTATGAACACCAAAATATACCTAAATTATATTTAGAAACTAAATAAGAATAAATAACAAAAAAACCCAGTAGTTTAACCTTAAAAGTTAATATACAGTAATAATATTGTAATATATAATGGATTTCTAATTTGAAAAATCTATTTCAACAGACACTCATAGTGTAATTTAAATGTTTTAAAAACGTTAAAAATAAATTTGTTTCAAATATTTTCATAGTTAAACAATAGAATACTTACGAAAAAGAAATAAATGTCTTTTTATTTACTAGTGGGATTAAATACCTGAAACAAACAAAATTATAATCGATAAGTACAATAAAATCACGATTATTCGGAAAGGGGTCGAAAAATAATTTATTTTATCGGGAATTAAAAATATTCGGTGTAATTTAATTTTTACTCCCTAGTACAAAGTAAAGGAAATATTGTGATAGAGAAAAATTTCGGTCTTCAGATTTCAACGAAAATATTCATTTTGACCATCCCTGACTCCATTTTGACTACTTTCGGCGTGACGTCTGTACGTATCTCGCACGACTCAAATACGATTTGCCGTAGGATTTTGAAATGTTGGATTTAAGACTGTTGTAACATCTAGTTGTACCTTCCCTTTTGATTGCAATCGACTAAACTAAAAGTGTCCAAAAAATCCCAAAACCACCCAAAAATTGGATTTTGGACTTTTTCTTAACTGCAGTAATAAGTCATCGTTGAAAGCTTTTCAACGATGTATCATAAGTGGTACTTATTTTCATCGGTTCCAGAGTTATAGCCAAATAAAATTTTAATTAATGAAATATTTGGATCTTACAAGGGGAAGAATCTTACAGTTAAACATGTCCTGAAAGACATTCTTCTTGAATCACTCAGTATATGAGGTTGTTAATGTAATGACGTTGAACAGTTTTCATCATGTAAAGGATACCCATCGGTTCAAATCGGAATTCATGTCTTTTTTTTAATTTATTTTTTTAACCTTTTTTAATTTACATATATTGATTTACTCGTATTAATAATCATTAACTCGTGATTCCAGAAAAAAAATCTTACAATAATTAATTTAATGAATTAAAGAATAATTCAATTCGAATCGATAATTAATTCAATTCAAAGAATGTAACTCAATAATAGCAATAAAACAAAGATATGGAACATTTTATGTACTTTTAAAAATGTGTATATGTAATTTAATAGGCATTATTACATAAGTGTATATGTAATAATGCCTATTAAACATTTGATTATGTAATATTTATTGAAAATTATAATTTAGAATCGTATTATTTTTGGATTTTCTGGTTTAATTTTTTTTGGATTTAATATTTAATTTAAAATGTAAGGTTACGTTTTAAATTTATTTAAGTACTGTTAGTATTTTAAATTATTATTGAAACCTCTTTTCTTTCCCATAAAAAAGGATTGTGTGTAGGTTTGTGTGCTCACATTTTTATTTTAGTTGCTACTGGCCAGAGCGGGCGAATGGTGGTGAGCCGGGCGGCTGCGCGCAGCGCACGAACGATTCATTCGTTCGAACTAATTATACTTCTTGATACGAACGATTTATCTAAAATTATATTTGTGCTTTGGGGATAAAAAAGGAAAACATTGGGGTTAGAATTATGTTAAAAAATCACAACTCAAGAAACAGGTAAAAATGTTCAGGATTTTGAAACTTTTCGTTGTAAGAGTATTTGTTGTTGTTAATGCGCTAAATTCATTAACGTTATTTAGTTACAATTGGCAAAAATATTTAACAAAATCTTGTGTAATGAAACATAAATCATGTAGCATTTTCACGGCGGACCGTAGGATAACCTTTTTCCTAGTATTATTTAACGTTTTATATAATTGTTGTTTCTTTTATTTATCTAGAGTTAGGATTAAATAAATATTTAAAAAATAATTATCAACAGGAATTTTAATAATAAATCACGATTTAATTAATGGTAATTATTTTAGTTACTTATGATCTTTTTTTTATAAACGATATGGTTATTTGTATTAAGATATTTTATGCTTATACAACAGATAAAAAATTTAAGAGGTGCGTCAGCTTATAAGATTGTTATCGATACGAAGACTGATCGAATTTTCCCAGCTTAACGTTCATCTTTATTTACAAGCACTTAAGCTTATCTAACGTTAGGTATACTGTCGATACTGTAAAGTACAAAATCAAACTACCAACCGGCTGTTCGGTAAATTAAACTTTTTTAAATGAATTTGACGTCACTAGTGCAATATTTTCTTGTGAAAAGTAGACTACGACAAAATGTTTTATAGATGATATTTTTCCATTGGCATTTATGTAATTATTTATTAAGGAATAGTAATTGATATTCTTTGAAACAGAATTTATTATTACATACAGTTTGACTGTTTACAATTAAACGCAAGCTCTTAATTATAGTAATATTTTTTCAAAATAATTCCACCACATAAATTGCAGGTTCATGATTCATCTAAGGAAAAAAATATATATTTGTATGGCATGCAAGTTGATTTCATATGAAAAATAAAGATTTTATCTTTTGCAGTAACTCTGGTTATTTATGGGGTATAAAAACGGATCAGATAAATAAATATTATATTTCAGTCAGTATATAATAATACATTATATATGTCATATAAGAAATGTTACAATTAATTATAAGAGAAAAAAGTATGTGTGATTAACATGTTAAAATGTAAACGCATGAAATAATGATAAGTTAAATACATGATATTAAATATAAAAAATAAAATACAAAAAAAATTACAAACATATATTTGATTACATATAAAAAATTACTTTTGAAAAAAGCTTTTATTTAACTAATATATATTAACATTAATAAAAAATGAAACAAATTAGGAAAACCTCTAAAAATTAAAAAAAAAAGAATTAAATCAAATTGAAAATTTTAAACAAAATAATAAAATATATTAACAAATATAAAAATGCACTGAAAAGTAAAAAATAAATTATATAAATATCGAATAAATAACCAATAAATAAATGTAATAATTATTAAATTTTAAAATTAAAAGTAATGAAAACATTTAGTTAAATAAAAGCGTGGCTCAGTTTTGATAATTTATTTAAAAACAATATAACATTTATTTTTACAACAATAATACTTATTCGAAAACATTGTTATAAAAACTGCGCCACGCTTTTATTTAACTGAATATTTTCATTACTTTTAATTTTAAAATTTAATAATTATTACATTTATTTATTGGTTATTTATTAGATATTTATATAATTTATTTTTTACTTTTCAGTGCATTTTTATACTTGTTAATATATTATATTTTTTTTGTTTATAATTCTCAATTTGATTTAATTCTTATTTTTTACTTTTTAGAGGGTTTTTCTAATTTGTTTCATTTTTTTATTAATATTAGTTAAATAAAAGCTTTTTTAAAAAATCATTTTTTATATGTAATCAAATATATTTTTGTAATATTTTTTTATTTATTTACACATCGAAGTTACATACGTGTACCAAATTTCATTGATTTTCATTCGATAGATCAAAAGATATAGCAGTTGAAACATTTGATTATTCCTAAAGCGAGTTAAATAAAAATTTTTAAAAATAACTATAAAATAATATCAAATCAAAAATGACGTTAATGAAAATTATTAAACACATATTTATGCAAGCAGTAAACGGGATGCAGAAAAATTTGGGTTTTTATAAATGCTTTAATTAATTTTATTTAAAAATTCAACAAATATTTTTTCTGGAAAAAAATTTTTTTTCTTGGTGGGAAGATTTTTTAAATAGTCTGGCAATTTATAAAAAAATTATTTCTTTGTCATAAGCCGAAGTATTCTTTTGAGATACACGAAAATATTTCTTTTGCCTGGTTTAGTAAAGGTAAATATTGTTGTTATATTTTAAGAAAAAGCGATTATTATTTTAGAAAAGATAGCATATTCATTAATATACACTCAGTGATAGATTACTATATTTAATTTTCTAAATATCGGTCGACACGATTCATACTTAGAGACTCTAAACAATTTTCTGACAATTCAAATATATACTTAAAACTCGTTTAACTTTTCGATGGCATTCCAAGATGTGATATTACATTTTAGTGGGGTGTATATATATATATTTATAGTTATAAAAAATAGTTAAAAACGATGACAAGATTAACGTGTTTTATTAAGGAGATTCAGAGCAAAGCTGGTTTGATAGTAAATGAAGTCAATTTAATCATACTATGAGGTCACTTAAAATTTAATAAAATAACCAGAAATCTCGCATTACGGGCAACGGAAATACTATTATTATTATTAATTAGAATTCTATCTAAACGATCAGCAATGTTACCACAATAACCCCAATATATAGGTTTTAATCGTATCTAAAATTAGTACTTGCAATTCATCTTGTGAACAATTCTTTGAAATGCTGTTATAGAATTTTCAATTCCTTCTAAATAATTTTCAGATATAAATATACTAATGTCATCTGCAAAGGGTGTGCAATGATCTTTGGATCTTGATATAATAAACGGTAAGAAAAGCAAGGGATAGAGACACTTATATCTGAAACTCCATGTTCAACATGACTTGACCTTATCTAATCGTATACGTGCAGTAAAAGCGACTGTACCGCTCTTTATAAAACAATTATTTCTGTCATATCGTAAAAAGTACAGTGATATTATCTCGTTTTAATAAACGGCAGTAGCACTATTTTTTATCATGTAATTCTAAATTATATGAGAGGAATGGAAACATTTTTAGTTGGAAGTGTTATTATGTATTGAAACCACCTCACAGAAAACATTTTCTGTTATAGTATATTATAATTTGTTTTTCATGAGTTATTCTTATGAGTTGCAATTTATTTGATGAAAAACTATAGTATTTAAAGAAAATTACGCATAAAAAATTACCCCGTATTTCCGAGCAGAATTAATGTAAATATCTTTAAACAATAATTTTTACATACTCTTATCAAATAAAATATGAAAATATGCAAGTTCGGAATCGTAATTATAAAGGTGTGATTTACTGTAAGAAAATTTATATATATATATATATATATATATGTCCTGTTTTTTTTTTGCTAATTTTAAAACTTTACTGCTAAGACCCTTACCAAATATTAGTGTGAGTCCTACATCCGAACTCGAGGTATAAACTTTTATATAAAAATAACAAAATGGTGGACGAGGGAGAACGAAGGAGAAATTGCCATTTTTCCTAATGATATTTTTTGTTTAGTTTTACAAGTAGAATCCAAAAATTATAGCCAGTCCACCATTTTAGAAACACTCTGTATAATGTAAGTTACGAGTATTACTGTAATAATAGAAAATCATACAGATTTATATTTCAGATTATTTTTTGATTTACCTAAAAAGCAGTGAAATTTGTGCCAGTTAATTTTAAAAGTCATAATTTAGTTAATTTATGTGATTAGTAACCGTAGTTAGTACTCAATTTAAAAGTAATTAAGCGAAAATTAAACCGTTTTAAATCAATTAAAATACATTAATTCAAAATTTTATCATAAAAAATCGATTTAAGATTCGTTACAAATGCATCTAGTACTTTTTTATTTTAAATATACCTTAATATCCGGTGCTTTAAGTTTAAAAAAATAATGTCATCCCTAAATGATATCTCTAAGGTAATATTTTTTTATGCGCTTTAAATTTAAACGAAAGTAAAATTATTTAATTGTTTTTTTATATTAATCGATTTTCTAATTAATGTACACCGTTAAACTGAATAGTACCGTTACTTATATATAAATTGAATCCGACTATTGTATATAAGAATATTTTGTAATAATTAATTATTAACTGTAATGAGTAGCCTAAATATAAAAAAAGAAACAAAGAAAGTTATAATCACTTGCACTTCTCTCCTGGACGGTTATGGTATAATTCACGGTCAAATACACCAAACAGATTCGTGTTATGTAATATTTTTAGTATATTATTTTAATATAAAAATTAATTATTAAGATTATGAATAATCGATTTTAAAATATCTATTAACAGTTTAATATTATTAACATATGTAAGTTATATATTTTTTTAATAAAAAATTTGTTTACTCATTAAACGGTAAATAGATAATTACTGATCGATTAACTCCAATTGTAATAGAATGATTTTTTTTTTTAATTTAACGATGCGAAGATAAATTATTATTAGTTTATAGTTCATTAAATTTATTGCTTTATATGTAATAATCATTAACTTTTTGGTTAGTTGGTTTCAAGGGCTGAAAAATTATCTTAATAGACCGTAATACATTAGTACAAAATGCCTTTTAAGTTTTTAAAAAAAAATTTACACATTTAAACTAAATAAATTTAATAAAATATAGGTTAGAATAATTAAATATGAATAAAAATAATAGGTTACCTTATTATTATCAACGTACGGCCTTATTAGATGCATTATAATAAGTTAATTTTGACTGCTTCATAAATTTATTAATGATTTAATGAGGATATGATATCCTTGTATTTCAAATAAATGAGGGCAAATTATAAATAGTTTAGGTAAACATTAAAATAACTTCTAAATATTAAAACCTATAATAAATATGGTTTAAAGGACAAAAAGTAATGAACAAATAAATTTTTCCCCGCTACTTAAATGTATTCCTCAAAAGGATCATCGTAAAAAAATTGGTTGTTAAAAGTTACCTTCTCTTAAAATGATAAAATAACCCGTTATAATTTTTAAAAATAATTCTTATCCAATTCTTTTTTAAATTATCAAGTTTTTCTAGATGATACCAAACTAAAATTCATTTACCAACAGATTATTACCCGTTTAAAAAAACATATATATTCAGGGTTTGAAGAAGTTTTAATTCTGCTAATACTGGAGGGAATAGTCTATCGCGACAGGACATCGCTGGTTCAACAAACCATACCGACACTTATAATCAAATCAAATAAGCTTTTCAAATAGATGAGTAAATTTTATTTGAAATTAAATTCAATAAATCAGATTATTTTATTAGTTGTATTAATACAACAAACTTGAGCGGTAACATGATAACATCTCCTTCTTTCATCCGACTATACCCGGTTTTAATCCTGGTCAGGTATTACTGAAAACTTATCTCGTTGTAGGAATCCATCAAATTTACAAGTATAGCTTGTCTAAATCGAAGGAAGAAAATGGAACGTACCCTTGGTACCGGTGTTCTTTGATGGTTGGATTTCAATTAACCCCCTATTTCAGGAATGATCGATCGGAGACTGTAAACGTCTTCATTTACATTCGTACTTTTTACCTTACGGGGGTTCCGGAGGCTAAACAGAAAAAGAAAGAGATGGTGATAAGTCGCATAAGCCTGGCCAAGAATGCATTTAATAAAAGGAGGGACTTTTTTCCTTCTAATAAACTTAATAAAGACCTTAGGAAAAAAACGCTAAAGATTTTTACATGGAGTTTGTTTTTGTACGGGAATGAGACGCAAACAATGGGGGTTGAAGTGGAAAGGAGAGCCGAAGCCGCAGATTAATAGAAGCCCTATGAATGAATACAGTGTTCCATGAAGAGCTGCTAAGGAAGGTCGATGTGGCAAAGCCTTACCTCTTAAATATCTCAAAGCAAGAAGAAAAAAACTGGTTGGCCGTTTTGTTAAGGCATAATGGGTTAATTAAAACAATGATAAAAGGTACTGTGGAAGAAGCAAAGGCTGGCCAAGAGAGATAGAGGTACATCTATTAGATTATGGGTGATATGGATTAAGGAATTTACTAGGAGTTGAAGAGATTTGTTGGGAATCGTGATATATGGAGATCAGCTGCAAACAGATCCTAGGATTGACAACAAAAGAAAAAGAATTTCAGAAAAGCCGAGAAAAATTGGCATAAAAAAAATAATTTAAATAAATTTATTAATAAAAATGCATTTGTGTATATTTCATTATAGTTTTCAAGAAATCTCCCTTTTAGATATTATAGAATAAAAAATCTCGATACCTTTATTAAAGGATGGGAAAGTAATTTTTAATTTATGTATTAATTAAACTCTCTCTCATTCTCTTTTTCTCTCTTTACTGTTATATCAAAGCTCTTTTTACTGCAAAAGCTTTTCTTGATTAATTTACCGTTACATTTTATGATTCAATAAAAAAAGAAATAATCTAGCTACATCAATAGAATTAAGACGTTATTATTATTTTTTATACAATTTTAATAATAATAAAAATTATAAATTATAAACGTAATTCAAGCTTCATAATTATTTCATTATTTATTTAATTAATAATTCGTTTTTTTATAAATGATAAATATTGCACGTTGCAGGCAACGTTTGGAATCCCTAACAGATTGTTAGGGATATAGGATGTAGGGGGTATACCGAAATGAAATGACTGGCACTGCATATGGAATCTTGGAGAGCTGCATCAAACCAGTCAAATGACTGAACACAAAAAAAAAATATTGCACTTGTATAAGAACCCTACGATTAGGTTAATTGTTTTAAATCATTGTCAATCGAATATTACTTTAGCTGTTTTGTAATACTGTAGGGCTTTGATTCAAATCTGCTTAAACGTATATTTATTATAACGCCTACGCTACTGATTTTATCTTCCAGTGTAACCTAATATTAAAGTTTTATTAAAGATACTTACTATTAGGTAAGACTAACTTCTATCTCTAAATAAGGTTTTAAAAAATAATTAGTTGTTTCTTAGAGAAAGTTTTTCGATGTTAACAGACTTCAACGAAGAAAACGTTGACACAAATAAGAAAGATGCAAGGCCTGATAAAACTAAGGCAAGTTTTGGCGATTCTTGTGTTAGGATAAATGTATTATTACAGATATGTCGGGTTGATAAGGAGATAAAAGCTTTCATTTTTTTCTTGCTACCCAAACTTTATTTGTCGATTTGTAGATAAACACCGTTTGCAGACTGCCAAACGAGGATATTGTAAAATTTCATTTAACAAACATGGGTTGCAACTACCAATGAAATAAAACTATAATAGATATCGTACCGACTTTTAAATATCTTATTCAGAGAGAATATCTATATAAGATTAAAACTACCTATTCCTTTTACATGAAATCATGGTGTTTCTTTTTTTATGTATGATACGTACCACAACTACGGCGTTTGAAAGTAACCAACATGAAATACTACTCTCATTTCTTAGCTAAGACTAATTCTAATATGACTTAGCTACGAGATATTCTCAAGAATGAAATTTACTAAGAAAGTGAGGAGTGAAATGGTTTCCTGTAGCCTTGCGCTCTAAAACAGTTATATTGTAGAATATCAGCATTTCAGCTCACTGCTATCCAGTTCTAAAAATTACACCTTTCTTCTTTTCGCAAAACTGAATGGTAACATAACTAAAATAAAGATAAATAAGTAAATGGCTCAATGGCACAATAGAAACATGAAATAAATAACGTAATACATAAAGAGATATGTTAATGATTAGTAAAATGTTCCGTAAACAGATACTGGGGATTCGAGACATATAAGTTCATAAATAAATAATTAAACGAAAAAAATAACAGTAAAAAATTTAAATGACAAATAAACAGTACTTATGATATATTACAAAACAAACAATTTTAGCATTGTTTTTAGAATAAGAGTCAAAAGTAAAATAAAGCCCTTAAGGCAATATTTTTATTAGGGTACAGTAAAGTAGATATTTCAGTGATTTAGATGTTTTTGTTAAATTTACGCTTTCTACTGAGATTGCCTAAAATAAAAATTTTCCTGTATAAATAACTTAAGTTAAAAATCAATTATATTATTATTATTACTAATAACGATTAAAAAATGCTCAGGTGCAACGCACCGCTGCCTTGCGAGTCGTTTCCGATATCGGACGGTTTCCGAGCTTGCCGTTCTGGCGGTCACCAGCGTTATACTCATTGCTCTGCTCTTTTGGCAACGGCCGGGATGCCTACAGCAGGTGACGGGCAGGTAAAAATCGGGAGACCATCGCCGGGGAGGAACAGACTCGAACGTTCCTTGTCTATCAAGTGACCTGTGACCGCGAGACCAGAGGATGATGATCTGCAAGGTTTATCCTTCTGGTCAGACTCTGAACAGAGCGATGACATGGAGAGGTGGAAGTACTACGTGACCCAGTTTTTAATAGATCACGTGTAATCGGCGGTTATCTCCATGCCAAAGGGAAAGTGCAGTCCCTCGACTGCCTCTTGCCTCGGTGTACGGGACGTGTCGCCGAGCACACCTTTTTCAAATTAGCTCGATGGGCGGCAAATCAAAGGTCACTAGAGACGGATCTCGGAACACTGAGCCTCCACAAGTCGGTGGCGATGATGCTCCGTGATCTGAGCAGCTGGAAGAGTGTAGCTCGATATGTCGAGAGTATTCTCAGGACCAAGAAGGGCGACTTGGATAATCCTGAGCCGGGTGAAAACATGTTAACAGTCTTCTCAGGCTAGGATAGGAGGACACGGCCTGAAGTAATGTGTAAAACGGTTCCGGGTCGAGTCCTGGTAGAAATGAAGTGGTTTTAGCAGGTAGTTTACTGAGGGCGGTTTATAACCAATGGAAGCCTGACATTCCGTGCTTAAATGCGTTTCCACCTCCCTCCGGAAAAAAAATCATATCTATTCAGAAAATGGAATAAAATAATTTGTTCAATATGAATCGAACTAAAAAAATATTTACTCGCTATTTATTGAAAATGTATAAGATTCCATCTTTCAACAGTTGTTAATATTTTAATAGTAATAAAAGAAAACATTTTTCAAATAATTTTACAATATATATCCTAGATCTATGTCAACAAATTTATTCTAAACGTAGAGAGATCTTAAGTAAAATTTTATGCAATTTTTAGTCTTACTTCAGTACTATTACACAGCTCTAGTACGTGCATTGAATAAAGGCTGTTTTAGTTATGTCGGTGTCACTTCACAAAAATGTATTTGTTATACGCATAACAAAACAGTCTGGTGAAGGTTAGCGACTAACAATTGTCAATATTGATATATCATTAATTCTTTTCACCGATTCATCATATTTACGTCCATATACATAAAAGTACGATCGTTTATAACGTCACGTTGAGTCTGTGTTCAATACTTTTGTTCACGTTTAATGTATCATCCGGTATCGTGACTATTATTTATTCTATTCATGATGTCCAGAATTATATTTTGTGAATACAAAATAGGTGAACGAACATATATGTACATGCGCAATGAAGTAACAAAACTAAGAACCTAGTAGGTTCTTAGTGACTCACTTGTTAAATAATTTTAAAAACTTGTTATTATACCTGAGAATGTAAATAGGCAAAAGAGCACCTTCATAATATTTAATCATATTTTTACATTTCTTTTTTGTAGTTATAATTAGTGGGTTTTTGGATACAGCCATTTGCTGTTGCAATACTGTAGCTACAAAGGGAAAATATAACGATCGGCAAGCATTTTGGTATCGGGGATTTTACAAATGTCGACGCTTCAAGATTCCCTTAGTCTAAAAAAAAACAAGACAAAAAATTCCCAGATGTATGTATGTACGTACGTTCGTAAGAGTGTTAACCGTATTTTAATTAATATTTCTGGGTTGGTTCAAAATATATTCCTGGAAAATATATATATTGATTTTTATATATTTATGATATATATAAATATCATGCTCCACAAACAAACTTTCAGAACGTGTTCTACTGGTGAAAATATTTAAAAAAGCTCATATAAACATCTGTTTTGTTACAATAAAAAACATTTTTAAAAGTTTTTATTAACTTTTAATCGGCTGTATTTACATTAACTTTATCAGAATTAGATTCTCTACAAGTTATGATACTAACTCTTCTGCATTTATTAGTAATTTAACAAAGTTATTGTACTAAAAAACTAAAAAAAAAATTGTTTTTCGACACCGAATTTTGAGTTTTACGTTGGATATCTTAAAAACTACTTGAGATACAGTTCTCGAACCTATTTTATCGTATTTCCCAGCTCAATTTACTTAGCAAACTACCAACTTTACTCCTTAATTTTGGTCCCAAAAATTACAGTAAAGTTTCTTTTTAGGTAGATAACATAAGAAGGTTACCTATTGTAATGGGTATCATGATTCGACTTCAGGAAAATTTTGACATATCTTCGCATTTTACATCTCAATACCACCGTAAGTTCAAAAGTTTATATATATATACACACACACACACACACACACACACACATATACACACATATATTTATTCACACACATATATTTTATTTTCTTGTGGACATAATAACTACCATAATTTTACGCCAATCAATTACACATTGATACATAAAATATACCCGGTCGAGTTTCCACCCCATAAGGGTGGAAATGGGGGCTTTTTCGAAAAATAAAATATCGCTATAACTTTCATATTAAGTAAAATATCGAATTCGTTTAATGTTCCTTATTCTTTGGATAAGGGCCTAAAATTGATCTAAGTAGAGATTTTTGATATCACCATCCATTGCCCCAGAGGGTGGAAAAAATGGGGTTTCGAAGACAAAAAACATCATACCTCCCTTAATAGGCACAGTATCGAATCGGTTTAACTGGTTGTTACTCTTCTAAACATTACCTAAAACTTTTATCTAAAACAATTTTTGATATGAGCAACCTTTACGGCAATGGATGACGAAAATGTTGCTGGAATTGTAAGAAGTTGGGGCTTGTCGTGTGCTAGACGTATGAAACTTTTTTCACGTGCAACTACTGTTGTATTGAGTAAATGTGAAGTTTTTTTTAACATTAAGGTAGAAATCTTTTTTATCCCTTGCTTAGCACCGGTGAAATCTACCTCTGCCTTCCGGCGTGTCGAAAGGGACTTTTTTAGAAGAGCTGAAATGCCTGTGGAATTTTTCGCAGCTGTAACTAAAAAAAAACCGTTTCCAGACCTATGTTTATATGATTTTTTTTTCATTATTTTCACCAGTAGGCCATTTCTTCGTGGGACACTATATATATATTTATAAATGTGTGTGTGCGCGTGTTTGTTTGTGAGGCATTGGTGGTAATAAATTTTGGAAAAAATTAGAAAATGGAGAGAGTAGTTTTCCCCATTTTGACTTTTTGCATAGTGGTCATAAAAAATTTAAAGTGGTGCTTTCAAAGCATTCATTAAGTTATCTAAAATTCCAAATTTTAAGTTAATCGGATTTAAAGGGGGAAAAGGATATATTTCTAAAACGTTTTAGCCCCATATCTCGAAAATATGAGGGCCAAACAGGCTGAATTTTGGCACAAATGTATGGTTATATAAATATATCCCAGCTTTGGCCTGTTTTTTGCTCCCATCGATTAAGGGAGCATGATAGTACCCGTATTTTATTTATTTATTTTTTTAATAAGTTGTAATTATATTAGCTTTGTTGAATAATATTACACCATACCGGGCCAATTTAGTGCGTTCTGTTAGCATTTACAATCTGTACCTAATAGGGGACCGTAAGTTAATTTAGTTAATTATAATCATTTGAAGAGAGGTTCCCTGACAAAACCCCTCATTAAATTATGCAAAGGTTCAACACTTCATTTATAGAAAAAGAATTTGTGTAACTGGTCCAAGTAAAGTTCAATACTTAGCATAACTAGAAATAAATCACAGGAAGAAGAAAACAAAAGAATAAAAATAAAAACAATGTCATCAATACCAATATATAAAACAAATATTCGTCGGTTATAGAAATAGCTGTAAAGTGAAGCTCACTTCATAGTGACAGACTCATCCTGTGTTCCCACTCGTAGGTCCTCTGTTTACATCTCTCAGGTTCAGCTTATAGAAACGTTTTAATCGCCTGGTAACATCACTGATGTCTAATAGATTTACTGCCAGATAATCTGCCTACTTTCTATTTGTACCGCGAGCTAATTTTTGGGATCGCTTCATAAACAGAAGGTAATCCTAGATAATCATGAATTTTTCTACCCCTAACGAACCACGGCGCCTCTGTTATAGCCATCACAAATTTATTTTGGAATTTTTGAATTAATTATTTCAATATTGCTGTTACTCCAGTAAAATGTTTTTGTGGCTTTAAAAATTTTGACGAAGTCGTCGACTGTAATATTAAATATCTCCTAAGAATTTATTAATTTTTATATTTCTCACGTCCGGAAAATCTGATAATGTGACCGTACTCTAAATAAACATAATCTATTCCAGTTTATTTATTAGCGTTCTAGTTTCAAACAGATTATTGATCATTTTAAAATTTATTTTGGAAAAATTAATTAATTATTTTTATTTATTACTAGCAGACCCGGCAATGCTTCGCTGTTACTAGATTTGAAATAGATTAAATGAACGCAATTGAAAGTTTGATAAAACATTTACAAAATGAACGTTACGGAACTTCACAAAATTTAACCTTTCCCGTTTTCCTTTTTACCCTTTCTCCCTTTTCCCCCTTCCACATTTCCCCATTTTCACCCCTTCCCCTTTTCACCATTCTCTTTCCCTTGTCTCCATTCCCTGTCCTTTTCCCCTCTTTCCCTTTCTTTATCCTTTCCCCTTTTCATTTCCTTTTCCCGTTTTTCCTATTTACCCCTTTTTCTTTCTTCCATTTTTATCTTCTTCTCTTTTACCTTTTTCGATTTTTCCCTTTATCTTTTTTCCCCGCGCGTAAATCGGTCCAGTAGTTTTTTAGTTTATAGCGGACACACACATCAGAAACATTGAAATGGGATCGTGAAATATTTAGTATAATGTGTTGCTTTTACGTCCAACAGGTAGCGCTGTTTTAAAAAAAAACATATTTTTACCTGATACAGGTGTGATATATTAAATATATAAATAGTAGGTATATAAAAACACGTGCGTATTCGAATGCAACGTTGTGTCAAAATTTCAAAGCAGTCGGTGAAGAACTTTTGGAGACTTAAGATTTTGAACAAACGAAAATTTACATTTTTATTTGTACGCATTTTTATTATATAATAAAAAAAAAATCCATCCCTTAATATTAAACACAATAGATTTTACAACATATCATCACGTATTATAAAATTAATTTTTATTTTTCCTTGAAATTAAAAATTATAATACTGTATTTAAAAAAAAAGAAAGAAAACAGAAGAAACACAATGGTTGTCATTAAGATACATATTACATTGAGCCACGTGACAAGTACACGTGTCTTAGATTTATTTTTTTCTATAAATAAAGTAATTAATCGTCTTCCTATCTCTATTCATAAAAATCTGTATTAACGCATGCTTAGATTTATTATGAATGTGCGCATACGCACGCACGATTATTTATTTTATATTTAACAATAAATGAACCTAATAAAAAAGTAATATAAGTAAAAAATACCTGTGTTAATTGAAAAGCATTATTATAATACACGTCGTGTTTGTTGCACACTACTAACTCAGTTACGTAAGTTGCTAAGGTAACTTTGAAGATTACTACTATTAAGAATAGTTTGTAGGATGCAACAATAATAATGTATTGTATATAATAACCTACGTATAATGACACAATAAATAACTAAACAACACATGCATAGACATGATCTTTTAAGTCTCACGAAAACGTGATTAGGTTTAAATATTTAGTGAAATATGGAAAATACTGTCGACCAATAAATTTGTGTTTGAAAAAATTAAAAATATTGTATATATAAATATTCAGTTTTTATGAGTTCTCTAGCCTTTTACTTGTATGTAGATTTATTTTAAAAACATTAAAGATCAGGAATATAATTTTTTACCTTTCATTCATAAAAATTTTAAAATTGCACAATGCGGCAACAGCGCATTGAAATAAACGGGTGAAGGTGTCGGTATTGAAAGAAAGGGAACCATTTATCTCCATTTAAAATAGATAATTAATTTCTAAATTCATTTGTTCTTTTGAAAATTAAGTTTTTATAAAAATTCAGAAGTTTTTCATTAAAAAGGAAAACGGTGCTCATAAACTATGTTTCATATAATTTTATAATTTAAACAAAAATCTTTAATTCAATAATTTTCTTTAAAATGTTAAAAGAAATAATAAAAAATTGTTTTATAAAACTTTATCAAGATTTTCAACTCATGAAAGCGAATCATGAACGCTATGTATGAAAACATGATATTTTAATCGAATTGAACTGGTTAAAAAAAAATTCAAGATAAATGTAAGAGTCATGAATGGTCAGAATAGAGGGAGCCAATAGCAGTAATGTCGTTAAACTATATTAAAACATTAAAATATCCTTGAAAATGAAAACACGCTTATTAAATCCTCACAAAATGTAATATTTTCACATTATGTTGTAACTTATTTGAAACGTTTTCGTCTTTTTATTTTTTTTATTTTAAATAGAAAAAAATTATTACCATTAAACTCTAGAAAGCATAACTGCTAATAGTACGAGTACAAAAAAAAAAGTTCCGCGGTAGGACATCATAGTTGTAGGCGCTCAGTAGCTTTTTTGCATGTCACTGAAGTTGATATTTTTCGTGCCTCCTCACTATCTAGCAATCCATCTCTCCTTGTGATTAAACTTATTTATATATGCTTTGATGAGTAATAATTTTATTTATTCTATTTTTCTGAAGTTGTTTGGTTTAAATAATAATCTTATTAGCCAGGATTTCAAAGTCAATTAACATTCAGGAAATATTCGTTATTGAAGGCTGTTTTAAATAAAATTGATAAATTTATTTATAATAAAAATAAAATATAAAATGAAGAAGAGAAGATTAAGGTTTCTACGAACACCTCTTCAGAATAGAATTAATAGATAACCTAAAAAAAAATCTGATGGGAACATCACACGACCTCCTTGTGCACCTGTTAAATTACATACACATTTTTTTAGAATGAAAAGTAGATTAAATTTTATTTCATTAATAACTGCTGATATTTTTTTATTGTTATTCAACTATTTTTTACAGAAAAAAACGTTTTTACAAATAGAGGTTAATAATAATTAATAAATCAACATGTTTAAAATTAAAAAAAAAGTTAAAAAAAGGAGATGAACTCTGATTCGAATTGACGTGTTTTCCCTTGTAAGATCCATATATGAAACCAGTGAAAATAAATACCGCTTATGATACATCGTTGAAATGTTTCGTGGGCTTGTTACTGCAGTTAAGAAAAAGTCCAATATCCAAATTTTTTCGAGTTTAGGAATTTTTTGGGCAGTTTTGGCCCAGTCCATTGCAGTAAAAAAGGTAGGTACACAACTAGGTGTTACAACAGTCCTAAATACAAAATTTCAATATCCCAGGGTTAATCGTTTTTGAGTTATGCGAGATACATACATACGTACAGACGTCACGCCGAAACTAGTCAAAATGGATTCAAGAATGGTTACAATACTTCCTTTAATTCGTATAAGGAAGTAAAGATTTGAATATTTTCGAAAACAGGAAGACAAAACCAAAATCATTTCAAGAAACATAAAAAGATCTCAAAATTTAGGAAAACTGATAAAAAATAAATTTTGAACGAAGATAAATTCAGGAAAATAATAATTTAAACAGTTTCCAGAAAAATAAACTTAACGGGGCTTGAACTAAGAAGAGAAGACGGCAACTAAGTCGAAGGATGAAAGAATTTTGGAAGAGAAAAGAGTATAACTGTAGTCCTCAGTAGGCCCATACAAAAAATATGAAAAAAATAACCCATACCATTTCGTAATCTAGTGAAGTAGACAAACATAACAGTGTTTGCCATATGATAGACGATCATTTTTTAATACTTTTGCAATTATTTAATTTTTGTAATAAATATTTATATTTTGGTTTAAATGAAGGATATAAATTTGGCCTATTGACATACGAAAATTACTGTTTCTTTTCTTTAAATCTAATTTGCAAAGTTATGATTGTATACGATGTTATACATGTATGTGTAAATGTTGACATTTTAATTTGAACAAGCGATAAGTCTGACTAAATAGAATAACACTAATGGAGTTTCTTCCAGTTTAAGAAGGCCCTAATCTTAGACTCACGCGTCTTCCCAAATCAAGTAATTTGGAAGTCGAGAGTTCCAGCGTTCAAGTCCTAGTAAAGACTACACTTCATTTACACTCATACATATCATCCTCATTCATCCTCCGAAGTATTATCTGAAAGGTAATTACCGGAGGCTAAACAGGAAAAAGAAAGTAAGGCCCTCATCTTAACTCACCGTGTCTTCATAAGTCAGCTGATTTCGAAGAGGAGAGTTCTAACGTTAAAATCCTAGTAAAGGCAGTTTGTTTTATACGGATTTGAATATTAGATCGCGGATACCGGTGTTATTTGTTGGTTGGGTTTCAATTAACCACACATCTCAGAAATAGTCGAATTGAGACTGTACAAGACTAGACTTCATCCTCCGAAAAAGGTAATTACCGCAGGCTAAATAGGAAAAAACGGAGGCTCACTACCGTGAAACCAAAACACACAGCTAGCACGTTCTGTACCAGCAAATTTACCCATTTTTAACAACAGTGACCTCATCTTAGTTTGCGAGTCCTGTAGATTTATATATTACAATGCATTTTATATATATATATATATATATATATATATATATATATATATATATGATGTGTGTGTGTGTGTATACATACACACGTATTGGTTAGTGCATGGAGAATGCCGGTCTACAATATACATCCTAACAGACATAATATTGTAAAGATGAAGTTGTTATTAGTTTGGTATTAAAAAAGTGTTTTTCTGGTTTTATCATTTGTGTTATGTATTGGCGACTGTACGTATAATTATTTTTTATTGAATGTTTATCAAGGTAAAACTTCGTTGAATTTTTTACTGCGTTGGTCATAAAGATAGACTGATTTTAAATTTAGTGCTACGTTAATCTGAATTGTATGTAAGAGAAATACATATGAATCATTATTATGTAATTTGTAAACAATTGTGAATTCTGTTATTCTGTATAATTTTTATAGCTTTGATTACGTGTTACTATAAAATTTATAGTATTCATCAGTGAAATAAAAACTAGTATAGCTAAATGTATATTAAATAAATCAAGAAGTAATTTCTAGTATTAAAATGGAAAACCATACCCGAGTGCCTTGAATATAAATAAAAACATTAAATTTTATTTTATCACGAACTAATTACAATATTTGTATTCAATAATGTTTTCTCTAGTTTTTTTTTAAATATTAGTAATAAAGCACTATAGATTATGGTTCAGAGGGTGGGATATGCGAGTAATTACCAAGTACGTATGCTCAGAATAGCGTTTTTTGAAATTCAATTTTGTAAATGAAATACGATGCGGAAAGCCACTTGGCAATTAATTTATAATTAGTGATAAATTTTAATTGTTCAGTAATAACTACGGTAATACGATGTTAATAATAATCTTATTTCTTTGATTTTCTTTTTTTGGAAACCTCCTGAAATATATACGGTGTGCCCATGAATAAACGAAAACCTTTCACCATATGATCTACTGGTGAAAACAATGAAAAAAGTTCATGTAAATATAAACTTCATTATATATATGTTCTGAAGATACCTTGTTTTTGAATTCCGGCTAACGAAACATTTCGCCTAGATTTCAGCTGTTCTAATAAAAAGTAGCCCTACTGTAATTTTTGGGGCCGAAATTAAGATGTAAACTTGGTGGTTACTTATGTAATTTGAGCTGGCAAATAGAATAAAACGAGTTCCAAAACTGTAAAACCTGTAAAGATATTCGAAGTAAAACTGCACCTACATTAATTTTCCCAGAATTAAATTCTACATAAGTGTTTTTATTAAATATTCCGCATTTATTAGTTATATAACAAAGCAATTGTACTACAAACTTGAAAAAGCTTGTTTTCGACCTAGAATTTTGTGTTTTACTTCGGGTATTTTAAAAACGATTGAAGTTATAGTTCTGAAATCTATTTTATCCTATTTATCAGCTCAAATTATATTAGTAAACACGAACTTTACTCCTTAATATGGGTTCCAAAAATTACAGTACAGTTTCTCTTTACTGGAAGAGGTGAAATCCGGGCGAAATCTTTCGCTAGCCGTAATTCGAAAACAAAACGTTTCCAAACCTACATTTATATGAACTTTTTTCATTATTTTCACCAGTAGAATATGTCTTGAAAGTTCCTCAGTTTCTTCGTGAACATTTTGTATATATATACCAAATGCCCACATAATTATCTGTATATATTTATATATATATAAATATATATTTTTTTTTAAATAAAATGTTTTATTTAGAAAATTTCATTTTTTGTTGCAGTCATTATAGTTTTATTTTATTTTTTTTTGTCTTCAGTCATTTGAGTGAATCTCTCAATGAGTTCAGTTTGACACAGCTCTCCAAGATTCCCTATCTAGTGCTAGTCGTTTCATTTCGGTATAATACTCCCTACATCCTACATCCCTAATAATTTTTTTTACTTAGTTTTATAGTATAATGTTATTTAAATTCATGTTATTCTTTTTTTCACGGTACTTTTGCGGGAAAATTAATGTAAATTAGTTGGAAAACTTGGGTAGGAAGATATTATATATTCCTGCACTAAAGAGAGAACTAGTTAACGCTTAATTACGATCTCTTGACATCTCTTCTCAGCACTCCTTTTTTTATTTACTTATACGAAGTAAAGAAAGTATTGTGATCGTGAAAATTTTCAGTTTTCGGATTTCAACGGGAATAACCATTTTTGAATTCATTTAGACTAGTTTCGGCGTGACGTCTTTAGTACGTACGTATGTATGAATCTCGCGTAACTCAAAAACGATTAGCCGTAGGATGTTGAAATTTTGGATTTACGATTGTTGTAATAAATAGTTGTGCACCTCCCCTTTTGATTGCAATCGACTATACCGAAAGTGTACATAAAAGCCCAAGATCAACAAAAGTTTGGATTTTGGACTTTTTCTTAACTGCAGTGATAAGCCCTCATCGAGTGCTTTTCAACGATATATCATTAGTTTCATTGGTTCCAGAGTTATAGCCAAATGAAATTTTAATTAATGCAATATATTTGGATCTTACAAGGGGAAGGCACATCTGTTCCAATGAGATGTCCTTTTTTATTTTTTTAACTTTTATTTTTAATTAATTTTTTTAACACTTTTTTAAATTAAATGTATGGATTTATTAATAATTATTAACCTGTAATTGTAAAAAAAAATGTTCAATAAATAAATATTCAATAAAAACAATAAAAAAATATGAAAAAAATCAGAAGTTATTAGTGAAATAAAATTTTATGTACTTTTAAAAATGTGTTTATGCAATTTAATAGGCAGTACACGTATGTAATTTGATGAAACTATTAATTATTTTATATTTATTGAAAATTATAATTTAGAATCGTATTTTTTTTGGATTTTCTAGTTTAATTTCTGTTTAATTTTATCTACATTAAAGTTAACTACAGAGTGACTGAAAAATAGACCTTCACAAGAAAAACATATACACTGAAGCATACATGCCCCATCTTTAATAAATTGCAAAAAATTCTTATCTTTTAGTTTATTACCCCTCTGATATTATCGGATAATATTGTTCCTAAGTCGGAGTTGATCATCATTTCGTTTATTTGTTTTTTATTGCCAATCATTTAATCCCTCTTTGGTTTGATATAATTCTTCTGTTCTTAATTTGCGTTCGCATTCTCTAGTATAAAAATTTTCAAAAATGTTATATGTAATTTAATAGTCTACAAGGAAGTCATGTGGTGTCCACATCATATTATTTTTACTTCTATCAAAACGCAAGTTTCTTAACTTTACATTTTTTGTGAACGAACAATTTATTTTAATTCGGACAGTGGTTTTTCCCATATTTTGTATGAAAAAAAAAAAAAAGTAAAATGAAAGATATTTAAAAAATAATAAACCCAATCCTTAAAAAAAAATCGCCTAAATAATATTGCAATCATTAGAATTTTTATCAAATTACAAGATGGTGATATTGGTAAATAGTTTAATCTTTGCACCGACTCAAAAAAACCAAACTTAATGAAGAATTTTAAAGTATAATTTTATTTATTTATTTATTTTAATAAGGTTGTTCTTTTTTTTTGAAAGTCACTTGAAAAAAATTATTTGAAGTTACATTTATAAAAATAACAAATGTTTAACCTGCAAAAATAAGCAAATGGTATATGATTATATAACATAAAAAATAAATCTAAAATAGTATTACAATAAAAGTAGGCTAATGTAAACGTAAGTCTTATTACTAGTAAAAAAAATATATTAAAAAAAAGAACAATAAATATTTATTACTATCGCTTTATGTTTAAAATTAATGTTATAATATTCATTTTTAAGGTTACAATTGTAATTCTATTTATAACGGAACATGTTATTAAATTTACAGTAAAACGTAATTCTAATTATAACGGAACATTTTATTAAAATTTACAGTAAAAAATAAATAAATGGTAAAAATAATGATACCAAATTATTTTTGTTATACAGGTATAGATAACACAATACAATACTTAATGTTTGTTGAAAACAAACAGAAATATATTCCTCATTGAGGCCATATTGATAATAAATATTTTTCTTTTTTCTTACGATATAATAAATTATTATGAAAACATCATTTATGTTTATGATTATTTTCACCTGAAACATAATTTATGTGTAAGTTAATGTTAAAAGTACCGCAGTAATAATAATAACAGGTTACAGGTAACGATATTCCTAGACAACATTTATAATAAATGTGTATACATTTTTTTTCTTTCTTTAGACATTTGTTCAATAATGTAGTTTTGTAAGATTTAATACGATGATCTAAATATATATTTTTATCTACTATTGTTATTAACACTAGTTCTTATTTAATTATTATTATTTTTTTATTTAACTTATTTATTAAATCTTAATAATAGACAGGTGTAATAATAATTAATCGGTTTATTTTTTTACGTACGCTAATTAATATGTTTTGATACATAGTAATAGTTGAAGGATATTTTTAATATTTGGATCACAAAAAATTTAATTCTGTAATTTTTGTTTTCAAAGGTTAGATAATTTTTACAACATTTTGCTTAAATTTTGAGGTATTTTTTATTTGTTTTTAACAAAACTGATTAACTTTTAATTTGTTTTTAAAAGACTGTTATAAAACTCAACAATGATAGTTTTTCAGAAATAATTTATTTTGAATATTTTCATTTAGTACTGAAAATAAATTAACAAAATTAATATTCCCAGAATAAAATAAAAATAAAACTAACGTATAAAAATAAAAATACACCTAACCTTTTTTTAAAACAACAAGAACGTATTTATCCTTAATTCGGTTCACATTTAATAAGTTGAAATTTTGGAAAATATTATAATGCTGAATTTTTTAATACTTTTTAGTATTTTTTTTTTTAACTCAATATAATTTTTTTTATTTTATAATTTTGATCTTTTATTCTGTTTTTTTTTTCAATAAAAGTACTTATTAAAAAAAAATTCTTATGAGAAAAAGCCTTCTGAATAAACACAAAAGGCTAGTAACCTCTTGATAAAAATAATAAATAAATAAATATTTAATTCGGTAATTCTAACCAAAGCGAGCGCATACCTTATTTAATTCACGCGGGAATGTCTGTCCTAGCGACGACAGTCGGCACTAACTATTGTAATTTCACAATTTTATTGAAAAAATGTTGCTTGTACGGTCGGCAGACTGGTGTAGCCGTGGAGCTTAACACATCAGGTACGAGTCAACCGGGAGATCGAGCGCGAAACCCAGACAGACCGAGTTATTTTTTTAAACTTTAAATATTATTCATTTATTTAATTCTGCCGCTACCGTGTGACTTCAAAACGTAGCAAACGACTAGAACAGCAATTTTTTGGGGTGAAGGTGCGAATTGCAAACTTTTATTTGCAAATACTGTTATTTTTTAATTAATATATGTCTTTAAGAAAAATATGGTCTTAATTAGGTAAAATATCGAAATACTGAAGGTGACCTTGCTTTACAGCCTCACCCTTTTGACCTTTTAAGTTGAAAATTTAATTGCATCAATGTCCCATATATAACAGAAGTAATCTGATCAAGTTTGGTCAAAATCGGTCCAGTAGTTCTGGAGATATAAGGTGATTTAGAAGCCAACACACACACACACACACATTCATACACACACAAACCACACACATGTACATACGAATATTAACATCCGGAAAATTTCCATCCGGTTTTTTGCGGTTCCAAAAGGTCAAGATTCAGTGAAAACCGCATTTGTCAAAATTTGACAGATTACTACACTTTCCTTACTAGAGCTACAGCTCTAGTAAGAGTTCTACAGAGCTATCTAGACGGGAAAGTAAAATTATCCAACAAAAAAAAACTTTTTAAACATCAGAATTATACCGGCTTATATATTGTTATTCAATAACAAACATATACTAAGGAATAATGACATAAAAAATAGGAAATAAAAATATCTTAATATAATCTGTACGGGCCATATAATCTTTAGTTTAAAAAATCTTTCATTTGATAGTTACCTGAACAACTTTTAAATTGTACTTTCTGTACTTTTGCTTTTACAAAAATATAAAAAAGATTCTCAGATATAAGTAAATTTATAGGTTATATAAGTGATATAAGTTATAACATATAAAATAAATTTAAAAAAATATAAAACTTTAATCTCATTTGTTTTTTATAATCGGTAGCCAAACTATTATTACCACTACTAATCCTTAATTGGTGTCGACTTTAAAATGGCAAAATTTATAAATAAATTGACGTTATTTTATAATTTACAGTACTATTTTCAGCCGGTATTGTTATTTTTATTTAAAATATAGATAGGCAGGCCTTGAAAAACTGCTTAACCGTTTCTGTTTTGAAAAAAAATAATCGTTTACAAGAAACGAAAAACCGACAAACGTGCGTTCTGATAAAAATAAAAAAAATAAATACAGATTAAAGACGTAAAAATAGTGCAACCAAGCGTGATCAAACGCTGTCTTGAATGCAGGAATGTGAATTATTTTTTTAACCTTATGTTTTTCCAAGTAATTTTCTTGAATATTCAAGCGAAAATACTTTGAATACCGTAATTGCATTAAGTTATATATGATTTCGCTGTAACAATGTAACATTAAATAATTATGAAAACAAAAATAAATATTTTAAATCATTTTGTACACCACGTATAAATTTTTCATTTAAAAAGTTTTTCATTTAATTTATTCGGAAAAACATACATTTCGGGATTACCAGATGAATTTTATCTACAAAATAAAATAAAAAAATCATCGATTTTGCTGTATCGAATAAAACTTATCGATTTTAAAGAACGTAAAAACTGAAATCGGTTGATTTTGAGAAGCTTCTTTTTTATTTTTGTTAAAAATACATTTTTAGCGGGTTTGATAATTCAAAAAAATAATCTACGTATTAGAAAAATATGATGTAATTAGTTTTTGTTCATGAGCTGCCGTGTTCGTCGAATGCCGAGCTGTTCGCTGTTCGGGAAATATCGAGTAATTTGGTAGATTCGTTGTAGGGAACATTCCGGTATTATCAAACAATTTTTTCACATTAATAATTGGTTTTCGTTGATACATCAAAGCGTCAAATATTGATCTATACTCTAAAAACGGCTCTACTTATGATGTTGTTTACATAAGATTATTTGATATTCGGGAGATTTAGTATATATGTGAATAAAAATACCTTATTCGTTATCAAATATTCGGTAAATAAGTCCGAACACATCAGTTTTAAATAGATTTCATAAGAAAGCTACCTATTGTAATCGGTACCATGATTCGACTTCCGGAAAATTTCGATATATCTTTGCGTTTCACATCCCCCAGACCCCAAAAACCAGCGTCAACTCAAAAATTTATTTACATATGTTTATTTTACTTTCATGTGGACACGAAAACTACCGTAATTTTTCGCCAATCACTTTCAAATTGTTCCTCAAAATTAACTCGTTCCAAAATCTCGGTCGAATTTATTAAAGACCAAAATCGGATCATGGGGGTGGAAATGGGGTGGCTTTTTCGAAAAAAAAACAAAATATTCCAAAGTAATATATAGAATTTCTTTAGATATCGAAAAAGCACGAAAACGTTCGTGTTTTTTTCTTCGTTCATGAATATTTCTACGTTTGACCAAGATATCTCAAGTATTTAGATCTACACATATGGAAGACATTTTAAAAGTAATATACAGTTCATTGTATTTCATAACGCATTAATAATTTATAATATATTATTTTCCTTTTTTCAGATTTTATATATATTTTTTTTATTTTATCTATTTTTTTTTTTTGATGTCTATAAATAATAAAATGGTGTGACCTAACGATTTAGTTTTAAGAATTTTGGGATTTATATCAGAAAACTAATATAATAATAATGAGATGGATAATTTTGAATCCATCTCATGATGGCAATGCAAGAATATTAAAAAAATAATATAAAATACAATAAAGAAAGAAAATACGCCTGCACAGACGGCAATAATATCATTAATTGATCCAAATGGCAGAGATCAAAGATACAGTACTCTGGTTTACTACATATCACCTAACATTAACATTTTAACACATAGAAATAAAGTGCATCAGTGATTATAACTTAATCTGTTTTGATTAAATGATACCATTCAACGGCTTTTTCTTTTAATATCACAAATTTATCAAAACAAATATGAGCGGTAGAAATCCCAGTTTCGGAGTAATTGTTCATTTTGTAAAAAATTAAGACAATGGTTTTGTATGTATACGGAATGTCCCGACAAACTTACTGGATTGATTCGTGACATCAATGCAAACAAAAAAAAGATCATGAGGACAAATATTTATTTTTTTTTTAAATTTATATTTTTACAACAAATGAGATATTTAAATAAAATTTAGTGTACATTTACCTAACTCCATCTTCTACAAAATAAATACATTTGAATATTCCAAAATGGCGGCCGTTAAAAATGTTTAATCATTAATGGCACTGTGAATATTATTTTATCCAGTTATGATAAAATGTTACGCCTTTAACTGTGAACAAAATGACAATTTTGTATGTGAATGTCGTGTGTGTTATAAAATTGTTGAAGTGGATCGAAAAAAATTTATAGTGAGAATTTTGCACTTTTTTCACTTTTACTAATTGAATTAATAATAATCTCTATTATTAAGAATTATAAATGTCAATATATATATATGTTTATACAGAGTGTTTCTGAAATGGTGGGCTGGCTATACTTTTTCGGATTTTACTTGTAATATTAAACAAAAAGTAAAATGAAACAAAAAATTCCTTAGGAAAAATGGATTTTTTAATTACTCCAGTTGTATTATCCAGTTTTTTTTAGTACAACCTAACTTCAAAACGTATCTCTTCAACTAATCTTAAATTGCTGATATTTCAACATCTAAAAGGTTTTAATTCTCTTCAATATTGCTTCTATAGAATTCAAGATAAAACAAGTGACATACATGTCACCCAAAAAATCATTATCTTCCACAAATTAAGCCTCTATTGGATATTCCATTATCATAAAAAAATTAATTTTGTTTTTTGTATCCTATTCTTTTTTTTTCATAAGTGATAACAACATCTCAATTATACAAAATTTGATGCAAGAGCAATGTTACCAATGAAAATTCATCAACCATGGATGGAGATTGGATAAATATTTCGAATTCTTAATTAACAAAATTACATGAAATAAAAATAATTTTCTTTATAAAGAAATTAAAATTTAACCTTATAAAGGAAAGATTTTAATTGGAATTATTTCAACTCATAGTTACACAATAGTAAACTGGGTATATTATTATTAGTACTTTTTTTTTTAATTTCTAACGGATGCGAAAATTACAAAACGTTAATAGTAAATAATAAAACACAAGCTTTTTTTATTTACTTATCTATTAATTTGTATAATTATAAAATTAAAAAATATTAAAAATATCTGGATAAAAAAAAACCGTTTAAATTTGTATAATTATTTAGTAATAATTTGTAAATAATTGCTTGTTCTAAAATGTGTTTTACAGATTTTTGTTAAATTTTTAACCAATCGGTAATAAGAATTTTATTTTAATCCTATAAACTAATAATTAAACAATTCATTGAAGTTGGATTTGTGTTGTAACTGTGTTCCCATTGAGTAAAATTTTTAATTAATGTATTTAAAAATCAAATTAAACAACACATCCTGTTATTAATTTAAGAACCGACAGTTTTTTTCAGTTTAGCCTCCGGGAATCACTGTTTGGTATTACTTCAGAGGATGATATGTACAAGAGTAAGTGAAGTGTTGTCTTGTACAGTCTCAGGTCGACCATTTCAACCTGTTTGTATGTGTGTTATGTGTTGTATGTGTGTATGTGTATGTATGTATATATATATGTGTGTGTGTGTGTGTGTGTGTGTGTGTGTGTGTGTGTGTGTGTGTGTGTGTGTGTGTGTAACCTCCAAATAACACCGCTATCCGCGATGTAGTATTCAAATTCGTATAAAAGTTACTGTCTACTAGGATTTAAACCTTAGAACTCTCGACTTCGAATTCAGCTGATTTGCGATGACGAGTTCATCACTGGACCAACCCGGTGGGTTTGATTTTATTATCAAAATATTTGTTTTTTTACATATGCTGGATTAATAATACCAATGTTCTTCTCTTCTATTGAAACAATCAGACGTTATCAAGAAAGATGGACGAGTCACCTCCTACGAATGCCTCAACACAGATTGCCATTGGGTGCATGGTATTATAAATCGGATTAAAAAAGAAATGTGGGCAGACCGAGACGTCGATGGGCGCCGGAATAGGCTAATCAAGCTTTAACAGTGAAGGAAGAAGAAGGAGGAGGAGGAGAAGATATTTTATGGACAATGACATTAAATTTCTTTTTTTGTTTAACCTCTTGGACCACCGTTAGGTATTAGGTATTGCTTCAGAGAATGAGATGAATGATTTGTAGTGTGTGTGTGAAAATGCCATACCTGACCGGGATTCGAACCCGGGACCTCCGGATGAAAGGCCGAGACGCTACCACATGCGCCACGGAGGCCGGCATTGTCATTAAATTTAGTAAATCCATAATAACCTTTTCAAGAAGTCGATATTGACATAGAAAACGATCGTGTACACGATGATAATCGATATAAACAATATCTATCGTTGTAGATAATGATTTTAAATTTAGCAAAAGAAGTTCTAGGTTATTTAGTTTATGTATTTTTTTGTTTATGATTTATATAGTGGTGAGATGGCGAGGTTTGAACTGTAATAAGCTAGTGTTAAAATTTCGAAATGATTGGTTCAGTAGTTTTCGCGGTTATCAGGATGTAAATGAAAGAGATGTCGTTTCTTTGTATAGCAGTGAGATGATTTGGAGAAAAATAAGAACATAACTATTACCATGTTAATATAATAAATGCTTTCTAACTCTTTAGTGTGTGGCGCGCGCTCGAGCGCGGGTGTGTTGTTTGTAAAAGTATTTGACAAACCCATTTTCTTTTTAAATGTTAAAAAACCTTTCATTGTCTTTTACTCTACTCTTTCATACTGTCATATGAAGGTAAATTTAGTTAATAAATACATCATCATGTATTTGTTACATTATTATTTTTTTTTATTGTAATAGTTGTTTTACTCTATTATTTCTGTCATCATTCTAAAGTACGGTATTGTTTTTTTTTGTTCTTCATTATAAAGTTTAACATTTTTCATAATAACGAATGAAAAGATGGATACTTTGATATCTTTGTTAGAAGAATAAAATAGTAATTTAAAAAAAAAAGAAAACAAAATCATTAAAATAAAGGAAACGAAAAACCATATAATTAACAGAATAACATGAATTACGGCTACGCTAGTTTACGCTTATTTAGTATTTACAGTAAAAAGATTAATGAAAACCAACAACAAAAGCCTAAAATTCGTTTCACGTTTCACATATAAGCCATCTACAATTTTCTCCTTTCTTGAAGCGCTTCCTATTTATTATTTTCATTATATTATCTTTTTCAATTCATTCAAAATGTTTTATTCAGTATTACAAAATCTATTATACTCTTCTCTAGCTACTGCACATAGAATTAAATTGTCGGTGAGATGAAAGAACATATGGTATGTTTATCATATTTTTAATAATTTCAATATTCTTTTGAATATTATATAATTATTTTTTTACGAAACCGTAATTTTCCAAAGGATCTTTTCAGGATAAATAATTATTTTACTTCTTTTGGTCTAGGGATTATTGTGTAGAATAAAAAAATAATAATAATAATAAAAAAATGGTTTCTTATTGGTATAATTTTTACGGTTATGTTTTTCAGTTTAAAAAAATACGTTTTAATAATTTAATTTGAAAAAATGAAATTTAAATTATAAATATCCTAAAATTGGAGTTAAATTTTATCTTGAATCACTCTTTCACGTATCCCGATTAAATTGTTATAATAAATGTAAATAACGTGTAGGTTTCCTTTCAAAAGAACCAGCAAAACTTAATTTCCTTATTAGCAGCTTATTATTTGATGAATTAAGATGCTAAGAAGCCTTAAAATGAAAAAAAATTCAAGTAAAGTTTATAATTATAGATTCCAATATAAAGATAAACATCATGTTTCTAAAATTTTAGTAGAAAGTTGTTTTACGTGCGAGTCAAAATTTTGGGTTTTGAATGGTAAAACAAAACTTAATTGTTACTGGCGATATTGCTAGATAAAATAACAGAATAATATGAAGTTCACATTAAATCTTCACCGACTGACAATCCTGACCCCGAAGAGAAGACACCTTCCATCGGAGTTAGGTCATCCATACACCACCTCTTCCGTACCGAGCCCTTAAGGGCTATACCGGAGGTCATCTTCAGTACTTCAGCAATAGAAATCTCCCAGTCCCGATTGCCTCACTCAGATGCCACCGATGCGAAAGCCAGGAATGGTATTCCCATCGGTGTACTAATACTAACTTAAATAAATTGAGACCATTGTACTTACAATGGTCTTAAATAAGACCACAACGATTGAGCTGTTCCACCCTAACCTAACCGAAAACGGTAAAAGCTGAGCTAGAAACGCAATACCAGACGGAAAACAAGAAGAAGATAATCTGTGAACAAGGAAAATACAAAAACATGTAAAACACTGAAACTAACATTAAAATAATCCAAACAAAACAAACACGGACTATAAACATGTAAATAACCTATACTAGCAGGAATTAGAGGGAGCTTGATCACTTTCTCTCCCAATTCTTCAGCGGTCAGGGGTGTTTCAATTCTTTCCTCAACGTGAGGGCGAGGAGAGACACCCGTGAGCGTGGGTACTGCTCGGCGGTGTCCACCTCCGCCGAGCACTATCTTCGCACACTATCTTCGACTGCCCACGCTGAGAGAGATAGAGGAGATGTTGTCAGGGTTGTAAGTTATATCTCCCCAGACAATATAGCTGACATATGCTCCGAAACAAGGAGTCCTGGTGGTCTTGGCTAGGTTTATAACGTCTTCCATGTCCAAGAAGGTGGAAGACGAGAATTTGTAAAATAAAGACATTTTATGTGTAGTCTAATGAAGAATAGATCACTTGTAGACCATGCTATTTGACTGTATATCAAGCTACAACAAGTTTTCTTTTAGCCAAAAAAACTTGTTTTTCCTCGAGTTGACACTAATGGAGAAGCAATTTAAGGATTTTTGGTGATATAAAATAAGTTTTACGAATTGAAACCTGTAATAATACTACACCTTTATTTTTCACAGCTTACAGCATCTTTCTTGGTATATAACCATAATTTTATCAGAATTCTAATTAAACAAACCGTGGTTACGAGACATTTTACTTCACATTTTATTGGAAATTTTTCTAGATAAAAAACATCGATATTATTAGTAAACCTCTTAATAAACGAGTTCAGGAACAAGTACAATAGTTTTATTATTACTTTAATTGAAGGTTGAGAGATCCTTCATAATTATTGAAAAGGTTATAATAGTTATAGGTCTAAATAATTATTTGACATTGTACGACATAACTTTAAGTAAAAAGATAAAAACTCAGGCTGTGATATAACATAACAAAGATTGTGGTTATTGTCATTTCCACTTGAAATAAAAAGAAAATAAGAGATAACTACAGGAGTGTGTTGTTCACTTGAATGAATCTTTTATGATATATATATATATATATATATATACATACCATTACTAGCATCTTGGCACTTAGTGCCTCTTGTTCAGTGTATTATCTCCTTGACCGTAAAAACCATTCAACCTTGAAATATTGCTTCTGAAAAGTATTCCTTGCTTTACACTTGATATCATTAGAAAAAAATATATAAAAATAAAAATAAAAACCAGTATCATTGTCTGTTAACACCTCAATCTGCTGCTATTTGGCTGCCTCAGTTTTTTTTTTTTCATTCTTGTAACACTTTCATCGTGCTATTAATATACGGATGATTGCACGTGCTTGACATAGATCATTCAATAATTTCTACCCTCTCCATTTTTACATACGTATGAGTATTGTCGCACGCATAATGCGTTATAATAGAAATGAAACGGTGAGTGATATTGGTGAAATAAATAATAAATGTATAAAGTAGAGAGAGAGAGTATATTATTGTTATTATATATTTTGATTTTATACGAGGTTAGAATTATTAATTATTTTTATCTAGCTCTCTTTTTGTATTATTTATAAAAACAAAATTTAAAAGTTAGCGACTAATTCGGTAACTGTTTATATATTAACTTTTTAAGAGTTCAAAGTTGATCTGTAAGCTTCAAATTTATTAAAATCTTTTTTATTTATTTTTTTTTCCAGAAAAAAAAAATACTGTATTAATATAATAATAAAAAAAAAGTTAAAAACTTGTTTTTAAAATATTTTTTTTTTTTAAACAAAGTATGTAGCAGGTATTACAACTCTCTGCAAAGCAGAGAGTTGCAAATGTTGAAGTAATCCATTAGGATCGCATACAAAAACAGTTTTAACAAAAATGAAACTTTTCAGGAATATTTTTCTATTAGTACCTCAAAGAAGGAGCGTTGGACGATTCAAAAGTGATAAAATTCAATGAATAGGAAATAAGGATAATACAGTTAGTTGTTGCGTAAAAAATCATTGAAGAGAGTGAAAAACCAGTAAAATATAACTTCAAGATTTAATTATGGAATAATTTTTTTTTTAAAAACGATCAGGGCTGTTGTATCGTTTAGTGTTAAATGAAGTAGTTATACTTTACTCACCTTTTATATCTCATAATGAGGTTAAATCTTCAATAAAGGAAGTAATTAACCAACCAGTACTAGATAAAATATTTGCTGGAATGACATATGCCCTTAAAAAATCATAAAAAAGAATTCCTACTGCCGTAATAAAAAAAACTCAGGAAAAATAAACTTAAAAAAATAATAATAATAAAATAAAAAATAGTAAACTAATATCGTTTTTCCAGGTATGAATAACCTGAAAAGAACTATCATTCATGATATGTATAGTTCATTCTACGACAAAAGACTATTTCTTAAGTTCTTATGAATATTCATATTTTCTGAAAGAGAAAAATTTTGATTTACCATTACAAGTACTGGAAAAGAATCACAGGTAATTTACTTTTTAATGTAATTAATATAGTTTGTGTTTGTTTTTTTTAGATAAATTAAAACTGTTTTTTTTTTTTGTCAGAATAGATAGCATTCTTAAACAAAACATGAGTTACTTCTAAAAATGACTTTACAAGGTAGATTATTCTCAAGAATAATAAGTGTCTAATGTCATATTTACAAGGAAAAATGGAAAGTAAACTTTATAACTCATGAATTAGTTGACAATAATCTCCATTATTCTTAAGAAAAAAATTTCATATAAAAAAGCATTCTAAACTGATGCTTTTTTGAACGTTCGAGTAAAACCTTAAAGAAGAAAAATATAATCAGTTATCAATGAAAAATCTTTCTTTTTTTCCTGTTTAGCCTCCGGGAATCACCATCAGGTATTACTTCAGAGGATGATGAGGATGATATGTAATGAAGTATAGTTTTGTACACTCTCAGGTCGACCATTTCTGAGATGTGTGGATAACTAAAACCCAACCACCAAAGAACACCGGTATCCACGATCTAGTATTCAAATCCGTATAAAAGTAACTCTCTTTTCTAGGATTTGAACGTTGAAACTCTCGATTTCGAAATCAGCTGATTTGCGAAGATTCGTTCACCACTAGACCAGTCCGGTGGATAATTAATGAAAAATCTACTAAGACTTTCCCGAACGAACATTTTTATTATTATTATTATTGTGTTCTCAATTATTATTTAATTTCTAACAAAGTTATCTCTAACTTTTACCTAACTCAAATTATTACATATTACATGCTTTTATAATATATTTCAATGTTATTGTTTGATTTAATGCAGTTGCTATTTATAGATTTTATACGTATAAATAGTAACGGGTGATTTAAAAAGGACTTCACAATTTTAAAAGCATATAAAGATTTATAAAAATAACTTAGATTCGGTTGAGGTCTCATTTTATAGAAAAACACATTATGCTTGTCACCCAAAATTCACTTTGGTTCGATACGGCTTCCATTTGCAATAATGCGACATACATTTCATATGAAGTCGATTTCATTCCAGACAGTAGCCAGCAAGCCGGGTGTTACCTCTGAAACTGCAACGTTAATTCGAAATTTTAGCTCATCAAAATCAGCAGGCAAAGGGAGGGTAGATAAACTCGATCTTTAACGAAACCTCACAAAAAAAAACCTAGCGGGTTCAAATGTGTGGAGCGATATCGCCATGCAACTGGACCTTCACAACCGATCCACCGACCTGGGAATTAAGTATCAAGAAAATCTCGGACTTCTAGGCGGTAGTGAGGTGGTTTCCCATCTTGCTCACAATATTAGCGTCCATCTTGGTCATTATCGTCTAATTGAGGAATTAGAAAATTTTGAAGCAGAAAAATGATTCCATTTACGGTTTCCTTCAGGAAGAAGAACGGGCCGTAAAATCTTTGTTTGCTTCGGGCACAAAAAAATTGACTGTAGGGCTATCATAAATGTGCTGCAAAGTGTCATCGGTGTCATCGAGGTTATCGGTGTCCACCTTGTTACTGATGTGAAAAGTTGACTTATCACTAAGAATTTCATTGTCTAAAAATGTATCGTAGTCTGCAATTTTATCCATCATTTCCACACAAAACTGCAGCCGAGCAACTTTGTCATCATCTGTAATATATTAAACCATGGTTAGTTTGCATGATTTCAAGTATAATACGCTTCAAACAGTAATTTTTCGAATGCCAGTCTCACGTGACGCACGTAGAGTTGATTTCTTTGGACTATGTACAAAGCTTTCTCTAAATTTTTCCACAGCAGCTTCAGTGGCGCGTGAGCGTCCTGGTGATTTGTATGTTGAACAGAACAACTTGTCTCAACGAAGGTTTAGTGCCAAGAATAAATTGTATGTCTACTAGGAGCATACCTACCGTACTGTACAAAAATTTCGTTGAACTGCAGATGTTGACTGGAAATAGTAAAACCAAAACACACAGCGAGCACGTTCCGCGCTAGTAAATGTACCCACTTTTAACAACACTGGTGACAGCGCTGGTGGTCGAATTCGGTACTACATTATTGACGTTGTTTCCTTTTCAGTATCTGTTACAATTATAAAGTTACACATTTTTCTAATTTTAAATTAAAAATACTTTTTTTTAAATCTGCACGTGGATCAAATGAGTTTATTATGGTTCTTTTTCTTTTTTTTTTTTGTTGGTGTTTGTTTATTCTCCCGCTCCCCTGGGCCGGCTCAACAATAAATCTCTATTGGGATCTAACATATGCTAACTTAATATAATTTATTTATCTCGTGTTTTAGCGGATTTATGGCATATTATTTTTTTCAATTATTAAAAAGTGAGTTTTTCCGCCTTATTAGGGATCCCGCACTATATTTACAAAGTTGATATTTATATATTTTATGCGATTCAGTTAACCTCAATATTAGTGCGTTTGAATTAAAATAAAATTCTAATTTTGGCGGTTATTTTGAGGTGAACCCGACGGCCGATCATGGCTGTTCGTGTATCTTTGTAATCGTCTAATGGTGCTTAATACAAATCAGAAATCAAAATCCATATATACATATTAATATTTAATTCAATAATGTTTGTTCGTTGAAAATTCTGTTAGAGCTGTTACGTTGACAATTTTTTTAGTAGGTTAATATTTCTGTTTAGCAGTGAGATGCGACCTACATAAATAAAAATAATGAAATTCACCATAAAACTTTGTAGAAATTATTGTATTGTGAAATATTATTTAAATAAAAAGGTATAGTGGTGAGATTAACCTCTGATTAGTTGATAATTTTATTATGACAGTACTGGATATCTAATCTAGTCGTGGAGTATCCTTGAAAAATACATTCGTCATTCTTCCTTAGTAATTACAGCATATAATTGAATTTAAATTAATAAATAAATAATACAATTATATGAAAGTTAAAATTAATAACACTTAATTTCTAAATATTTTTTACAATTCCAGTTACAATAATTAATTGTTTTTGTAACGTATTTTATATATATATTTTAATTTAATTAATTAGAACAAATTTAACAACCTAATTTTATCGTTAATAGTAAATTTTACAAATTGACAGGACAAGATAATTAATTTGTCACTCGTTAAATAATAATAAAATAAAATTTGTAGATTATTCTTTTGTTTAATAAATATTATTAGTTAATCAATCTAGTTAAATTATTGAGTACTTATTAATTTTACTTTATTTTTTTTAACCTCAAGGATCACCGATAGGTATTGGTTCAGAGAATGAGATTTTTTTACCGTGTGAAAATTCCATGCCTTACCGGGATTCGAACCTGGGACCTCCGGATGAAAGGCCAAGACGCTACCACTCGCGCCACGGAGGCCGGCAATTTTACTTTGCCATTTTATATGTACGTATATCACTATAAATTATAAAACGAAAATTTTACAGTTTGGAAGTTATATTTTTTTTACAAGGAATATACATACGATTTTCGTATAAAACTGTAATAAAATTATTATATTTATTTTGACATAGTTTCTTAAAAATAAAACGCTTTCAAGTAGTCTGGGAATAGACAAATAAGATTACAGGAATCCGAAATTCCTTCCTAATAGTTATTATCTCTGTCCATGATGGCTAAGGCGCATAAAATTGTTTTCAAAATTGGATGTTTGACAAACAACAGTTATTTCCCGGTATTACGTCAAACAAAACGATTTTTTTAATTTTGTCTTTTGCATATTTGTTATTTATTATCCTTATCCTTTTTTGTTGTTTTTATTCGGATCTCCAGATTAAATTTACTTTTCCACAGAAACGTTTATATTATTTTATCCATTATATTCGAAAATTTTCTACGTTACTTTTGTTTGAACAACTCCGCCCTGGTTTATTATCTCGGTTAGGATTAATTATTCTAAGCATTTAATTATTTGCTGATTCAATAAAATAAATAATATTTATTTCTTATTTAGTTTATATTACTTCATAATATTTTATTATAATTTATAAATCTTTATTTTATACATATGACATTGTTTTATGTTAATTAGTTATACATTGATATTATAAAACATGTTGAGTCTCTGATGGCTGGTACTAGACTGAACAATAAAGAATTACATGCATTGTTACATAGTCATATAAAATATCGGCTGTTTACAGCTTACTGAATACAGAGAAATTCAATTAATTTATAATGAGTAAGAAGAACTAGACAGTTATAGTTTTATTTTATTTTTACAACACAAAAGGAGGAAAGGAAGTATGATTCTTAAAAACGTTTTCATGTCAGTCCGAGTATTTATCAAAACATTCGAAAATATACCTGAAATCGGTAAAAAATTCATATATACCTAATCTTTTCTTCACGCAATATCAGTAATGTATTAAGAAATTTTACTACTTTTTAACTAGTGATTTCATCATAATCACAGTCAAAATGAAAAATTATGGGGCAATTTTTTAAACAAAATTTAGTAATTGTGAGCCTGAACGTCCTCAACACTTAATCTTTTTCAAATTGAAGTATGTTGAAAAATATGTTATATAATTAATAAAAATACGAGTTCCAAAAGTCAGAAGAGTGAAGTTACCTCATTATTCTTCCTCAGAATCTGTAACGGCAGTAGCGTTGTTATCAGCTGTTTTGGGCAACATATAGTCAGGATAGAGTGAAGCAAGACTGGACCATAAATGATGTACTCGGTCCTTCTTGTAGTCCCTTTATTTTCTTTTGAAAAAGAACTCAGTGAGATGCCTGTGCAAGTGGTGCTTACAATTTCCTACCGAAGAACGTTTGAACGCACTTCTCGCCACGCACGCTCGATTGTCTATGTATGAGCTTCCGTGTCCGGATGTATGAAATTATATTTATGGTTCATCGCTAAATATTGGTAGCCCTCGTGTTACAAACAATTATAAGTCTTCTAGCAATCGCTAACAATTATTGTACCGGGGAGAATATACTTTTGTACGATAGGCAATAAGGTGGCGTGTGTGATAGCTGGTGTAGCTAACTCTGCAAGGTATTATATTGTTAAAAAGATCTGAAACAGTAATTTGGATTTACAGGGTGTACAAAAAAAGAATATCGGTATTTATTGGTTACACGAGATTCCTACTGAAATCCAATTTTTTGCGTATATAAAAATAAAATCACCTACGTATAACTTATTAAAAAAAGCGTAGGTTATATCTGATTAGATTATGTTGATTACGTGTAATGACGTATCGCGTTCTACATCAATATAACCTAACCAAACATAACCTACGCTTGCTTCACTCGCTAACTTCGTCTAATTAATGTTAAATGTGTGTGTGTGTGTGTGCGCCAGTAGACAGCTTCATTTTATCCTGACTATATGATGGAATTACCCAAAACAGCTGATAACAACGCTTCTGCCGTTACAGATTCTGAGGAAGAATACTAAAGTAATTTCACTCTTTCGACTTCTGAAACTTGCATTTTTATTAATTATGTAACATATTTTTCAGCAAACTTTAATTTGAAAAAGATTAAGGTTGAGGACGTTCAGGCTCACAAGTACCCAAAATTTGATTTTTTATAAAGTTTTATAAATAGCTTTCTACGGGATAGCTTACATTATAACTACTCTAGATAAAGGAAAAGGTTGCGTAATACTACACGTATTTTCTAAAACATTAGTCAATTTTAATACAGTATTAAATTAACTTAAAAAGTAAAGCAGGCTAGTTAAAATATTGATAAAGACCTGGACTGTGTCCTTCTACGAACTTCCTTATTTAAATAATTTTTTTAAATTGATCAGTTCCAATAATTCGATCCAAGAACTATTAAAATCCGTTTAAAATGCACACTCTTACCGACCTTTACTTAATTTCAAATACGCTTCGCTTGTTCTGGAAAATAACAATCCGTCACGTGGTGACCGAGCAATGTAAAGTTACTTTCAACTTACTGTGTTCATATTTTCCAGTTGGATAATCGTGAGGGATTCTATGACATTTAGTTTACCGGAACGAGCACAGTTAGTGATGGTCTACTTAAAATAATGATTTATTAGCCAAATTAGTACAATTAAACCGGGATTTAAATCCAAATTTATAATTATTACAACGATTTAGAAAAAAAAAGTGGATGGGATAACCTTCCAAATCAGACGGGCGTATTTTTATCATCTCTCTCTCTTTCTCTACCTCTCTTTCAATCAGTTCTCTTTTTCTCAAGTTGCATTAATCGACAGAACTCGAGCCCTTTACAAACATATATGGGGCATGAACTATTCTTACATATTTTCGGGGTTAAATATGCCATTTTTAAATTTTCATTCCCTCTGGATTCCCCGCTCGATATGTTTCAATCGAAATTTCCCGAAGGCGTTCCCCTAATTTTTCATGACGAATCCGAATCAGATTTAAAACCCCAAACTGAATTGGTAAATTACTCGACATTAGTTAAAGTATTTACTTTTAAGAAAATAAATAGTTTTTCATAATTTGGTCCATGAGTAATAATAAAAAAAAACGACATATAAAAGAAATAATTGCGTAATCGGTTAGCAAGAATTAATTTATAAATATTTGCCCACTAAATATAAATTCTCCACTAAAAGGTTTTCATGTAATTTTTGTATCCGAAAACAAAATTGTGTGCGCGCGCGAACACATACACTCGATAAGTCTAGGAAAAATAATAGAAATTTTTAAATGACCTTTTAATGTAGCGACTTCAATTTTAAACCGATTAATACTCTTGATTATTTTTTAATATCGATAGATTGCCTGTAATTACTCGTACAAGAAGATTATTGAATTGTTTAGTATCTTACTGAGGTAAGATAAAAAAAAAAATAACATACTGTCAAATTAGCTCAATTGTCACCATTGTTATTTCTGTTAAAAAATACAAAGGTTTAAACATGTTTAGACTACGATTTGTTAATTGATAAGATTCATTTTCGTTTTACACAATGATTTTATTGCTTTCTGTTATTGCAATATATTTTAAAATTATCTATATTATTAATAAATTTAAATTTTTACTTCATTGTACGAAGTAAAGAAAGTCTTGTGATCGCAAAAAATTTCGGTTTTCATATTTCAACGGAAATATTCATTTTGACCATCCCTGAATCCATTTTGACCAGTTTCGGCGTGACGTCTGTACGTACGTATGTATATCGCATAACTCAAAAACGATTAGCCGTAGAATGTTGAAATTTTGGATTTAGGACTTTTGTACAACATCTATTTGTGCACCTTCCCTTTTGATTGCAATCAACTGTACCAAAAGTGTCCAAAAAAGCTAAAAATCCCAAAAAAATTGGATTTTGGACTTTTCTTAACTACACTAATCAGCCCTCACTAAGAGATTTTCAACGATATATCATAAGTGGTACTTATTTTCATTGGTTCCAGAGTTATAACCAAATAAAATTTTAATTAATGAAATATTTGGATTCTTTGAAGGGGAAGGTACATTGGTTCGAATCAGACTTAATTTCCTTTTTTTTAACTTTTTTTTTAATTTAAATATATTGATGTATTAATAATAATTATTAACCTCTGATTGTAGAAAAAAAAATGTGTATATGTAATTTTAATAGGCGTAAAACGATGTCATGTGATGTCCACATCAAATTTTTTGAATTTTAATGGAACAGATACAAATTTTTTTAAATAGAGAACTATATTCTAATTTTATTTCTTTATTTTTTTATAGTAACAATATTCCGAAGATAAGGTATGCAAATAAAATTTACCAATAGAATCATTCAATATACGAGGGTTATTTTTTTTTCAAGGTCCGATCGGTCACGAAATTAAAACCATAGTGAAAATAAAAAATGTTTTATTTGTAACAAGTACTTACATAGTTACGCTATTTCTCTACATAGTCGCCATTCTGATTTAGACATTTGTCGTAGCGTGGTACCAACTTTCCAATACCCTCGTCATAGAACGGAGTCGCCTGTGTTTTCAGGCATGTTTCTACGCTGGGCTGCAGCTCGATGTCTGTGCCAAAATGTTGTCCTCCTAGCCAGCGTTACATCCTCCGCTTATTCTTATTCAAATAAGAATAAGCGGAGAGGAATGTTGTCATCAGGCATTGTCTTTCTCCATGACAATTCTCGGCCGCACACTGCAGCTGTAACAAAGAAGCTTCTGCAGCATTTTCGCTTGGAAGTGTTTGTTCAGGACAACATTTTGGCACAGACATCGAGTTGCAGACCAGCGTCGAAACATGGCTGAAAACACAAGTGGCTCCGTTCTATGACCAGGGTATTGGAAAGTTGGTCCCACGAGAAATGTCTAAATCGGAGTGGCAACTATGTAGAGAAATAGCGTAACTATGTAAGTACTTGTTACAAATAAAACATTTTTTATTTTCACTATGGTTTTAATTTCGTGACCGATCGGACCTTGAAAAAAAAAGTCCCCGGTCAGGTATGAGAATTTTACACATGCTAAAAATCATTCATCTCATCCTCTGAAGCAATATTTAGCAATGGTCCCGGAGGTTAAAAAAATAAAAATATATACTTGTATATTTAAACATATAATCTCCCCTGAAAAACCTTGAATTTTTGAGAAAAATTATGGATCTTGATAATATGTAACGAAAACCAGTACAAAACGGAAATTTAATATCTAATAATAATATATTTAATTATAGATATTTAAAATAATGAAAGTGAAAATATATTTTACATTATAATTATATTCAACATCATTTATTTTTTTTAACAAAATTTTTATTAATAATATTTATAATTCGATCAGTGACGTTTCCGAGGTTTTATCCTAAAACTTTTGGGGTTTTATTCATAAAAATCGGTTTATTAACTTTTGAGAATTAGCTCCGGTTACATTTGTAATTGCAGCGATAGAGTTATTTATAATAAATTATTTCTAAGCCTTATAAATACAATACGTTAGCGTATGCTTTTTCTACATTTTTACTGTATTATTATTAAATTTTTAAATAAAAGAATGTATATATACTTATAAGAAGGATTAACTGAGATGTTTAAAACCAGAATATTTTTTTCTGAATACTTTTCTTTTGTTGTACTAAAATCTTTGTCAACAACAGTAAAAAGATGAAAAATTTTAAGAAAGTTTATAGATCAAAGAATCATTTCATCTATAGTTAATTTTATTATATACATTTTTTGACTGTTTTACTTTAATGACAGATTCTCCCGAGGGAAATCAAAATATTTCGGGGTACAAACCATAGAAGAGAAAGTGTTTGTTATTCTCTGTTGTGTATAAAACGTATAAACTGGTATGAAACAATGAAATTTCTATTACAAAGTTAAATCACATCACTAAATATTTAGTATTAATTTCATACCTCTGGAGCGCGTGTTCCCTGTTAATTTTAGTTACTTGTGTATTGGTGATAGATGAGTTTAATAACTCTAAACGTGCCTAATCTTCTTTTAAGGTATAATAGACAATGGTATGTTAAAATAGTCCTAGTAGGACATGGCCGGATAACACGTGCTTATATATATATATACGTGTGCGTGTGCATGAACTGCAGTATAATTTGCGTGCATCATGCGTGAATCTAACCGTGGCGGTACCGCGCGGACTTTCACCTTGGGACGTTCACCTAACCACCACCTTGCCTCAATACTCTGGCAATATTCCACGAATTATCTTCTACAAAAAATATATAAAAGATACCACTCCGCCACAAGTGGTAGCGTCTCGGCCTTTATACGGAGGTTCTGGGTTCAAATCCCGTTAGTCATGGCATTTTTCATACACTACAAAATTTCATTAACATATTCCACCGACAAGCTTCAAAACTTTTATGTAATTTCATCAACCAAAAAATAAATAATTAATATATATATATATGTGTGTGTGTGTGTGTGTATTTTGTGTTTCTGATAAATATTTTCTTTTTATATAAAATACAATCACATACCTTCATTACATCGGTAATACAGATAGGTATATTGTGTATATAAAAAAAAAATCCAACAATAAATAGAATTATGTTAAAATATTTACAGATGCAATAATATTTGTATTTTTTTTTTCCTAAATTCAAGATTTTCACATTTCAGAACATGAAACATTCTATTATTATTCTTTCAGAGTAGTTCTGATACCAGAAATAGAGCTCTTAACCTACAAATATTATAGCAGTTAGAAAATCTAAAAATATATACAAATAATTTCGGAAAATGTAATTTATCAGTTAGAAGATTACGTTCAATCGTATAGCAGATTATTGACATTTTATTGAACGAGAATTTATTTTTACGCGCGATCGATTTCTGTTGATATAGGAATTGAATTAGAATTTTGGAATTCCCAAAAGTTGAACACATTTAAAACGTTCAATTTAAAAATTTAAGTAAGTGCTTCTTGAGATGATCGAATCTCCTGCGGGAATTCTACGGAGAGTATGTAGTACGTGTGTGAATATATAGTCACTTGAGACTTATTTGTTAAAACAGTTTTAGTTCTATTTTATTTTTTATCTAAAGTAGTAAAACTTGGACGATGTTATTATTAAAATGTAGTCTTTTCAATCAACATTTCTAAAATATAAAATGCTTTAAAGTTAAAACAATACTTTTCCAGTGTTTTTACAAAATTTCTTGTTAGGGCGTAAAATCTTTACAAAAATATTTACATCGTACACAACAAAAAATTATTAAAATTTTCACAAAATTTGAGAGTTTGATGTATGAGTTTAAAATAACTATTTCTCTATTGTTAAAATCGTTTGAGGGTATTAAAAATATGTTGTAAAACAATGTATGTATTGTGTATAACAATATGCATGCTAAAACATTATCACGATTTTTGGAATCTAAGTTTTAGCATGAAGTGCATTGATCTTTTCCCTTTTTTTATGATCTTTACATTTTAATTGATCATTAAATAATATGCATAGTTTTGTTTGGATGAGGTTGTTGATAAATAACAATTGAAGCAAATCGTATAGAATTTTCCCGATTAGTCTCGTAAATCGTATATGAACTGAATTTATGAAATCTAATACTTTGCAAATGTCAATATAAATTGCAATCTGAATTTCTTCTTGAATATACAACCCAGAATCCAACCCTAAATGTTTTTAGAAGACCTGACATACGTCACAAGTTATAAGCGTCTTATGATGGTTTATGTGGGACATTGAGAAGTTAAGTGGTTTCCTATTCCCCAGTCTACTACACCGAACACTCTTACATAAAAATGCAAGTGATATCAGATAAAAACATATATATTATTTTGGTCACGAGTGGAGTTACTTTAATAAAAATCATTGCTTTTGAGTACCTGTGACTAGTGATCTTAGATTTTCTATACGAGTTGCTAAGTAAAAAGAGTAAATATAACTGCAGAAAAAGTTTCCTTATCTTTAATTTTTACCTAGCTGTGAGTTAATATAAAAAATGAAATATTCTACTCGTTTTGTAAAAAAAAGCTGGCAAAGTATTGCATGACATTTCCGGATACACCGGTCAAGTCATAAAATACCTTACACAAGTATTTAATTGCAAAATATTTTTCTATTTTTTAGGTCCAGGTTTTATAATTACAAACTTTTCTTGATACAAACATTTCTTGATAGCTCTATATATATAGTATAAACTTCCAAAAAAAATTTGAAAAATATTTATAACAAAAGGAGGTACAACAAGAATTTATTTTTACGCGCGATCGATTTCTGTTGATATAAGAATTGAATTAGAATTTTGGAATTCCCAAAAGTTGAACACATTTAAAACGTTCAATTTAAAAATTGAACGTTTACATATATTTCAACATATATTTCAATTTAAGAAGAGGTGGTATATCTTAAAAAAATATATTTTTGGATTATTATATATGCATTGTAGGTAACGAATTTGCTTTAATAAAGTTTTCTCTAAAATACCTCTGAAGAAAATCGAAAATATATCTTTTTGGTCTAGATGAATTACTTTGATGCTAAATCGTAACGATTTGCAAAAAACGACACCTCATTTTTAAGATAATTGTCATGCTTTTCTCTTTAATATCTTTATATATACTTCGGCAAAGTAAAAATGTTTTTTTTTTTTTTTTTTTTGGTAGCCGTGTTCAATTAAAAAATGAAGTTTTTTTTAAAAAAATTAAACAAATTTCTTACTTAATTATTTTTAAATGTCTATATCTGTGTGAATAAGAACTTATTAAGAACTGTTTTTTTGTAAGTTTGAAAATATTCTTCTAAGTTCTCTTTGTTTATTATGCAGTTACCATTTACTTATTTTTATTTATGAATCGCAATATATTTTTATTACGGAATAAATAATCATTATTCATAAAACAACTGATTCTGAAGTAAAAATAATATTATTTATGAACATATAAAAAAAAAAAGAGTTAATCTCTTTTATAAATCATTCATTTATTTCTTTTTTTTAAATTTTATTTGACATTGACGCTGACGGAATCCTTAAAATGAAAGAAAAGGAATAACAATCTGCTTTTTTTAATTGTTATTATTTAGATTATTATCACATAATTAAATTAAATTTCTTATTTGTATACCAATAAAATAACGTAACATTAACTAATTATTTACAAAAAAGGAAATAAAGAATGTGTTAATATAAAATAAGAAGGGATAATAACACATTAAATATATGTTATTTTAAGAGTTGTATTATTACAGTTACATGCAAAACGAGAACACTGTTCGAGACATTGTAATGTCCAGTTATTATTCTTTTTCTCTATGTATATTTTTTTATTTTACACTTTTATGTCTATCAACGGCATTGAAAATTCAAGTGCACTGAAGTGTTGTCTGCATCGGTAATTTTATTGCTAGTAATGCAAAAAAAAGTTACCGTAACAAATTGATTCAAATGAAGGTATGATATCGTTGTTTTGTTACATTGAACTGTTTTTTTTTATTCTGTTCTACACGGTCAAGTAATCTGTTATGTATATTATATTACATCTAATCTATTGGGCGTAACATCTTAAAATAGCTAATTCATTCAAAAAAAAAAAAAATGTTGTGTAAAACATAGGCATGTTGGTGAATATAATAAAAATAATTTTATTAAACATTGATTTATTGTTGCCGGTGCCTAAGTTTTGATTATAGTTATGAAGAAAGTATTATAAGTATTATTTTATGAAGAAAAACAATCACATTAATAAATAAAAATATTTTAAAATACCACTCTTAAATTAAACCCACTAAAAGGTAAAAAATAATTTTAGGACGGTATCTCAGAATGGATTTGACGACAAGCTTTGATGGTGATATGTAAGATTGTGTGTAAGTCATAGCTTCAAATTAGAAATTTTATCTCTGCCAATTTTTTCTTATGAGTGATGAATGGCCTAAATAGTGGGGTGCAAACACGCATAAGAAAAAACTGGCAAAAACATAAAAGTTTGACACCAAAGTTTATTGTCAAATCCATTCTGAGATACTAAAATATTTCTTTACATTTTAGTGCGTTTAATTTAAGATTGGTATTTTAAAACTTTTTTATATCTTTTTTATTTTATACTTTTTAGTCTTCATAAGTTTATACTTTACAGCTACGCAACTTTCAGCGTACTTAGCGAAAGATCGAAACGGTACGTTTTACGGTGGGTGAGTGCAATCAAAACATAGCGCTAAATTATTTAACTTCCGAATAACCAAGATCCGGTCGATCAAGAGTGTATCCGATGCGTTAAACAGTTAGCGCTCGACCTGCTAATACATACGCCGTTTAAATCGTGGAAATCAGACGAGCAGTTGCCGGGATGTTACGGTGGTACCCCATCGCACCTCCTCCCCAATTTCCAAACGGTGCTGCGGGGTACTTGAAAATATAATCATTCAACTAGTTCTAATGGAAGCGGATCAGACGATGTTGAGGGAGATCGAAAAAACTTTTCAGAACGCTAGGATCGACCGTTTTCGAGATATTTGTGATTTACATCAGAAAATTCGGATCTGGTTAAAAAGAACTAAATTTTCCCAAAATATACATATATATTTTGCATATATAGTGACATATATACACGGTATATTGATGTATAATAATATAACAAGTGTACACCTTTCTTTCTTTTTCCTGTTTAGCCTCCGGTAACTACCGTTTAGATAATACTTCAGAGGATGAATGAGGATGATATGTATGAATGTGAATGAAGTGTAGTCTTGTACATTCTCAGTTCGACCGTACCTGAGATGTGTGGTTAATTGAAACCCGACCACCAAAGAACACCGGTATCCACGATCTAGTATTCAAGTCCGTGTAAAAATAGCTGGCTTTACTACGACTTGAACGCTGGAACTCCTGACTTTCAAATCAGCTGATTTGGGAAGACGCGTTCACCACTAGACCAACCCGGTGGGTTAACAAGTGTACACTTGACCACCACGAGACATACTAACCAATCGGGATTTTCCGCTAGTGATCAGTAAATTCCTCCAAGCTAAGGGTGACGCACACACACAGACACACATACAAATACCGTTTAGTAGGGTAGGATTATTGAAACTATTAGTAAAAATGAATAATAACTGTAAAATAGTTAGATCAAAATAATCAAATTTGGGCGAGGATAATGAGGAGTGAGTGTTTATAATGAAGTTAACAATTACGGTAAAATTTTTATATATAGGATTAAGGCCGATTGGGTTTTATAGTTTCTTGGTTTTAAGAAAAATTTCAGTATTGAATTTAAATTTTGTATGTTAACAGAAATAATATTGAGCATTAAAATACGACTATCTTTGATTTTATACTAATATTATGAAAAGTTTTTATTCATTTTTACTTTTTTTAATAAATATTGATCAAACAGTTGGTCAGTATATATTTCAAGGAAGGATAAGGCAATAACGAGGAATAGGAATACAAAGTAGCGATTGCTTAAGTTACTAATCTTCCCAGTAGTCGTGTACAACGTTGAGGCCTGGACCATCAAGGTGGAAGACCGGAGGAGAATTTATGCATTCGAAATGTGGGCCTACAGAAGAATTCTCCGCGTAGCATGGACGGAAAAGAAGACGAACAACTCGATTGTAAACGAGTGGGTATGCAGAGGAGATTGTCCGTAATATGCTTCCAGCGCATCATCTTCTTTTTCGGCCGTATAGTCACTTAGGCCCGGCGAAAATCTTGAAGAGCTAGTCGTACAAGAAAAAATCAGGGTCAGCAGATCACGCGAAAGACCCTCGAAAAGATGGCTGGACCAAATCGAATATTTAACTGGAACAAAATTTTATGATAACTCGTCCAGATCTTATTAGATTAAAAATGTATAGGATTAATTAAGATTTGTATCTTATCCAATTATATTTACATTTTTCATCATTAATGTCATAATTTTTCCATTATCTGTAATATTTTTATTTTCTAAAGTTTAAATTAATTAAACAAAACTTTTATTATTCTTTTGAAATATTCTAATTATAGTTACTGTTAGAAAATTTTGACGTTACCACAGACCGATAAAAAAATATAGATTTTATTTTTAATATAACTGAACCAGTGAAAAACATGGAAAAGAAGCTAACTTCAAAATAATACGAAATCTGTATACAAATAAAAATAACTACATTAAAAAAAAAATAATAATAAAAAACCAAGCAATGACTTATATGAGGCTTTTCACGTCAAGAAATACCGTTATATCGTTATTTCAATAGCAATTTTTCGTTAGCATTTTACTGGTTTTTTATATATTTTTTTTTATACTATTGTCGCTAAATAAGAGTGATTGTATCAAAGTGTGTCAGACTGAACCGTTATAGTATTATATATTCTTACAAAAAAAAAAAGGAAAAGAAATCTTTTTATTATTTTCAGTGGCTAATTGACGTTAGAAAGCCAGAATATTTGTGCGTTGTAATAAATACATGAAATTTAAAAACAGTGTATGAAAAAACTAAGCCTAGTCTTATGAATGAATGGGGGAAAAAACATTACTAATCTGTTTCAAACCTCGATAAATTTAATTAATGTTTCGTTAAATATTAATGAAAGTTACGATCCTGAAATAGTGGTTTATATTTAATACGTAACGGAAATTTGAAACTTAATATTTATAATTTTATTTAACGTTTTGATACTGTTTATCAATTGTTATTTAAATTTCGATTCTTTTAAAATAATAACTACCATTTTCTATAACTATTTAATTTTGTCGGCAGAATTAAAAATTCAGAAGTTAATGAAAAATACTATTTTTTGTTTAACTTCTTACTGTAGTATTTTTTTTAAGTAGGCTTTATTTTATATTTTAATTTTTGGATCGTTGTTGGACTACTTAGTTAATTTCTGATTGGTCATCTATTTTTCCAGTTGTTTCTTTTTCTCTTCTGAGTATTTTTTATCGCTACACTTTTTGTTTCTTTTCTGGATCCCGCCATAGTTGTATTTCTTTCTAAATATATTTCTGTTCTGTATGTCAATATGTTTTGCATCTACAATTTTTGAGATCTTTGATTTGTTTTTTACCATCTGACGTTAATTTTCTTTCTACTACATCTGTAGAAAATCTTCTTGGTTAGTTTATTAGAGTTCACTTAGTTAAATATTTATAAAAAGCTGGTCTTCATTTTCGTATGTCATCTGTAAGTTAATCTGTATTGAGGTATAGCTCATTGATTTCCGCGTTTTCCGACCCTTATTTGTTTTCCTCGGTCCAGTATCAGTATTAGCATCTTTCTCTCGCTATTTTTTATTTAGTTTACTTCTCCCTGATTTAACGCTATGGATTTTGTACCGTACAGAATTTGGTATTGCGGTGATGAATTTACTCTTATCCGACTTAATTAAATATTCCTTTTTTATAGCGTACTCCTTATTCAAGGCATAGGCTTTCTGAATTTTGCTGATCCTTTATTTGCTTCGTTAATAGTTTCGTTCGGGTTTATTTTGTAGATATATTTTATCTATTTAATTATTATTATTTTTTAATTATTAATTAATGTTGTTTATTAATTAGATTAAGCCGATAAAAACACTGGGAATATGAAATATTTCGTCAATAGAAGTGCAATTTTTTACTATTGAAATTTTCCCGAGAAACATATACCTTGACGTAAAACAAAAGAACGGGGAGAAATGACATCAAGAAATTACTACCGAGCGAGTGCACTACCTTTTTATCCTACGGACACTACTACATACTTGTCTTATATTTTTTTACTAATTTACTGAAATTTACAAAAAAATGCTTTAAATATAAGAATAACGAAAGTAGGCTTTGCTATTAACAACCAATTATTAAGCAACGAAAGTGATAAAAAAAACTCTTGCGCAGTTCTGCACAAGAAGACTGACTTTTCGTTTCTGACATCCTAACTATTTTGCAGTCAGAAACGCACTGACTTTCAGAGTCAACGCGATACATACGTTCGATAACGAGTTTCAACTCGCTCACCACTGTAACTCACTGCATAAAAGTGTATGAAAAATACACCACTACACAGTAAACATAACCTCAAACTTTTTTCGAAATTAAATTGAGTGTAACTCAAGAACCATTCAACAAATCTTCTTCAAGTTTTCACATGCACAACTTCCAATACACTACTACAGCATAACTAAATTTAAATGAAATTGATCTTTTACTTTTAGAGATTTTCGAGCCACAAACTTTATACACAGGCATTTATATATATATATATATATATATATATATATATATATATATATAATAATTATATTTTAATTTAATGGTGTTTTCACACTCTTCATGCCTGAAAAGTAATACAAAATGAATTTTATCCCCCAATCCCATCACAGTGCGATTGTAATACCGTATTTTTTTTCGAAAAGTTGGTAAGGAAATAAATACATTTTATGAAAATGAGTAAGTTTTTCAATGAAAAAACAAAATTGCCTTTTTTGTAAGTTGAAATGATAGAAGACGAACTTCTAAATTTAGACATTAATATTTTGGGATATAACTAAATAAGACCATGAGAGAAGTCGTGTTTGAACAATAAAAAAAAAAAAATAATAGTGCAGAAAGTTTCATTGATAAATTATTACACGACACAATTTTAAAACCGGTATGAAATTAGTTGTTACCGGGGACTGTCAGCAACAGCAAACTAATTATTTTACAAAGATTTTAATGTGAAGCCCTAATAAATATTATTAATGTTGCATAGTTCGCAAGAAGTAGATCACCAATTACTTCTTGTTTCTATCATCAAAGATGAGGTGAAATATTATACGATACAAATTACGTAGAGAATCCTGAACTAACATCCAGAACATTTGCCACTAAATCTGCTAGAGAATAACAGTGAAGTTAAGAGACTGAAACATTACTGTACTTTAGATTTTTGTAAAAGAAACTCAAGTGCCTTTTTATTTACAGTATGTGTTAGAAAAATGAAGTGTTTTATTATTATTATATTATTAGCTATATATAATTTCTTTTTTCCCTTTTTTCATGTAAAATACTTATATATTTTCTCAAATTGTGATTCATATTGGAGAAAGTTTCATCGAGAACTTATATCGTACTCATTATTTTATACTGTTTTGGTAAAAATATGTATATAAAAATTACAAAATGTAACTACAAAAACGTAATTTTTCGTTTTAAAATTTTACACATTTAAATTTCTCAGAAAACCGATAACAAAACCATCAGAGGAATTTTCTTCACAAAATAACAAGAATGAAATCGATTTTATAAACTATATTAAAAATCAAGTTAAAATCGAAGTTATTTTTTTAATGCTTTTATTTATAGTCGCATCAACAATTTTAGTCATTAACGACTACAGTAACACTATCATGTAGTATTATATAAAAAAGCAAATATCATAAAGAACAAAATAAATAATAAAGAAATAAGAACAATAAATAACAAACATAGACAAGTGACAACAATAAATACATAAATCAGACAAAAATCACTAAATCGTATTCTTCATTTCACTGTAGGAGAGGAACCGTAACAGACGTTTTATACCTTCGTTCTTGTTTAATAGAAATTTCATATCCGAACCCAGGTTTATGTTTTGTCGGAAAGTTCCAATGACTGGGCAATCAACAAGCAGGTGGTGCACGGACCATACACCAACCAAAATCGAAAGTGTTCATTTGTTAAAAGAATAAACTAAATTATTCATAAATTAATACAAATAAATCGAATAGCAAATCGAAACGAAAATCTTTCGTTTAAAAAGTATACTATTTCATAATAATACACTTTCAAATAATAACAAATTTTCTTTATGACAGAAAATGTTTTTTTTCTCTTAAAATTATCTTTTATAAATATTCAAGAATCTAGAGTACAGTCATGTTCACTGGCTTTAACAATACATAAATTAATTTTTAAAAAACAGACTTACAGATTGCAATATTCATTTTATACTTTCACAAAATGCGCATCCTTATTAAGGATTAATTATTATTTCATAATTCACTTATTAAAGTAGGTTATCCAAACGTATGAAATTATATTATTATTAATACCGTTATTTGATCTTCTTTAATTTTTTTATATTAATAATTAATTAACTAATTATGAAATATTCTAATTAATTATTAGATTACATTTCATATTTATAAATAATTTATAAGTTATTAAAAAAAAAATCAAACGCGTAATCAATGAACCATTCCTTCATGTTCGCCCCATCTTTATTATTTTTTTTTATATAATCTCTCCCTCGCATGATGTCTTCATATAATAAAAAAACGTGACCATGTATACAAAACGGTAACTTAACTAATGATTTTTGTCTTCTTTATTCTTTCTTTATCTTTTTTATATTTTAAATGATCGGTGTCGAGAAATAGAACAAAATATTTTTAGTTTATACGAATTACATTCATTCAACATCAGTAAGATTGATAAATAGATATACACGAAATTTTAAATGAATGTTGTTGGTGTAATCTATTTTGTAATAATAAATTGTAATTATTACTTTATTGCACGTTTATTTATATAAATTATGGTCTTTTAAATAGGTATAAATTGCTTAACAAAAAAAAAATTAGATGAAAAAAATTTTTTTAAATTTATAAGAACTTCGGTATTCTTTGTATACTGTAAGGATTTTTCACTTTGGCTGTAAGATGAATCACATTTACTCAGGGACAGGCTACTTACAGCGGAATTAAATCAAGAACGAAATAATTTGATTCCCGCTAGCCTCCTCACCAAAAGACTAATTTGCTTATTATTATCACTTAAGTATATATTGGCTCAGAATTTGTGGTTACTGAACCTAAAAGAATATTTTAAAAAAAATTCTTTTTACCTAAAAAAAAACTAGTGTGACTAATTTTTTTCTTTTGACCCGTAGGGTTAACTGCTTCAGAGGATGAGATGAATAACAATTTTTGTAGCGTGTGAAATGCCATGCCTGACCGGGATTCGATGAATAGAATTCAAATGCTTGGAATTTCATTGAAAATTCTCAATTTCCATCAGTGAATGGAAATTGTGAAAATCTATATTTTAAATTTAAATATGTATATATTTTTTCTCTTTAAGTGGACCAGCCTGACATTTTTATGTTTCTCAATTCATTTTTTTCATTTCTTTTCTCAATTCATTTTTTTTCTTATCTGTTTTGTTTTTATATTATTTTCTTTACAAGTACTTTAAAGAGAGACGCTATGTTTTCGTTCACTACTAAAAATGTATATTTGGGTTGATGCCTATAACTTCATTTGTAAATATATATATATATATATATATATATATATATTTATTTATTTTTTAGATCAACCAAAATACAAAATAAATAGTAGGATGCTTACCTTAAGCCACAAGCAGGAGCGCTTTCGCGATTTACTCGCATTATCAGCTGCATTACATATTCATATACTAATCTCAAATTACATTACAAAATTTATAAAATATAACAACATATCATGCATTTATTTATTTTAAAATTTTAAACTTTTTTTTATTTCTTTTTATTTTAAGAATTAACATTTTTTCAGTCAAATTAAAAAAAAAATTAATTAATTAAAATTAACATTAAAAATTAGATTAGAATTAAATTGAATTTTTTTTACATATGTGGAAATATGACGTATGAAGGCATAAAATCAAATAAACATAATTTTAAATAAAGCAATTATGCATGTTAATTTAACTGAACTTACTTTACTTGATAGTAAAGCATAATTTTAAGTAAAACATAATTGCATTACATAAATTATTTTTATTACATTTTAATTTGGATTATAATTTTAATTTTCGTTTATGCCTTGACGTCATATTTTTACACCTGTAAAAAAAATTTCAATTTCATTTTTAATGTTAATTTCAATTATTTTTTCATATTTAATTTTTTTTAATTTTTAACTGAAAAAGTTTAAATTCTAAAAAAAAGATTAATAGTTTTAAATTTTAAATAAAATAAATAGATGTTATTAAATGTTATTTAAATAAAATAAATAAATATGTTATTATATTCTATTAAGTTTTTAATGTAATTTGAGATGAATATGTATTGCAGCTGACGATGCGAGTAAATCACGAAAGCGCTCCTGCATATAAAGTGGAATAAGATGTCATCCTACTTTATTTATTGTGTATTTTGTTTGATTTGTATATAGTACAGAGGAATATGATTCTTAAAAGAATTAATTTAAAGAAAATAAAAAATGTATATACGTACATTAGCATCCCCGTTGTGGCTTCGCTCGCTCTAACTTGCGTTTCTCGTCACGATCAATTTTTTTATATGTTTAAGTAGCCTGTTGCGTCGCACACATACTAACAGTTGTGTGTTGGTTGAGCCGTCGCGCTGTATACCGACGCATCCCATAAAAAATGGTTTCTAAATATTTATCCGAAGAATATTTACAAGCCCAAATCTAGTAAATATCTCGTTTATTGTAGTCGGAAATGGGGAAAATTTACAAACATTGTTCAAAATGTTTTTATCTTTCTTCACCATTTACAAAGACTAATTTCGAAAAATCTGGATACTAGTTTTTAGATATTCACAAGAAGATTGATTAGACACATCAAAAATCAAATTGAGATCTTCATTTGTTATTGAGAATTAAAAAAAAAAAATAGTCGGGTTTCAAAAACAAATTCAAAAATCCATTTAACACATTAAACTCGGAATTTCAAAAAGTCAAGAAATTAATTTTTGGATATTTACATAAAGATTGCACGCAACAAAGATATTTTCTATTGTTACTGAGGAATTAAAAAAAAAAAATTGTAGTTTCATTGTTTCTTCATTTTAACTCTTTAAATCGATATTTCAAAAAATCTTTTCTTTATGTGCATTTACACCGTAAGAAGAACGTGAATACAAATTTTTATCAATTTATCTTCAGTAATATTTGCTGAATCATTTACAACATGTTTTATATTTTTAAAACATGTAAATAAATAAAAAATTTATTTTTTATTAAATTTAGTTATTTGTTTTATATATATATATATATATATAAAACATCTAAGCATTAATTCTTAACTCGGATCTCAGAGCAGCTCTTAGATATCCTACCGGCCTTCACCAATTCTTATCATACAGCCATTCGATAACTTTTAGCTTCGATAATGTAGCTTTATTTTACCATGCAACTGGAAAATTACTTCAGTTGTGTCCAAACCCCTACAAAATTTGAGGGGTCGAGATTACTTATTGTAATAACTTATTATGTTATTACAAAGTTATTATAATAACTTGTAATTATTTATTATGCCAGATTAGCAGAGCCAATATGATCTTTGAGATTCTTTTCGTATCCAACCACAGGAACGTTTAATTTATACTTTTTACGATTATTTTTTAGTTTTTTATTATTGTTGTTATGTAGATACGGAAGAGGCAATGTATATTTGTTGTCTATGCTTTATGTGATTTTTTCTTCTGTATTATTCTGAACAAAAGTTGTTTACTGCAATTGCTAATAAAAAAAAAAATTATTTACTGATAATCTGTCATTTGTTGTAAAGCCAGTTAAATCAGCATCAGCGTTGCGTTTGTGTGTGTGTGTGTGTGTGTGTGTGCGCGCGCGCGCGCGCGCGAGCAGTCTGCTCTTATCTTAATTTGATGATTTTATCGATCCAAACTAATTTATTTCAAAAAATTGTTTAACATTGCTCTTTGTAAAATATACGAGTATATATATTTTTGGAGACAGATACGCAATATTTGATGTTATTTGAAAAATTTATAGCAAAATAAATGTATATATTTATTTGTAATTAAAAAAAATATATAACACTTCTTTTAGTAGACATTTTTAGCTTAAAAATCATAAGATTGTTAATTGAATAATTTTACTATAAAACACATTAAAATTTTTTTTATTGTAAATATTCTGAGTAGTTTTACCTGAAATAATACAAACAAATCAGTAAAAGTAAGAACAACACAATTGTTGAAGGTAATGAAATTGACCTTAGACCTTTTACAACCACGGGTTGGTTATTTACTTGAATAAATTTACAATGTACTATCTTCTAATAACGTATTGTAGAAACATAACCTTGAAATCAACTTACAGTTACTTGAAAAATATTTCTGTATTTTATTTTTTTATCGCAGTAGCAATTCATATAATTTTTGTACTGTGTATAATTTTAAAATTGTGTATTAATTTTAGATAAAAAAATTATCTCAAACATCTGGTAAAAAATGTTTTAATTAAAATTAGAGAAAAAATTTACAAGGAAATATGTGTTTATGTAAATTTATAAAATTATATTAGAATATCATTTCAACAAGAAAATATTTCAGATTAAGACATTTTTTCATGGAATTATTCAGTTTGATATAGATTTAGTTTTTTTAATAAAGATAATTAACATTTTAGTTCTTTTTTAAATTATACATATTTGTTACAACGAAAAAGAAAGCAAAGTATTAAGTAGTATCTAATTGCTGGAGTTTTGTATGTATTTACATTTCTTTGAAACCGGTTGTAAAAATTCAATTAAAATTATGTTTTTATTATTTTCTCATTTATTTACATTTTGGCGATGTTTATTAATATAATCTCGGATATACTACAATTACTTTAACAGGGGAAATGAGATTATGAAATAACTAGCCGGTTAGCCGAGGTTTGGTTTCCGCTGTGTTTGTTATCCTCATGATTGTGAGAATAATGCTGATAAATAACAATTAAAGCCTGAAAATCTCTCTTTCCTCCAACGTTTCCCTCGATCTTGACATAGAATCTCTGATATGCTTCTGCTGTAGACGAACATATCGCTTTTGGCTCCTTTCCATTAGCTCAGAATAACCTATACCTCAGGATGGGGTCAAGGTAGAAAGTTGAAAATCAGATGTGTTATAAAAAGCATATTATTTTTACGTCGAAAAACGGAATAAAAAACGGTAATAGGTCGTCGTCCAAGAGGAAAAATTCACAACTTCGCCCTCAAGGGGGCTAGAGCCTTAATCTATGGTTTACACCCTTCCATGGAATAACACAAATATATCCTGAAAATTTGAAAGCAATCAGTCAACTGGTTCTCACGTGATGCTGTTGCAAACGAACAGCACCGCCACAAACTTTCGTATTTACATATTAGATAGTTTAAAAAAATTTAGACCCCTGGGGGGAGAAAAGGTAAGGAACTCCATAATATGGTGTGAATGGTGAACGGTGAATTGGCTGTTAAAACGGGTAGAAGGAACGGCTGGGATGAGATGTTATTATATACTTGTAGAAAAAATAAAAAACATCGCGAAAGACTTCAAAAATCAAGTCTGGGGTTGAAGCGTGGCGAAGTGTGGGAGCAGGGAGATAGCCTCTATGCCTAGGGTGTTTTGGTTCGCCCACACGCAAGAATGCGAGGGGGGGTCGAAGCTCCCGGATAATGGTATAGAGGACTCTCGAGGTGTGAGAGGGTCGCGGAAAGCGAAGGACGTGCGCAATGCATGTACGTCTGGAGCTTGTAGAGTAGGGCCGGAGAGGGTAGCTCTCCAGCTAAAGGGTGCGTCGGCAGCCCAGAAGAGGGGTCGGTGTATCTCAATGAAGCTTGGGAGACCCCGATGGGAAGCCCCTTGGAGGGGCCGTGACAGGGAGAGCAGAGACTGCTGCTACGACACTCCGAGACGATTGTGCTGACGGCGGGCGCCAGTTGTCTTGGAGGGAGGATAGGTGAGAGAGGAGTTTTAGTCGGTAGAGTGCAGGTATACATACGCTCATTAGTAGCATCTAGCGGAACCTGTGCGAGTCCGACACTACCCCATTTATGGGGCGTGTGAAAATGGCATTTATCCGATTCACCGAAAAAAAAAGGCCGGAATAGAACCCATTATCCGTAGACTGATCCACAAGTCACCATATTATTTGGTCCGCTACATCAAATTGAGATAATATTTTTAATTATGAAATATTAACAGGTTCATTGTTAAAATAAAATGTCAGATCGGATGTTGAACGTTCATTCCTGAACCTAGTCCACGTAGGCCACTATCACTAATTATAATCCACCGATACAAAATCTGAATATTATTATTTTACATTAATTTTCACAGTTGGTTATGATTGTACTGCTTTGAATGTATCTGAAGTGAAAGTAATGAAAGTATAAACATGTAAACCCTGTAGTAAAAAAGGTTTACTTTGTTCACGTTTAAGGGCTTTGCGTTTCGTATCATTGCGTTCTTTTGCATATTGTGTAATAATACCTTATGTTCAATGAAGAAGGCAACGGGAAACTACTTCATTCCTCATTTTTCTTAAAATAATCTTGGCATAGAATTCTTGTTATTCTTCATACAGGTTATCCTATTTTTGGAAGTTTTTGTATCAGATCGCTTTAAAATTATCACAGATATGGTACAAAATTATTGTATTCAAACAAATAAATTCACAATAAAAATAAATAAATTTTAATCGCGTTTCTATCTATAGATTGTGTGATTTGTTTGGCATTAAAATCTCTTTTGGGGAGTTGGGGAAACCTTTTATAGGCACCATGTGATCTCAACTTGAACCCCATGGAGTATGAAATTCTCCCTTGCAGGCCTTCCCTTAAAAACCCATCCCCGTCTACAACATTGGATGCCGGGCCTACCTTCCGGTATGCTGGTCCTATGCCTCGAACCCATCAAGGTCCTGCGGTTGTTTATGAATATTTTTGTATTGCACAATAGAAATTTCCTACAATTTGATTAAAAAAATTAATCAAGGCGTCAGTCACATTATTTAATAGAATAATGGAAATTTAAAATGTGTAATAAGATTTATTGCGTAAAGTGTAAATCGCTTTCCTTCTTCCGCTAATTAAAACAAAGAATCCCGTCTTATGTTTATCAATTTTCTAAAAGATAATTGATGAATATTTGGTTGATTCACCTGCGAAATAGCTATGAGAAATTTATGGGAATTAAATATTTATGGGAAATTTGAGACGTTATTCCTAAGGAAAGTTTTCAGTACAAGGATTTAAATTTTCAACGATTAAATCTGTGTTTAGATTCTTGCAATTGTAATGTAGCATTTTAAGTCTATATAAATATTTAGCGTAATAAAAATGAAACAGAATACGCTCTAATTATTAAGTAATAACTTTATATATCCGAGTACAACGTTAAAATTTCCCTCAAATTTAAGCATCGGTCACAAACACTTATTTCAGCAGTGTAATGAGGGAACAATGGGCATCCTCGGGCTCCCCATACAATAAGTGTACGATAGGGAATATTCATCTAGCCCAAAGGGATTTACCGTGTTATTTGATGAAATATTCACCTTCATTAAAGCAACATTATCTTCTTTTTGAATGCATATAACTGCTCCCGCTTAAAGAACCGTAACTGATAAATGCATATTCAGGAAAATTTGGTAGATCGGAGAGTATCTTCTTACTAATCACAAGTTTACGTGATTCTCAAAACAACATTAAGCGCTGTTTACGTATCAGATTTCCCAGTAGCATATCAAAATCGAGAAAGCAATTCAGCGTGCCTGTCCATCATAAATCAATCATCCTCACTTCAAGCGGGGGAGGAATGTAACCGGGTTATTGTCGGGGGCGGAATTTAATTCCATTCGATTCACCACGCTATGCAGAGCCGGTTCGGCGATGGACAACCAGTTAAGGAGTCGAGTGATATAATTTACCAGCAAGATCAACTTAATTGGCTAATACAGTGATTAGTTTGGCAATATTTTTGTGTAAGTTAACAGCCGCTTGATTTATCAGGAACTCTTCTCAAATTTTGAATTCGAGTTAACAGCTGGACCAGCCGAGCAGTGTTTAACTCAAATTTAATGCCTTATACTGGACAGACTTCTATTTAATTTACGCAACCGAATGTACTGTTGTCACTTGAAGTTGGTTATTTAAGTATTTTTATCATCGTAGCATTCTGTTTTTATAACGGTTAACGGTAGTCAATGTGTTCCGTTAATTGGAAATTAGAAGTGAAAGAACAGATTCAAATTCTTTCGCAATGAAATATGCTTAAATTTTTAATTTCATATTTAATAGAAAAATACAAACAAGTTTATAGTAAATTTTTTTTTGGATTGTAATAAAATTAATATTAAAGCTTTTTACTTGTCGTAGATATTTCTTCATCGGTAGGTAAATCGTTATCCTCGTATGTAATCATGTTAAAACAACAGTACAGGAGGTATTTTAAAATGAAATATATAATTTCTTTCGTCATACTATTCTTCCTTCCTGTACGACCCCCACACAAGCATAAAGTTTCAACTCACCACTGTAATTCACTGTATAAGCACGTACGATATAAAAACATACCCGGTCATCATGATACTAAAAGTATGTAAGCTACCTTAATACGCGGAAAAACATTGTTAGTAATGGATACCACTGATAAAGAAACGTCGACATTTCAACTTGTATCTTAACAAAGCACGTTTCTAACTTGCCATTCTCAAATTTTTTCGACCTTAAATTAAGCGTAACTCAAGAACGACTCGACTAATCTTTATTAAATTTTCACATGTACATATTTTCAGATACATTATTAAAGCGTACCAAAATTTCAGTGAAATCGATGTATTATTTTTAGAGAATTTCGAGCCACGAAAGTTTTATACGTAATCCAATAAATAAATATGTAAGGAAACTACAATTTAAGTAAATAGTATTTTCGTATTCCTCATACCTCAAAACATAAATTTATTTTCAGCCCCCGCCACACTCACCATACTATCCAAATTAACACCGTACTTACCTTCAAAATGTCTGTAAAAAGGTAGATATGCAAAATTATGTTTTATAGATATACTTTGTTTATAAAAAAGTGACTGCACCTGTTTTTTTTTGTTTTTTTTTTTTAATATTCTTAAATTTAAACTAAGGTAGTAATAATGTATGCAAAATTATGAATAATTTCCATTGTACTACATATTATTTATTACAAGCAAATATAATAATCATTAAAAATACAACCCTAAGGTTATTATTAGGATTATATATCGAATTATGTTTACCATAAATAAATTCTAAAATGGTTTTAGGCTGCCCAAATTTACGTATTTTCAAGGTTTAACCGATAATAGTGTTGCATTCTTTTCTACAAAAGTTACAGTGTCAGGTTTATCTTGTTGTTACTTGTGGTTACAACAAATTCCCGCCTTAACAAAATCCGACTGAAATAATTCATGACTGGATCTAATCATCTTGGGATATAGTTTTCTTGTTATTATTTTACTGCTTCGGGGATGTTGTGTAATTCAATAAGATTAACTACTTGAAGGATTTTTTTTTTAATTTAATGAGCTAAAACTTATGCTATTTTGTTATGCTATTTAACTAAATATAGTACAATGTTTCTTAAAATTAAATGAAGGATATTTATTTTTTTTCTTTAAATTACTATTAACTAACGTTAACTTTATTTTGGTATTATTATTCTTTTATATATATATATATTTAGATAATTTACATTTAATTTAAAAATAAGTAACCAGTCAAAACCACAATATAAATTCTACAACATTTATATAACATACATAGACTATTATTGTGCTAAACACTAAAGTTAAATTTATTAAAAATGCTTCCAAAAATGTTAATGAAAATTTATTATTTTTATGATTATACTAATTCCGATTGATGTACTGCTGCGAGAAAAATTCAGTAAAATAACGAAAAATAAGAATAAAACAAATGAAATTAAATAATAAACAAAGGGACATTTATAAAAAAAATTAAACTTAATTAAAATTGTTATTTACAATATACAGAGTGTCCTTAAAAGGTGAGGCCAAAGTCTAGGAAGTGATTCTATTTAACTAGTGAAGAAAAAATGTTCAGTGAATATAGCTTCGAAAACTCATATTTTCCTGTCTGTCCACCATTTGTTTTTTAAGAAAAATATTATTTTTCAAGAACGGATGAAGATAACGCAATAAAATTTTGTACTTTATTTGAAACCAATATTTTTTAATGGGAAAAATAATAACGATACTCTTCCTTGACAAATTTCAAAATATCAGTCGTTTAAATTGTTCAATCTTAAATATGTAACGAACTGGCCCCCGTGGTACGAGTGGTACCGTCTCGGCCTTTCGTCTGGAGGTCCCGAGTTCGAATCCCGGTCAGGCGTGGCATTTTTATACGCGCTACAAATCATTCATCTCATCCTCTGAAGCTGGTCCTAACGCTGGTCCCGGAAGTTAAAAAAAAAAAGGACTTATAAGATTTATCAAATTGCGTTGTATTACAAAAATTTATTAAGCATTTTTTTTTTGTAAACAAAATACCTTATTAAGATTAAATACCTTAACAAGATACCTTAGTTGTAAAAATCCGATGACAAACAACAACAGAGTTATTGGAAAAAGTAGGCATAAACCGATAAGGTTTATGCCTATATCTTGTTTTTTTATTATTGTGGTCTCTAATTTTAATCAGAATATTTGGTTTAGTTTTCAAGTAGTCACAATAATAAAAAAAGGAAAGATAGCCGCTACTTCGGTTTATGCCTACTTTTTGCAATAACTCTGTAGTTTTTCGTTAGATTTTTACGACTAAGGTGTCATTTTGTTCACAAAAACATGTTTCTAATATAATACAATTTCATAAATGTAATAATTCCTTAGAAATTTAAGATTGAAAAATTCAAACGACCGACATTTTGAAATTTGTCAACGAAGAGCATCATTATTATTTTTCTTATTAAAAAAATGTCAGTTTAAAATAAAGTAAAAAAAATTATTGCGTTATCTCCAACCGTTCTTGAAAATAATATTTTTTTTAAAAAACACAAAATGGAGGATAGGCAGAAAAATATGCGTTCGGACCTACGTTCATTGGGAATTTTTTTTTCAGTATAACATCCCTAAGATTATTATTAGGATTATATATCGAATTATGTTTACCGTAAATAAATTCTAAAATGGTTTTAGGCTGGCAAAATTTACGTATTTTAAGGTTTAACCGATAATAGTGTTGCATTATTTTCTATAAAAGTAAAATCACTTCCTAGAGTTTGGTCTTACCTGTATACAGCAACATGTCAATTATGAGAGTAGGATGAAGAAAAAGTGTACGAAAAATATGTAATTAGTCCCCTCTATTTTTTCAGTTTATATATAGAAGAAATAATACAGTAATTGAAAGGAAAATTTGAGAATAGAGTAATTATCCAATAGGTTTGCTGTATTCTTTTGCCAGAAAAAAAAATGAATTAAAATTTTTGTTTTTATTTTTACTACAGAAATTACAGTTTGAAATTAAATTGAGTAAAGCAAATGCAATGAAAATTACAGGAAAGAGATTAATGAAAATTTAAAATTATAATAAGGAAATATGATGCCCAATAAGTTACGAAATTTTATCGTTTAAGTATTAAAATTATAAAATAGGGACGAAGTAAGTTCAAAAGCAAAGTAGTACAAAAAAAGAGGGGTTTCATAAAAGAATAATAATAAAACTAATATTAAGAAATATAGAACTAAGTATATTATAGAAATTCTTGAAATCAGTTATTTAAAGTATAACGCTTTTTTTAGTGAAACATGGACAATGGAAAAACAAACAGAAGGATCATTGAAATATCATTTAAAGGTAGATCGATAAAATTTAAAATTAAGTCTTAAGATGAATAAGAGAAGTCTTAAAATTTTATAATAGACAAACTAAACTGGTTTGTCATATATAAGATCGCCACCAGGCTGGTCTAGTGGTTAACTCTTCGCCGTAAATCAGCTATTTAATAGCTAATTTTTGAAGTCGAATGTTCTGAGGTTGAATCCTATTAATAGCTAAGCTAGTAAAGTCCAGTAAGCTCTCTCTTTTTCCTGTTTAACCTCCGGTAACTACCGTTTAGATAATCCTTCAGAGGATGAATGAGGATGATATGTATGAGTGTAAATGAAGTGTAGTCTTGTACATTCTCAGTTCGACCGTTCCTGAGATGTGTGGTTAATTGAAACCCAACCACCAAAGAACACCGATATCCACGATCTAGTATTCAAATCCGTGTAAAAATAACTGGCTTTACTAGGACTTGAACGCTGTAACTCTCGACTTTCCAAATCAGCTGATTTGGGAAGACGCGTTAACCACTAGACCAACCCGATGGGTTAAGTCCAGTAAGCTAGTAAAAGTTTGCTTTTATACGGATTTTAATACTACAGTGGATATCAGTGTCCTTTGATGTTTATGGTTCAATTAACCGTACGTTTCAGTAACGGTCGGCCTGAGCCTGTACAAGATTACCCTAATTTTCATGTCATACTTATCATCCTCAATTAGGCCGTTGGAGGGAGGGGGGTTTGCTTATTTATTGAGCTGGTGTGTTACCGTGATGCAGCACTCAATCATCTGCAATGCCCGTTCGGACTCGCTGGACCTGTTTTTGAAGTCTTTGCAAGAGATCTTTCTACATTAATTTGTACATTATTTGTTTGGTACATTAAAATAAATAAATATATACAAAGTGATTCAGGAAGATGTAACAAAATTTCAGGATATGTTCTACTGGTGAAAATAAAGAAGAAAGTTCATATAGGTTCAGAAAGGTGTTTCGTTAGAGAATGTTGGCTTGCGATAAATTTCGCCCTGATTGTTACGTCTTCGGTAAAATTAAGCTATATGTAATTCTTGGGATCCCCAAGTTAAGGGCTAAATTTAATGATACGAAATCTGACCTGAAAAATAGAAAAATATAGGTTCCAAACTGTACTTTTAATAATTTTTGAAATATTTGGAATAAAAAATATTTCGTGATCGAAAAACACACTATTTTATATTTAGCGTTAAATACCTTTGTTAAACCCCAATCAGGCATAACATTTTTCATACGTTACAAACATCCATTTTCATCTTCCACGTACAAACTTCAAGCTTATGTGGCGATAAGAAGAAAAAAATGGAAAATAAACGATGAAGAGTTTTTTTTTAAATTTTGATTACTTTTTTAATATTTATTTCGTTTTTTTTTGTAACATTAAACATTTTGTTTTGTTTAATACCGTTAAAGTCTCCCACATTTTTTTATATGTTTTGTTTTTTATAAATTTCGTAATTTTGAAATTTGTATTTTTTTATGTGAAATTTATTAATACCACTTTAATTAAGATAAATTTCTCTACAGGTTTTGTTAAAACTTTATATGTTTATTACCCATTTAACAAAAATATTTTACGCCAAACGCATAATATGTTCTTCGAACTTTCCTTAAAAACTAATAAAAATTCAGTTCTGGGACCTGTTTTTTTCTTCAGTTTTTTAGATCAGATCTCTTATAACACCATTAAATATTCCCTTTCATCTATGTCCTATGAAATACAGTCTGGGTTAATTTTACCGAAGGGGTCGAAATCGGGGGCAAAATCTTTCGCCCGCCTACCCTCGCTAACGAATCGTTTCCGAACCAATATTTATATAAACTTTCTTCATTATTTTCACCAGTAGAACGTGTCCTGATTTTTTGTTACATTTTTCGTAAATCACTCTATGTTAAGATATCCAGGTTTAGTTAATTGGTAATACAAGGATGTGTAGAGTTAAAAACTGCAGAGGATGGTTAATATTGCAATATATAAAACAAACAATTGAGGATGTAGGCTGTAGTAAATATGTTAAGGTTGAGCAATAAATCATACAAATTAATTAATGACTCAAAACAAAGAGAGTAGGATTATTGTGCATTATTATACCAAAAGTTAAGATTTCTCTTTAAGTAAGTAAATTGCAAAAGGACTAATAAAGTAAAATAGATAACAAAAGAACATTGGCATAAGTATGGAAAAATTTCGTACAGAAATTAACCTGTTAGAATGAAATATATATCTAAGATATTTCTTTAAATATTTCTGCAAAGTGGTTGTAAAGAAAAAATATTTCTGAAAATATTACAATATAAAGAATTAATGTATACATGTTGTATAATGCCGTGTATAATAGACATAACGTAATAATGTTTCTTGACATTATTACGTTAAGTCATTAATATTATGTATTAGTATGTATAATGTAAATATTATAATATTAATATTTATAGAAATATTTCTGTAAAGAATTTATATACGTAAAAACTTTGACAACAGTAAAAACAAAAATATAGGAAGAAGTCCTTCGATATGTTGTTTTACAAGTTGTTTAGATGATATGTTGTTGTCGATTATGTTGAAAAATAATTTGAATCGATAAAATTCGAACTGATAAATTGTAAATATTAAAAAAAAAATCGCAAAATCTTATCAATATTAATGTTAAAATGGTGGATGATTTATTATGACATCCAGTTTTAATTAATTAGCTAATAGAGGGATGTGCTAAAGATAAATGCTATAAAAGAAAATAATGACTGGGGACAAAAACAAATCGGACAATTAAGGATGTCGTAAATATGTTGAAATTAAAATATTAGTATTTTCATATTTAAGAATGATTACATATAATCACTTAAATTAAATGATGACCGAAAAAAGCTACAAAATTATAAAATTACAACTAAAAAATGATAATTTAAAATTAACTTTCATTATTATTGTTTTTTGAATTTAATATATTTTTTTTTCTTAAAATTAGTTGTGAATTTCTTTTTAAAATGTTCGGAATATCAAATTCGTTTATGTAGTAGTTAATTTGAAGGTTATTTATTTTTCATTTAAATGAAACAGAAACCTTCTTTTATTATTCTTCTTCTTTTAATTTAAATGGATTTAAATATAAAACAACTAGGATGATGTCTATTCATAAATTTGATAAAAATATAAATCCCTGATCTCTTATTTCAATAACACGATCTAGAATTACTGGTTATTTTATAATATTTATATCATCGCTGAGATAACGGTAAGAATGAAAGTTATTGTTGTACGAATGTACTATACTGTATAACAAAATGAAGTTTTGCGTAATATAAAGGGAATTGTAGATTGCAGATGATAGGAATAGGCAGTTTTGTTATAAAAGTGAATGACAACAATAACTTTGCCCTAGTTATATCTGCAAACCGCAAAACCGAGAGGTTATCCTCATGTTTTTAATAATAACAATAATAATACTGAAGAAGTTCAGATTAAATTTTACGGTTAGTTGATGCTGTATAAAAATTCTTATCACATTTTTATCATAAAAGAATATCTTTAATTCAAAAAATATTTGCGAAATTTCTTCATTGTGCATGTGATTTCTTATATATATATATATATATATATATATATATATATATATATATATATATATATATATGTATATATATGTATATAAATAACTATCTCTTGCTTCCCATCTTGGTTTTTGGTTGACATTATTATGGATATTCATCGGAAAAACCACTATGCCCGAAAGAGGCGGTACTCTGAGTGTCATGATTTATTACTCGCAGAGTTGTGAAAATTTCTGAAACACGCGACTAACCGCAATTATGTTTAAAAATGAAATAATATAGATACAGCATTCATATTTACGTTACTTGTTAAGATAAGAGTCAATTATAACTGATTTTATTCTTATTCTTTACACTTTGCTTTTGCGTACAATTATTAACAAAACAAAGTGCAAAATTTAATTTAAACCTGCATCAGGCAGATACGAAATGCATCAGTACATGTGTAAATCATCTAAAAATTAGTGGTTGATAATGTATTTAAGGTTACTTGATGTATTTTTAAATAAAAACGTTAAAATATAACGGCCCGAAAACATGATATAGTACACCTCTAAATAGCATCTATTGAAAAAGATAAAGAATCATCACCACAAAGACGTAGATAATCGTGTATGTCTTGAGTGACTCAACGCTCAACAAAAACTACTAGAAGATAAATTGATGAGAATTTGTACGCACGTTTTTCTTTCTCTCTTACGGATGCAAAAAAGGATTTTTTTTTTGAGATTCCAACTTTAAAGGGTTAAAATGGAGTAAAATTGAATTTTACTATTCTTTAATTTCTCAGGAACAATAAAAGATACGTGATTTTTGGTTTGTGTAATCTTCATCTGAATATTTAAAAATAATTTTATAGATTTTTAAAAGTTCTTCCTTGAATGGGGTGAAGAAAGAAAAAATATTTTGAAAAATAATTGTAAATTTTCCCCGTTTCCGACTGTACTAAACGAGATATTAATCCTATTTGGGCCTTGTAAGTACCCTTCAGATAAATATCTAAAAATCATATTTTCGGATTTTTTTTTAAATTTCGTTTTTTAAAGGGTTTGATGGTATTCGTTGCAGCGGCTCAACCAACATAGCCACCATTACCACTGTTACTGTAGGTGCGATGCGACTGACTCCACCTGCCTCCAGTTACTTGACTAAAAGAATTTAAAAAAATAAAAGGAGAAACGAAGTACGGTTACTTCCTAGTGGGGTTTTTTTGGGTAACGCTAAAAACCGGGAAAAGTACTTTTTTACCTTTACGAAGAACGAGTATAACCAGTACTTTTTTCTGAGAAGGACGACTATTATGAAACTAGCATTCTTCAGATCACTCAAAGTTTTGGATCTTGTACTAATCAAACTGATGCTGTCTTTTAATATTAAAATGATTCATTTTATACGTTCTTAGAGTCGGATAATTTATACGAAATGAAACAGCGTTCTTTTTTTTTTGGTACTACTCGGTATATATTTGCAAATTAAACTTATTGATTAAGGTGTTGAAATACAAATAAACATAATTTAAAAAGAAATCTATCTAAAAACGCTGTGAACCAAATTTTATACTTTCCTGGCACATGTTATTATTTCGACTAATATAGTCGAAAGATACATGAAAGAAATTAAAAAATTCAAAAAATCGATATTTTTAAAATTTCATCGGTTTCCCCAGCCCCATAATTACTATCAACGTTTTTTTTCGGGCCACTTGTAACACTAATCTTCTTAGGAAGACATAAAAACTCTCTGTTAAAAAATATTCGATAAATAAAAAATCTATGTGGACATCACATGACTTTCTTGTACACCTATTAAATTACATACAGTATACACATTTATTTATGCAAATCATTTGAACTTATTTCATTTGAAAGTGAGATACAATCCTCCAATTCTTTAATAAAGTGGATAGTTATACAATTATATTTTGGTGGACACCACATTGCATCGCATTTTTTTTTTCGTATCCGTATCAGCATTTTCTATTAGTTTATAGATTAATTTTGTTTCACGCCGTTAAAGTAATTACGTGGCGTAAAGTGAGAACTTGTAGGATCTATAATCATGGATACATCGGTTCGGATCCGACTTCATATACATATTTTTTTTTTTTAACTTTTTTTTAAATTAAATATATTTATTTATTAATAATTATTAACCTCTGTAAAAATTTTTGAATTAAAATGAAAAGTACATAAAATTTTATTTCACTAATAACTTCTGATTTTCTCTGGAACCGATGAAAATAAGTACCACTTATACTAAAACAACGAGGACAGCGATGCTTATTTGTATGGACTCCAGGGCATGCTGGTATTACAGGTAATGAAATCGCAGACGAAGCTGCCAGAAAGGCAACAGTCTGCGATGATTTGGATGCATTTCCTGTAAGAGTGGCAGATGTTAAAAACCGTCTAACAAACATAGTAAGAAACAGGTGGAACGCTGAATGGAGGAGTTTAAATACAAAATTAAACTCAGTTAAAACTTCTCCTTATAAATGGAAAAGCGACTTTAAGTTGACTCGCCGTGAACAAGTAGCGGTGACCAGACTTAGAATCGGTCACACGCGATTAACAAATTTATATTTGTTAACCGGCGAAGTGAGACCAATGTGCGGTGTTTGTAATAAAACACTGACAATCAAGCATCTAATAGAAGAGTGTACCATATATGAGGACCTCAGAAAGAGGTTCTGTTTTACAAATAATATTAGTGCTGATCTGGATAATGGAAATGAAGAAAATATAGTTGCATTTTTACACGCCAGTGGACTTCTTAAAAGTCTATAAAATGGAAGTTTAAAGCTGTGGTAAAAGATACTCTAAGCGGTAGTTTTATATATACATATAGAAGAAAGAAGAAAGATATGGTATTGATAAGATTAATTATAATTTTAAGTTCATGGTCTTTTGAGAACCTATCTCAAATTTTAATATCGGGGCCCTTTACACCCCGTAAGTGTTTGTGATTGTCCTTGTCTTTCATGTTTTAATGTTTATTGTGAAGTTTGTGTTTTTAAATAAAATGTAAGGGCCCTTTACACCCTTACATATGACGATCCTGATGGAAATAATAATTTCTTTTAAAGAATGTGACGAGGGCTAATGACCTTAGCAGTCGATGCCCGTAAAAATTCAGATAAAAAAAAAAAAAAAAAAAAATAAGTACCACTTATGATATATCATTGAAAACCTCTCAATAAGGGCTTATTACTGCAGTCAAGAAAAAGTCTAAAATCAAAGTCTTATGAATTTTGGGCTTTTTTCGGACATTTTTGGTCAAGTCGATTGCAATCAAAAAAGGAGGTACACAACTAGATGTTACGATAGTACTAAATCCAAAATTTCGACATTCTACGGTTAATCGATTTTGGGTTATGCGAGATACATACATACGTACGTACGTACAGACGGGTCACGCCGAAACTAGTCAAAATGGATATTTCCTTTGAAATCTGAAAACCGATATTTTTCGCCATTACAATACTTCCTTGTACGAAGTACAAATCGCAGCGCATTGTATCGGATTGAAGCATTGTAATCGAAAAAACGTTTTTTCTATTTTTGTGGAAGGGTAGAATTTGGAATAATTTTTGGTTTAATGGTAAGATAAGGATATACGCATATAATATAATCTGAGGTTAATAAAACTGAGATTATGTTTACAAAATTTTGAAAATATTGACCCAAAGTAAACTACCTCATCACCTGGAGATGTAACCCCAATCTTTTACCTTTTTTCTGTTTTAATCTCGGGAACCACCGTAAAGTATTATTTCAGAGGTCGAATGAAGATTATATGTATGAATGTAAATGAAGTGTTGGCTTGTATAGTCTCATGTCGACCTTTCCTGAGATGTGATGAATTGAAACCCAACCACCAAAGAATAGCGGTTCCATGATCTTGTACTCAGACCCGTATAAAAGTAACCGTCTTTACTAGGATTTGTACCTTAGAACTTCGAAACCCAATCTTTTACCTACAAATTGCCTCATGTATCCTAGTCTCTGAGCTAAATTTTATTTAAATCAGCTTATCCAGTCAAATTTTATTAAGCTTCAAACACGCCAACACATGTACATACGTATTTATGTATGAACATTACTCCCATTTTTTGGGGTTCTTGGGTCATGAGAATCGAGACGTGCAAAAAAATCCATACCCCACTTTTTGATTGATTACCATACTTTCCTTGTGCAGCATAGCTGTAGAGCTATGATACAAGGAAAGTAAAAAAATGTCATATTTAACAAATCTTTAGTAAAACTATGCAATAATTATTATTCGTAAACTTCTCTTTGATTTTCTTTAACTTTGTTCTTTTATTCTCAAACATCGTACTAAATGAAAATAGTGTAATAAAATAGTAAGAATGCAGCGACAAGGTAGAGGCAAAATAAAAGCAACAATACACCTGTCTTTCAATAGATACACTTATGATAACGATGTAATGAAAATAATATGAACTCAAATATTAATCAAGCTGAACTTACAACATCTAAATGTCGTTTCGTCAGAAAACCGAAATAATAAATTCCTTTTTCATTCATTCCATATTTCAACGCTGTTCTGATTTAACAATTAGTGAATTACATAACTTAAGTTTTTAAACTACGTTTTATATTCTAGTTTCATATACGACGACGTTGATTTATGTACCGTGTTATATAGCGCAAGTAATTCGTGATTATTTAGTGAATAGCTATAAAGACGGTGTTCTTAAATGTATCTGTAATATAGTATGTAAAAAAAAAAAGTAACGTAAATAATTTAAATTAGCATTCCTAAAACGCATCGTTTAACCCGGTACTTATTATTTTACTTTAGTGACACCATTAAAAATAATATATATACATGACGAAATACATCCTACTTAATATAATATTATATTTAATATAATTACTATGTAAAATAATCGATTGATTGATGATCGATTATTGCCGTCTCTATGATTTTATCAAATTAGCATTTGCAATAATTTAAATGTCAAAACCATTAATTTTCTCTTGATTATCTATCATGGTTCATAGATTTTAAGATACATTGACATGTATAAAATCTAACATCTTGTTTTATGTTGTAACAGGTCCAACGTAAACTTATTTATGTATATATTATAAACTTGTATACATATATACGTATATATATTTATACAAGGACATTCTCACAGATGTCAATTGTTAAAAAAAAACAAAGTAATGAAAATAGTAGATTTCTTTTGTAGATTTGATTAATTATTATTACATTAAATAGACCTGTTCTACGTTATAATTAAGATACATTAATTTATGTAAGGTCTTATTTTTATGTAAAATTATAACTTGTTTCAGAATTATTACGTTGATATGTAATGAAATATAGATTAATTTATTTCTGTTAATATGAATTTATTTCTTCATGGTCAATTGTTGATGTCATATAAAATACAGTCTTGTTCATATAATATGGTTTGTATACGTAAACCATTGTTTTACAATTCAAACTAAAGATAATATAATTTTTGCTACATCACGTATAGTTTTTTTTTTTTTTATTAATCAACTCGTATATGTATATATATTAAGAATATGTTCTTGAAATTTCAATAATTTCTTACGTAAATATTATCTATATGATTCTCGATTATGTAGAACAATAAAATTTTATATATATATATATATTTATAATGATTCACAAAAAGGGTAAAAAACTATCAGGACATATTCTACTGGTGAAAAGAAAAGAAAAACATTCATATAAACATAAATCAAAAACGGTTCGTAGTGAATGTCAGCGGCGAAAAATTTCGCCTTGATTTCTGCGACTTCAGTAAAATTAATCTATTCTGTAATTCTTGCGACCTAATTTAAAATGTAAATTTCACTAAATATATCTCTTGTCAAATCCCTATAATTTCATTATAAATCTCTATATCTTTTATAAGCTATCCTTCTTATAAGGATACTGTTGTATGTGAAATCTAACATGAAAAATTGAAAAAAATAAAAATAAAAATAGATTCCAGAACTGTTTTTAGTAGTTTTTGAGAAATCTGGGGTAAAAAACTAAAAAAGGTTGATCGGAAAACATACCATTGTTTTTTGTGTGGGGTAAAATAACTTTGTTAAATGGGTAATAAACACATAAACGTTTTAAAAAACTTACAGTGAATTTAATTTGAATAAAACGATATAAATAAATTCCACAGAAAGTGAAATACAAACATAAAAAAGTAATTTTATTAAAAATAAAACATATCAACAAAATACGGTAGATTTTAACTAGATATTAAACGAAGCCGGCCTCCATGGCGCAAGTGGTAGCATCTCGGCCTTTCATTAGGAGGTCCCGGGTTCGAATCCCGGTTAGGCATGTCATTTTCACACGCTAAAAAAATTTTAATTCATCTTATCCTCTTAAGCATTACCCAACGGTAGTGCCGGAGGTTAAAAAAAAGAAAGATATTTAAACGAAATAAAATTGTCAATATTAAAAAAGAAAAGAAATTAATATTTTAGAAAAGTCAACATCAAAATTAAAAATTAAATAAATAAATACTTCAACAAAATAATTTATTGAACATCTTTAAAGCTAATTAAAAATTAGTTTTAAACAGCTTTCATTTTTTTTTTTTTTACTTATGTTCAATCCTTATTCAGTAGTAGATGGTTCAGTTACTATAATTTTTTTTAATTTCATGGATAAAATTCCTCGGGTGTTAATATTGTAAGGTTTTTAAAAATATGTGAAAGATTAATGATATATATATATATATATAATTTAAGTAATCAATAACAGTTAATCAATGTGATTATTAATTCCGTAAATCATTCAATTAGACAAAACCTACTAAAACAAACCACTCATGGACATCATGCCATCCAACCTTTAGTATTTCAAAAGGTTTTTAATTTGTCCTTTATGCTACCCTAACAGAGTTAAACCTTTTTTATCCTTACAGATTAATTTTGTACACCGCCAATTTAGTCATGTATACTAAACTGAGATTACACTAAATTGACGTAATCCTTGTTAGTATTAAATTTATTTGTATAAATTCAGTTGAGAAAGAATACTTTTTAATCTTTACATAAAAAAATTATTTCACATTATTAACATTATGTAACTAAAATTTGTAATTTTATTTATGTTTTAGATGATTATATATTATTTTGTTATTCTTTAAAAAATACATATACAGATATAATAGATTATATTAAAATACATACGCATAATTAATTATTTATAAATTACTTAAGCATAATTTTACTCATTATTATATGATTCTTCTTTTTTTTCTGTAATATTCTTATAATTTAATATAAAATTTAATTTATTCTTAATGAGAGAAGGCTCTACTATAAAGAAATTTAATTTCTATTAGAGGTTATTATTATTAAAAAAACTTTCTTCAAATAATAATGATACACAATCTTTACATTCATGTATGAAGAAATAATCTTAATGATTTTAAATGGCTCAGTGAGCGTACTGCTGCAGTAAGTGACTTTTTTTCTTTCTCTTGTTTAGTAGAATATTTTCTCACGCTACTGATTGTGTATATACTATATATACTAAATTACGTAGCCGTGTTCTGATACGCGATGAGATGCAATCTTATTTCTTTTTTCTTCTATTGTCTTCTTTGCGATTTGTAGGTGCTCGCTTTAGTTATACACTACCTATATTCAATTCCTTATCATGGTAACAGGAATTTTACATTATAATGCAAGCTTACATTCGATGTAACTTAAATTACACGTAAAATATCAAAATTTTTGTTATAAATTTCAATATTTTTCTTTAGATATTTTTCAGATTTTTCTTTACATATTTTGATGTTATAATTATTATTTTAATTTTATATTTTTAAGTAATTTTGAATGATTTTCTAAATCATTACAATAACATTATCGCTAATTATCTTTTATCCCGGTCAAGCATGGCATTTTCAGACTTGCTACAAATCATTCATGTCATCCTCTGAAGCAATACCTAACGGTGGTCCCGGCTCCGGCGTCCCACCTTCAATGATTGAACGGGGACTCCTGGGGTCCTTAGGTGGAGAAAAGAAAGACCAAGACCGAGTCTGGGGCCTCGGATTAGAGGCAGGCGCTTATTGAAAGACCGATACTCAGCCATTGGAGGGTGTTGTCAGGAACGGCATAGCCCGGTCTGGCATGGCCTCCCAGAGGAGTAGAGGCAACTGGCACTCTCAAGGTCGTGTTGTAGGGGATCGTGGATCTGGCCTTGAAATGAGGGGGGGGGGAAAGAAGAAGAAGAGGTAACTGATCAATGTAACTGTGTTTACGTTTCTGTTTATTTTATATTATAATAAAATAACATAAGATTTGAAAAAAGAAATTCACTCAATTTATCCGTTGCTTTACGTCAAAAAATGAGGAGAGAAAACGAATATAGAAGCTTAATCAGAAAAGGATAGCTATTGTTTTTTCTTTTTTGTACGTATTGCTTTATTTACAATTAGTTTCCTGAACAATGAAATTATAAGTAAATTGTACAGTGTAATAATGACGTGAAAGGGAGGCATACAATGGTACATTCCAAGACAATATAAAGGATTAAACACAGTATAGTACAATAAAAAGTATAACGAATAAAAATAAAACTTAGCGTAACAAAGTACAAACAATTCAAAAATTAACTTTTAAGAACAAAAAAGGTTTTAAATGGTAACATAACAAAGGTATTGAGAAAAATAAAATCAAATTGTTAACAAAACAGAAAAAACAATCGAGTATAAAAAAATTGCCACAAGTCATACATGAGAATAAAGGAAGACATCTAACAAATTAACACTGCTCACAAACAAGAAACAAAGTCAAAATCACGAAACTTAAAAAATTCATAAACAACCAAACAAAAGAATTCATATTACTAAATTAAAATAATTCATAAATAATATCAGTAACAAAATGAAGATATTCAATGCACAACAGTTTCTACATCTAATAAATGCAGCCACTTTAGTCGTCTTACATCTTCACTGTTATCCAAAAGGTTAACAGCCAGATGATATTCTTGCGCTTTAAGCTAAATTACATACTTTAAACTTAGTCGGTTGATTTCTTCACTGATAGATGGCATCCCTTGGTAATATTTCTTTGCAATCCGTGTTGCCTCCGAAATGCTCCTCAGCATTTTATTCTGGAAGCTTTGGATGATGCCGATATTGATATTGCTTGCCGTACCCAAAATTCGTATCCCGTAGGCCTATATTGGTTTTAAAAGTGCCTTGTACAACAAAAATTTGTTATTTAACGATAGCTAATTGGCTGAGACATTTAAAACAGTTCTAAAACTTTCACTAAAAGTGAAAAAAGATATTTTGAAAAATATTAGGAATTATAATCGATTTAAATAGAAATAATTTCTATAAGGAACTTAAAAGTAACCTCTTTTTTCTGTAGGAAGTGGGAAAATTTTCCTGAACCAAACGCGCACCAGCCTGAACATACTGGATGTGTGGGGTACACCGCCTATGCGAGGGACCCACTAAAACCCCACTCCCTACGCAGGGTGGTGCTGGAATTGACGTAAAGTCATAACATCAGCACCACCCGCGTCAGAGGCACACTTCTCATTCACACCAATATTTACATAACACATTCAGACATTATTTACATTCAATATTTACAATTAATAATATAAACAGCTCAGAATTAACAATATAGCTATGCCGGCCTCAGATAACAGGAACGCGTTCCGCGGGAGCCATTGGTGACGACAATGCCAAGGGCACCGCTGCCCCTGGGCTCGATCCCGAAGGCTCGCGCCCATCGCCGTCCTAAACCAACCTCTCATTGTTCTTCTGTCCCTGGTTCCTCTTCATCGTATCAATCTTTCGCCTTAAAAGTTAAACTGGTGATATCAAAGATTGGAGAATGAAGTTATGCAAGAAACATGTTTAAAAGCAGGTTACCTTATCATATATGAGTCAGAAAATTGTAATTGTAAATTGATGCATTACTTTTATGGGAAAATTATTATGAATATCTTTTTACAATCATAAAAATTATTTATTTGCTAATTTTTAATTCTTAAATAGAAAACAACTGTCAATTTATTACCCTGATATTATCTAGGCTTTAAACTGGTTGCAGATCAGGCTAAAAGAAAAACCAGCTTTCGAATTGATAAACATAGTTAAACCGTTTATTGATGGTGACGATGATGCATTATAATTAGAACATCTCTTTATATATCATTTTATAATCGTTTTCTGGTAATCGAATTAAAAAAAGAATTCACCAATTTTAATATTTATTTTAACTTTTTTTTAAATTGTTGGCACAAAGTCGGTGAGAAAAATAATATAAATTTTCTTTAATTTATGAGCGTAATTAAAAAGAGGAAAATAGCACATTAGTTATTTCTTTTTCATTGAATTGACGCTAATACTTTTGTACATACATGTCGGTAAAATACCAAATTAAGACAAGTTTGAGAAAGCTTGATTTGTATAAAACTTATTTATTCAGTGAAAATTTTAATTAGAGAAGTTTCTTTGAGTAACCAAAAATAATCGAAAATTTATTGTGGTGGTATTTTTGACTAATTAGATGATAATTCTATTTAAATATTTTTTTTTACCGTAAGTTGATTGATTAATTACTTGAAATAAAACTCTAAATTAGGTTGAAAAATTCATAAATGTAATGTCAAGTTTAAATAGTTATAAAAAGCGGTATTAAAAGTTTAAAAATAATATAAAATTAGTTTTTTAATCAATACTAATTAGAATAAAACGTGCTTTTATCCATTAATTAATTTTTTTTTCAATATTTACCTAATTAAGCATTCAGTGTTTATTAATGCACCACTTGAACAGCTTCACGCCACGTCCTTCAATACCTCTGAAAATAACTACTGGCAAATTAAAAATAAAATATTCATTTCATTAAAATGCTTCAATGTTTAAATATCTTCTTGAAAATTAAATTATAATTTTTTATATTCTGTTTTTAACTATTTTTTAACCGATTAAAGTATCCGTTCTTTGAATGGAAAAAAATTATTGTTTTTAAGTTTTTTATTTTGTACAGTTTGCTCTTACCTTTGTTTTGAGTTCAAAAAAATTCTATATAAATATTTAGTTTATATAGTTGAATATATTTGTAACTAGATCAATGAACAGAATATATAAACTGCTGTGATGAAGTTTTATCTTTCACATGATGCACTTTCCAGTACTTTGGAAATATAAACTTGAATTCATAATCATTTATTCTAGTTTCATTCTGTTAACAATAAGAGATCGTGGAATACTTTTAAATAATTTTTTCTTATTAAGCAATGTCGAGACAGATCTGAAGGAGATCAGAGATATCTCCGATTATTTGGCTTCTCTTTTGTAAGCGGATTACGCGCTTTACTGTACACGATGTCTCTTCAGTCATTAACGATGAAATACATCCAGCAAAGGCGCCGGTTTATGATTTGATCACCGGTCGGGTTCTCCAGGTACTACCTCGGCATGTGATACGTTTGGTTACTTTGATTTTCAATGCTATTATCCGAATTGGTAATTTTTCTGGTCCGTGGAAAATTTCACAGTTAATTGTTATAGCAAAACCGGGTAAAGACTCCTCAAATGTAACATTTTATAGTCCAATCAGCCTGCTTCCTGTGCTCTCTAAGATCTTTGAAAAGCTTTTTTTTGAAAAGACTGAAGCGGTTCGTGGACGATCACATTCCGGCTCACCAGTTTGGGTTTACGGAGTAACTAGCTCCTGTGAATCAGGTAAACAGGATTGTAAACGTTATAAATCATGCTCTAGATGAGAAACAGTACTGTTCAGCGGTTTTCCTCCAAGTCAGTTAGGTTTTTGACAAGGTTTAGCATGTGTGGTTGCTCTATAAACTGAAAAAAGGTTTTACCGCATGTTTTTTATGTGGTAATAAAATCCTACCTAGAATATAGGTGCTTTCAAGTTAAATATGGAGAGGCACCATATCAGGGGCACCACAAGGAAGCGTTCTCAAAATTATATCTCTCTCTTCGAATCGTGGCTTACGTGATGAAAAATAAAAATAAACGAAACAAAATCAAAGCGCTTCACGTTCACCCTGCGTAAGGAACACTGTCCTCCTGTTTCTATCTTGAATGTTCCGATTCCGAGATCTCAAGAATTTAAATATTTGCCTTTTCATCTTGATCGACGACTTACTTGGGCGAAAGATATCACTTCTAAGCGGAAACAGTTGGATCTCAAGTTTAAACACATGTACTGGCTGATAGGACATAGATCTCGGCTTTCAGCAGAAAGTAAATTATTGATTTATAAATCCGTCTTGAAGCCTGTTTGGACTTATGGGCTTGAATTGTGGAGTACAGCGTGCAACTCCAGTATTAACATACTTGAACTCTTCCAAACAAAACCTCTGCGGAAAATGCTCAAAATACGGTGGTACATAAGTAATAGCCTTATATATAATGACCTTAAGTTGATAACCGTTCGGCAGGAAATCTCTCTGGTCAGCCTACGGTATCAAAATCGTTTGGATCGGCACCCGAATTATTTGGAGGTCAATTTGTTAGATAACACGATCAGAGATTTTTCAAGATTGTTGAGGAACAATATTCTTGGTTTGCCTTATCGCTTCAATTAGGTGTATTTATGGTCTGGCCGTACGGAGTGCTCTTCTATTCCATTATTAAGTCACAAGCTGCTGGGTCTGTGGCAACTCAATATTAATTCAAATAGTCTTATTTACTTATTGCTCTATGAACAGATTGTAAAGTTGCTGTGTCGTTATAATTTAAAATAAGTAAGCAATGAAAATTCTTTTTGTTAAACATATCCTCTGGAATTAGGAAATCTTTGTTTATGTTTTTTTAATTTTATTTCAAAATACATTTAAATAATCTCATAGAGTGAATTTGTTCCACTCCTTACTCCTACTCATCTTTCTAAGTGGCATCTTTCTATCACGTCTTCCTTAATGGCTTTTGAGTTTCAGATTATCCATAGTTAACTTCACGAAAGCTACCTATAGTTTAATATGTAGAAAATCATAGTAATATGAATAATTATACTATATGTTCCTTATGCAACCTCGATCGTTATTTTATGTTATTATTTTTACGCTTACTGCAAATGTTTAATTATGTTTAACTTTTTCTCCCCGTTCGGTTGCTTTCTCTGTTTGAAGATTACATTGTAGAATTTATCTGTAATTATTTAAACTTTCATTTACTTTACGGTTAAATTTTAAGTTGTGAAAAGACACTCGATTAATTTCCGTTTCTTGCTTGAGAAAAATAGTTTTTTGCAACTTGATACAGAGCTACTCGTGTATGCTAAGTTATAAACTTGTTACCGTTTATTTCAGTCTGGATATTTATGAAACTGCTTAACATGTGTTATACTTTAAGAGAGCGATTAATTCTTTAATGACTACATTATTAAACGTACTATGATTATTCATAGTATGTTTAGAAATAACTTCTTTTTTTTGTCTTCAGTCATTTGACTGGTTTGATGCAGCTCTCCAAGATTCCCTATCTAGTGCTAGTCGTTTCATTTCGGTATATTCCCGTACATCCTACATCCCTAACAATTTGTTTTAAATATTCCAAATATGTAAAACACAACCTGTCTACACAACATTTTCCTTCTACCTTCCTTCCAATATTAAAGCGATTATTCCAGTATGCCTTAATATGCGGCCTATAAGTCTGTCTCTTCTTTTAACTATACTTTTCCAAATGCTTCTTTCTTCATCTATTTGCCGCAACACCTCTTCATTTGTCACTTTATCCACCCATCTGATTTTTAACTATTATAAATAACTATTTTTAACTACACTATTTTAAATTTAACTACACTTTAAATAACTATTTTGTCATATTATTATGATAAGTAGTTATTTCTCTTCGACTTGGTTTACCTAAATATCATATTAGAATCGATTAAAAGGAAATACAAAATATATTACAGATATTATTGTAGTTACTTTTAGAGCCGCATTCTAGTTTTACTACAGTTATATCACATATTAAACGGAAACTATAAAAAACACTCTAAATCCATATTCTACCTTTTAAGGATGATTTTTTGCTCTTAGAAATGTATAACGAAAAATTTCTTTCAGAGAAGTAACTTATTATCTAAGGAAATGAAGAAAAAGATAAAGTGTTTTCCTAGTATTTCTAAATAAAATTTCAATAAATTTGACAAAGTAAAAACATAAATAAGCCAAACTCGATTTTCATATGTAATTGAAATTGGATTGTTAGACTGTAATTACAAAAATAATTAAATTCACGAGTTTGCATACCTTCTCAACCCTCCCCATCAACATTTACCATAAAAAAGCCCTCTTATTATTTGCTTGCCCCAAAAGAAAAACATACCCATCAGTTTTCCAGTTTTTAATTTCATCTTGAACCCCTTTCCAGCCTTTTTAAGTTTATCTCTTAGCAGGTTGTTAATTGGAATATTTTTTTTTTGCATTTTCTAAATAACTCTTTGAGAATATTATGTCAATTTCGGCTGTACCTATCCGGAACGTGGGGAAAATAGTGACGAGGGAGTCAGTGAGGTTTTTGCGTAATCGTTTCAATCCCCTTACGCGTGGTTAAAAATTAATCGCATCGTACCGGTAGATTACTCCGTAAACATACTTCTTATCTTCTTACAACGTAATTTTCTTTCAAATCTTAAGAGTTGCTAATCAAAATAATTTTCCCTTATTTTTTCTAAATACCTTTTCGGCAATAAGTGCCAATACCAATTTTTTTCATCAGTTTATTTATTAAACGTAATTTAATGTACCTTTATTCCGAATTTTTTCTTTTTTTTTTTACTGATGAATTAATTCATCACAGAAGCTTACAAAGAAGATTGTTCTTGGAGTATGAAAATGGAAATTTGTTGCGTATGAAAAATCCCATACCTGACCAGGGGTTTCGAACCCGGGATCTCCGGATGAAAGGTGGATAAGCTAACACTCCGCCACGAATATCGGCGGATTTTATTTCTAATACAGTATTAAATTACAAAATGATTAAACTATTTTTTTTCTAATTTTAAATCATTAATGATAAACAAAATAGAGGAATAAGACAATATAATGATTGCCTTTTATGGTCGGTAAAATACTAAAATATGTACTTTAATGTTTCTTACTCGGTTAAACTTGTGGAAAAAGTTCTTGTGTTTTGCAATGTTGTCTTCCTTTCATTACCTGAAATTCAACATATTTGACAAGACTCGCAGTTCTGCTTGTGGGCTTCATTGCATAAAATACTACTTACATAAAATACTGTTGAAGTCTATGAATTTTTTGAATTTCATATAGTTATGCCTTAGACTTCGGATTCGTTTTCATCATCTTTAACTTCTTCCACTTTTTGAGTAATTTTCTTTTATTTCAGTATAAAATACAAATTTTATAAATATTTAAAAAAAAAATATTATAAATATGTTATTTTTTCATCACTCCCTCACAACTTGAAAGTATTCCTAGTGGTTAAGGAAAAGATACCTCCCTCACTATAGCGTTTAAACAACTGTTAAACGACTTAAATATTTAATAAAATTGTGTTATTTTACGGTAAAATAAAGAAGCTTACGAACTAATGGACCTTACAAGCGGCATTTTGGGCCGTTAAACCGGCGTAATGTTACATGCATTATACCAATATGTTTCTGTTTTTATAAAATAGCCCCAATTAAACGGCTGCCCCGAATAACCGGTGATGCCATTAACCGGAGTTCACTGTGTGTGTGTGTGTGTGTGTGTGTGTCTGTATATATATTGTATAATGAATTTCTTTATTAACGTTTCTTTAATATAATTAGTCAGGTAAACAGCAGGACGGAAATAAGGCCGTAAAATGAAAGTTTAAAACGGAAAAGTATATTCTTACATGGTATTTGATACGAAATTCTACGAATAAAATTATTTTCCTTTTATCAACTGTTGATGTTGTTTCGATTCAATGGGAAAAAGGTTGAGTCGCAGTATATAGCTTTAGAATGAGATCCGGTAGTTTTTATAATAAAATTTATTTTCTATTGAAGGTCACATGAAAATTTATTATTAGAAAAATTTATTGTTTGTAACAAAAAAATAATTCCAGATTTTTATTAAAATGTCATATTTTATAAGAATATCCTATAAAATCATAATTAATTTTTTTTTTGTTTCAGAATACCTGTGTTTGAAAATTGAAATCTTACATGGCTGTTACTTTTTAACTAATGAAATCACTCGATAATTATTGCAGTAAATAACAAAGTAAGTGAAGTAAAGGTCTATGGTAATCAGTAAAAATAATTGAACTGTTAGAGCGGGCTGATGTTTTAATTGGAAAAATTATTATAAAATTACTAAAAAAATGAAAGTAATTCCTTTCTTTTCCAGTATTCCTTTCTCTTTTCATACGCCATAATAATTAAATAATATAAGTATTTACTTAATAATTAATTAAGTATTTACATATAATTTTATTAATAGAATAATAAGTTATTTAATAAAATATACAAAAAAATTAATTAATATTGAAAAATTTCTATTAACTAAATAAGAAAAAAGAATTAAATATTTAACGAAGAGTTTTAATCTATAAAATAAAAATATGGAAATGATTATTTACTATAATTAAGAAAGAATTAATCGATTAAATATCGATAAAGATTACATAGATTATTATAATTATTATTTACATACATTTTTTAAAAATATTTAATGTATAATTATACTAATTAATTCACTTTTTTGAATAATTAACTTAACTGTATAACACAGTTATTAATTTTTGTTGCCATATGGTAATTTATAATGTTATGAAGAAATATTTGTTATTCTATTGTTTTTCCCTTCCCATATTAATTATTAACAAATTTATAAAATTAAGTGCTTTATAAAATTAGTAATTTTTTTGTTCACTGGTTTTTATACAGTAAATTTTATACATAATATATATATATATATATATATATGTGTGTAATTAGCTTTGCAATATTAATATGTTTCACATGTCTTAGTGGACGTATCATGATTTATTTACTTTCTTTTTATGTAATATAATTATATTTTGAACAGTAACCGAGCTGTTTTGTGTATGAGTTGCCATATTTTGTTTGTTTACATATCAAATTAATTGTTTTTATAATTCTCATAAATAGCTTTGATAAAAAACTGATTACATTCATATTAATGTAATGTACTCATTATAAGATTATTTCGTTTATAATGGTGAAATTTTCTTTAAGATATCGTTTTACCTTTAAAAATATGTTCCTTTATTTTATGCAGTTAATGGTAATAAATAGAACAAATTATTAGCGTCTCGGCCTTACATCCGGAGGTACCCGGGTTCGTATCCCGGTCACACACGGCATTTTTCATACGCTACAAAATTCTATTTCTCACGGACAAACCGCAAACTTATTTGTGGAATCAATTCATCAAGCCAAAAAAAATTTAATTTAATTTAATCTGATTGGTTTAATACAATTCTTGTCACTATTATGTGACAACTTCCTCTAAATATCTCAGTCTTTTTGGAGAAAGAATTTGATAACATAAAATTGAAAAAAAATTAACATTTAAGAATATTTTGATTGAAATATAGGGAAATAGACTGCATTAACATATTTATAAGAATCACGTGGCAGATGAAAGAAAAACAAGTCAATTCGGAAATGAGTGATACAAGAATATGATTTGCTCTTATTGCTTTTCAGGTTGTATGTATAGAACAAAGCAGTTTAGGAACTGAAAGACTAAATAATTATTCCAGAAAGGTTACTATACATTTCTAGTTTTGAAAAATGAAGCTTCATTTTGAAAACTAGTTAGTCGAACGATTTTAAGATTTTTCCCTTACATATATTTTTATCTAAATTATTATTTAATGAAAATAAATTAAAAATCTATTATTTTAAAAAATTTTTCTTTATGTAATTTGATAATATAAGTAATTTCCGGCTGAAATATTAAAAAAAAAAAAAGAACTAGAACTGTATATTTCCAATTTTCGGTGTTGGAGAATAAAAATTTTGCAAACATTTTTTATGAAAGTTTATGTACCTTAAGGTTACATTTTTTTACTTAGATAGTTTTTCTTAAACAAAGTACAAAGTAAAAATTAAAAATTCACAAAATTTTTATAACCCTATCAGAAAATTTGAACAAGATAAATAACCAATATATAGGAACATACTAATCAAATTTGAACAAAATCGGTCTATCCAGTATGAAGATTTTTAGTGAAAAACAGTGCTATGTAGCACTGCTTCATTTGCGCGCGCGCCCACACACACACACACACACACACACACACACACATACATACACACACATACATACAGAATACCCCACGATGAAAGGGAGGAATTTTCAGAACATATTTTACTAGTGAAAATAATGTAAAAAGTTGATATAAACATAGGTATGGAAACGCTTTGTTTTCGAGTTACGGCTAGCGAAAATTTTCGCCCGAATATTAGCTCTTCTACAAAAAGAAGCCCTACTGTAATTTTGCGATCCCAATTAAAAAGTAATTTAGTGGTTTTTTATGTAATTTGAGCTGGGATATAGGTTAAAACAGATCTCAGATCTTTAAGTTTTTCAGATATACGAGGTAAAATACAAAAATTCGGTGTCAAAACACAAGTTTTTTTTTAGGTTTGTATTACAGTAGCTTTGTTAAATGAATAATAAATGAGAAAAATTTAGTAAAATAATATTTAGAGAATTTAATTCTGAGAAGATTAATGCAAATACAGCCAGTAAAAAGTAAATAAAACTTTTAAAAATCGCTTTTTTATTGAAGCAAAACAGACGAAAAGTAAACAGAAAATTGTAGTATTCTTTGTGTACCTAATAAACATTATTATTAATATAGCAAGACAAAAAATATAATAAATGAAATTATAAAAAGTAACAGAATAACAAAACTCAGTTACAGAACGTTTTCTATTCTGAAAGTTTCACTGTCTCATTTGTATATACGAAAGTATATTTATGATAAATGCAACCGTTTGGAAAATTATTTCTGTATTTTATTTTCTCTTAATGAACTTCTTAAGGTGTGAAACGTCAAAACTTTTTAAAATCCTAATAGAAGATTTTATACGTATATACAGCCGGGAAAGTAAAAATAATGATTGTAATATTTACCAATGATGCTTGAATTAACTAATTTCTTAAGAGAAATTCAGTTCTGAAAATAAAAGATAACGTGTAATAGAAAGGAAGATAGCGAGGAATGACCTAATAAGCATATGAATATAATATACCAAAAGTTACAAAATTTTGTTATTTAGGGAATAAATTACGAAGGGTTGAGAAGGTATAGGAAAGATTAAAAACGAACTGGCACAAGCAAGAGTAGCGTCTATTTAGAAACGAAATCTGTTAGTATCTAACATAGATCTAACAATTAAAATATATATGTAAAAATGGTGAAAAATAGACAGTAGGAAAGGTGTGGAAAAAAGGAAAAGAATATAGGGCTTTGAAATATAGTGTTACAGGAGGATATTCAAAATTATGTGAACTACGATAACATTCAAAAGAAAATACTTCTTTTCGTGTAATACAGACGAATAATTAAGAAACCACGTATAAACTAACAAAAAAAAAAAAATTAACATTTTTACTGCCTTGTACGAAGTACTGTGATTGGAAGCATCCAATCACGAAAATCGCGAAATATTTCGGTTTTCAGATTTCAACGTAAATATCCAATTTGCCCATTCCAGAATCCATTTTCACTAGTTTCGACGTGACGTCTGTACATACGTACGTATGTATCGCATAACTCAAAAACGATTAGCTGTAGAATGTTGAAATTTTGGTTTTAGAATTGTTGTAACATTTAGTTGTGCACCTCCCATTTTGATTGAAATCGACTGAACCAGAAGTGTCAAAAAAAGCCCAAAATCCCCCAAAAATTGGATTTCGAACTTTTTATTAAGTGCAGTAATAAGCCTTCATTGAGAGTTTTTCAACGATAAGGATAGTTATAGCGAAATAAAATTGTAATTAATGAAATATTTGGATCTTACAAGGGGAAAGACGTCGGTTCGAATCTGACTTCAACTCCTTTTTTTTAAACTTTTTCTCTTTTTTAATTTAAATATATTAATTTATTAATAATTATTAACTTCTGATTGTAAAAAAAATCACAATTAATAATAATTCAATAATAACAAAAAAAAGAAAAAATATCAGAAGTTATTAATAATATAAAATGTTATGTAATTTTTATTTTAAAAATATGTGTATATGTAATTTAATAAGCGTACAAAGAAGTCATGGTGTCCATATCAATTTTTTTTTAATTGTTTCTTTTTTTATATTGTCTGATTTCCAGAAAAACGTGGCAGAGTTTAGTAAACTTTCACATTGGTAGGTCATATAAAAAGATAACTAGGTTTTGTTAATGTGGTAATGAACAGATGTATAGAAGGTAAATCTGTAGAGGACTCTAGAGGAAGACAACGATTGGAATTTACAGTAAAGATAGTTAAGGATATAAATTGTATAATTTTGTTGAGGTTAAAATATTAAAATAGAATGGAAAGGAATTGAAAATAGCATAAAACCACTCAAATGACTTCTTACATTAAATTATATAAAACTTCTTACAAAAATTATAAGAACTTCTTACATCTTTAGTTATATCAATTTTATAAATTTTAATATTTTTATTTTTTTTTTGTATCTTAATTTGATCTACCACCCTTAAGATATAATACTGTCCATAAGATACTGCCATTAATTTTTCATTCTTTTTTTACTCTATCAGCCTTAAATACTAGTAAATTAAATATGTTTTATATATAACATAATATGAAATGGATTAAGTATAAATTAATATGTGAATTTAAGAAAAAAATGTTGTACTTTACATATTTATGAAGATTAGCCTCGACTTGTCGTACCTAAAAAAAAAAAAAAATAATAGTAAAAATTTGAAATAAATAAATTGAATAAATATTATTGTTATTATAATAATAATAATTTCTTTGATGAAACCATTATTTTATTTATTCAATTACTGAAATTTTTTTTCATATTGTTTGATGAAATTTTACGTCATTAGTCTTCTATGACTGTATGTCATAGATAAAAGTTAAAAAAAAAATTTACTAAAACACAATTTTTTCCATTACCTTGAGTAGAAAAGAGCTGAAAATTGTTTAATTAGGTTTTTTAAAAATAATTTTAATTTTTTCAATTCACTGATATTTATATACCTGTACACACAAACAATAGTAATTTATTATTTTTCTTTTTAATTCTTTATTTAATAATTGCAATAATGAAAATAGAAACCATAAAATAAGTAAAATTTTAATATTTTTAAATTTTAGAGCCCCTCCATGTTTGGAATTAATGTAAATATTTTTCAACAATTGTTCTTTAATAATATATACTTAACAGTGATTAGTTAAAGATGCTGCAGTAATGTTGAAAAAGTAGTCTAAAACAGAAACATTTTAAGTTATTGTTGAATTTTCGAAGAAATGTGTGGTATTACTTTGGGAGTGGAGGGATGAAAAAAATGTTGTTTACGTTTTGAGGATTAGTTATACGAAAATACCTTTCTTTATATACTTATAAGCCTATGTATGAAAAATTGTGGTTTAAAAATCTCTAAAATTACTCAAACAATTTCATTGGAATTTAACTATGTTGTAGTAGTGTATCTGAAATTGTGCGTGTGATAATTTTATGAAGATTGGTAGAGTAGTTCTTGAGTTACTGTAAATTTAATGTGGAAAACATTTCAGCAGGGCAAGTTAGAAGCGTGGTTCGTTATGTTGTTACAAGTTGAAGAAACGTTGATGTGTCTTTATCTTCAGTATCTATTTTTAGCAATATTAAACAGAGTTAAAAAAAAAAAAAAAAAATATTAAAACCAAATTAAATTAACAAAAAGTCGGTTTTCTTGTGCAGAACTGCACAAGATTCTCTTTTTGTACATTTAAAAAAAATAAAATTCTTTAAGAAAATAAGTATCGCTTATGATACTTCAGGACTTTTAAAAATAAATTTTACTTATATTTCTAATCGCTTATATAAAAATATATAAGTTTTTCCATGATTATATTGGAACAGATTTTATTGAGTAATAACACTTTGAAAGATTATGTGTATTATAATAAATAATATTTGGATTTTTCATTTCTTTCTCAACAGGAAACACCTGACGCCAAAGAATAATTCTGGAATAATAATAATTGTACAACTGATTCAGTGTACTAATATAAAATTTATTTGTCCAAGCGTCTTCTTCATTATTATAAAATAAAGGTAATAACAATAAATATAAAAAAAAAATTATTTAACTACGCTTAATAATAAATTAAAAATAATGATAAATTATATATGTATATGTACTTGGATGAACGTAGTTGTAACCTTGAGACTGAAGTGATGAATTAATGAAGCATTCTTTGCCACTGAATTATTGCCAAAGAAATTAATTCGTCACGGTATACAGAATGCTTCTTTATTGCAGGTCTTATTGTTTTTTGCATTATACTCATTCGTTCCGCTACCCGAAAAGTTATTTTAAATCGAGCTTTGTCTGTGCGTCTCGTTGTGATAATATCTTTACCGATGAGTTTCAAGCTTAAGAATTCATTTTTAATTAACCTTAAAAATCAATAGTAGTTGTGCTTTTTTCTTTAACTACGCAATTTCATTTTATTTTTCCAATTTATTTTTAAAAAAACCCTGAAGAAAAGCACTCGTACTTGATTTTTTTTAATAAATAAAAGTAAATAAATTTAATATAATTTATTTAGTATATAATATAAATTAATATAATTTAGTAAATAAATTTAATAAATAAATTTTTAAAAATTAACACTTTACGAAATAAATTACGAAGGGATGAAAAGGTATGGGAAAGATAAAACCAAACTGGCGTAAGCAAGAATAGCTTCTATTTAGAGACGAAATCTGTTAATATCTGCGTAGATCTAACAAAAATATTAGTTTGGAATGTAGTATAAAACAGTACTGAAAAATGGGCAGTAGCAAAAGAGGGGCAAAAAGGCAAAAAATATAGAGCTTCGAAATATAGTATTACAGGGGGATATTCAAAATTATGTGGAGTACGATGGCATTCAAAAAGAGGTATTACATGAATGCTATTATTAGTTTTTTGTTTTAAGTAATAGTGTTTCAATCAGGAATTGTTAAAAAATAAATCATTTTAATAAGCCAGATAATAAAATATGTATAATAAATAAATTAACATTTCTATAATAATGTAAAGAAGTGAAATTTTGAATAAAAAATTATTTTAACTAATTCTTTCATTACTCAGCTTCATTTAATAATTGTACACATTTTGTTATTTAGCTTATCAGTAGAAATATACTTTCCTCAATAAAACTGCTACTACTTGATAAATTAACAATTATTGAATAATGTAATACATTGATAAACATCCGTAATAGATGAGGAAAAATATGACGTGGAATTATAAAGAAAAATGTTAGTGAGAATACTTTTTCCGTTACAGTTTTCCTTGATTTTTCCTTAAAAAAAATTCATTAATAGAAAAGCATTTTATAAATTAACAGAAAAGTTATAGGGAAACAAATAACCTTTATTTTATATAATCTTTTTAAAGCAATTTAAAAACTGTTTTATTGATTCAGTTCAATTTACTAAAAAAAATAAAAAATAAATAAATAAATAAAACTGAAGAACACAGTTCTATATAATCATAGATTCGGAAACACTTGGTTAGCGATTGAAATTTATTCATTTATGTATACATACATCCACCATATTCTCCAGATTTAAACGACGGGCAACTTTCACCCGTTTCCAAGTACGGAGAACTTGCTATCTGGGAAGATATATGCTTAAAATAATGTAATAATCGATGGTAACAACATTTATTTTTGAGGTTTTAACCTATCGTATTTTTCTAATGGGGGTATCTAATAACTCATTTATCGCCGCAATGAGTATATTTAGCTAATAGGAGACTGTCAAAAATAACAAAATTCGTAAAACCAATTAGTGTTTTTATAGCTACTTTAGAAAACACCGAACGCTCCTTTAATGATTATATAGAAAAACAGGCAGTCTAACGTTATTTGACTACTATCACTATTATTAGTATTATTATTTAATTGTTGTTATTAATTACATTATATAAAGAAAAAAAAAAACTACTCAATCATCCTTTAATTAACAGATTCATTCTACTTTATTACGACAAATCATCCAACCCCCTCCAAAAAAGATTTTAATAAATGATGACATAATTTATTAGATTATAACTTTAACGTTTTATTACAATACAATTTTATTACTATTATTACAATTGTAATTATTATTTTATCGATGATTCATTGATTTATTGAATCTTTTTTATTGTAATAACGTGTATTCGTTAAATTTATTGTGGCCTATTCATCCGATAATATTATCACATTTTATAACACTATAAACCTTGAAAATAAACATAAATATTTATTTTTAGGATTTTTTTTCTGTAATATTCTAATTCGTACTAGTATCTTGATGAGGCGTAAATCTCAACAGAATTAATACATTTTTAGTTTTAAGCTTTAGAAAAAAAGTAATTATATGTTGGAAGTTTTTGTCTCTCGATCATAACGTATGAAAAAAGATCGCATGAAAACAAAGACAACTGAAAAAAATTACTTGTGCTCTCTTTAGGAATGAAAAAATTGGAAAAAATGTTATAATTCTTAAATAATAATTAAACAAAGTTTTGATTGTTGAATTAAAAGTTTTGATTCAAATCGAACCAGTGTTTTCGTTTTCATCATACCGAATAGCCTACGATAACAGTTTTGTTTTCACAAAGTATCTGCTCTTTATTTTGATAATCCCGGAACTTACAGTTCTGAAATTTCACCATGTTCTTTTAGCATTCATTCAAAAATTAAAAAAAAATTTGGTTTTTTATTGTTTTTATTGAAAGATATATATATATATATGTACGCATTTAAATTTTAAAAGTTCGAATTGTGTTAGTAATATAAAATGTATTTGCTTGGTTATATAATAATATATTTAAATTAAAAAAAAAAATAATGAACCGATTAAGGTTGTCTCTTACTTCTACCGCTCTGAAAATAAGAGAAACAATCCGTACGCGGTTTTCAACTGTTGGAAAGATAAAAAAAATGAAGTCCAATGAATAATTCGTTTTATATATAATTTTTTTTCTTCACAAATTGGGCTTCTATGGACCAGGTGAATATCATTAAAATTTTTCTTTTCTTTCATATTATTTTCATCACTTCATTTTGGTTTTGTCTTTTCTGTTTGTTCCTGGTCTTTCGCTTTTACTACAGAAACATTTGTGTTGTTATTGAACACTTTGCGTATGTAAATAGGTTTCATAGCTTGTAATAGCTGCGAACGATATGGACATAAATGTTAATGTTTCTTTAAAACATTCTACACTATTATCACCGGCATTGATAGCTTTTCTAACAGATTTCTTACGATTACATCGGAAAGACTCCCTGAGATGTTCAAAATTTTCTTCTGACATCCTTGGTAGTTCTGTACTCTTTCTCTTTACGTAAACATCCGGCCGTTTCAGATCGATTATGCCAACGACGAATGTTATTATCACTTGGAAGAAAACAATTAAACTTTCTACGGAGCTCACGTTGAAATATAACTACCGATTTACATTTAGCAAACTGCTAAACACAGAAGCTTTCTGTACAGGAGACAATCTCGTCATCTTTGCTAGCGGGGCTTTCAAGCAGAAAGATAGGGAATCAATCGACGGATATGCGTGCAATTAAATGTATCCCTTTTGGTCTTCGTTTTTAGCCTTTAATCAATAAGATATAACGGATTAAAACCACGATATTCTTTTTTACGATTCGATATAATTAATTAATTACGCCTTTTTAATAAATTCGTTATCGTCAATAAAAATAATAAAAAATTTAGGTTGTTTATAATGTTTGACAAATAATTAATTGTAACGCATGAACAATTTCAATCGCAGTAAACTATTTTCATTACTTTTATAAGAGGGATAGACCTTTTAAAATATGACAAAACTTCCTGAATCATTCTATATATGAATAAATTTTTGTAATATAATCATACTTATATAATTTGGTTTTAGAAATAGTCTGTTATTGAATATTTTAAATTATATTATAATTTCATTTTTATATAATTATGAAATATTTTTGAATAAACATTTTTTCAATGATCAATCGAAAATAACGAGGTTTCTGTGACGATATGGTTATCGAGGAATTTCGCTTTCAAGTGTACGCGCATGTCTGTCCAATTATATTATATAAAGATATAGGTTATTATTAGGAAGAAAATAAATTGAAGATTTATGCGAAGTCACGTACATATCTTTAAAAGGATTTCTAATTGTATATCTAGCTTAACCGTTTTAAAATATTCGTTCATCATTATTTAACACCATCATTATTTATTTACAAAATGCTAAGTTAAAACAATAAAAATGTAACGGTAAAAATAAATAATGATATTGTTGGAACATAGAATCTGGTAGCAATAAGAAAACCATACCGTATCATAAATTATGAAATTGCTATAAACCAGATGCGGTCAGTTATAAATTACGATTTGTGCAGGCCACAAAATATATACCCTGATACAGACCATATAATACTGTAATATGTGAGTGTATGTCAAATAGTCATCCTAAAATATGATGAGTCATACGTATTTTATTTTTTATTTTTTAAAGGTACGATATCAATTTTGTAAAATATTACCATTAAACTGATTTATTTTGATAACAAATAATATCGTAATTTTATTTTCACCTAAGTTCCATTTAAATTTATTTAATACTAGCAAACCCTTTATTTAGATTTATTTAATACTGCTTCTTTATTGCCAGATTTGAGTATATATATATATATATATATATATATAGATTAAATGAACACAAATGATAGTTTGATAAAACATTAAAAAACCGAGCATTACGAAACTTCACAAAATTTAACCTTTCACTTTATAGAAGTCAGAATGTAAATAAATCCAATTGTTAAAACAGCACTGCCTATCGGATTTAATTCAAACTACTCCATAAACACAGTAATCGGTTCAAAATACCCCTAAATTTCTTTCTACTGGTCAGATCGAGGATTTCAATAGCTTTAAACCTTCTCCGTACAACGCGGACCATTTTGCAAAAATCCGTGCGTAAATCGGTTCAGTAGTTTTTTAAACTAAAGCGGACATACATATGAACATTGCATTTATATATATACTAGCAGACCCGGCAATGTTTCGCTATTGCTAGATTTGAGTATATATATATATATATATATAGATTAAATGAAACAGTTTAAAGTTTGATAAAACATTACGAAACTTCACAAATTTAACCTTTGCCTTTCTCTCTTTCCCCCTTTCGCCTGTCCATTCAACCCCTTCCCTTTCTCCCTTTCACCGTTTTCCCCTTTTCATTGTCTCCCTCTTTCTTTTTCCTTTCCCTTTACTTCCCTCTTTTCCCGTTTTTCTTTTCCCCGCGCGTAAATCAGTCGAGTAATATTTTAGTGTATAGCGGACATACATATTAACATTGCATTTTGTACATATAGAAGAACAAAGTCTGTATATTTGTTTGTTTGTTTGTTTGTTTCGTAATTATCTCGACACCGGCGCTACTTAGCGGGCATAGTTTTTGCAAAAATATTGCTTTTCATTCTTTTCACGTAACAAATATATATTCTGAATATGAGCCAAATCGGACCACAAGTACAATTTTTCAAAATATCTCGACCCCAAAATATCTCGGGTCTAACTAATTCAGAAACCTTCGTGAACGTGTGCACAACAACTCACCAAAGTTTCATCGCAATCGGATGAACGGTTTAGGAGGGCATACGAGACATACAGATAGACAAACATTCATTTATATATATATATATATATAGAAGAAAAAGGCTGTTTGTGTATTTGTTTGTTTCGTAAATATCTCGGCATCGTTGCCACCCACCGAATATAATTTTTACAAAAATATTTCTTTTCACGTAACTAATATATATTCTGAATATGAGAAAAATCGGACCATAAATTCAATTTTCAAAATATCCTAACCCCAGCACCATCTAGTGGGTCCATTTTTTTGTAGAGGTATTTTTTTCCATGTAAGTAACATATTCCGAATATGTGCCAAATCGGAACTTAAATATAATTTTTCGAAATATCTCGATCCCAGCGCCAATTATTGGGTCCAAACTAATTAAGAAACGTTTGCGGGCGTGCGCATAACAACTCACCAAAATTTCATCGCAATCGGATGAATGGTATAGGATCGCATACGTAACAAACAAACAAACAACCATTTTTATATATATATATATTTAACCATCATCTATTTTCATTATTGTAACAAATTATAAATGAAAATGAAATGATTCTTATAAAAACTCGTAAAAAAAAGTTATTACTACTTTTTTAGTAGTAATAATGTTTAAGCTTAAAAACTGTTTCTTTTAATACCTGTAAGACAATACATCTATCCAGTTAATTCAATGAATTTTTACACAAATTTTGGAATGTTATTACCACATGTTATAAAAGAAGTTATCCACTTAGGATGTTTGAATATTCAAAACTTCCACTTTCGGACAACAGAAATTTAATCCATCAAAAATTATTTCATAATACTGAAGTTACCCGTTTAATGTTCAATAACATCCTTTGGAATCATCGGTTCTTATTATTTAAGAACAATGATGCTACCGTCACGTAACAGCTATATTTCCGAATATAAATTGAAAACCATTGACTTCTCAACACTGAAAAAACATTAAAATCAATTCACACAAGTTGTTTCAGCTTATGAGATGACAAATCACACATCTAGGATATCAATAATGCAATTTAGCCATTGTTTTTAGATCACGTCACTCTAAACATGAATTATATTTTCTTGGCCAATGATTTCACCGAACCTCATAGCAAGCAAATTTCTCGTGGGGTAATTTGAAGAGTGAGCATTTAATTATCCACCGGTCACGTGTCGTTGAGAAATACAAAAAAAAAAATAATAAATTTTTTACGAGGAATGGATATGTTTATAACATGTGATAGAAAACATTCCAAAAAACTCAATTTAAAAATTCGTGAATTAAAATGCTAAACGCCTTCGGGAGTGTGGTTTTTAAAATACTTGAATGATTTAAAATGTACATAAATTATATTAAATAAAATTTCAAATTGTATAGAAGGTTGTTTTAAATTTCATAAATAAGGAAAAGTTGACAACAATGTTATTTTGTAATACTTTCGTGGTATTGATTATAGTGTAAAAATAAAGATACATAAAAAAGTTACCAAAGATTTCCTTTTCGGGATGAGGGTTAATTATGATGAAATTTTATTGTAAAATTTCATTAAATGTTTAAGTAATCAAAAAAAAGTTAGTATTTTTCTTTCTGCTCCCCATCTCTAAAATCACTTTTCAAGAAAATTTCTGATTTTTCTACATTTTATGTAGAAAAATAATTTTGATTCTTTATGTTTTCGATACTCTACGTTTATATCTTTTAGATTTTTCCATTCAGTATATTAAATTGAAGAAACTAAATAAAAATTTCACTGAAAAAACCAATAAAAAGATTTATTTTTTTAGAAATGGGGTGAATTATGATGACATTTTATTGTAGTAATATTATTATTAAAAGTTTAAGTGAACCAAAAAAAATTGTAAAAAATTCGATATTTTTAAAATCTGATCGACTCCTTCACCCCCAAAATTGTTCCCAAAGTTTTTTTTGCGGGTCACTTGCATTACTTTTACGCCTAGGAAAACATTAAAAAAATCGGTTAAAAAATATGCAATAAATAAAAAAATAGCTTTCTCCGATTATTGGAGAATTGAAGAAATTTGGGAAGATTTTTTTTTTAATGACAAGATAAGCACGCACGGATGAGCTTTATATAAAATGGGTTTATGTTTACAAAATCTTGAAAAAATTGATCGCAAAAAACTATCTTCTCATCCCAGAAGATATTGATCCAAAAATTTTATCAACAAATTGTTCCATATACTCGTGTCTTTGTACAAAATTTCATAGAAATCTTTTTTTCCCCCCCTAGTTTTTTTGAAGAGGTTACTTGGTCTTTCGATGTCGAGAAATGCAAAAAAAACCATACCCCATTTTTTGACTAATAACTATACTTTCTTGCAGCATAACTCCCAGGAAATTAAAAATCAGACCGACCTATCTAATTAAAATGAATTTTTTCCTATGGTCTTACAAAAAACATAGGAAATACTTTTATATCAAAAACAAACCGATTGGGCACTTAATGTAATGTCAATATGGTTGACATTCTGGCTTCTATATCTGTCGGTTTTTGGTTCGACTCCCTATAAGGGTCTGGCATTTATTTCGTCTATTAAATCATTAATTTCATCTTGTTTGTTAAAATACATTTGTAGTACTTAAATAGGTCGTAATAATAAATAACATAAGAAATATAATAAATTTTAATACGTACCATATGTCAATGGCAGCTGTTAAACATAAGTATGTTTCTTGTAATGTCAGCTCTCTAGTAACATTTATGTAGCATTGTTACACCTGAGAATATTTCATGAGTTTAACAACATGACATAATTTCTCATTCAATACGTTAGCACGAGTGTATTTGTGTAAACATATTTCAAAGTATGAAAACAACTATTTAAGTTGTATTTTAATTAATGAATTATTCAATTAGAAGCTAATTTAAATCTTAAAAAAGTTACGACCTGGTATCAATTATAAAAATAGAATTATTTGTAATAATTATGAGAAGTTGTTGAAATAATAGGTCAAGTGTTATTTATTCATTAATGTTTAAATATGATTTCCTTAAAATTGTGTAACCTACATTAACAAGGTAATCGATTACAAATTTTCTGTAAAGAGGATATCACATGATTCATAATGTACCGTACTGGGTAAAAAATTAATGTCTCATTTTAATAAAAGAAAAATTATTTACCGTATAACAGGAAAATTGAATAATATATCGTAGTGTTTCTTTATAAGTGGTGTTTATATTGTTTTTTAACCATTAACTACATAATTTGAAATATATATGTAACCGTTTACAATAGCTGATAAAAGTTTCTCCTAGATTACGTTGTCATATATTTAACTGTATATTTTTTTTAATTTCCCAGTTTTAGGTAAATTGTTTTCAATTAGTCTAAATTGGATTTAAGTATGAAAAAATCAACTAAATTGGCGTAAGCGCTTTTGTTCTACATATAAATAAAAAAATAATAATTATAATCTATCTATACATCGTTAGAAAAAGAAAAACTATAAAGATGATGAAATTTTTACAAATAGTTAATGTTGATCCAACTCCTGTTTGAATCGAGCTGTTTAGTCTGAAATACTCCGCATTATAATTTTATTAAAAATAGATTAATTAATTGCAATTAGGACAATATTACTAAAAAAACAGAGATGTTCCAATTTTTATGAGAATTCGACTGGAATTAAAATGACGTCATTTTTAATTAAAATAGTCACTTTTAATTAAAAGATTAAAATTAACATAAAAAATAAAACTGTTATGAAGCAAAAATAAGGACAGGATAAATTTTATCTTAACTTAGGATTGGGGAAATTATACAACATCGATTAAACTGGTAGGATATTCAAAAAGAAGAAAAAACTGACAATAAGATTGTTTTTTTTTTGTGGGCGAAAAACGCCTGGGCGTTATCATCGCCCGGAATTTTATTAATAAAAGGGTAAAATAACTCCAAAACAATAAAACTTATAAGGTGTAAAATTAATATTAATCATATAATAAAAATTTATTAAAACAAAAGTTAAGAAAGTAAAATAAAACTCAAAATTAATATCGCAGTTGAAGTCTTTAAAATATAAAAGTTAAAATAATAGAATAAAGAAACAAAACTCACCTAATTCCGATAGGTTGTGCAAAAGGAAGGTTGTAATACTTTTCTCTTATTGTTTATTTATTCTTATATAGTGGAAAAATAATGATAATTGAAAATAAATCTAAAATAGGTTCAAAAAATTAAAAAAAAAATCTATATTTTTAAATTGTGAACTCTACCCAAAATATTGTCCCTAAAGTATTTTATTTTTATTCTTTTTTTTGGTTACTTACACTACCACTATGCCTAGGAAGATATAAAAAATCGATTAAAAAATATGCAATAAATAAAAAGTTAACTTTTTAAATGTTTGAAGAAGGGGGAATTTTGGGCCCATTTTTTTAAAAACATCTGATGTGAACAACACATGACCTCCTTGTACGCCTATTAAAGGCCATACACATATTTTTAAAAGTGCATATAATTTTATTTCGCTAATAACGTCTTTCTTTTTTCATTTTTTTTTTTTATGAAATTATTATTTATTGTAAAAGGTTTTTTTTTTACAATCACAGGTCAATAATTATAAATAAATAAATAAATTTAGATTAAAAAAAAGTTAAAAAAGGAAATGAATTCTAATTTGAATCCTTCCCCTTCAAAGATCATATTTCATTAATTAAAATTTTATTTGGCAATAATTCTGGTAACAATGAAAATAAGTACCACTTATGATATATCGTTGAAAAGCTCTCAATGAGGACTTATTACTGCAGTTAAGAAAAGGTCCAAAATCCAAATGTTTTGGATTTTGGACTTTTTTTGGACATTTTTGGTCAAGTCAATTGGAATCAAAAGGGGAGGTGCGCAAATAGGTGTTGTAGCAGTCCTAAATCCAAAATTTCAACATACTACGGCTAATCATTCTTGAGTTATGTGAGATACATACGTACGTACATACAGACGTCACGCCAAAACTATTCAAAATGGATTCAGCGATTGTCAAAATGTATATTTTCGTTGAAATCTAAAAACCGAAATTTTTCGCGATCACAGTACCTTTTCTACTTCGTCCAAAGAAGTAATAATGTTAAAATAAGAATGCACAAATGTACCGATCGTATATAAAATGGGGTAATGTTTGCAAAATTTTAATAAAATTTATCGCAGTAAACTATCCCTGGTAATATTGAATCTAAAGTTTTTTCAATAAATTTCCCCACATACACGAGTATCTGTACAAAATTTCATCAAAATCAATTATCTAGTCAAAAGTTATTAATCTTCAAGCACGCCAATGCACGTACATAAGTATGAACACTACTACCCCTTTTTTTTGTTGTTTGGGGTATCGGGGTTGTAAAACGTCGAGAAATGAAGAAACCATACTCAGTTTTTTGACTGACTACCAGAATTCCTTCTTTCAGCACAGCTCTAGAGTTACGATACCAGTAAATTAAAGATTGATTGAGATTTTTAGATATTTCTGGAGATTTAGAAAAAAAGAGTAAAAAATTCTTGCAGTAGGTAAACATTGTCTAGCTATTACACAGGGGTAAAGACTTTCTTTCATACAATAATTCCTGGGTTTGTGCAGTAACCGGAGTTTTAACGCATTTAAAACTGTAGTAATTAAGTGATATATGACAACCTCGACTTACCTCTAGACCTAAATTTAATTTAATTAGTCTCTGGATGAAAACATCACGGGAAAATATCTTCTGACCTAATCGTTAAAAATATTTAAAAACGTGGCATATCAAATAATTTAGATGGCAACAAAGTTATTAAATAATGAAATGGAACGTTAAGATAACAATTTGATTATTAATTAAGTTATAATGGAAATTAGTTTAGAAAAAGGGGAAATAATAGTAGATTTTTATTGAGTTGCCTGAGTAGCCTGACTCCTCCGTTACGTTCATTATCTTCTTGTTTGTGCAAATAATATTTATTGATAAATAACAGTTAAAGCATGTTCAATTTATAAAAAAACTATCAGTGTTTTGGAATTTCTTCCGAGCAACAATTTGGTCAGCAGAGGACTCGAAATTTTAAGTGATCTGAAATATGCGGGTTACAGAATAGTTGGCCGCCATTTTATAAATAATAGTTATATTTTCTTGTTACCTGTCCTTCATACGGGTAAAAAAGTATTTTGTACGGTTCTTAGCGTTACCCTACAAATACCAAGTGACCGTGAAAGTCATTTTTTACTTTATTTTGTTTTTCTTCTATGTTTTTTAGTCAAGTAACCGAAGGCAGATGCAGTCAGTCGCATCACCAACATAATAGCAGTGGCGGTGGTTATGTTTATTGAACCGCCGTGCCGTACATCATCGCGCGTTTGAAGCTACTTTTCTAGATAACTAAAAGAAATATCGAAAGTGACGAAACAACATTTTTTGTAGAAAATTTATTTTTAAATAATGCAAGTAGTATCCGAATTCGATTTTATTAACGGTTTGTCCATCGATTATTTTAATTTTCTGTTTAGCCTCCGGAACCACCGAAAAAAATTCTCATTCAGAGGATGAATGAGAATGATATGTATGAATATAAATGAAATGTAGTCTTGTACAGTCTCAGGTCGATCGTTCCTGAAATGTTCGGTTAATTGAAACCCAATCACCAAAGTACGTCTCCGTGGCGCGAGTAGTAGCGTCTCGGCCTTTCATCCGGAGATCCGGTGTTCGAATCCCGGTTAGGCGTGGTATTTTCACACACGCTACAATTCATTCATCTGATCCTCTGAAGCAATGCCTAACGGTAGACCCGGAGGTTAAACAAAAAAAAAAAACCACCAAAGAACAGCAGTTTCTAGTATTCAAATCCGTTTAAAAATGACTGCCTTTTCAAGGATTTGATCCGTTCTTTGGTGCCTTAACTCTCGACAGCAAAATCAGCTGATTTGCGATGACGAGTTCACCACTAGAATCATTCCGGTGAGTTAACGGTTTGGTTATAGTAAAATTGAATATCGGCAAGGAACATAATCCGGTTGTTAGAGCAAGCCATAAAAACGGCCACCATCTTGAAACGGTTAAATATTTCGTAACGGAAATAGTTCTAAGTTCTTTCCAAGAATAAAAATTTTCATTTGTGCAAAATTTCAGCTTAATTTGTTGAGTAGTTTTTACGTGAAAACGTTACGAACCAATAGCGGCTTGCATCTAAATTAGTAGGGGTGCTGCTCCAGAAAATATTTTTCTGGGCCTTTTCAAGATCTCGATTAAATTTATTTGTAAAATAAAAGAACCGAAAAAAATGAATCAAATAGAATAGCTGGAAGCAGGATAATAATCTAATTCTACACTTTATCACATTCAGGAATATGGTGGTACTCGGTTTTTAAGCCTACTGTGCTTAAAAATCTTATTCGGTTTAACTGAATAAATAATAAAATGTCAATAGAGATAATATTTTTTTTGGTATTATTAGATAATAACTTAATAAAATCTCCGCTTTAAAACACTATAGTTCAATAGTGCTTAAATTTCTATGTACACGGAAACAAATACATAATTAGCTTTTACTAGTTACCTTCTCTTTCACCCTTCCAGCGTGTTTTTGGACAAATTTGGCAATCAAAAACCTCTTGCTTTCCGCCATCTTCTGATTACTACTGAAAAAACAACTAAACCGCTTTCGTAATCCTTTCACCGAGTAAATTAGAAATGGGAATGAACAAGGAACGTTCTATACACACGCGGAGTAAAAATAAAACTACCTTCCACCAACACACTAGGGCCGGCAGTGCAGGAGCGACAATGCTCTCTCTTTCCCTCGCAGCCTCGCGTGCAGCTTCCTGTGTGCGCATGCGAAAACAGGACGGCCAAACACCACGCCGCTGGAACTGTGAAGTCCACAGTTCCATACAAAGAGTTTTTTATCTTTTTCATAAACTGGGAGATAGGTACTGACATTAGGATTAAGGATTATATATTGCACAAGTATAAAGAAAGAATTAAAGAAATAAGGACTCATTATATTAAATGTTATTAATAATATCAAGTGGAAATTCGGAGTGCTGCAGTTCCACAATGCCTATACGCGAGTCGCAACTGTAACGGACTCACAAAAACTACCAGGTTTTTTATATTTACTCGTATGTATAACAGTCTCAAATGTCTCAATAAGAACGTCACTGATAAATATATATATATTTAGCCCATTGATTTTATGCTTGTGTTGCTTTTATCAATAAAGTAATTTAAATTTCCATTATTTTATTCTATTATTATTTTTTTTAACTAAGTTTGGGTGCGTTTATTATTGTACTCGTATAAAAATAAGCTTGAGCACATTTATATAATAAATAAGTAAATTTAACTGAAGTTTACTGGTAGAAACAATACAGATGCGTAAAACATATACGCTAAATATAAATTTATCAGGCAAATCTTTTATTGAGTTAATAACTAAATAAAAATTATCTATTTTTTACCTTTATATGTAGATCAGTGCACTTTAAATATGCATTGATCTAATATCGAAAATGATTTGTGTAGTTTTATTAATTAAATAAAAATTTTTCAGAAATTAAAAACTGGTGCGCAGTATCTAATTATTTTGAAATATTTATTTTTAAAAACCTTTCCTGCACACCACAGTACAACTTCGAATAAGCTAAAATCTAGTCAATCGCCTCTCGGTAATAGGGAATTTAGTTTATATATAACATTTATAAATTGTTATTTTATGCGCTTTGTTTAGATAAGCTCCAGTAGATCTGAAATATAAACCATCGTTAAGGTAACATTGTTATTGAATTGAGTGTAAGCAATTAAATTATACTATGCCCGCTGGGATAAACTGTCTCGTTTAATGTCGGTTTCTGCAAATTATACTTGACACATTTACTAAATTATATCGGATTATTCTCTTCACGGTCGATTTAATGCTTTGTTTTATAAATCAGTAATTGATTAATATCGTTAAATTTGTGAAGGTAGAAACTGTTTTCGAATAAAACTTTTAAAACTTTTCTAATAATAGATTTTACTATAGAATAGTTCATCTATTATTACAGAATAATAGACTATAGTATTTTACTTTCCCGCCTAGTACTACTATAGCGTAGGTATATCTTTATAAGGGAAAGTATTGTAATCGGTCCAATTTGGGCGTATGCGGTTTTCACCGGATCATGTCGTTTTGACACCTAAGGAATCCAAAAAAACACAAAAACCGGATGGAAATGTTCGCATGTACGTGTGTGTGTGTGTTTGGTGTATTACACCTTATATCTCTAAAACTACTAGACTGATTTTGACTAAACTTGGTCAGATTACTTCTGTATTACTTGGTTGATTACTTCTATATATGGAGTTATTGCCATTAAATTTTCAATTTAAAACGTCTACGGGGTGAGGCTGTAGAGCAAGGTCGTCCTCAGTATTTCGAGATTTCGCCTAATAAAGGTCTTATTTTTTTTAGGCACATTTTTTAACAATTAAAAAAATTATATTTACATAAAAAAAATTTACAAAATCGCATCCCCCCGCCACAAGAAATTCTCTAAACTAGTGGCTAAGTGGGTATAATGCGTCATTAGTACCCCCTCTCGCCACAATGAGCGCTAGTGTAACACTGAAGTACAGTTGCTGTAGTCACCATTCTTTTTCTTTTTCTGTTTAGCCTCCGGAACTACCGTAAGGTATTACTTCAGAGAATGAATGAAGTATGAATATTAATCAGAGATGGCAGCACTCTTCAATCTTCAGTCGAACGGTTGGCAATCCCAGATAATCGTGTATTGTTCTGAAATCGCTGTATGACTTCGATGTTGCTCTCGTTTGTAGTACCTCATAGTCGGATACCGTAGGTCTAAATCGGTTTCAAGATCATCGAGTAAAGCAATTCCTTGTTTAATAATGATAGTTGCGATCCCCTGCCTAGCAACTAGTACATCTCCCTGAACTTATTGTTAAGATGCGTCCTTTTTTCCCTGATTCCTCCACCGTCAGACGACGATCCAAATGCAGTTATAGGTATCGTAATCTGTTAGAGTGCAAGATAAGACGCCATTTAGTTGAATTTGCGGGTAATTACCCGCATTCTTTATCGCAAACCTAACATGCGTTGACGGCCGGATGGACCATCATCTTTCATCTATCTAGTCACTCGTTAATCAGATAAAATACAGTTTGTACTTTACCAGAAGCTACGATAGGTCAGCATCCATAGCCAAAATTGCCGTGTCATCTGCAGCAGTTGGAAATGATTATACAAATTTTTCCCCCATTCCATTCCTATAGTCTCTGTAGCAACGAAAAATCGTTTTTTGAATTTTTTAAAAGTTTCATGCAATGTCTATTGCGTTAAAAATGGGAAAGTATTTATATTTCATTATCCTCAAATTTCTAATATATTTATTTTTTCAATAAATGCCACATCATTCTATTTTTTCAACATTTTTAAACAATTTTTTTCTTTAATTTTGTATTGTCACTTTAGGGCTACGTTTTAAACATTAATTTATCCATTTACTCACCCTGGAGTAAGGCAACCCCGAAAATGAAATAATTGTTTGGTTATTTCGAATTATCAATGCCTAAAATTTTTTATTATCTTTTTTATTGAATAAATTTTACATTATAACTTAATTTTATTGTATTATTTCCATTTTAAAATTTTATTGAACGGAAGGGTTACCGCAGGAAACGTTTTGCCATGCTTTTCTGGATTTAAAAAAAAAATATTTACTGTAGGATATAATACAGTAATACATTTCAGATCAGAAAGAATTAAAGCGAATTAATTTTTAATAATTTTCATATGAAACATTTATTTAACTCTGATTGAAATTTACTTTCCAGATAATCAATTTACTTTACATCAGAGTAACGTATCTAGAGTACACTTTCTATATTAAATACCTAATTTTATTTGAATGAATTCTGTTACTGTTAGTATAGTATTAGCTTAAAGAATTCATACGTAATCGTTGGACAAAATGTGTGTGCATATATTTTTAGTTAATTGAATCGTGATGTTCTGTCTTATACCAATTTGTAATATTAAAATAGTTTACAAAATTCATTTTTACTGTTCATTATTTTCTATCAATATGAAAATTAACATTCAATCTATTTGCAATACGAGTCCGATAAGATTTTCTACTAAAGATAGTATTAAAAACTAATTGAATTTTTTTTGGGAATTAAATTTCCTGTTTCAAAACAACACAAAATTATAATCATGTTAGAATTCCTAAAACCGTTCTTGTTTTATTAAAGAAAAATACAAATATCTACTATTTATGTTTATACTCATATAAATATAGCTTTAAAATTGTTAAAGGAGTTGTGTAAATAGCAACTTAGTTGTTTCTAAACACCCGGAACTATAATAAATTGTAATAAATCGTCTTGGTTTATAAATAAATTATTTTTTTATTACACCTGCTAATATTATGATGATATTATTACTTTATGTAGCCCTAAACTTTCTCAACCGGTTAAGCTACATTTGATATTATTACTGTTTTTATTGCTAATTCTATGCAACAATTTTATTTATTTATGTAATATTGTTTTTTTTCAATTTTATCCTATTATTGAATTAACTAAATTACGGAAACTATTAACTTTTAAATGTTTTAAAGTTAATCATAAACTTTTTATGTTTTACTATTAATATGTTTTATTTTTTAATATTTAAACATTTTTGCAAGTAGTTTACAACGTAATGAGTAAAATAATCTGATGTGGACATCATATGATTTCATTGTACGCCTATTAAATTACATATACACATTTTTTTTTTTAATGAAAAGTACATAACATTTTATTTCATTAATAACTTCTGATATTTTTTTCATATTTTTTTTTTTTAATTGTTATTATTGTAATTTTTTTTACAATAACAGAAAATAATTATTAATGAATCAATATATTTAAATTGAAAAAAGTTAAAAAAAGAAGATGAAGTAGGATTCGAACCGATGTACCTTATAAGATCCAAATATTTCATTAATTAAAATTTTATTTGGTTCTGGAACCAATGAAAATAAGCACCGCTTATGATATATCGTTGAAAATCTCTCAATGAGGGCTTATTAATGCAGTTAAGAAAACGTCCAAAATCCAAATGTTTTTGGATTTTGGGCTTTTTTGAATAGTTTTGGTCCAGTCGATTGCGATCAAAAGGGGAGGTGGACAATAAGATTTTGCAAAATCCTAAATCCAAAATTTCAACATCCTACGGCTAATCGTTTTTGAGTTATGAGAGATACATACGTACGTATGTACAGACGTCACGTCGAATCTAGTAAAAATGGATTCAGGGATGGTCAAAATGGATATTTCCGATGAAATCTGAAAACTAAAATTTTTCGCCTTCACAATACTTCATTTACTTCGTACAAGGAAGTAAAAAGAAAATCATTTAAAAAGGTTTTATTTAATATATTAATTTGGATTTATTAAAATTAATTTATCTTAATAATATGTTATATTAGGCTGAGAAATATTATGATCGGACTGAAAGTAGTTAAAAATATTGATTGTGTTGATTTGCAATTCCAGATGATATTTGGTTTCATTCGTAAATTATACCGTATAGCATCCTGCGGCTTTATCCAAGTTATATGCGTGTACAACTTCAAAAATTGAGAATGGGTTTTTAGTAATTAAGCGTTGGCTCTCGGAGTTTATCACTTTTCATAACATACCGGATAAAATAGAATGTCTGAATAAAAGAGGTTTCCAAAATCAAATTTTTAATGAAATCAGAAGGATATTGAAGTTTTTCAAAAATTACTTTACTTCTAGCAAAACAAAGTCCAGGAGTTTTATCATTCCATTTTTTGAATTGTAATAGTTACATATATTTTAATCATGTTACCAATTTGAATATTTTTCAAATTCAGATAGTCAATCTACGGGTGGTAATGAAAAGATATCTATTATGGTATTTCTCAAAGGTTGAACTTGATTTTGAACCGAGCATATACGTTCTTCATAAAGTCTTTGAGACGCTCTGGAACAGATTTACAATCATAAATTCTAGTAGCCCTAGAAGTTCTTCTTCCTATCTATGACCTAGCCAATCCAGACGTTATGATAAATTAATACCGAACTGAAAGTTGAATATTTGCAAATCTATAACTTATCTTGACGGTAAACTTTAATTCTAACAATACCTTAAGTTCATTTCTTAATTCAGTATATAAAAATTTAAAGAGTGCTGCTGCTTTGATCGTGTTTGGATGAATTATCACGAATCGGCGACAGATGAGATAATGACATTTAATTTAATAAAATATGAAATAACTTTCTGATGAAGTCGATATCGATATCGAAATTTAATATTCCTCAAGCCATCAAAACTTTAAAAAAAGAAAATAGTCATCAAAGTTATATTATTTATATAAACCGCTTACCAGCAATTATATATGTACGTCCAAGCGCTTTCAGAAAGTAATTTCCATCATCATTAACCCACTAAGTTATTATGTGTGTAATCTATATATATAAAAATGAATGTTTGCTGTCTGTATGTCTCTTATGCCTTCCTAAACCGTTCATCCGATAGCGATGAAACTTTGGGGAATGGTTGGACCCATGCCAGGGAAGGTTTCTAGGAATTAGTTTGGACCCGCTAGGTGGCGCTGGCGTTGACATATTTCGAAAAATTATATTTATGGACCGATTTAGTTCATATTCAGAATATGAATATTAGTTAGGTGAAAAGAAATATTTTTGCAAAAACTATACCCGCTAGGTGGGGCCGGTGTCGAGATATTTACGAAACTAACAAAGATACAAACAGAATTTTTTATTCTATACATATATATATATATATATATATATATATACATAAATTGCATGGTCGTATGAGTGTCCGCTAAAGACCAAAAAACTAATGGACGGATTTACCCGCGGGAAAAAGAGAAAATGGAAAACGTAGAAAAGGGGAAAAGGTGGAAAGAGAAAAGGGGAACACAGGAAAGGGTAAAAAGGAAACTGGTAGAGGGGGATGGAGAAGTTGGAAAGCGAAAAGGGAAGGAGAATAAGTGAAAGGTCAAATTTGTGAAGTTCAGTTTTTTAATTTTATCAAATTTTCAATTGTGTTCATTTAAACTCTCTCTCTCTCTCTCTATATATATATATATAGCAATAGCGAAGCATTGCCGGGTCTGCTAGTAATAAATAAATCTTCACATATTAATTATATAATTTTTTTTATGCAACAATTGATCATCATGTATGTTATAATTATTTCAACGTAGTACATAATTATGTGATCTCAATTATTATCGCCATACGGATAAGACGTACTTTTTCTTTCTTTTTTTCTTTTTCCTGTTTGATATGTATGAGTGTAAATGAAGTGTTAGTCTTGTAGATTCTCAGTTCGACCATTCCTGAGATGTGTGGTTAATTGAAACCCAACCACCAAAGAACACCGGTATCCACGATCTAGTATTCACATCCGTAAAAATATCTGGCTTTACTAGGACTTGAACGCTGTAACTCTCGACTTCCAAATCAGCTGATTTGGGAAGACGCGTTAACCACTAGACCAACCCGGTGGGTGGATAAGACGTACTACGCGAGTGGTAGCGTCTCGGCCTTTCATTCGGAGGTCCCGGGTTCGAATCTCGGTCAGGCGTGGCATTTTCACACGCTACAAAAATTGTCATTCATCTTATCCTCTCCCTCATACCAAGCTATACCTGACGGTGGTCCCGAAGGTTAAAAAAGTCCCAAAACTGAGTTGCGAAACCCCCGAACGTAGATAATGTTTGATTATATTTTACCAACCAGGTAACTATGAAGAATAAGGTAATACGTTTGATTTATAATTTACGTTAGGATAAATTAATCTGTAAAAATCATAAAATTTACGAAATATTTTTGATATTCTGAACTTTTTGGCTCTAGTCTATAAATTAAAATTTATCCAGAATTACAAACCTAAAAATAAAAATTTTTTTGAGAATTTCTTTGAAAGGAAATACTTTATTATTTTTAACTTATCCTACGAATTTAAATATTGTATTATAATTATTATTTGTTAAATATATTAGGAGTTAAAACTTGAATGAAAGATAAGAGAAACAACCGTATAAATCTTTTTTTTCTGTTTAAATAACCTTCAAACATACTTGTTATTCTAATTACTAAAATACTCTAATCCGGCGTAAAATGTAATATTGTTATAGTAGGTAAATTACTGCATCAAAAGCGATTACGGTTTGTTGAATAATCCACTTAAATATTATTGAACACTATGCTTATAATCAAACGTGTTAGCAGCATTCAGAATGTTATTTATTATTATTAATATAATACCAAGTTAAATCCGTACTAATCTACCGGATATAACCAATTCCCATAGTAATAAATTTGTATCATAAAGATAGATTTGATGTCATTGCTATACCGTAAAAACGTTAAAATGATAATATACTATGACCAAATCGTAATAATAAATAACAAAAGTAGGGTGAATCATTTGACCCTGGAGGAAAAAACTGTTGTTGTAAACAGAAATGTTCAAAGATATGCTTTAAATTTTATTATGTACAGTATTATAAAAATGTATTATTAGTAGTGTTTAAAAGTAATCTTGTTAAAAATAAAAATTTATGTTGAAGAAATAAAAAAAAAGATTACGAATGACAGGTCAAATAATTCTTTATTTTTGAGAAGTGAATTATTTTTCTATCAAAACGTTTTTTTTTTTTTTATTAATCTGTTAAATACACTGGTATTAAATGACAGTTGGAAGGTCTGTGATTTTGTTTCTTTTTAAATGATTTTATCTTTTGTCTACCTTATTTATTTATAACCCACACGCTACGCAGCATTTACTCTTCAATTATTATTATTGTTATTAATGACCTTCTCTGCTATAATTTATTAATTCAAATCAAATAATTAAATGAACGAATAAATATTATTATAGATAATCCATTAATAAAAATAATATTCTTAAAAGATGAGTAAGACCATTATTTATTATTATTATTAATAATTTAAAATGATTTATAATTGTAAAATTTATAATAGCGATCAGGTTAGATGGGACATTAAATCTATAAGTTATTATGGAAACGCTCGTCATCAGTTGACCCTATTGGTTAAAGGTTTACATTACTATAGCAACAAACTAATCAGATCATATCTCTATTAGACGCTTAGATACTGTATTTTTAACAGGAAAAGTTACATATAAAGGTGGATTAAGGGAAAACTGATTTGAGTTGGCGTATTGAGCGTGCATTCAGTTATTAATATGAACAGCAATATCCATTTATAAACTTTGAGTAAGCGCTTTGTTTGGTTCCATAGTTCACGTATTATTATGAGATAAAGATTTTAAAATCATCAGAATAAATTTTTTAGGTAGGTTTATCTTATTCCATTTTGTAAATAATTTTTGTTGCCAGAATTGCTGTATTAAAATTTTAACTAGTCGTTTAATTTGGCCGGTCTTGATCAATAAAAACTACCTCTATAATTGCCGTCTTATATAAAGAATACTGATAAATGTCTATCCAAGTAAATGGTGATGTAACCTCATATGTCACTCAATCGTTTAGTCGATGTTTTCAGTACGAAACTTACACCGAGTAAAGTTAGTCTTTCATTATACCTTAAAATATTATGTATTAAAAGTCCTTAAATATAACGGAGCTTAATCTTTGCGTATTACGTTATTCACCGATCAACCAGAATTGCTTCTATTGAAAAACATTACCAGAGTCAATTTACTAAACATTTGGCGTTGGTATTAATACAATTGTATAAATTAAATTTCCACTTACCAACAATTTAAAAAGTGTAAATCCCAGTACTTTCGGAGCTGTTACTCCATCTTCAGGAATTTTCTAAAAGTGTTAATTTAAATTCAAATCAATAATCGTTTTTAAATTAAACTGTTATGTTCATAATAGTCTGAGACTATTAAATAATAATCGTAAACATCTTACAAACATAACGTTACTGTCTTATTGACGTACGAATTAATTTTATTCTTGACGACCGACTTATTCATGAGACCAAACAGTGGTTGAGATGAGATGTAAGTGTACCCGTAATATGAAAGTGGTTTCATTGTAGAAAAGTCATAACTATGGTTTCTTGTTGTGTGTTGATGATAGACTACCAGATAAAGAGCAGGATCGTAGTCGAGGAGTATTACGCCTCACCATTGGACAGATTAAAGGGTTCTAATCGACCTAAATACCCAAATGATGCCAAAATTAAACTGCTCTTCCTCACAATAATACGCCTGAAATACACATATTTCGGATTTTTGCTACAAAATTTATTGATTTGCATTTTGAAGTGCTTTTACAAGCACTATATTCACCGGATTTGGCTTCCAGTGATCACTTCCTTTTCTCAAATTGAAAAAATGACTTACTGGACAAAAATTCACTTCATAAAATGAGATCAATGCTGAGATAACCGCTTATTATGAGATGAATCGCATTATAATGAGGTTATTAAAATGTTAAAAAACCGTTGGTCTAACTGTACCGAATTGTGGCTGCGTTGAAAAATAAATAAAGATTTCTGAAAAATCTTCTGTTTTCTTAGTCAGGCTGAGAACTTTACGAAAGGTCCACGTATTTTATTATTTGAGATAACGCGAAATTATATTTAAAACTGCTCATTTCTTAAATTTTCTATTTTATAATGACTGAATTATTTTAGTTTTGTGTGTAATCTGTATAAATTCTCCTAAAATTTCCATTATATTAATGCTCTTAACAGTATTTTTATCGTCTAGACTATTTTTGTTAATTAATTTATTGTCTAGTCTGTGGATAAACAATTTTTATCGACGTAAACATATAAGAATTATTTGTTTAGTTTTTGTATACAGTGTTAATTTTTATTTATTATCTTTGACATGAAGTATTATATTTTTCTATGTAGAATTTTACTTAAATGATTAGTTAAAAATATACAAATAAATATTTTTCTTGATAATTAGCCGTTATTTATTACTGTATTTTTTTGTACTATTTTAAAATTATTTATTTTCATTATTATTAAAATATTAAAAAGTTAATTACTACAGCTAAACATGGAAAATTATTAAAATAAAAAGTATGGGATAAAAAAATCCACCTTAAAGTTAAGAAAAACTTCAAATTTATTCAATATGGTTGCATGTGAAAAAAGTTTCACGTTTAGCGTACGACAAGCCCCATCTTCTTACAATTCCAACATTTTGGCCATTCCTTGCCCTAAGAGTTGGTCATATCAAAAGTCGTTTCAGACAAACTTTTTAGGTAATATTTAGAGGACTAACGACTACTAAATGGATTCGATCCTGTGCCTATTAAGAGAGCTATGATTTCTTTGTACTTGAAACTTCATTTTTTCGACCCCTTGACCCTTATATAAAGAAAAGTAGGAACTTTAAGCGAATTCGATATTTTACTTAATAAGAAAGTTAAAGCGATATTTTGATTTTACTGTTTTTATTTTTGGTTTTGGTTATCCCTTGTGGTAAGGGTTGATCAAAAATTGTTTCAGACAAATCGTTTAGGTAATGCTTACAGCACTAATGACTACTTTAAACCGATTCGATACTGTACCTATTAAGGGAGGTATGATGTTTTTTGTCTTTGAAACCCTATTTTTTCTACCCCCTGGGCCAATGGTTGGCGATATCAAAAAACTTTACTTAGATAAGTTTTAGGCCCTTATACAAAGAATAGTAGGAACTTTAAACGAATTCGATATTTTACTTAATAAGAAAGTTATAGCGATATATGTTTTTTGAAAATACCCCCACTTACAACCCTCGGTTCGATTTTGCCTAATAACGAACTCCATCGAGATTTTGGGTCGTTATATTTTATGTATAAATTTGAAAGTGATTGGCGCAAAATTACGGTAGTTATCGTGTCCACAAGAAAGTATATATATAAACTATTGAACTGACGGTGGATTTGTGGTCTGGGGGATGTGAAACGCGAAGATATGTCGAAATTTTCTGGATGTCGAATCTATTGTAATGGTACCCATTACAATAGATAGCATTCTTATGAAATCTACCTAATATTGTTTTAATGTAAATAACAAATACCATTTTGCTTTTATGACTGTATTAATTTCTAATTGCTTATGAGGAATTAAATTATACTTGGGAAACTTCGAGTATAAATTTAATTAACTCATACAAATGATATTTAGATTAGATAAATTAATCTAAATTTTTCTACATAACGACATAGCTTAACGTTAATGACTTAACGACTTAAATGTTCGAAACACCAGGTTATTGAGAAATTTATCTTTATTTTAAAAATCATTGTAATGCATATGCATGTTGCTTTTCCAAATCATTGAAAAAAATGAAATACGTGCACGGTATTTATAGATAAACATGTTTAACTTATAGTTAATGACTTCAGACTATTAAAGCTACTAATAATTATGAAACTATTGTTTGAAAAATATATAAATCATTATTATTAGTGTTCAACATTTTTCTGCATCCTACCTATTCATATTTTCACTAAATTTTTTTCTTTCTTTTTTATTCATACATTCATCACACCTCACTTCCAGTTTAATACAAATAGTAGTATATTTTATCATACTGTATTGTGTTCTTTAATTGCATTGTAATGCACGAGAATAACATAAAGGAATTGTTTGAATTTTTCACTTCTTTCGGTATTTTCATCTCAGAAAAGAAAGTATTTGAATATAATAGAATTAACCTTTACACTCAATAAGAGCAAACTATCCTTTAAAAAGATTTATTTAATTTTATTTAATAATCCTTTATCAGAATCTGGCACAAAAGAACAACAAAAATCAAGATTTAAATTAGCATTCGCTGACGATTTAGCATTTTTTAATAAATAATCTGAATGTAGCTTATTTAAAATAACAAATTATAGAAATTCTGGAGGAAATAGAATTACAAAAATGCTTCCCTAACGGACTGAAACAAATATAGGAAAATTAATTAAATAAAAAAATTTAAGTAATGTCAGATGAGAATATCTTCTCTTTTTAACATTAGTATATGACCTTATACTTATACACACACACACATATATATATACACACACATGGTTTACAACTCTGCTGTCATCAGCGAGTACTAACTAGTAAATACAAATCAACCTGGACTAACAAAAGTAACACGGTCATATATTACCGACTATGTTAATTCTCTTGGTCACGTTTGTACTGTAAAGTATAGCCTCCTTCTACAATAATGTAACCTCTATTAATCGATTGAAGGAATCTTGTCTACCGTAACCGTTTTTCTTTTCCATTATTTTCCTTAATCCCCTCTGAACATTTATTACTTTCAATTGAATTTGTACAAGATCTAAGCGTATAATCGATTTTAACAGGCTGACTTCTACATCTGAATCAGCAATAAACTGCTAAAAAAAGCAAAAAATTCATTTTCTATACAAATTCCAAAATTCTGTGTAATTATAATAAAAAAACTTGAGACATAAATTCGGGTTTCACAGTATTTCAGCAAATGAGACACAAATTGGCGTCTCAAAAAAAAGAAGATAAATTTAAACCGTAAAAGATAAATACACTGTTTTGTTTAAAAGGGTAAACTACGGGAGGAAAAGACTATTTCAGTCATCTGAAATAATAAAATTCAAGAATTTGGTTCCACAAATTTGTACGGTTCACAACATTCACGGGAAAAAATTTACATCCTACTTTTTTATTTCATTAAACTTTATTTTATCTATAATTTTGAAATAACATATATAAAAAGGATTTTCGATATAGAAAAAAAAAATTCTAATGAAAGTAGCAGTTTTTAAAAGGATTTAAAGGGATTTATGAACAAGATATACGATTTTTTTAAATTGTAATTATTTTATATAACAGTTGTAAACATCCTACTGACATGATGTTTTATTTTACTTAACGTATAACTTTTTTTTAATTATTGACGACCGAATTTTATGAAAATACCAATTTTAATTTTAATTATAATTATACATGTAACACTATCTGCACGGATTCAAATTCATCGTTTTAAATATTCCCTGATAATGGGGAAATGACTGAAAGCTCATGGATAATACATTAAAAAACGTTTTGGTAAGTGGAAATATTTATACAACTTATAATTATTTTGATCTAATAGTGATTAGAAAAAAAGAGTCCAAACATATATGCACAGCACACCTCAACAGTGGGTCTTCCTTAATTCATTACTGATCTATAAATTAAATTTATTTAATAAAAATTAGTTGTTATTTTATAACAAAAACAGAAAATTTATAATTATTGGGAAATAGCTTAGTAAGTTTTAATGAAGCATTGTTCAAAGAAACCAAGTATAGTATTGGAATGACCGTAATTAGAACTATTACAATATGACGTTTCTGTCTTGAAAAATAAAGTGCAATAAACATCCTTAGCGGTTGGAAACGACTATTACGCTGAAACATCAAAACGGGTCTCACAACTCAGGAGCACATATAACATAAGACCCGTAACGGCTGTCATAGCAGATAACCTGTTAAATAAGATTATTATTGTTCTAATAACAATGTGAATATAATGCTGCTTAAACATAAAATGTATTTTTTTATCTGTAAAGTACAATAATTTTACCGATAACTAAATCTAGAATTATTTATCCAATCTAAATAATAAATTTTTAACTCTGCTGAGATATATCAATTTATTTAATATATATAATTTTATTTTAATTTTATAACGGATCAAAACGTATATAATTAAAAAAAAAATGAAACGATAAAAACTTTGAAATTATAAAATTTCTATTCTATATTTCAGAGTATAGTAAATACTTAAGGTTAAATTTCCATAAAAAAAAATTATGATGGAATTGAATTTCCTTTATTTATTGAAATCGATACAAGAAAAAATAAATAAATAATAATTTGGTCGTAACTTTTGATATTAATAATTTAGCTGGTTCTAACATAGCGGCAGTTTAAAAAATAAATACTCTTCCTCTAACGACAAAATATTATTGTTATTTTTACTTGACGTGCTTTTTGAGCTAAATCTTAAATAATTTCTGTTTTGTGGCGGTTTTAGCCCTTAGTACATTTTTTTACAACCTTTATTTTTAGTTATCTCCTCTACGTAGAACGGTATATTTTTTCCACTACATTACAGACATTATATTCGTCACCTTATTGTGTAATTCAAAATGCTTTAAAGCAGGAACACTCAAGTCTGAACGTTAAGATTTAAAAACAAATTAATTTTTTCTTTTTCTTTTCTTAGATTCATTTTTACTTCCTTGTACGAAGTAAATGAAGTATTGTGATCGCGAAAAGTGTCGGTTTCCAGATTTCAACGGAAATATCCATTTTGACCATCCCTGAATCCATTTTGACTAGTTTCGGCGTGATGTCTGTAAGTACGGGTGTATCTCGCATAGTTCTAAAACTATTAGCCGTATGATGTTGAAATTTTGGATTTAGGAATGTTGTAACATCTAGTTGTTCACCTCCCCTTTTGATTGCTATCGACTGAACCAAATGTGTCCATAAAAGCTCAAAATTCTAAAAGATTTTGATTTTGAACTTTTTCTTAAATGCAGTAATAAGCTCTCGTTGAGAGTTTTTCAACGATATATCATGTGGTACTTATTTTCATCGGTTCCAGAGTTATAGCCCAAGAAAACTTTATTAATGAAATATTTGGATCTTAGGGGAAGGTATATCGGTTCGAAACAGACTTTTTTAAAATTTAAATATATTGATTTTATAATAATTAATTATTAACCTCTCACTGTAAAAAATTTACAATGAATAATTCAATAATAAAAATAAAACAATGAAAAAAAAATAAATAAAATTTTATATACTTTTCATTTTAAAAAAAATGTGTAAATGTAATTTAATAGATGTACAAGAAAGTCTGGTGTTGTCTATATTAGATTTTTACTTCTAAGGGTTAACATAAGGTTAACAAACCTACTAACGTAATGTTATTAATAGGATAATTTGTTTTTAATGTAAAGTAGTTTTAGGTTTAAAACACAATTAAAAAATATACTATTTGTTTAGTTTCTCTATATTTTTTTTTTTTTTGGAAGACAAATTTCAAAAATGAAATGAAATTATATATTTTTAAAGAGAAAATTACATTTTTATTGTTATTTAATTTACACCTTACATGTAGGAGAGCTAACAGGCATCTATTACTCATTGAAAATGAGTAATTAATTACAAAATTATGGGAGTATTTATATAATTAAAGTAAAAGCAGTTCTTAAAACCTTTCATTATATTCCTTCCATTAATAAAGAAAAAAAAATGATAATATTATTTAAATCATATAATAAGAAATATGTCCTTCGTTTTGTAATAAGTGATTGAAGAGTTTCTGCAAGATGTTGTGACTTATAACATTGATTTTTATGATTGATTGAAATATTACATAATATATTCATTATTTTTTATTATTTACAATGTTAATGGAAATATGTTTGTTGGTCATATGAATTTTCTTCACCCCATTACGAATTAAATTATTCATATATGCATGCCCTTAAATTGTACTGGGTTGTAGGCCTTTTATTATTAAGAATATTAATCTATCTTAACTTTACGTTAAAGGTTATTTTGCGGTAGACAGTAATCTTTCGTAAAGAAAAATCTTTGTGGGGAATTGAAATATTGTAATTATGTATATATATATATATGTGCATATATACAAAGTGTCCTTTAGAGATGAGGTCAAGCTATAGGAAGTGATTCTACATAACATGCTGAAGAAAAAATGTCCAGAGAACATGAACATAGGTCCGAAAAGGTATAAAGGTATAAATACTCTTCGTTAATAAATTTCTTAACGGCAGTAGTTTCAATTTTTTAATCTTAAATATCATAGGAATTATTAGATTTATCAAATTGTGTTGTACTATAAAAATTATGAAGCCTTTTTTTGTGAACAAAACGACACCCATAGTCGTAACAATCCGTCGATAAGCAACAGAGTTATTGCAAAAATTAGTCCTAAACCGATATGGCGGCCATCTTGTTTTTTTATTATAGTGGTTTTTGATTAAAATTGCTAATTTTAGTAATTTTATTTAGTTATCAAGTGAGTCATGATAAAAAAACCAATGAAACATGGATTTCGTATTACACGCCTGAGAGACCGTTTGAATAGCGTCCCTCCTCAATCATCAACTAAACCAAAAAATATCAAGCCACAGCCATTTGGACGTAAACTGATGACCACAATCTTTTGAGATCGATTTGGCATAGTGCTGATTGATTTCATGCCACGTGAAACGATTGTAAATTCAGAAGCCTACTGCGAAACTCTACATAAGTTACGGCACGCCATTCAAAATCGGCGACGTGGGCAGCTGACCGACGGCGTCATCCTACTGGACATCAACATGTTGCGGGTCCGACACTTCATATACTGAGAATATTTGGATTGAAAATTTACGATCAGTCACCATATAGTCTGGACTTAGCTCCTTTTGATTACCATTTGCTTAGGAAATGAAAGAATTTTTGAGCGGTAAGTAATTCGCGGATGACGAACTTAAAAATGCTGTTAATCAGTGGCTAAATGGACTGGAGGCAGAAGAATACGATGAGGGTATATTGAAGCTGGTGTATCGCTACGATAAATGTCTTAATTCATGTGGCGATTATGTACAGAAGTAGTATAAGGTATGTAATTTAATAGAAATAAAAATATTTATAAAGTTTTCAGAATACATTTTTTTTACAATGAAACAGTCTTTACTTTAGAGGTAACCTCTCGAATAAAATCTTAAAGAACCAACAGCAACCCGTTGCTGTTGGTTCTTTAAGTTATTTTCTGTTGGTTCTTATCTGGATGCAAATTTTTAATCACACTTATTTTTTACAATATTATTTACCATTTCATTCTTTTTTTTTAATGTTTTATTTATTTATTTTGTTATGAAAGAACGGGCATCAACAGTTATGGTTATTAACCCGATGAAAATTGGTAGTGTACGAAAAGATGTCACGCTTGACCGGGATTCAAATCCGGGACCTCCGCACGAAATGCCGAGACGCTACCTACTCAGCCACAAAGGTACATGTTGGATAGAAACTGATTAATCACTATTATTATGTTTAATTAATTTATTGACTATAATTACTGACTAATAATTGTAATATTAATTTGGTAAATCATTATTTCATTTATTTGAGTGTATATAATATTTATACGTATAGTCATTTTGATTATTACCGTTTCCTGTGATGTTGAAAACTATCTGTCCTTCGGCACCTCTTTACGATTCTTACGTGCCTTACAATTTGGGCGGCCTAATGATCGGTTTAGGAATAATAGTATGATAAGAAGCCAAAATTGTGTTTTGTCAGTATAATTATTTTTTATTATAAAGGAGTGTACCTATAATATACTGTACTGTACTGTACTGTATGATGTTCACAGAACTACAAAATGTGTAATTATATTGAAATATTTTGATATTTTGCCAACAGATTTTATCGCAGTACTATGAAATGAATTTTAATGCCGTTTGAGTGTATTCTTGGAAAATTATAATATAATGAAAATTCCAAGTAATAAAAATCCGTAGGTTTATTTCATTTTAATTTTTTTCTTATTTAATCACAAGTATTTATTAATGTGAAAGTTGGGTTTTTTAATAAAATTTTATAACCAGTTTCTACATAAAGCCTAGAAAACAGTAGAAAACTGTTCTTCGGTTGACAATTAGTTTCCACCAAAGAGTTAAACATAAACAACTAATAATTTCTCCGATCGTAAAATAAAAAATTATGATATGTATAATTACACTACGATATAAATAATGATTTGCACCTTTGAAATAATATACCAATTTTAATTACAATTTTTTGATTCGTATATGGTAAAGTAAATCTCTTTTAAGACAGTCTCTTGCTTCATTTCTTTCACCACTCTCTTCTACATCCAACTAAACTTTTAAGTTCGTATTAGCTACCATTTTCTTTAACAATTTTTAATATTTTCTTACTTTTGTTTTCGTTGCATCGTCTACTGATCCGTATAACTCTGTTTAATTATTTCTTCTCCTCTCTTGTTATATCTTGGGCAATTAACTTTGATATTTTGAATTTTCCTGATTAATTTTCTACCCTCATTCACGTTTACTCATCGCTTCAAGGTTTTTCTTTTGTTTATCCATTTATAATCTTCTCCAGTATCCTCCATGTACATGCTTTTCAAATACTTCCAGTCTGTATTTTTTCCCCTTCTTCGAGATATTTATATTTTATTTGAGCATTACAAATGTAATTTTTTTTAAGATGTTCAAGTTCAGCCTCCAATCTACTCTGTTTTATTTAATTTTCTCTTTATAAGTCATCTATAACACGGTACCTGAGTAAATATATTGTTTTTTATTTTAATTCGTACGTTTTATTGTGTAAACACAATAAATAATATTCACACTGGATTATTGTTTCCTATCTTCATACTTTTTGAATTTACCATTAATTTTATAGTACATTATGTCACAGTGTCTTCTTATTCTGAAATCAAATCAACATTCTGTACGAGTCTCCTATAATAGTAAAAGAATTACGAGAAGTCTAATCATTAAAGAATTTTCACGCGAAAATTCAAGAAAACTAGTTAAAAAATTTAGCGTAAAATAATTATAAATATTTTCGTATTCAAGGCGTATCAAGAAAGCTTACTTTGGTAATTGTTTGTGAATACATATTGTTTAACTACTGGATATAAAACAAATTTGATAAAGATATCGATAATCCAGTTTTAAAGACCGTAAATCGTGATGGACTCTGTCAAATGCCATATTTTAATCTATATACATCCTGATTAATATCAACACATCTTTATATCAACGCAATAAGTGAAAAAAAATCTTAAGCCCTTACGAAATCCAATTTTTATTCCAATCATATTCATTCAAGTGTTTATTGACGTATTCGTTACGTATTATCATAATAAAAAAAATCAATATATGTGATATCTAAGTAATGACGATCGGTAAATTTCTTGGCATTCATTTTTTTAAAACAATTATATGAAAAACGTTCCAACTATTTCTGGAGATGTTTCCAGCTCTGTATATTTTATTAAATAATTTCACCAAAGATGCCTACGTTACTTTGTAAGGATATAACCGGAAAATTCATCAGGCCCCGGACTATTTTAATTTTTTGTCGTCTTCAAGGTTTAAATTACTTCCTTATTGTCAATATCAGTCCTATATCTGTTTGAAAAATAGTCATTTATTAAGAAGTCTTTCTTTTATCTATTAACCGTTTTTCAATATATTTTTTTCACTAATGTATAAAATTGCCTTTATCTATTACTGAAAGCAATAGCTCAATTTATTTATTGCAAACCAGTCAGTTCTTGACGTTTTAGACAAATCAAATTTACAAAGAACAACGAAGTTCTTAAATTTCTTTGCAAAGCAAAACTAAGAAATGAAAACATTTTAAATAACATTTAAAAAACAAATATTTAAAGGTTTTTTTAAACAATTATATATATATTTTACAGCACTTCATTACATTTGTCAGAAAAGTACTTATTTAATGTAAACAATAACCAAATATTATACACTGGTACGTATACTTGATAGTACACTTTGGTCTAGTGTATTTGTAGATAAAATTCGAATTTTTATAACTTTTCTTTATTTATTCAACTTGTTTTACACCATTTTGTTCAAAATTAAATTCTCTATAATTTTTGTTTAAATGTTTTACGTGCTTATTATCTTTTTAACAAAGTTATTGTAGGTCAAACATAAAAAACAGGGTTTTTGCCATAATTTACTTATTTTCGACCCAGATTTCTCAAAACATATATTGCAGATACGGCTGTGGTACCTATTCGATTGAATTTTCTAGATCAAAGAAATCAGTAATTTTATCCGTTAATTAACGTCCTAAAAATCTTAGTACAATCTCATTTCACCGGGGTAACTGAAATACGAACGAAATCTTTCACTATAAGTAACTCTTAAACGAAGGATTTTAGAACATATATTTATATGAAATTTTTCCATTATTTTTACGAGTGGAATAGGTTATGAAAGTCCCGAAAGAATTTCGAGATACTCTCTGTATATGATGCCACAAATAATAGTTAGTATATACTTTTTTTGTTTATTTTTTTTTATACTCTCTTCCCTAATCCTACCCACAGTTAAGTATAACGCAGTCCAAGGGAGAGTCCTTTAACGCGCCTTCCCGCCCACCTGCTGAACATCCGGCAAGGGAGGTCGGCCCGCCGGTTGGCTCTTTTGCTTTATGCCTGTCTCTAACCCCCAGCGAGGAGACTCCAGATCCAGCAATGCCGTAACCTTCATCCCCAGTCCAAGGGCCGGGTCTCGGTCTTTTGAGTGCATTATGCCTCAAATGGGGCGTCCCCAAAGGGATCCCCCACCGGGACTTTGGTCTTGACTTCCCCCTATAAGACGTCAGGTCTAAATGATCGTCGTCACAGCAGAAAGAGTCACATTTCACACGTGGAGCTGATCATCGGAGCCAGTACATCTGGGCATACGGGCCCTCACAGCTGAGGCTGTCCAAAACCTCCCGTTAGAAATCCCTCCTTCGTTCCTCATCATCTTTGGCTCGAAGCACCGTCCCAGAAAAGAGGCTGAACGCATCCTAGCAAGCTGCGGAAGCGATTATATAAGGTAGCAGGGATGCAGGTGACAAGCCAGTAATCTCCGCACGAGCCCTTTGTTCCTCCCATTCAGGACACTGAAACAGGGTGTGTTAGAGGTGTTACATTCTATGCAGTACATAAAATTGTGGGTATCACGGCCTCCCAATACAATGAAGATAACTGCCAAAATTGCCATGGCATGTGAACATTTGAGTAGTGTAATAGTCAAGGTCACCGTGTTTTCTCAAACACCACGATCACAGTTCCGGTATTAAGACTCTCATCCAGGCTGCCGTTTTTCCGGTCAGCCACCGATCATGCCATATGTTAAAAGTAGAGTCCCGTACCAACGCAACCGATATCCCGGCCTGCCTGTCCGTCCGTTCCTTTACCAATAGATCGATGGGGAAAACACCTGTTAGCACGCAGGCAGCATCATATGAGGTGGTCCGGTATGCTGCAATGACCTCCAACAACGAGTCTGTACAAACTCCGAAGCCTGGTAAGGTTCCTCTTAATCAGCAACGTTGAGCCCCAAACCGGAGCAGCGTACAAAATAATAGATGCGACAGTAGACATAATGACTCTCCGTTTCGATGCTCGAGATGCCATCTGGGTTGAGAGAAGTTATCTCAAGGAAGCAAGAGTGTTCTCTCCCGTTCACAGACCCCGATGATGTGGTCGCTGAATCTACACGATTTGTTAACAGTCACTTCTAAATGTCGGACAACACGACTCGATGGAATCTGGTGTACTCCATTGCGTAGGTCTATTTGACCCAACATTCTCCGATCGGCGAGGACGATATATTCACTCTTCTGAGGCGGTAATCGCAGGTCGTGATCCGTCAACCATCCATTTATTCGAGTAAGGGCCTCATTGCCCCAAACGCAAAGGTAGTGTTTGCATATATTCCTGTTTTTGTATACTCTGTGTTATACTGTGTTGTATACTCCTTTTAAGACCGTTTTACTTAAAACAGACTTAAAAAACTTGCTGTAAAAACTAAAAAATAATATTCTTTATAATTGTTAAATTAAATTTTTTTAAGTTGGTACCGATTTCTATAATTTGAAATCTAAAATTTTGTATGAAGGCAATTATCTAAGGGCTTTTCCATTGTTGAATATTTGCATTAACCAGTTTTTTGTTTTATATCTGTAAATGTCATGAATGTATAGTAATATATATACACAAACATACGCAGTTTTACGTACTATATACTTTCTATAAAGTTCTCAATATATATATTACATCAGCAGCGTTTAGGAGAATCCATGTAGATATTGAAAACTATACAAGAAAAAAAGTCATGAAAAGGCCTGCTTGTATAATAACACCGTGAATACTTCTAGAGGCAAAGAATTATTATTTATATTTAATCGCACAAGAAATGGAAAACACTTTTTAAGAAAACAATATTAATTTATTTAAAATAAAACTAGAAGTAATTCTTTATTATTATTATTTTATAGCCTATAGAAATGAAACAACTGTTTAAAATATTAATAAATATTATATATGTACTAGAAATAGTAAGTGTAAAAAGACCTTGAAATTACAGCTTGAATGAATGTTAACACGTGTTTTTTATTGTGTGTGTGTGTGTGTGTGTGTGTATGCGTTCCAGTAAAGGGGAGTGTATGTAAAAGAGTAAAAAGATGGAGAACGTGAGTGATAATAAATTAGCAGAATAAGTAGGGATAACAGCATGAGAGTGAATGTTTATTCTGTACAGTTGGATTAAATTTTTTTCTTTATGCAAGAATAATTATAAGTGTGTAGGTCAAGAACATGGACTGCAGGCTATAGGGCAAAGCACGACTTTTTAGTTAACTGATTAAGTATAGTATAAAACAATAATTTGTATTAATCTGTATAAAATAACAAAAAACTAAATTAAACTCGCTAACGAGCTAACAGAAAATAGTGGCTAGGCAATACTTGATAGACACGCAATAAGATAAAGAAAATAATTTTTTTTTTAGTTACAACAAAATAAATTTAATTTTTCTACAAATGTAGAATAATTTTTTTATTTTCTTATTTGTGAATTGTTTGTTTAAACAAAATTGTTTGTTGCAATAATGGGTGGTAAAACGGATGGTCATATCAAATATCGTCATCATACAATTACGAAATAAATAAATTACATCGTGATCAAATTTAAAAGTAATTTTTATTATTTTTTACGTCATTCTATTATAATATATTTATTAATCTAATAATTAATATAGTTTTTCGTAACTGTAAAATATTGGAAATGTGTTTTATACATATATAATACTGTCAAGTAGCATATATATATATTATTATGAAAAAAATTGATTAATTTTTGTTTTCTTTGTTGTCGAATGTACGATTTTGTAACTTTAAATTACACATCGTCTTGTAGTCATATCTTACTTGATTTTTTTATTATATCTATGTATAAAGTCTATTAAATCTTAAATCATTCAGCCTGACGAAAATTAAACGAATTATTTTCGAAGAATTTAATCTAAAAATAACTTTTAGGCTACAACATACTCGAGAAATCCTGCAACAGTTCCTTAAAAAATGATTGGCATTGCTCAACAGTGTCCTCAATATGATTTTACGATCTCCAGAAAAGAAACCTACGCAGTCTATTTCCTACAGACCAATCAATATGTTACGATGTCACATAAAAATTTATTTAATAAATATTAAAGCCTTCTCTAATAGAAAATAAACTTCCTTTCTACTACCATTTTATTAAATTATTTATTAAAAGTAATAACTGGTTTCTAAATCAGCTGGTCTTAGGTTCAATTCCCAGTAATTATCAGGCTATTTTTGTCTCATCTTCTCTCATCTTTCTCATTAAATTACGCGTTAAAGAATGGTGAAATTATGTAGAAAAGTATCATTTTTACAAAAATAAGAATTGTAGTTAAATTATGCTTAGGTTGTTTCCAAAGACGCAAATAACTTTAAATTTTTTATTTAGAAGTAAATCTTTTGAAGGTTTTTTCAAATATCTATTTTAATAAGAATTTTATAAATTCTATTTTAATAAGTCTATTAAAACATCAAGTCTGAATGGCTTAACTGAATTTGATGAAATTCAAACAAGATGGTTCTAGCTTAAATCCAATTGAGTTTTAAGGTATTCATTTTTTTCTTCTTCTCCCCGGGGTCGGATCCTGCAGTTAAGTATTACACAGCCCAGGGGAGTGTCCTTTACTTTAACGTGCCTCCACGTCTCGGTTCGTTAATGTGAGATCCCTCGGATCTCACTTTGTGCCCGCCTCAAACCCCCACAGTAGGATCCACCGGCCCGGCTATGCCGTCCCTGGGTTCCCACTCCGGGAGCCGGGAATCGGTCTTTATGCCAATGCCTCCAACGGGGACACCCCGAATGAGGCATCCCCGCCAGAACTCGGTCTTTTTCGCTCGGGCGTGCGTGAGTCCCCGTGCCTCATCGCTACCGCCCACTCGTGCAAACGGCAGCTCCGCAGAAAGCTGTTCCTCATTCCCTAGACCCCCGACTATCCTTCCCCTGAAGAACCCTTGCCACAAATCCTGCAATGGCATTAAACTCTTCGGGATCCGAAACATGGTGGCGATGATGTTCTCTACGCTGAGCGGTACGGTATTCGCCGAGCAAGCTAGGCGGTAATCATCCCACTGCGGGCACCAGAACACTACGTGTTCTCGGGTATCCGGGTCGCCGCAATACGGGCAGTATGGGTCATCCGCCCTCCTCCCATCACACAGGTAGGAGCGAAAGACCCCATGGCCGGTCAGGAATCGCGTGAGCCAGTAGTTCAACTCACCAAACCTCCGACCGGCTCACGGCTTATCCGTGATAAGGCGGTGCGTCCACCTGTCCTTGGTGGACGCATCCCACCTAGCTTGCCAATCTCGGAACAGGGCTGCATCATGTATGTCCCGCTTGGAAATTCCCGGTGGCCCAACACTCGAGCCTCTGCCATCTGCTGAAGAATTGGCCGCCCCGTGATCACCAGCAACGCCTCTGTGGACACCGAGGCATATGCTGATGCCACATTGAGGGTCATGCGACGCTGTACCCCCTCTCGGATTCTCCCGTTGCGCCCCACGGCCATGGCCCTCTTCCACGCCGGAACGCTGTAGAGAAGTGTTGCATTGACTACATGTGTATACGCCTTCTTTTCGATGTTCGTGTTCCACCGATGGTTGAGAGCAAGCTAGCCAGACGCTGCACCATTCGTTCAGAGTTTTAGGGTATTCAAAATTTTTTAAATGTGCTCATGAGCCTCAGGAGTGGGAGAAATTCAAAATAAAAAACGTGGACCGATTAATTGTGTTTTTAGTTTACGTATTAAGTTTGATAAAATTGTTAATTTGTTTATTTTGAATCCTGTAAATCCTCTGGGCGCACAAAATTGGGGTGTTGGGTGCTTCTAAATTCAAAACCTACTGGGCTAGTTAATTCAAAGTATCACTAATAAAATAATTCTATATAAAATTCTCCCCTTACTAAATGTATCGGAATGTGTAATGCAATTACAACAGGACTTCAGCCCAGTGTAACAAGGATATATTTATCAATTCATAGTAATATTTGAGGTAAAAATGAGGGAAAATTCGGGGTGAAGCTGGATACAAAGCTACTTTAGTTTAGACATAAATGATAAGAATTTTATTTTGACAGAAACTATTTTAAAACCTAGTTAAAGAAATTTTAGTTTTCTTTTTGAAAATAATCATAACAACCTCTGAAATAAATAGTTTTATAATCAAAATCTCGATTAAAAAATCGACAAGAAACGTTTCATTTTAATTGTTGCCGGACGTTTTCCCAAAAGTTATTTCCGGAATGAATATTTCTCGAATAGACATTCTCCCGGTTATCATTTTTCGAAGGCAAATTTCCGAATGTGCTTTTTCCCGAATAAGCATTTTTTCCGAATATACTGGAATATATTGTTTCCTGAATCATTCAAATTATGCCAATAATTGTGTTCGATTTAATCTCCGTGGTTACTATTCAGATCTATACTGACACTGCTGTTTATTTACAGTGTTTTTGTAAATAAACAGTTTACATAAATTTATAGCATCTTTTTTAACTACATTTTTTCGCTTTTGTAAGTAAATTTATAGTATTTCAATGGCTCAAGCAACAGTTGTTGGGGAAACAAAATTAATTATCGACGGAGACGTCTATTTGCGGTTAAAAAGGGACTAATGCAATACATACTGAGAGCCAATATACAAGAAAACCATAACGTTGAGAACGATCGAGATTTAAAAACAGCGACTTACTTGTTGGCTGCACTTGCCTTCGTACCAGAAAATGACGTGCAAGAGATGTTCGAAATTCTACGATAAAATCGCCCGGTAATTTAGAGCCAGTAATAATATACTTTTCCGAATATTTCGCAGAGTAAGAGGACGAAGAAGGGCTATCATCCCGAGGTATCCTGTTTAAATCTGGAATCAATATGAAGTCACTTTGAACGGACAACAAAGAATCAACAACATAAGCGAAGGTTGACACAGTAGATTTCACTTGGTCGTCGTAAAAACATCTAGATTTGTATTCTGCTCTCAAAAAATTTTAAAAGGAACAAGCAGATAGCGAAATTCAAGTTTTTAAACTAAGCTTAGAGTCGTTAAAGTTGTGCCAAAGAAGAAATGGCAAAAAAATTCAAAAGCGCAATCAAAAAATTGTTGAAAAATATCCAGAGTACGAGCTCCGTCTATTCGAATATTTTCGATTTCCGCACACAATATTGTTATTTATTTACTGATTTTTATAAATTTTTAGAAAAGTTTTTGCTATGTTAAAATACCGAAATTTCACTTACAGTTTTGCTTTTTTTTTAAATATAATTTTTTTATTTTCGGGAATAATACCTTCTGGAAAAGGGCATTTAGAATTTTGGTTATTCGGGATTTTGGTCGTTCGGGAAAACGTCCGAGAAACATTTTAATATTTTGTCTGATCCTTTTTTTCACGCTGATACCGCTGAATAGATCTGACTTTATACTACAGTATGATGAAAAGAAAATCGATCAAGTTGATGAACTTGATCGATTAAAAGAACTTGAACTACGATTAAAATCGTTATTTTTATATGTAAATACCACACGGTTAAATAGCGTAACGACAAAAATAACAATTTTTAAATTTTAAGATATCTTTTTATTTTAATTATTTCATAATGTTTTCTTGTATTACTTTGGTTTCTTTTTTTTTAATTAGAGAGAAAAAACACATTAATAAACTAATTATTTCTGAGTTTATTTATTTATCATGTTTAAACCACGACTGAATTTTGTAATGAAAAATCACAACCGATGTGGGAGATAAATAATAACCTTCAAATAATATTCATGACTGGACGATGGATACAGTTCAATGAAGTTTCCGGTAAATCTGCAATGAAATTGCGGATGGCTATTTTTTCCCTTTCTTTTTTTTTTGTTATAAATATAATGTTTTCCTTTTTATTGTTTAATCCATTGTTTGTTTAGTTATGGTAAATCTAATGAAAATCTGTGAATGAACTGAAAAAAATCAATTGTTTATTGGAAGGGTACTCATGAATGAATTAAAGAAAAAAAAGTATATCAGATTATAATGTAATGAGCGCGTTGACCTATTTTCCTTTTTTTCATCAAATTTTTCCATTGAATTTTCAAGGTCCTCTTTTAAAGTGATAGGCGTAAATTAAATTTTTATTAATATTATTATTAAATAAAATAAATTTAATATTAAGTTTCTTAATAAGGAAATTTTAATGGAATAAATTAAAAATTAAAAATTTACTAAATAAGTAATACATAAAAATTACACATATATCTATATATATTTTAGGCTTATTTAGTATTATCTAGTTTTTTAATGAATGCTATTTTTTAAATGAAAAACGGTCACTTCAAAGAAAAATAGTAATAATACATCTATAGCAACCGGTCATTAGAAATGTTTTTGTGCAATACAACACATCTTTGACGTACAATGATAAACCAAATGCTTTCATTGCCATTTTTAATGAATTACCTACCTTTTAAAAGATCTTCCTAATCCTTTTTATTTTAAATAAAAGTATAAATATTCTTTTTTTACAGAACCAATACTACTCTGCCGATGTATTTTTAAATTATACATCTGAATATTAATTAAAAAATAAAACTACTTATATAACAAATTACATCCCACCAGTAAAATAAAATAATATATTCAAAATTGTAATCCTCTTTTCTACTTACTGATTTTTAATTATCCTCATTTATTAGTTTTCCAGAAATATATACTTTATTTATAAAATTTTAAAACTATAGAAATATGTGAATGTTTACCATCTCAGTCGTTAATCTTATATATTAAAAAAATTGGGCTGAAACTTATTTCCAGTCCGTCTGGGCGTTCTAATGGACCGAACGGGCTGATTTCTTTTTTATTCTTCTTGAAATTATCTAAAGAAATTATAAACTTTTTTGGCATTGTAATTTATCTTGGTGAATTTTTATTACCAGTTTTTTTCCTATAACCCGAATCAACTTATCATCAATAAAATACTTATCATTATCCGTTCAGATTTAGATTTCCGTAAATTTTTCTGAGTATATGTTTGAGTAAATGAGTAAATAGGGTGTTTATTTTACGAATGTCACTTAATAATTAAAGATATAAATAATAGTTTAAGTTGTGGATCTAAAACGATTTTTTTAATCAATCTGACATATTTATCCCTTTTCAACGTAATATCTAGCAACACTTTCTCATTTCTGTAATAGATTATTTTTACTTGCTAAATTCAACAAAATCTTTGTTTTGATATCGGAGCCAATTTCGAACATTTTTAAGTTGATAATGCCATTAAATTTCTTACGTCATAGCATCATCTTGAGTAGACAAGACAAGTGGAAATCCGATAGTTTTAATTAAGGAGTGCATGTGTCGTGAAGTAGTACTTCTAGATGCAGTTTGTCAGAGGTTTCTAGAGTAATCTAACTTCTTTGTTTTTCCTGTTTAGCCTCCGGGAATTACCGTTCAGGTATTACTTCAGAGAATGAATGAGGATGATATGTATGAGTGTAAATGAAGTGTAGTCTTGTACAGTCTCACTTCGACCATTCTTGAGATGTGTGGTTAATTAAAACCCAACCACCAAAGAACATCGATATCCATGATATAGTATTCAAATTCGAATAAAAATAACTGACTTTACTAAGACTTGAACGCTGGAACTCTCGACTTCCAAATCAGAGAGTTATCTAATTGTGCATTATAGTGAAGCAAAATAATGCCTTTGTTCTGAGATCCAATGTTTTTTTCAGTACGGTAGGCTTTACTTTGTTGATAAGCATGGCACAGTAGTAGGCATTGTTTTTCTTCGCTAATATTCTTCAAAATCGATAAAAACCGAGCATTTTGTATCCCAAAAAAATTTAATTATGAATTTTTCTGCTGACGGTCGGGTTTGATATCTAAATTCGTCTACTTCCACTCTATGCTTATATTTTATGATGATGAAGTTTGATTTCGGTTCATCCATTTCTCATCACAGATTGAAATACTGTTCAAAAAAACATCACCATTCTGATGATTTTGTTTTTCAGTTTGTACACATGCGAAGTCTTCTCTCCTTATCTGTCTCCTTGATCTGTCAATTCTTTTGGAATCCATCTTGCTCTTGTTTTAAGTACATGAGCTTGTTGGTGATAATGTTATGAACGTTACTGACACTTACTTGTAATTTCTCAGCTAAAATCTCAACTGTTCAACCGTAATCCGTCAGTCTTTGTGGATGAGAGTTCTAAGGTTCAACTCCTAGTAAAGGTTAATTTTATACCGATTTGAATACTATATCGTGGATACTAGTGTTCTTCGGCGGTTGGGTTTCAATTAATCATACATCTCAGGAATGGTCGACCTGAGATTGTACAAGACTGCACTTCATTTACATTCATACATATAACATCCTCTGAAGTAATACCTTGCGGTGGTTCCGGAGGCTAAACAAAAAGAGAAAAAGGATGTGAGAATCTATCCGAATTCGAAGCGCTGAAGTTAAAACTTTAATCGGACATCCAGAAAGGAGCTCATCAGTCTCTGAATTTTGACGTTTTTAAATATTTCTACCCACTTGTAAAACTTTTGCGGTTCGTACAACTTTTCCCGTATTGTTTGGTCATACGAGAGTAAATGTTAACCAGTTTTTTCATCTTCAACCAATCGGGTTGGTCTAGTGGTTAACGCGTCTTCCCAAATCAGCTGATTTGGAAAGTCGAGAGTTACAGCGTTCAAGTCCTAGTAAAGCCAGTTACTTTTACACGGATTTGAATACTAGATCGTGGATACCGGTGTTCTTTGGTGGTTGGGTTTCAATTAACCACACATCTCAGGAACGGTCGAACTGAGAATGTACAAGACTACACTTCATTTACACTCATATATATCATCCTCATTCATCTTCTGAAGAATTATCTAAACGGTAGTTACCGGAGGCTAAACAGGAAAAGAGAGAGAGAGTTTTTTATCTTCGGAAAACAAAAAACGGATCGCTACATGCTTTTCAATGGATTCAAAAATTTTAAAAGGGGCATTGTAAAATGAGATTTTGAGGTTTTAAATGATCAATTTTATTCAAAAAACATAAAAATTATCATGGAATTATCAACTTACTGCCCTAAAAATATGCGAATTTGAAGCGCTAATCTTCTTACCTATTATTTTGCCTCCAAAACTATTTCTTACTTTAATCATAGAACGACCCTTCGTATATATATAACATTTTAATTGTTAGTATATTATAATTAAATTTTGAATTACAACAATTAGTAAAAAAAATTCTAATTAAAGTAATTAAAATTTGATAAACAAAACTTTTGTTTTTTTTTGCTTTTTTTACTTTATTATATCATTATTCTTATTATTCAACAAATTATGTCAAGAACAAAACGTGAAATGAATATTTGAATTTAGAATATCTCGAATCAGAATAATTGTTTCTCTTCTTTTTTTTAACAATTACACGTTTTAATAGAAGTAATGATTTAATAATATTCTATGCCGGACAAATGATAAAATAATCTAATTGCTATAAGTTATTATAAATTATTAAAATAACCTTGGTTCCTGGGAATAAACGTTAAGTCAGAACATCATTTTATTTAGATAGTATATATAGATTTATTTTACCATGAATTTTTATCTAGAACTAACTAATTATATTATCTTCTTTTATTTATTCTTCTTTTCTTGTTATTTGTTTATTATTTTCTTTTATTCTTCTTACTATAGAATAGTATAATTATCAATCACCTTGAACTAACGTACAAAAAAAAGATGAAATCCAAGAAAGATTCATTACTTTTTCATCGTTCCCTACAGGTCGTAGTTTTTTTTTATCTCTTTGTAAATAGGTTGATCAATCTGTATAAGCTAAATAAAATTACCACAATGGAAAAATAAAACAACGAACAAATGTTAGAAGTAGTAATTACTTTTTCATAACATATAAAGATATTTGTTTTCAATACGTGGTAAGTTACTGTATTCCTATTATACTTCATTCAGGTTATATTTGCAGTAATATCAATTAGTATAGTGGTGAAAATAGTCTACTACTAGCATTGTATGCTGTACATCTGTATCATCTATAATAATTGGGCTGACATATAAATTCACACTTTTATCTTAATTTACAGATTATTTCTGGAGGTAGGTATACATTTCAGAAATCAATTCAGGATTTGAAAATACTATTAAAAAAAAGCCGATATAAAAAAATAATATAAAATTTTGTAAAGATCATATTTCGCTTTTTTATCTGTCAGTTGTGTATGTGTTTTGCCCGTGCACGCGCGTGCATGATCATAAATCTAGATTGAGTTTAATATCTTTTTTTCATGATAACATTCCATTTAAAAAACTGAAAAAAAAGTCAACTCATCGATATGTTTTTTCCATTCATTCGTCCTCCTCCCAGAAGAACAGTAGAATCGATTTTATCAAAATTTGATAAGAATCAGCTTTGGTATTTCATTACTTTTGGTTATAAAAAAAAAAATTGACTCCATACAAAGAAAAAAAAAGATATTTTATTTAGCGTATATGAAAATTATTTTCTGGTTTTATAGCCTCACATGTTTATAGAATTAAATAAAATGTCTCACGATAAGTAGCGTGTTTACTCGCGAAAATCAAGAATTGTTTTTATCAATATTTTTATCTAAAAGTAGATGCGTAATTTATGCAAGAAAACCATTTTACATTGGTTTGCAGTGAAGTAAGAAAATTATATTTATTTGACTGAATATTTCGTACATGACTGTTCAAAAAGGAGTGTAATATATTTAGGGTTTTTATATGTGTGTTTGTTCCACCGTAGCAGTTCAACGGCTGAACCGATTTAGATGTATGACCCCGCGTTGGAATCCTTACGTTACTGGCAGTATCACAGGTGTATATATATATATGCTTAAATTTAAAAAAAATTAAAAATAAATTATATTGTACACATAAAAATACTATAAACAAAACTGTTTACAACGCTTTATAAACACTTTCACGCTCTTTAATTATCCTATATTAAACAGTAATGTTTTTTTAATTTGTAATATTTATCTTTTTTTTAAAAATTCAGGTACATGATTTACGGGAGTAAATACAGTAATAATGATTTTTAATAAAACGAATGTTAACTTTATTACTTTTTGTCATATTGTTTTCATAACATACGATTTTTCTGCGAACAAAAAAAAAACAGTTAAATATGCTACAGCTTTTTGCAATTATTTTTTTTAATTTTCCGTCCTAAAATCAGTAAGAAATAAATAATTTTATTATCACTGTAATTTTACTGTATTAATGTCCTTTACCATTATTTCCAGAACACCAAATAATTTTAATTGATGGTTTTCAAAGAGGTACTTCTGGTTTATCTCCCATGTTTTTTTTTTTGTAATTCTTTTTCTGCAAAAAAAATTAATTAAACGGACTGAAAGAGGGTATCAAAGATTTAATCATATTACTTATTAAGTTGTTGTATTTCAAATTAAAATGACTTAATCTGTACATTTTCACTAGTGACATTTACCACGAAGAAGAGTAAAGAAGAGTATGTTGTCCAATGAGCCCACCGGTTCAATCGGACAGCATTCTCATTCGTAACGCAGACATCGGTACGATAACTAAGGTTATATCTAAATTATCGATTGATCTGGCACGTCAGAGAGAAGAGGAGGCAACTGATTGCTAAACTTACACGAATATCCTGATTCCTTGGTAGACGGTCTCATTTGTTCTTGACGAATAAATTGTTGATGTATAAGGTTTTCCCAAAACCAATATGGAGGTATTATGCAAAGGTATGGGTACTACTTATAATAGTAACGTTGAAATCATCTAACGGTTTGAAAACAAGATGCTCAGGATGGTATTAGAGGCTTCACGGTTCACTAGGAAAGATGAGGGGCACGGGTATTTTCGGATACCACATGTTCGTTAGGAGGTAGGAGGACCAGTCGGGACTAAATATCTAAGCCGGATAAGCATGTGAATCATCTGGTGTTGAATTTACTTGACAAAGGTTAGGCGGTAAGACGATTATGCAGGGTACATCTCGTTTATCTTTGAAGGCATGGATGATTATTGGTGTACATCCTGACTTCCGTAGCAGAGGACACTCGCCTTGTGATGATCCCGGTCGCCACACCACCCCCTCCGTTCCTATCCATGATGGGCTTTACCGGAGATCGTCTTTTAGACTCTCTAAACCTTGATAACACAACACAGTCATCAGTTTGGCCTCTGTCAGGATGCTATCGATGCAAATGCCTCTGTAGAAATTTCCATCAGTGACTTTACACAATCGTCGTCGTCACAATCGGCCGTCTTCATATGGCCTCTTCCAATCACGACCATCTACCGTAACTTACAATCTCCAACTATAAAATTAATCGATTCGCAGAAGCGCGTTCCCCGCGCCTTTCTCTAACACCAAAGGTTTCACACAAAAACTCTTCCTATATTTAACCGTTGACTATGCGCTCAGATCATTACTTGATTCAGTCATTAAACACCAAAAATATTATCCTCATTGGAACGTATGACTTTGGCATACATTAGTTATTAAAGTTAGTTTAAACTTAATGAACCTTACTGGAATTTGACTATGTTGAAGCTGGTGGTTGACTCTGAGGCGGCGGTGTGATTTCCTGCTGAGAATTTGATGTCTACTTTTTTGGTGACCTTATTGTTTTTATCTGCGTTTATTTGACTTTAATATTTGTGATTTTACTTGGATGACTTCAACGTGTTATGGCTTTTTTTATTATTATTTCCTTTATCTGGCATTATTGTCTGTTATCTTTATTTTATTAACTGATTGCTTCGTTTGTGTCATGAGAGGTGATATATATTATTAATATTGTGTTTGAGGTGGATTACCTTCGGGTAGTCTCCTGACACGTTACTCAGCCAAAAAATTTACTTATGGTGGCAATCGCTTTGGCGACCGATTGTAAAAGTAAATTCCTCAAAAAAAAAAATCTTGCTGATTTACTGCCTACCGTATTAAAAGCCACCATTTTGAAACGAAAAGTTTTGAATATTATAAATTAAATTATTGTTTCTAACAGTAACAGACCGTAATATAAAATTTCATAAAAATTGTAAAACACGGTTCACCGTAACTCCATAAAAAACATACAAATAGAAGAAATGCCAAAAGGTCGAGTTACAATATCTCTTTTCGTTCGGTCGATATTATTTTTATTCAGTAAAATATAAACAATTGTTTATTATTATTACTATTATTCTAATTGTTCGTGTAATATAAATTTAGATAAATCTATTAAAATCAAAGGATAATAACTATTTTAATTTTTTAAAAAAGATGACTTTGTCACGTTTTTTGATAATGATCTATAATACAATATGAATTACGATAAAGAAGAATATTATGAAGTAAAAATAAATAAATATTAGCAATAAAACATAAAAGCCGAGATTAAAAACTGAAAGTTAAATCGATTATTCTTATTTTTTTTAGTTACAAAAAGTGGTTAAATTTACTTTTTATTTATCTATTTTTGATTTTAAGATAAATTATATATAGATCACGATTATTAATTTATGTATTTTCTTTTGTAATTTAATTTATCATCTTGTTATGTATTTTTATTTATTATAATTACATCATGAATAAATTAAAATAACGGAAGAAATTGTGGGAAAATTTTTATATAATTTGTCATAATTTTGAAAACAAAGGATGACCTAATCTTTTTCTTTGATTAAATGTGATAAGTCATCTAAAATGAAGAAATAAAATAAAATCTTATTTATCTATTTTGTTGTTAAATAAAATAAATAATTTTAATAAAGAAAAGTTAGTTTTAATAAGTAGGAAATTAAAAAAAAAGAGTAAAATTACATTGGAATAAATGTAAGTAGAATTTTTCTTATCAATTTAATTTTTTTTATACGTTTTACGAATGTAAAAAAAAATTAGCAATTCATAGGGATAAGTCTGATTCAAGGTACCAGATGGAATTGTGTGTTACAGCTCAGAATCAGTAATCTCAACCAAATCGAAATTTAATGCTTAGGAAAACAAAACGATTGAAAAATCTGTTAAGCTTTTTCTGATAGAAGAATATCACAGAAACATTTACAATATATATTTACATAAAGAGGTATAGATATATACCCTTATACCCTATAGCCTATTTCCTATAGATACCCTATTTCGTAGGCAACGTTACAAATAATACGGAAAATCTTTTATTAAAATGATTGGTATGAGTAATTTTATTTTAACGTAAATTTTTTATACGTATTATTATTATTATTATATTTTTTTTATTGTAGCTGCATTTTCAACTAGCTTTTCTTGGAGATTCTTTATGTTGTGTAAACGAAAACCTTAATATTATTTATTCTGTACTTAGTACATGTCACTCATAATGTACTGAATTTTTATCGATTAAGTATTAAAATATTGTGGAATATTTAAAATTAAATTTTAATCACAAAATGAAATTTTCGATCATCCCACAGTCTGACCACGTACGGTACCTAGGGCCACCTTGATCGTCTTTTGACGTGGAAGTATCACGTAAAAGAAAAAAAGGAAACGGTTAAATACGACGTATAAAGAAGCTTTATTGGTTGTTAGGTAGGAATTTCCACTTGTTTGTCCAACAAACTATTAATTTATAAGGTAATTCCAAAACCTATTTGGACGTATAGTATACAGCTATACGGTAGGACGAGAAAAAGTAACATTGAGATTATAAAACGTTTCGAGAATAAGCTGGCAAAATCCATTGCAGCGACACCGTGGTTTTGCACGGGACAAAGAAATTCACGACTACTTAGAATTATTTTGTGCTTGCAAAGAGGTCAAACGGTTCGGTTTAAATTATGAACAACGGTTAGATAATCATCATCGGAACTTTCTACCAATTAATCTTCCAGAAAATAGTGAGGATGTCCGATGACTGAAAACCCTAAATATGCTAGACTTGGGGGAATATGAGCTTAAGAGCCAAAAAATTAAAAAAATTAAAATAAAAAATAAACGAAGTATTACAATTTTTAGAGGTGAAGAATAAATTTTAAGAAAAATATTTATAAAAATGTTTATACAAAGATTAAGCTTAAAAAATTTGGTTATGTAAAGTTTTCTCTAAATCTAACACCCTGTCTAAGAAAGGATGAAATAAAAAAAATAAAATTTTCAAAAAACGTTTCTGCGGTTCAAGTCCGAGGTTTATCATTTTGGAAAATCGTAAAATTTTTTGGTAGCCCTATATATGATAAATAAAATATCAAAGATTATTTTAAAAATATTAAAACCGAAGGGGGATAGAATAAAAAAAATTTCCATTTTAAGAGAGAGTTAATTTTATGAAAAACGGTTTTTGGGTTATTTGTACTCGTATATGCAATATAGGTAATAAATTTCCCAAAGGTTTTTCTAAATCAAAATGAAAAAAAATCGAAATTGTTTTTTTCTCGATAACCCTCCAATTCCCTTTAAGGAATTTTGAAAAACATATTAATAAGATCTACGCCCTATATATATAAATATTTGATCTAAAAGTGAAAAAAATCATTTCCGTTAATCCTGAGATATAAGACCAAAAGACATGCAACATACATACGTACGTATGTATGTTTGGTATAGTTGAACTAGTTGGACCCTAAAACGTAAAGATTTGAAAAAAACCGGAAACCAATTTTTGACATGATCACCATACTTTTCCCTTTAATGTAGCTAGTAATGTAGCTAGCTAAAGTAATAAACATTTGTAATTTTACATCTTTTAGATTTAATGAAATATGGTGTTGTACATTTTTTGATGATCCACGTGTGTAGTAAGTAATTGTTATTTATGTTTTAAATTTTTTACTGTCATTGACAACCTTCCTGTTCCTAAATAGACCTTCCTGTTTCTATTAATAATAATATGGTTTAATTCATTTTTAATCGATTTTATTTTCTCTTAAAACATACATTATCTTTATAAATAATTTCATAGTGTCGAAAGTAAATATTTAATTATGATATATTGTTGTATTCCTAGTACACTTAGTAAGTACCGTATGAAGTACCGTATTAAAGCAAAATGAGTATCGTAGTAAAGTCATTTTTTATTATTTCCCAATTATCACGCCTTATTTAACAAGTTATTAGTCAAATGACCTAGAGACAAGGAAAACCTATAGAAAATTGTTGAATCATTGTGATAATTAGTGTTTATTTTTTTCTATTTGTGCGATTTTTTGTTTTAATTCTAGATCCACAAATTATTTTATAATTTCAAGTGAAAGTTTCGCCAACATTAACAAGTGCTTAATTTCATGTTTTTTATTTTTTGTTTCAAAACATACTATGTATTTTGAAACAGAAAAAATTGTTAAGAAAAGAAAAAACAGCAGCCTTATGTATTCATCCTTGCTTATCGGTTGGTATGGCAGTTAACCTGGTAAACATTTATTAGTTTTTAAGATTGTTCTGAGATGGTCTGATAAAAAAACGGTGTTATTTTAATAGCTGATTTTCGAAGTCGAGAGTTCTAAGGTTCGAGTCCTTGTAAAGTCAGTTGCTTTTATATGGATTTGAATACTAGACTGTGGATACCGGTGTACGTTGGTGGATGGGTTTCAATTAACCACATTGGGAAGGCAGTGGCAAACCACCCGTAATACCTACCAGGAAAATTCCAATGACAAAAATATCAACGCCTATGGAATCGCCAAGGGTCAATCACGACTGAATGGCTAAATTTGACTTTGATATATATATATATATATGTGTGTGTGTGTGTGTGTGTGTGCATTATTTTCCTTAAAAATTTATAATATTAATAAATAATCTAGCCTAAACAGTAAGAAAAATGATAGATTCATAAGCCGCCAGGTATTATAATATTAATTTCAAGAGAAGTATAGAGAGAGAATCTTTCATTTTTTCTCAATTTCTTTGATTTTTATATTTTTTTAGTTATTAAAAAATACTTTTGCAATTTGTGAATTCAAATTTTTTTTAATAAGTTATAGTTTGGTTTTAAGGAGGTTAAAGTAATTAAATTGTTCTACCTACTAATTTGTTTACCTACTTTGCTGTCAATGAACTAATAATTAATAGGAAATAAAAAGTTTCTGGATTGCTTATAGACATAAAAAAGCGTTTGATAATAAATAAAATTTGATTAATCAGGTTGTTGAGAGCTAAAATAAGTGATATGTTACTGTGTCTATATATATATACTTTATATGTATATTGGATCTAGTGTATGTAGATGTGTTATTCTCATACAACGTATGTCACCTCTTGGGACTTTCTCAAAAAGACTCAACGAGTTTTTAAAATAAAAATACGAGTTAACAGACAATTATTTGGCTTCAAATATTATGTATCTGGTAAATTTACATTTGGAATATTAAATATATCTTATCCGTCTGTTTATATTTATAAATGTGCAATTTTTGTTAAAAATAATGCTCAGATGTCAAAAAATGTCAATATCCACTTTATCAATCCAGACAACTTAACTGTTTTCATATAACTCAAATACAATGCTTCGGTTTACGATAAAGTATCATATTATGCTTCCACTGATATTTTTAATAAATTTCCGAACCGTTTAAAAACTCCCGAACCGATTTATTAATTGGTGGGAATAAATAAATTAATTAATTTTAAGCATAAAATACAATTATAAAAATTTCTTTTACGGAAACAATATTTTGATTGATTTTGCAAATCGCACTCCCACCCTAAAAAAATGCTCTAAGCTTGTGGCTAAGTGGGCATACTCTGTCAGTAGTACCTGCTGTTACCCCAACGAGCGCTAGTGTCGGAGTCTGCCAACTTGGAATTTCCCATTTTCGCTGTGGGGAATTCCCTTTTTCCTCGTTCTCTTGGACCGGGAAATTTTAAATTCCACAGGGTAGCCAACCAAATTATTTTTTACACCTTAAGTATTAATTATTTATACTGTTTATTTAGTCAATATTTCAAAGGTTGGTAGCAGCTGTTGACGTACAGCTGTTGTAATCATCTGATATGTTGTGACTTCACAGGTGAGCGAAAGAATTAAGTAAATAATATTTAAAGTGTGAAAATTAACTCGGTCTGGCTGGGTCTCGAACTCGATCGCCCGGTCGACACGGTACCTGGTGCGTTAGGCCTCGCGGCTTCACCAGTGTGCCGACCGTACAAGCGAAACTTGTTCTATGTGAATTGTGAAATTATATTAGTTTAGTTAGTGCCGACCGTCGCCGTTGTACCCCCACACCTGTATGAATTAATTTAAGGTGTGCGCGCGCGCTTTAGTTAGAATCATTGAGTTAAATAAACGAAAAAATTATAAATATTTTAAATTAAGTTGTGTGTGTAAGCCATGCATCAGAAACAACTCACAGTTTTAGGAGTTTCCAGGAACGCAGCTGTAGCCGCGTGACGGGCAAGTTCTACAACTGTGTTGTCAGCTTCTTCATTTAATGATAGTTTCCTTCTCTTTTTAGAAGAAACAGTTTTTCTTTTAATACTTTTCTTGAAGTTTGGCTTTACTTTCTTTTGATTTAAAATTCGTTTTTATTTCAGATGATGACAAAAAAGCACTAATTTATGATCAATTTAGATCATAAAGATTTAAAATGAAAAAACAAATCCTTACAGCAGAGAATTATTTAGATTTATTAAAGGTTGAAGAAATTAAAGAAATTTTGTTTTAATTAAAAAATTTTAATTAATTTATTAAGCATATTTGTGCTAAATATATAAATTTACTATTCACGTAGTAACCTACATTATTTTAATTTTTTTTTCAAATTTTTTAGATGGAATTATACTTTCTACCTTAGAGTTAAACTTAGCAGGATGGTTTATATTTTAAAATATAGGCTAATGATAGAAAGTTTGTATAAGATTAATACATCTCTATTAAGATAATTATATTTTGAGTTAGAAAGTTAATGTGCTCAAAAAAAAGTGTTACTATCAATTAAAATGTGATTTCATCGGGTTCTATACCTTTTTTTTAATAAAAAACATTATTTTCATTCGCAGAGTACAGATTTAACAGTAATTTACATACATATTGCATTTTTTTAGTGAGCGGAAAGGATAATTAATAGATTATCTGATACACAAAACAAGTCTTAAATTTTCTGTATATATATTTTTTTATTCAAAATTTTAACAGCTCAAATTTCGGAGGTTTTTTTTTTGGTTAATCAAATTATAGTTGTATCTATAATATGGATATATGTAATCGTAAATTAATATTTACCAAATTATTACGCAAAATCTAATTTGTGCCAGCTATTTAATATTCATCTGTAATATTATTTTAAAGTAGTATTAATGTCAAATATATTTAGTGTATGTCGTAACATGTTAAACGCTGCTTTCCTTCATCATAAGTAAATAAAACATCAATAAACCCACAACACTATTATACATAGCATTTGTTGTTTAAATATACAATTCAAATTAATATACCTATCGCACATATTAGTTTTCGTAAATTTGTCTCCTCTTGATAGTAAACTCTCCCTAAAATAAACAAAGAGGAATGTACAAGGACATATTATTTAGAATGAGAAAGAAAAACAGTATTAATTCATCTACGTAGGTTTGATTATTAAATATTTAGTACTACCCACTCTTGTAAACAAATAGAAAATAAAAGTGCGTTCTCATAATGTACCGAATGAGTTGTATAATAAATGTATTGTTCATATATACTAAATTTCTTTTTTAATATTCTTCGGCCATTTTATTACAAGTTTATTCAAATTTCGTTACGCGTAATGACCTCAGTCGTTCTATAATACGGATTGAATTCAATATCATTGAAGTTAACCGTATTTCATTTTGCCCTTGAGTAATATTTTCTTCCAGTTAGTAAATTATTGAATGAAAAAAATTTGATGTGTGATCAGATTTAAAAAAAAATTATACTTTTTCCGTCAATTTCATAAGATTATAAGTTTATGCTATAGTTCAGAATAAATGTCAGGGCGTTTCATAATGTTTTTCAGAGTTTCGAAAATTCATTAACAAAAAACTATTTCATTCATTAGAATAAAACAAATACTGTACGAAAGAGTACTTGAAATAGTTCTTTCCACATATACTAGGCAACTGCCTAGTATATGTGGACCATTTGCTCGCTAGGCGTCGACAGTAGAGAAAATGGCTGCCACGGGAAGCGAGAAGTCGTTTTCCGTGTTAGAATTTCACTTGTCAAAGTCAGTAATTTCTGTGCAACGTGCATTTCGGTTGAAATTTCATAAGGAGCCACCAAGTGACAATTCAATTCGTGCACGGTATAAACAATTCAGTGAAACCAGTTGCTTGTGCAAGCGAAAATCAACCGGTCGTCCGTCAACCTCAGAAGTCAATACCGAATGTGTGCGTGCAAGTTTCATTCGCAGCCCGCCAAAATCGACTGCGGCTGTAGGCAGAGAATCACAAATTCCGAAAACAACAGTGTGGAGAGTTCTCCGTAAACGTTTATTATGCAAACCGTACCGTCTTCAATTAATCCAGAGTTTTTCGGATGGAGACAAAACACGTAGGCTCGATTTTTGTTTACAGTTACAGGAAAAGATGTTGTTAGATGAAGGTTTTCTAAACAAGATAATTTTCAGCGATGAAGCTACTTTCCATATTAGCGGCAAAGTAAACCGTCGTAACGTGCGAGTTTGGGAAACAGAAAACCCACACGCTTATGTGGAACGCATTCGGGATTCTCCGAAAGTAAACGTTTTTTGTGCGATCTGTCGTGAGGCAGTGTATGGGTCGTTCTTTTTTATGGAAACGACAGTAACCGGCATGATATAACTGGATATGTTACAATTATGGCTTACGCCTCAGCTACTCAACGACTTCATTTTCCAGCAAGATGGTTGTCCTGCCCGTTTTCATAACGAGGTTCGACAGTACCTTAACACAACATTACCTCAGCGCTGCATAGGACGTGCGTCTGAAGAAGACCAACGCATTATGCTGTGGCCACCAAGATCATCAGACCTCACGCCATGTGATTTCTTTCTCTGGGGTTACGTGAAAGATAAGGTGTTTAACTCACCAATGCCGCACGATATCGCTGGGCTAAAGGATCGCATAATCAATGCAATCAACTCTATCGAAAATGACATGTTAGAACGAGTTTGGCAAGAGCTAGACTTTCGTGTTGACGTGTGCCGTGTCACCAGAGAAGCATATATTGAACATTTATAGATTTTAACAAAATCTGTTTGAGTCCCTGCATCACCTCGTACAACTTTCATTTAGGTAAGTGAAATACTTTTTTTGTACTGAATTTTTGTAACTCCTAAGAACATTATGAAAGCCCTGTATAATACATTTACAAAATTTAGACTTTCCTCGTTTTTTTTTTTTAACTCAGGGGATTGTGAAACGCTATTCATGTATGTATTATATTGTATTGTTGTGTATCTATTTGGGTTGATAATTTTTGGATTGGTTGGAAAAAATATCTTTAAATTTGACGCAGTGATATCTACTACATAGTGGGGTTTGGTGAGAAATGTGGATAAATTGATTTAATTAAGAATTTCTACTTGTTTGTTTTTTTTTCATTTTGAAATATTAAATTAAGGTGGATAAGCTTTTTTTTTAATATAATTTATGTTTTAATTTACTTATTAAATAATGTGGATAATCCTTATGAATGCTTCATTAATGTTTGGTGAGTAATGCATAGTTAAAAATAGTCCTGAAATAATTTGAATTATTAAGCATGTAACTAGGAGTGTACCAAAATTTCATCACAGAGAAATATTAGAGGGTGTTGGTAGATATTCCTCTCTCTCTCTCTATATATATATATATATTGTACCTATAAAAACAAGATGTCCTGACTAGCAAGATCAACGACTCAAAAATTACTGAAAATAAATTGATGAAAATTTGTTTATATGTTCTTCTTCTAGAGTAAGAGAAAATTTAGAAAGGATTTTTTTGAAGTTCCGAGTTTAAAGGGTTAAAATGGGGTAGCATTAGATTTTAATTTTTTTTTAATTTCTGTGTAACAAATGAAGATATCGACTTAATTTTGGGTATGTGTAATCTTCATGTGAATAATTAATTTCCAGATTTTTTCAAAATTCGACCTTCAAAGGGGATAAACTAAAAACTAGTATGAAAATTTTGAACAGTGATTGCAAATTTTCCCTATTCCCGACTATTATAAACGAGATATTCACTTAATTTTGACATGTGAATACTCTTCAGATAAATATCTAAAAAACGTTTCGGGTTTTTTGAATTTCGATTTTTTAAGGGGAACGACGGTGTACGGCACGGCAGCTCAAACAACACAACCATTGACACTTAAAGTGTGATTGCATCTACCCCCAAAAAAGTTACGTGACCAAAAAAGTATAAAATTAAAAAAAGTTTTTAAATGAGAAATGAAGTACGATCATAGTCGTGTTTGTCGGGTAACGCTAAGAACCGGGCGAAATATATTTTTACCCGTACAAAGGAAGGGTAACCAGCTATAACTACTATTTTTTAAGATGGAGACCAACTATTTTAAAACCCGCATTCTTTTTATATCACTCAAAATTTCGGGTCCTGTACTGACCATACTGTTGCTTTGAAGAAATTACAATATACTGTTTTTTTTAATAAATTGAGCAGGTTTTAATTGTAATTTATCATATAATTCTAACAAGCATGAAGATAATGAACATAATGAGGTTCAGAGGAGCAAAGCTCTCTGTCTCAGAGCCCACTCTTTGCTCGCCCTTCCCGGCTAGTGTGTATATATGTATATATATCTATTTAATAATTTAATATATATCCGTATTATATAATAATATTTAATAATTATTAATAAGTATATATCCGACTACTTTCGAAACCGTTACTTCATCATCAGCGATATCCCAAAAGATGTTAATTCAATTCAAATATATAATTATATTTAAATTAAAATTGTTACGTTCATCATAGTCGGACGTCAAGAAATAAAAAAATAATTTATACGTCAATAAGACTGTAACGAAGTCATGGCCGGAAGATGTTTACGATTATAATAAAAAATAAATGAAACGGTACCAACCTATTAACGATTAATTATTGTATAATTTGGTTATATACGATACTATTATCGAATTTGACCTGTTCGTTTATTAATTTATTGTTATTCAAATATATATGAAAATTTTCTAATAGCGAGCAGAAGTCATACTCGGATCATTTTCCAGAAAAGATTAACAAACCTTTTGCCAGGATTTTGTTTTATTTTGAAATAAAGAGTAATGTAATCAAATTTTTTATGATTAAAATCTTTTTCTCATATGTTTACAGAATTATAACATTATCAACGAATTGTAGAAAATAATAGCTTTACCTATTATGAAGGGATTTTCATGACATTTAATAATATTAATAAAATTAAATTTTTTGTAATATTAACTGATTTAATCATGAATTTAATAGTAAAACTTTTTTCCGAAAAAAAATTATTTTATCCGATTCACTATGTACACGTTTAACATATGAATGGAATTTTGTACTTTATTGTGTCCCTGTAATTATAAAAGAAATTCATAAAAGGATTAAATTATTTTTTTAACTACATGAATGATTTATCTTGATGAAATTCATAATTGTTAAAAATCAGACTAAATGGTGAATTTGTTTGATTCAGTTTTTATAAATAATAATGATTTACACACAGATAAAAGGTTAATGATTTATAAAAAAAAACGTGTACTTGATTAAAAAGTGTTCAAGAAGGATAATTGTGTGTGTGTGTGTGTGTTGTGTGTAAAACTATACTAAATTGTAAGCCTTGAATTTTTGTTATAAATCTAGTTGTTCCTTTTGTTGAATGTCCAATTATTAAAATAAGGTTGCGGTGGCAAGAAAATACGGAATACTGACTACAAAAAAGAAGAATATATATATATAAAAAATGAATTGCCTATTAGATTCAAATAGATAAATAAACAAACAGAATAAGCATACAATAAGAACTTCAAAAAAGATGAAAAAATATATTTCATTTATAATAACAGAAGTACTATCAAGGATAAATTATGAATACAAAACATCTTTACATAAAATTAGTCAGAATTTCAATTCAATTCTATTACAATTGTGAGAATTTAAAGATCAATTTATTTATTGAATAAGGACAAACGAAACAAAAGGTTTCATGGAAATAATATAATGATTAAAATATTGGCTGTATATAGTATTTTTCACATTTATTTTATTTTTCTAATTTTATACACGATAGAAATTATAATTGCCTAACGGAATATTTGTATGCATGTGGCGTATATTAACAGTGATTGTGTGAACATTGGAAATTATCATCAGAGCGTTTTGCTTTTTTTATTTAATTGTTTTTTTTATTTGTTTTTTTTCAGCGTAAATAAAACAAGATTTATTTTATTAGCATGTAAAATAATTGGTAATTAATATAAAACACAGATAATGAATCTGTGGAAGGAATAAGTTCGGTTCAATAAAATATTTAGGTATAATATTAGATAAGATTAAATTTAATAAACATGTGTTTATACTAAGAACGTAGCGAAATATTCAGGACATGTACTTTTGGTGAAGATAAAGAAGAAATTTGATATATGCATAGGATTGGAAACGCTTCATTAGCAAATGTAGGCTGGCAAATATTTTGCCACAAATTACGCCGTAATTTCTGCGTTTTCTTTAAAATTAAGTCATTCTTGGGACCCAAATTAAGCGGTAAATTTAGTGGTATATCATGAAATCTCACCTAAACTAAAAGAAATAGATCCCAAAACTTTGGTGTAAAATAAATTAATTAAAATCTTCCACATTTGTTTATGTAATTGTTAAAACTACAACGTTGATTATACCGATTAAATTACCTAAACAACATTAATTTGTATAAAATTTAGTTGTTCACAAACTTATAATAAAAATTTCTAGCCAGGTATATCCAGAAAAGTTTTATTTATTTATAACTATTTAGTAATTTACCACAGAAATCTTTTGAGAATAGAATTAAATGAAATATAAATTAATTAATTCATGGACTTACCAATTTAATATAATATTTGCGTACACTGTTTGCATTTCTTTGTTTAATTACAAATCTATAAGTACGGTAATTACCTGACACAACAAAAAAAAAAACAACACATAAGTTCTTCAGTAATTTCAGTTTTAATAAATCATTAAAACTGTATTATCTAAGTTAAAACTTTAAATAACTTGTGCAATTGAATTTAACTAGTTGCTTTTCTGAAGACCATTATAGTTATATGTTTATGGTAGAAAGTTGTCTCTGTATATATATAAATATATATAAAACTATTTAGTTTTTATAAAAAAAAAAAATTAAAATAAAAATACTGTAATATATTTATTAAACAAAATTAATTTCGTTCACCAAAAATTTTGTTATTAATTAATACTTAAAAAAAGAAAAAGACCAAATAGATAAAATAAAATGAACTAAAAAATTAAAGACAACCACTATATAAAGGATTACTCCTTTAAAAGGTTTATAGATACGGATTTTTTATTTTTTACAATCCCTCCGCATTGCCTCCTTACAAATGCCCTCCGCATTTATTTTGTACAACTTATTTTTTAGATTTTCTTCAAATTTGGCCAAAATATTTTTATATATGGGACATTAATTATATTTTTTTTAAATTTCGTTAGGGGGTAGGAGATATAACATAAAAAACATTTTCGATTTTCTTCAGAGGCATTTTGGATTATCATTTTTTGATTAACTGTCTAAAAATAGTCTTGTATGGCATTTATTACCGACTAAGCAAAAATCAACAGTCGTAATTTGAAAAAAAAATTCGGAAATATGACTCATTTTTCTTATTTTTAAGCTTTCAAATCACCTTCCGAAATAATATTCTTTCCTAGTGGAAAATTCTATATACTTATACATATAAAACAATGTACACAACAACTAACACACCGGCTTAGTCTAGTGGTTAAACCCATCGCAAAATCAGCTGATTTTTCGAAGTCGAGTGTTCTAAAGTTTGTAAAAGCGGTTGCTTTTAAAGGGATTTGAATGCTAGACTATGGATACCGGTGTTTTTTGGTGATTGGGTTTCAATGAACCACACGTCTCAGGAGTGGTCGGCCTGAGTCTATTCAAGACTACACATTTACCGGTACATTTACAATTACACGCCAGACTGCGAACAGATGCCTTGGCATCTCTGTAGAGTACTGTTGACATCATGTCACTGTGCTGTCACTCTATAATCTGGTATTATATAAGTAAAGAAATATAGAGCCTAAACATATTATTAATAATATAATATTATACTTTAGTTTATATAATGTGCTTGTACTGTAATATATTACATTTAATTCTAATGAACATTTACAACAGATTGCTTAATTTTAATATTGAGTCCTGCATCGTCATATAAATAAATTACGTCATAATAAGTGATGAACAATGATAATACTCATTATTAACCGTTCGTAGATTTAGTGAGAGGTATATTTGTGAATTTGGAGAAGGAAGGAAATAAATATTATAAATTAATTTTATTGATTTCATATTTGACAGGCATGTCTATAATAACGCTACATGTCAAACGAATGAAAAATGAATTTTATTCCTGTTACATGGTTTATTATTTTTAATACAAATAGTTATAATGAAAACTGTATCTATGTCCGGTTATGTGGGAGTTGTACGTATTAAAGAATAATGAATACAGTAATAAAAAACCAATTGAAGAAAGTAGTGTTTGCAGTACGTGATTCTGATTTCCTGTAACTTCGCAGAATATATATTTTTTTTATATAATAATTTTTTCATGTAACTTGCCATATCTTATATTGTTTTTATTATATGACAGAATATTCTAACCGGTTATGATGTATGTTTGTTATATACATTCAAAAAAATAAATCATAAAAAATCAACATCCCAAATGGTAGTTTCATACCAAAAAATAAATCTTAAGGTGGAAATATTTGCTAAATTTTCTTATCATAAAATTTTTGAAACTAGTTTTGAAAAATACTGCTTACCTTTCTTAGCTTCATTCTTTTATCACTTGTTGACGCGTTTCGGAACCACTCCATTGCCAAAACCTATTGTACTGGTCAATTTCTGTTAATCTTTATAAAGCGTTTTGTCAACGCCCCTCCCTTTATTTGGTTCTCTTCTTGTTTATTTATTATTAATGGTTACACTTATACATTTATTTAAACGATAAGTATAACCATTAATAACAAATAAGCAAGAAGAAGGCCAGATAGGCATGACGTCAAATATAAGGAGAGGCGTTGACTAAACGATATATAAAATTAACAGAAATTTAAAGTATCAGTACAATAAGTTTTAACAATAGAGTGGTTCCGAAACCCGTCAACAAGTGATAAAAGAATGAAACTAAAAAAGGCAAGCCGAACTAATTCTCTCCTTTTCTGTTCAGCTGAGAAAGTAATAACAAATTTTGAAAAATATTAAATATTAAGAGTTGACATAGTTCGATCTTTTTTTACGTCAAACGTTTTGTTTTCTAAGGTCCTTTAAAATAATGTGTCACAATCATACAGTTTTCATTAAAATTTTTGAATTGACCCCCGTTGAGACCATGATGGGTCGGGATAGAATTATTTCATACCGGTAAATACATTTTTTCGAGACAGATGCATTCGCGTAATTTCGTTTTCGGTTGAAAGCTATTAAAGAGTAGCCCTATGAACACTACACACACTTGTGTGTTAGGCATCCTAATTAAAGTTACGTATATTATTAATTTACCTAAAAAAGTGATATACTCGTTTATATAACTGTGTCTTGATTCTAAAATGGCCAAACAAAAGAATTTATTGGCCTTTGTACTATTTTAGGTTTCCTTTCTATCACTAAAAAGACCTAACTAAAAGCCAATACCTTCTAACATTTTTTACCACCTTTGGTTAAAAAAAAAAATCAAGGTTGTTTTGCCACACATACATAAGCATACCTGCTTTTGGGAGAGAAGACGCTCGCTAGTTTGTGTGATTTATTTTATTATAAAATATTTTCGAAATTTATAATGCAATATAGAGGTAGTAAATATTACAATATCTGAATCACAATCTAATAATTTATTATTATTATTATTATTTTTTTTTTTTTTTGTAAATTAGGGGAAATGTAACATTTTTAATAATTAATAACAATTATCCAAATAGTAATACAGTATTTTAATACCTTAAGAGTAAAGCAATGATAATGATATGGGACAGAATGGAAAAATAATACGGAATTAAATACTAAGATGTATTTTATATATTAGTTCGGACTTAATATATAAAAGCCGACCTCCGTTGCTATGTAGGTAGCGTCTCGGAATTTCGTGCAGAGGTCCCGGGTTCGAATCCCAGTCGGGCATAGCATCATTACATACGCTACTAATTTCCCCGGGCTAATGACTATAGCTGTTGATGCCCGCTCTTTCATAACAAATATATATATATATGTATAAAATTAAATAATTTTGTTATTTATTTAGTGAAATTATAAAAGATCATTGGAGTTATATAGATATTAAAAATAAATTGGTTAAGACAAGTAAAACCTTTCATAAAAAATGGACTGTTATTAAAAAATAATACATCATATGAAGTCCAAACATAGATTTAAGAAATAATAAAAAAATCTCATATTTAGACAAAGGCCATATATTTAGATAATTTAGGTTTACAATTGATACACGATAGGTTTATGATTAATTTTATTTTTATGAGAAGATATAAAACAATAATCTAGGACGTAGGAATTTTATAAATAAAATATTTATAAACCCGATCGACTAAAGAAAAAAAAGGGTATCTAAGAAAAACAATAATTGCAATTTTATGGATTATGAGGGCAGGGTTGAAAATATTAAATTAATAATCAAATTTTAATTGATTATAGATAATATTCAATCAAAATAATTTAAAATATTTATAAATATTGTTAAATTATACCTTATTTGATAAGATAAAAATCGTTATTATAATAATAGTGATGCATTGTCAATAGATAACAGAGGGATAATGATATAAAAATCTGGGTTAATCGAATTCTGATGGATATTTTTTCCTGCATTTTTTTATGTGATATTATTTAAATTTACTCATCATTTCTATAATTTTTCACTCATCTTATTTTGAACTACATAATTATTTAAATAACCGTACAAAATCTGAGGTTTATAAATATCCCCTGCAATTTTTATCTGGTGAATTATGTTAACGATTTCAAAAATAAAATCAAAATTTCTGACCTTTGTGCAACTTTTGTACAAAACTGTTAATTCAAATTTAGACTAAAAAAAAATTATGATTTTTCTATAAAATATAATTAATATTTTTTTTTTTAATGACTTGCTTTAAGATTACTCGTTCAATAAAAAACTACTTCATTTTATCTGAAATTATTTTATTTGCATTTTACATTGATGGAGAGATTAAGAAGACAGGTTTTTTCCGATAAGTACTTTTTAGTCTTTAAGCTTATTTTGAAGATACCGGCTAATGAATAATGTTTTTGGATCGGTTGACAAGAAACCTTTCTATGTATGTCATATCCAAGATAAACTAGTTCCATAGCTTCCTTAATATTAGCCTAGCATAATTAGAATTACATCTACGTAACCGAAAATAAGAATAAAAAAAAGTTAAGGATTAGGAAAAAATTGATAAATTGTAAGAAAAGAATATCTACCCTTCAAGAAATCAATTCATCTGATAAACGACACGATTCGGAGTTACGCTCAGTTTCTCTTTCAGACACATTTAATCCCTCAAGGTAAAAGGGAATTTTTATTTTAATGAGTAGTGCACGTTTACTATTGAACAATTATGTATTGTGTAATTAATATTCAAAGGAATGGGAAATAATTTGGGAACTGATTCTATAGTTTGAAATAGGAAAAAAGCTCATATAAACATACGTCCGAAAACGCTTTTTATTGAGTTACGGCTAGCGAAAAATTTCGTTCAGATTTTAGTTCACACTGTGAAGTGAGGTCGCACTGAAATTTTTAAGGTGTTATATAAGGAGTAACATTTATGATTTCTTTACTTGAAAGATCGAATAAAATAGGTCCCAGAACTGTTTCTCCCGTAGTATTCATGATATACAACGTAAAACAGAAAAATTCGGTGACGAAAACACCAGTTATTTTTAGGTTTGAAGTACAGTAACTTTGTTAAATGACTAATAAATGCGTAAATTCTACTATCAAAACTTAGAGAATTTAAACTCAGAGAATTTAAGTAAAATTAAAATGTATGATACAAAAAGATTAATTTTTCCTGTAGAAATAAAAACATATTCGAGAATAGGTAAAGAATTCTTGAAGGAACAACCTCGCTTATCCCTAAAATTCTGTAACATTTGTTAGTCATACAGTACTTACAAATATATGAATGTTATTTATATAAGTATAACTATATTATCTAAACATACATGTCGTATATGTTTAAGGTGTACTTTTGTGTAATAAAATATTTTGATTTATGTTCTGAACTCTACATCATTTTATTGTCATGGATATAACATTGTGTTTCTTCAGAGCGAAAAATATATATATAGAAAATGACCGGAATCCTTTGAAATATGCATTTGTAAGGATTAAATGGTAAGATAAAAAATAATTAATGAAGAAATTCAGAGAAGAATCGAACTCATGAAAAGCTAAATAAACTGAAAGCAATGAAAAATGGAAGAAGACCTCACATTTTGATAGAAAAAGGTTTTGAATAATGTTTTGAATGGACCCGTAAAAGGATTTAAAAAAAAAATAAGAGTAGAAAGAAGAAGATGATAAATGACTTGAAAGACTAAAGCAATGAAAGAATGAATAGAAAAGCGAACGCTAGTGTGAGATAAGAGAGAGGAGTTAGTGGACTAGAGAATGTCACTAGGCACCTGTAGAAATCATTTAATATTGTTTTTTACCTTATTATCATTTGTTTGATCCGATTTTTTTTCTGTTTTGATATACTTCTTTATTCCTTCCTCTTCTACGCTATTTGTGTTTTCACAAAATATTTACAATTTCCTATATTTTTAAAATTCTGAATAGTGCCTTCTCCTGTAGTTTTTAATGACTTCACTTTGTGTTAAGTAATACAACGCGAAAAAGTTTGTCTTTAAAAAAATGATACTTTTCGAACCGGTTGATCAGAAAAATAGTATTCTTTACACAATTCGAGTATATTTCATTCCAATTATTTAAAAATATTAATGAACTATTAATATAATATTATTAATGATATTAATGAAATATTAGTGGTAACGCGTCTTCCCAAATCAGCTGATTTGGAGTTCGAGAGTTCTAGCGTTCAAATTCTAGTAAAGTAAGTTATTTTTACACGGATTTGAATACTAGATCGTGGATACAGGTGTTCTTTGGTGGTTGGGTTTCAATTAACCACACATCTCAGGAACGGTCGAACTGAGAACGTACAAGACTACACTTCATTTACACTTATACATATCATCCTCATTCATCCTCTGAAGAATTATCTAAACGGTAGTTACCGGAGGCTAAACAAGAAAAAAAAAAATCAGACCTATAATATCATATGGAAGCGAAACACTCTTCAAACTAAGATCCAACATTTCCTATTCAACAGAGATGCAAAGAATAGAAAGAAGAATTTTAAGAACATGCATAAATAAAAGACGACTTACTGATGGGGAAGAATGGACACTCATACCAAACCAAGAGGTACATAAAGACGTAAAACCAGCTCTAGACTACTTTAGAAAGAAGAAAATCTCCTTCTCTGGGCACATAATAAGAACAGAACCGAACAGGCTTATCAGGAAACCGGTCGAGAAATACTGGAAAATGTCCAAAACACCTATCTGGAAAACCAAAATTAAACAAGACATGCAAGACTATAGAAATCATAATAGAAGATTCACGAAAAAAACTGACAATATTAAAAAAAAAAGTAAAAGAAACAAACTCCAGATTTAAAATTAAAGAAAAAAAAACGAGGGTTTGTTCAGAAGAAATAAATAAAAGCAAGATCTGACAGAATGAAGTATCGGGTAGTAATCAAGAAGAAAAATAAAAAGAAATGACGAATCAGAGTTGACTAAAGCGGACCACTGTGACCTCAAAATCCTCAACAAAAAAAAAAGAAAAGAAGTTCAACACCTTGAACGTGACGTGACCACCGACGTGAACGTCGGGTTTCACCAAATTATGAAACTATATTGTTTACCAAATGAGTTTTTTTTTTTATAAAATTCTATCGTCATATTTTTTTCTTCGGGTTTCAGAAAAATATAAATAAAATCTGAAATTTAGAAAAAAAATCTTTTTTATTTTAAATTACCTTAGATTTATATAATTATTATCTCATTGAAACATGTCCTTCATAAAATTAATATTGACGTAACCTAATGCAAATAAGACTGTTTGTTTTATGTGGGCTGATATTGTGTGAGATATTCATTGTTATTATTTTTTTATTTTTTAAGAAAAATTTTGTGAAGTTTTCTTAGTTTTCTAAACAAAATAATAATTATTGTTAAATTTAAAACAAAAAGGTTTTTGTGTGTGTGTTTTTTTAATGTCATATACATAATATTTTTTTTATATTCAAGGTGATTTATGATTATTCATATATACGTGACATATATGACAGTTATAATTTTGTTGTCGCATTTCTTTTTTTAATTACTTTTGTTGTAATTGTTTTAAAGGCTGTATTATAAGATAAAATTCCCCAAAAAAAGAATTTGTTATGTTTTATGAATATAATCTGTTGTAAATATATTTATTCAATTTAAAAATATTATCGATGAAAATAATATTGATTGTTTACTATATTATCATATTTGGCTTTTATTAAAAAAAAATAAATAATAAAAATAATCTACTGATTTGAATATTATTGTACAAAATTATCACGTAAATTTGGTTTTCACTATTAATTTCTTGTTTGTTATAATAGGTGTATGTTACAGAGAATACAGTTATCGATAGAAATACAATATTTCACCCACAGAGTTTTGTATTTCCCAAAGTTTATTTGGTCCTGTCTTCTTCCTTAATTTTGGTATCCTGTTCTAACCTTCCAAAATTGTTTTATTTATTTTTTTTTTCAGTAAAATATATTATTAGGGTGGAAATAATTCTCAACCTGTACCACAAAAGAAATAAAAACTAAAATTCTGTTTAACTAAAAAAATCTTTTTTAAAATTTTTCTTAATTCAAACAGCTCCAAACACTATCATTAAAGATTTACTAAAATACATTTTATGATCTTAAGAGATCTAATATTTTTATACCGTACTGGTTTTATTTAAAATATTATTACTAGAGACCGGATTATATTTGCATATTAAGCCCGTTCATCGGTTACTGCAAATTTTCCTTAAAAACTAGCGATGATGCATATTTTCGCTATATTTTTCGGGAGGGTACCTTGTTAATATAAATGAAATCTTACGTTAAAATATTTTTCAAAATTTTTTTGAAAGTTTGTAATTTATATATAGAATTATGAAGAAATGTCTACATTTTTATTTTTATTTTAAATGACAGACCCCCGATCTAAAATGCAGAGAAATATTTGAAGATTTTCTTATTTTAGTCTTTATTGAAGGGGGTATTTTTAGAAAAGTTTTTCCTAAAATTTATTCCCCACCTCTAAAATATGTTTTTTGTTCTCATTTAATTTTTATTATTAATAACCGTGAATGTCAAACTATAAGACTTTGCCAGATTTTATTTCATTGGAGAAAAAATTAGGAAGTGGTAAAGTTTATCAAAGGATAAATTTAAACCTGAGAAAAGAGTGAAAAAAAGTAATTATTAAGTGTGAAACTGTAGAAAAAACTTTTATATGCTATGATAAGATCTTTTTGCAATTTTTATTTTAATTTTCATTATTTTTTTTTTAATAATAAAAAAAGGAATACACATTACATTACAAATTGTAGATAATTCTAAATACAGTAGTCAGTCATTTAATTATAAAATAATAAAATTAAAGGAAACCAAACAGGTATATAGTATTAATTTAAATAACTGGGTAGGGTATTTCATACTGGATATTATATTTCATTGTATGGATCTTATAACATAAAATTCACTTAATTGTAATTCTAATCGTGTATAATTTTTCCACAAACGAAGTTTTGTTTCCTGTTTTACAACCAATTACATGTAGGTTAACAATTTCAATTTTGTAATATAAGTACGGTTAATAACGGTAAACTGATGATTAACTATTACACACACACACACACACACACACACACGCGCGCGCGCGCGCGCGCGCATATATATATATATATATATATATATATATGTACACACACAATTAAATACTACGCAATCTTTTCCGGTCAATTTAACATTAAACATATGCAACTACTACATATATTTTAACTTTACAAACTTTACATATAATGCATAAATAAACTCGTGCTTATGTTTATTCTTGGTGTACAGGATAAAGAACTAAAACTTCATTTTTTTCTTCTTACGCAATATCCTTTTTACTATAATATTATGTTAAGAAAATCCCACCTCACGTTTTAAGTTGATGTATAGATGTGTGTCTGCACGCGCGATCGTTTAAAGTATTTCGAAATGTACTTAACTGTTTTTTTTTCGATTCATCCCATCGTTGAGAAGAATAGTATCTTCTCAACACTTCTTTGATATCTTAAGTGTACCATTATGTATTCGTTGAAATAAAATAATACGGGTTTTCTGTTTTATTATGTTTATTGATATATATATATATATATATATATATATATATATATATATATATATATATAAATCTACATTGAAATTAAATCTTTAAAAGTTTGTATACATAAATGATCTTCTCAGAGTTAAAATTAATAATGGTAAAACTCTATAGTCAACTTTTATGTCATACATCAACATGATTCATCAATTACAAATGACAGTATTTTATTTAATCGTCCAAATTTGGTTTATTGAATTAAAAAATTAAACATTAGTTCCCTTATGGGTTGTTAATAGTAGATTACGTATTACGCAATTTCTGATTTTTATTATCGATTTTTATTCTACCTAAATATATCATTATAAGTCCATCATTAAAGTTGTATCATTATTAAAGTACCATTAAAGTTTCGTTGTAAAAACTTTATGCACGATATAAGTTACATTTATTTTTATAAGCATAATTTATAAGCATTCCCTATCAGGCTTAGAGGAAAAATAAAAATTGTTTCCATTTTTCATTTAGACTGAGCTAAATATACTGTTGGCTCAGCACAATAAGCTAGCCGAAATTCAATTGATATTCTGAAAAAGTTACCCATTCAATTCATATACCATAGGTACCGGTTTTTGTATGATGAAAATCATTGCTTTCAGAGAAAGCAACTATAACAAGCGTCTTTTATTATAAACGTGATTTACATGAGTTACAAATAAGAAAAATTAGTAAATTGTTACAATAATAACAATTACTATAAAGCAACAAGTAAATATATTAATTTCTTACATGAAATAATGCTTTTTTTAATGTGAAAATTTTGAATATGTTCAATAAAATTAGGGTTAAAAATGAAGGTTTACATAATTTAGTAATTAGGTTTACTAATAAACTGAATTAAAACATATTAAATTAGTAAAAAAAAATAAATAAATAAATAAACTCAAGGTACAATTTAAAACCTAAAAACAGAGCCTTAATTTGTTCATTTTCGTAAAAAATTTACCAAGATAAAATTGTTTAAAAGTGTTTTTCACACTTTTTTTTTTTTTTGTTTAAAGCAAACATTTTATGCATAATATTCGTTATTTACTTGAAAAATAAGAATTATATGCTTAACAAAAGCTTCTATAAAAATGAAAATTTTTATTTTTATTTTTTCCCGTTTATTTATGACCTGCGTAACCTCTCTTTCTTCTTGTTATAGTATAACATTTTCATTTTCTTGTGTAAAAATAAAAGTAAAAATTAAATTTTATAATATTTTAAATCAGTGTTCCATATTTTGTACAAATTTCTTTATTCTAATAAATAATGAAAAAAATGACAAAATAGCTGTGTTTTTCTTCAATTTTATATTTTTTCCATTTATTTGTTGCAATAACGAAATTATTACAGCATTTGAGTCACTGATTTAAAGTGTTGTAAAACTACAAAGACGAAAAGAATACAGTTTTTAAAAGTTAACCAAGGTAATGAAGTATTACAAATAAAAAACTCCAATTAAATAATAACAAAAACTAAAATTACAAAACTGTGAAATTTAATTCAACTTATAGACAACATATTTTTAATAAGATCAAATGGAGATGCTATATCGTAGGTCCTGAACGGTTACTTTTAGGGAAACATTTTCTAGAAAAAGTCTCAGAATTATTATTTTCAGATGTATTCGAAAATAATACAAAGATTTGTGGTTACCATTTTAATAAATAATTGGCCGCCTTATGGATAAATGGTGGTTTCAAATATTCCAGTAGCGTATGTTTAATTCACTCAAGAATCGAGAAAAAGTTACCTATTTAATATTTATTGTACGGTTTCTAACTTACGAGATCTTAGTAGTGGCATTAAAATGAACGCTCTCTCTCCCCCTCACTCTCTCTCTCTCTCTCTATATATATATATATATATATATATAGATTAGATGAATGCAAATGAAATTATGATAAAACATTAAAAAACTGAACATTACGGAACATCAGAAAATTTAATCGTTCCCTTTTTCCTTCTTTCCTTCTTTTCCTCTTCACATCTTCTTCACTTCCCATTTTCACTTCTTCACGTCTTCCCCCGATTCATTCTTTCCCTTTTCCCTATTTCCTTTTTCCCTTCTTTGCAAAAATTGTTTCTTTTCACGTAACTAATATGTATTCTGAATATGAGTCAAATCGTATCATAAAGACAATTTTTTTAAATATCCCGACTCCAGTGCTACCTAGCGAGTCAATTTTTTGCAAAACTATTTTTTTTTTTACGTAACTAATATATATATTCTGAATATGAGCCAAATCGGTCCATAAATATAATTTTTCCAAATATCTCAACCATAGCCCCACCATGCGGGGTTTTTCTTTTGTAAAAATATTTCTCTTCACGTAACTAATATATATTCTGAATATGAGCCAAATTGGACCATAGATACATTTTTTGAAATATTTCGTCCCCAGCATCACGCAATTACCAGCGGACCAAACGGTCTGGACCAGCGGGTCCAAACTAATTCAGAAACCTTTGCGAGCGTGCGCACATTAACTTATGAAAGTTTCATCGCAATCGGATGAATGGTATAAGAACACATACGGGACAAACAAAAAAAAAAAATTATTTATAACTTTCATTATATATATATATATATATATTAACATTTTAGAGGGTGATTCACCATTTATAACTTAATTTTTTTTTTCAACTTCAATTTCGGTCAAATAATTTTAGTGACCAATATAATCTCTCTCTCTCTCTCTTTCTATATTCTATATATATATATATATATATATATATATTGTTGTGCTACCGATGGTACTGTTTTCTGAAATTACTTACTTTACGTTTATCCTTAAACCTTACATGTTCTGTATAGGATTATTAGTATGTAATTTTTGAGGTACTTCGATGTAGCGCACTCTCTACATGTGATAGTATGTGATCATAGTTTCTTATGGTTTCTGTAAAGGTGTATAATCGATTGTAAATATATTTCGAGACAAAAATAAATTAAGGGGTAAATTTAATGGTTATAAACTGATCTAAACAATAAAAATAAAAAATCGTTTCCAGGATTGTATCTTTAGTAGTGTTCGAGAAATCTTGGGTAAAAGACCAAAAAATGGAGTCGTAAAACAGTAATTTATATTTGGTATTAAATAATTTTTTAAATGGGTAATAAACACATAAAAGATTTAATCATAACATATACATAATTTAATTCTGAGTGAACTAATGTGAATAATATCCACAGAAACTAAATATAGATTAAGAATTTTGAATTTAAAAAAAAAACAAAACTTATCAAAATGTGCCAATTTTAATTAGGGATGTATTACGTATTAAATATTATAACCAAAATTCAGATATTTCTGGATTTAGAGGACCTCAAAAGGTGGAAGCATTGCGAATAAAACCCCAAATAATCCCCATTCCCAAGCAAAAGGCCGGAAATGGGCAGTTTTGAAAATTTTTTGACTAACAGTAGTAGTTTCCCTGTTAGTGTATATTTTATGGTATAAGTAGAATATCCTATATAGCATAATATTTAAATGGAATATAAAATAATAACAAACTACTTTTCAATTTTTTAGGGAATAGGAGGAATTTACAGTAATCTATATATTATCTTTTAATACTCTCCAATTGCAAAATTGCGTTGTTTAACCAAATAAAACAATTCTATTAGTTGTACAAATTATTTATTTATGATCACAAAAAATTACAAGGTTCACCGTAAGGGAAACCATTCCCGGTTCATAGTGCCTATGAGTCGAATTAATAAATAAAAAACTGCACTTGAAGGTAGATGATACGAAGAGGAAATGAAATCAGTTATAGTTAATCATTTACACTGGTAAAATGATTAGTTTTAAAAAGGACATAAACTAAGGACAGTATAATCACGACAGACTATATATTATCACGATGTTTGTATAATTCCGGTATGAATAGTATCTTGTTAGTATTAAAAATCATTACCCAGAATATTACATTAATTTTTTTATTTTTTTTTAGTTTTTAGAATAATTTGTTAAAACCGTTAATACAGATAAACGAGCAGTTAATGATATTTATTATAACTGCTTCCATAATTTTATATTCATTCACACGTAATCTTTCTAAAGATTTTGTAGACGTTTAGTAAACATCCTGATATAACAGCAATTTAATTTCAATAACTAAGCCTAAATTTTTTTTTTTTTGTGTATTGAAAATCGAAAAATTGTCTTATTTAATTTGTTTCAATTCAAAAGTTATAAGATAAAAATTTTGTAGAAATACCACAAAGGACTATATAATTAATAAAGGACTATATATCTTCAAAAAAAAATAATAAATTTATTTCGAATAAATTTTTACAAACTTTCATATTCTTATTCTGTAGAATACCTATAGGAATATCAAAAATTTAGTTTCTGAATTATTAATATAATAATTGCTTATACTTATAAACTACTCAAATTTTATTAATTTAGTGCTTATCCTGTCAAGTATAATTCTATGTTACAAATTTTAAATACTTACGGTGGTGGGTGATGGAACAGGCTGGCTCGATTTGCTTTGACTGACTCGGGTCGTGTCTTAGTATCGGAAGTATCTTAGTAACTTCGGAAGATTTGCTTTGACTGACTAGGGTCGTGTCTTAGTATCGGAAGTATCTTAGTATCTTCGGAAGATTTGCTGTGACTGACTAGGGTCGTGTCTTAGTATCGGAAGTATCTTAGTATCTTCGGAAGATTTGCTTTGACTGACTCGGGTCGTGTCTTAGTATCGGAAGTATCTTAGTATCTTCGGAAGTGTCTTAATACTTAATATCGGAAGATGCATATCACGTGCTGTAAGTCTGCTCAAAATATGAGTTTAGGTGTGCAGAGATGGTCAGGAAGCTACAAGGAATTGGTTCGAGTCCGGATCAGCAGGCTAACTAGAAACCCTTCGGCTTGGTCTAGTGGTGAACGTATCTTCCCAAATCAGCTGATTTGGTAGTCGAAAGTTCCAGCGTTCAATTCCTAGAAAAATCCTCCTAGTTTTTTACACGGATTTGAATACTAGATCATGGATACTGGTGTTCTTTGGTGGTTGGGTTTCAATTAGCCACACATCTCAGGAGTGGTCGAAATGAGACTGTACATGATTGCACTTCATTTACACTCATACATGTCATCCTCATTCATCCTCTGAAGTATTATCTGAAAGGTAATTACCGGAGGCTAAACAGGAAAAAGAAAAAGGCTAACTGGAAAGTTAGAGATGAGTGGAGCATTGTAGAAAATGTTTTTGACGCTTGAAAGGACTGCGGAGGATATTTAGTGTAGAATAGTAACCTGGATGGTTAAGGACCCGGGTGTTTTTCCACCAGAGTATGCACATTCGGCAGTTGTGTTTTGGTATGTTTGTAGATTAATTTATTGGTAATTTTGGTTACTTTGGTACGGTACGTCAAAATTGGGATGTTGCGAACAATTTTTGAGACTATGAGATTAATATTTATTTATGGCTCAATTTGTACGTTTTTATTGGTTATCAGTTTTTTGACTCGGTTTAGGTGAGTTTGAAAAATATCTTTTGTTAGCTGATGGTTTTAACACCGATCGAAATGTCTTTCAAGGCTTTTTCATCGGTGCCATCCTGATAGCCGTACTGATGACTGAAATATGTAATCAGGTATTGAGAGCCTAGAAGATGACCTCCGGTAAAGCCCATCAGGGCAAGAACGGAGGAGATGGTGTGGCGACTGGAGTTGTCACAAGGCGGGTGTCTTCCCCTATAGTGTCAGGATGTAATTCTTGGGTGGTGTGTGATGTAATTCTTTGAATCGATCTAATCGCATAACATTTTGATTTAATTTTTCTTTTAACTTTTTCTTTTAGTATTATTGATTTTTCTTAGTTTATTAGATTTATCTTTAACGTTAGTTAATTTATTCTAATTTTTAGAAAATATCACTAGTATCTTGGATATCAGCAACCAATTCCTTCACTTCACTAATGGCTGTCAAAAACAATTGTTGATGTGCAAAATATTAAAGGATAAAGCGAAAGTTATTTTTGTTAATTAGATGAAAATTTATTTTTATTCAAATATCTGCAGCTATAAATTAAATTTTGTTGTTAAGACCGATTTATTTATTGACGAGCTTTACGACCTGTTAAATTATGTAAGTATTTAACGAGGAAGATTAGGTGGATAAAATGGAAGATGAAAAAATGCCAGATCCATCACACGAAATCTGAGAAGTCAGCAGGATAACCATTACACTTATGATCTTCTTTGGTAGAACTCTACTTTAATTAACCTTTGTAGAGTTTTAATAGCTACATTGCATTCATAAATTTATGAAAGTAAGTCTTGGATCTTGAAAAATCAAGGAGGTGATCTTTGAAAAATGAAATTTTGTGTGTTGTAAAAGGATGTTCCAGAATATTTAAAAAAATAATAATAAGCTTGTAAATATACTTTTTAATTTAAACTAGAATTTCAGTTACGACTGTAGAAAAGGTTTCTTATAAGAAATTTATTGCCACTCATTTATATTAAAGATCATGAAAGGTTGTATTCTAGACATAGTGATATGACAGCTAGTACAAGAAACAAGAATCATTTCTCCAAAGGCAAATATTTTCGATTAATTAGCTACCTCCTAATAGCATCTGCGACCACTATAAACAGCATTTTCGTACGTGTAACATCATGAATTTCAATGAAATTTACCTTCCATCCAATAATGTCTGATTACTAGATTACAGTACATTTTACTTTCTTATGGACACGATAACTGCCGTAATGTTGCGCCAATCACTTTCAAATTGTTCCTTAAAAATAACTCGTCCAAAAACCTCGGTCGAGTTTGTTAACGGCCAGAATCAGACCATGGGGTGGAAATACGGAGGCTTTTCCGTAAAAAAACAAAATATCGCTATTACTTTCTTATTAAGTAAAATATCGAATTCGGTTAAAGTTCCTACTATTCTTTGAATAAGGGCCTAAAGCTTATCTAAGTAAAGTTTTTGTATATCACAAATCATTGGCCCAGGGGGTTGGAAAAAATTGGGTTTTGAAGAAAAAAAAATCATACCTCCCTTAATTTACACAGTATCGAATCGGTTTAAAGTAGTTGTTGGTCCTCTAAACATTACCTAAAACTTTTGTCTGATATAATTTTTGATATAAACCAACCCTTACGGCAAGAGATGATCAAAATGTTGTTGGAATTGTAAGAAGATGGGGTTTGTCGTATGCTAAACATGTGAAACTTTTTTCACACGCAACCATTGTCGTTTTGAGTATATTTGAAGTTTTTCTTAACTTTAAGGTGGAAATCTTTTTTATCCCTTACTTAGCAGCAGTGAAATCTAAAAAAATCCCTTTCCACGAAAGGGATTTTTTAATATTAAATTTTTCCTGTATAAATTCATAATATTAATCAGTATACGATAAAATAAAATTATTATATTTGTTTTTGATTAAATTTATGTTAATTCTTTACATTTGTACCGTCTTGAATGTGTCTACAAATATTAAATTTTTTTAAAAATTTCAGTTATTCTATCATTAATATAATTCAGAAAGTTATTCTATTTGGCTATAAAATGTAACAAATTTACAAAATGTAAACAATAAAAGAAACAAGATTTAAAATTTTGCATTACCTTGTTTAAAATATTTGACTGTCATTTAAATATAGGTCTATTATTAACACGGAAAACACAATTTAAATAATTTAACAAGTAAAAGCATTCGTTGTTTTTATATAATTTCTTCACGTCTTATTCCATTTTATTTTTACAATTTAACTGTTATATAAAATTTCACTTTTAACATTTATTTCATAATCATTACTTATTTAGCAGTTAAACAACAAAAAAGGAAAAGTTATGTTAAACACCTAAAATTATTGCTCTTTTTTTCTCTGTTTGTATAATCACATATTTGTAATTTTTTTATTACTTGTTGACTTTTAACTTAACATAGACGATTTTAAATTGCACTACAATTACAGATAAATACTTCTTCATTCTTTAAATTATTCAAACTCTTTTTAAAGATAATAGAATTTGAAATTTTTTCTCACTTAAATGTAATATTTAAAAAGTAGAGGAAAGTATGTAATGATAAAAGTTAGAAAGTGTCGTAAGATCATTGATCATTATAATGTAAATTATTGGGTCCTACGTAAACATTTGCTATTAGGAATCACTGAATTTAACAGTTGAAATTTTATTAATCATATTTACTCATCAACGAAATTTGCTAACCCGATTTGTTTGTCTTTGTTAGCTTATACGCATAACATGGCAACTTTCGAACGAAATTATGTTGAATCCTAAATCTTTTAGATTTGTTATAAACGTGCAAGTAAAGCTCGTTATGAATGTCGGCGTTCTGTTTTTTCTATTGTTATTATAATATCAAAATCATCCTTGAAAATGAAGTAACATTGCTCTGCTAAATTTAAACAGGAATTACTACTTTGAGGATAACGTGGTTGCTCCGTCTATGTTTTCTTGTATTGGATGCCGTATGCTTACTATCTTGAGATAATTTTATTGGTCATCCTTTAAATTTCTTGCAGATTTTCATGCAATCTTACTTTCAGTTACCTATTACTCATTATTCGCTTTGATACAGATTTCTGGAAATCCATCTTCGATAAATCTTGTACAACCTTCCATATTTATTTATACGCATTAACATTAATGTAATCAAGTTATCCCTGTTTTCTGTTGCGTTGACCAAATTTATATTATTTAGGGTTTTCAAAATTAATATTCTTTATATGAGCTTGCAATGCAACGTAAAAGCATATGGGTTTATATTAAAGTAACCAACGAGCATGAGTATTATTGAAATTAAACAACTTTTCTAGAATAAGTTGGCGGCCGGTCTCCGTGGCGCGAGTGGTAGCGTCTGGGCCTTTCATCCGGAGGTTCCGGGTTCGAATCATCCCGGTCAGGCATGGCATTTTCAGACACGCTACAAATCATTCATCTCATCATCTGAAGTATGCCTAACGGTAGATCCGGAGGTTAAAAAAAAAAAAATAATAAAAAGTTGGCGAATTCCAATGCAGAGGCACCGTGGTTCGCACCGCAACGAAGAAATTCACGAATACTTAGAATAAGTTTACGTTCGTGAATAGGTCAAAGAGTTTGGTTCAAATTATAGACAGCGATTAGATAATCATGTGAAATTTGTAGCGGTTTATCTCCTAGACAACAAGTACTTGAATACTAATAAATATTTTTGGTAATTTGTGTTGTTGATAAAAATAATTCAACTTTTGTAAGAGATCATTTTTACTAAGTGCCCCAGTAAAGATTTGAAATTTTATTTTGTCCAAAACACCCGAATTATTCCAATTCTTGCAAACATTTTATATTCTCCCCCTCTCTTCCCGGAAAGTAGAACCTATCAACTAAGTTTGATGATAGCTGGTCTACGGGGTCTAAAAGTATAAAATCAAATACAGGTCAACACACATACGTAAAAACGCCTGAATATTTATTTAAATCTAATAAATTTAGATTTTTTGAAGTTTGGAACACCGGAAAAGAAAATATTTTTCGCAGATTATTCAGTCTATTTTAATCGATCGATTTTTTCGTAAAACTTTTTTTTAATATCTCCTTAAGGCACAATACTTGAAAATAGATCAATTTTTTAATTTTTTTTATTTTTGCCGATCTGCATACTTTTCTACTGTACAGTACATTCGGAAAGTCTTTATGGTGCAATATGATTTAGAATTATGTGGTGAATTTTGTTCTTTCGGCGTTAGGTTGGTTGCCCTGTGAGTTCATTTGGCGTAGCTCAGTAATAAACCAAGATGTCAGTTGTTGAGTTGTGATTGAACGAGCTTCGTTTCGTTTATCGTAATCAATAGTTGCGAGAAATGTAATGGTTCTTTGAGTAGAGGAACGCATTTTCTCGTTGAAAACGTCATTCATTCTTAAAGGTGACACTATACTGATTTAGTGAAGCACAAGTTTTCTTTAAAATTTCCAAATATTCCTCCCCGCAATGCAGTTCGAACTCTTATCGAAAAATTCTGGCAACAGGCTCTGCTGAAGACGCTGATTAAGAGGAAAACCACCTAAACAAAACTAACAGAAACCTTGATCTTTCGGATGCTGTGGGTGAAAATCCATCAAAGTCGGTGCGTAAGTTAGCACTCCCACAGATTAATTTCTTTGGAGAGCAGTGAAACAAGCAGTGTATCACAACAGACCAGGCAGCATTGAAGAACTAATAACGGCAAACGTATGAGACATTCCAGCACATCAGCTGTTAAAGTGTTTGAAAACAAATTGAATCGTGTGCAGTGTTATACTGATATTCTAGACATTGATTCCCAAAGTGGTCCAGATGGACCCCAAGAGGTCCACGGGAGACTCGACGGGGTCTACGTTGGCGTGACAGAAAAATGGGGGTTCACAATTCGTAAGCGGGGGTCCACGAAAATTCATCCGGTTTCGATAGTGAAGAACTAAAATGTTGGCTTGACTTTGCGTATCAATCTAGGCAGATAATGTTTTGAGAAGCTCAGCGACTGTTACTTGTAAAAACTTGCATATTCCATATTCAGTACAACGAACGTGTCGAGACTTGCAAAGCGCCGCCGCCGTCCGCAACGCTTGTTCAGACGTGCAAAGGGACGAAATACGACTTGTGATGTATGTGCTAGCAATATTGCATGAACTTGTTTGATTCTTCACTAATATAAATACGATTGCCAAGGATAAACGTTACTCATTTGTTTCCAAATATTACATATTTGAATAAATGCAACACAAAAAAATATACTATTTTTCTTTCGCTTTTTACCACTCTGAATGGGAAGTTTTCTAAATAAAATAAGTGAGAATTGATGCTTTCTTGTGCTGTGAGTAGATGTCAAAAATGTAAAGTTGGATGGAAGCATTTTTTTGATCGGCCAACTTTACTTTTTTGACATCCATTCACAGCACAGTCAATCAAAAATTAACCAATCAATTCTCACTTTTTTTTCGGCAGCTATTAGTTCGTGGAACTCAGCCGTAACGCAAATTTTCATAGTTAGATCTAATCTTCACATTTTCCGTCGACTGGAAATATGGTAGAAATGTAGCTGCAGGGGGTACAACGGAACCAGCAAAATTTTGAAAGTGGTCTATAAGAAAAATAAGTTTGGGATCCTCTGTTCTAGATCATTTTCAACTCTTTTTATTAACTATTTCAGTTATTGTTAAATCCGTTTCTATAAAATAAAGAAATATAAATATAAAGTAATAGTTAAGAAAGTTTCGTAATTAAACTTCTATAATTTTAGCACACGATGACTTTTCGAACGTACTTTAGTTATATATAACTGGATATATCGATATAGCTGGAAAAGAAAGTATCGATTTAGCTTAAAAAAAGTGTTTAAAAAATTAAATAAGAAACCCCCATTTTTTACATTGTAAAGCGATTTATTAAGTTCCAAACTCATCAAAAAAAGAAATAACTATTAGCGTATTAAAGAAAGAATGTAACTTTAAATTTTAAATTAACATTACTTTAAATTATAATTTATTATTTTGTAAATATATTTTTTCTTAAAATATAACCTTCATTCATAATTTGCTTATTTAGACATACTTGTATTTTTAATTCTAGAATTATTACAGGAAGTTTGTGTTATTATTAATTATTTTATTTAAAAAAATAATAATAATAAATTTCTGATTAACAATAATTAAACATTATTATTTTATTGTTTATTCATTAAACATATTCCCAAGAATTAAAAGTTGTTTTTATAATTTTTCAATATTATAATTATTTTTTTTTTAATCTATTATTACCAGAAGGTAATGAGATAGTGAGAAGTGTGTCGTGTAAACTATACCTTATTGTAAAAAAGGGGAAAAAACCTTTTGTAAAATACTGTAAATTAATTAAACAATAATAAATAAATAATAATTTTATATTATATGATAATAATAACATATAAAGATACTTTCTAGGAATTATTAATTATTTTAAAAAACTTAAAGAATATTTTTATTATATGAAAACATCTTTATCTAAAGTATATCTATTGTTTTAATTTTTAAAGAACAGTAGAATTTTAATATTAATAAAATTCATTCATTTTAATATAACCGTCAAATACATATATATATATATATATATATATATCAAAAGCCGAGAGTAAAAAGGATTTAGAAGAAACAATGAACGGCATAGATGAAGTTCTACGCAAGAACTATCGCATGAAAATTAACAAGAACAAAACGAAAGTAATGAAATGTAGTAGAAATAATGAATATGCACCACTGAAGGTGAAAATAGGAAGAGAAAAGATTATGGAGGTAGAAGAATTTTCTTACTTGGGAAGTAGAATTACTAAAGATGGACTAAGCAGGAGCGATATAAAATGCCGAATAGCACAAGCGAAACGAGCCTTCAGTAAGAAATATAATTTGTTTACATCAAAAATTAATTTAAATGTCAGGAAAAGATTTTTGAAAGTATATGTTTGGAGTGTCGCTTTATATGGAAGTGAAACTTGGACGATCGGAGTATCTGAGAAGAAAAGATTAGAAACTTTTGAAATGCGGTGCTATAGGAGAATGTTAAAAATCAGATGGGTGGATAAAGTGACAAATGAAGAGGTATTGCGGCAAATAGATGAAGAAAGAAGCATTTGGAAAAATATAGTTAAAAGAAGAGACAGACTTATAGGCCACATACTAAGGCATCCTGGAATGACTATTCCAGGATGCCTTAGTATGTGGCTTATAAGTCTGTCTCTTCTTTTAACTATATTTTTCCAAATGCTTCTTTCTTCATCTATTTGCCGCAATACCTCTTTAACATTCCTCTTAACATTTTTAACATTCTCCTATAGCACCACATTTCAAAAGCTTCTAATCTTTTCTTCCCAGATACTCCGATCGTCCAAGTTTCACTTCCATATAAAGCGACACTCCAAACATATACTTTCAAAAATCTTTTCCTGACATTTAAATTAATTTTTGATGTAAACAAATTATATTTCTTCTTACTGAAGGCTCGTTTAGCTTGTGCTATTCGGCATTTTATATCGCTCCTGCTTCGTCCATCTTTAGTAATTCTACTTCCCAAACAACAAAATTCTTCTACCTCCATAATCTTTTCTCCTTCTATTTTCACATTCAGCGGTCCATCTTTGTTATTTCTACTACATTTCATTACTTTTGTTTTGTTCTTGTTTATTTTCACGCGATAGTTCTTGCGTAGGACTTCATCTATGCCGTTCATTGTTTCTTCTAAATCCTTTTTACTCTCGGCTAGAATTACTATATCATCAGCAAATCGTAGCATATTTATCTTTTCACCTTGTACTGTTACTCCGAATCTAAATTGTTCTTTAACATCATTAACTGCTAGTTCCATGTAAAGATTAAAAAGTAACGGAGATAGGGAACATCCTTGTCGGACTCCCTTTCTTATGTTCTTCAATTGTTACTGTTGCTGTTTGGTTCCTGTACATGTTAGCAATTGTTCTTCTATCTCTGTATTTGAACCCTAATTTTTTTAAAATGCTGAACATTCTATTCCAGTCTACGTTATCGAATGCCTTTTCTAGGTCTATAAACGCCAAGTATGTTGGTTTGATCTTCCTTCTTAATTATTGTTATCGTTTATTTATACGACACATTAGAAATCTGAAACATTTGTTAATCAGAAACTCACGAAGATACGAATAATACTGATCTAGAATAGTATATTACGCAACAAGAGTTGTAAGAAGCATTTGACGCACAACTGAAAAAGTTACGTATTTTCACGAGTGCGTAGTAGTGTTGCAAGTCCAGTTATGTTATATTATTTCCAGTTATATTATTTCTACGACCAGAATCACTTCCCCATATCAAAACAAAAAGAAAAAGGTATCATTTGAAAGATACTTACGTTTTTATTAAATAATAAATATAAATTTGAAGGATAGAATATTTTGAAATGAATAATTTACAAATTATCTTATTATGAATGAAAATAATTTTTCTAGTAAAGTAAAATATTTAAAAAGCAAATATCTAAATTCAAATAATAAAATGATTTTTTTTTTAAAATAAATATATTATTTTTAGAACATTTTTCTAAGAAAATCCAAATATAATATGGTTCTAAATTATAATTTTCAATTAATATTAAATAATCAGATATAATATACATAGTTATTACCAACATAACATACAGTTATTCTAAATCCCTATTGCCCAGTATATTTCAGTCAAAAAGAAAGATCCACTAGTAGATGTTACAACAGTCCTAGATTAAAAAATTCAGTATTATACGACTAATCGTTTTTGAGAATGTGTAACAGATAAAAAGAGAGATTTGGAAATAAAATTATTTTAATATACAAAGATCATGCCTAATCTGTAAAAAAAAAATTGTTTTTTGTAACAATATTATCTGTAATTTTGAAATAAAATAATTATAGTGACTTTTTCTATAAAATATTAAATCAGTATAAGGCACCTAAGGATCCATATTACTGTAGCTAACAATGGAAAGGCACGGGCTTCGGGACACCGATTTTAACTATTTTGTGTGTGTGAATAGTACACTATTTACGTGTCTTCATCATAAAATACTAACACGCAATATTCAATTGTGTTCAAGAAGAATGGCCCTAAAAATTTCCTTAGCATTTTATATTAGCTTATATATTAATTTTGTTTCACGTCACTCAAGTAGATAAGTGGTGTAAGTGAGAACGTGTCGGATCCGTTAACACGCACACATCGGTTCGAATACGGCTTCTTATGCATATATCTTTTATAACATATTTTTTTCCTTAATTTAAATATATTTATTTATTAATAATTGTTAACCTCCGATTGTAAAAATTATTGAATTAAAATGAAAAATACATAAAATTTTATTCTATTAATAACTTCTGATTTTTTTTCATATATTTTTTTGTATTGTTATTATTGAATTATTATTTAATGTTATTTTTTTTTTACAATCAAAGGTTAATAATTATTAATAAATCAATATATTTAAATTTAAAAAAAAAGGTTTCAATAAAATATATGCATATGAAGTGGGATTCGAACCGATGCCTTCCCCTTGTAAGAAACGAATATTTCATTAATTAAACATTTATGTATCTACAACTCTGGAACCAATAAGTATGATATATCGCGGAAAAGCTCTCAACGAGGGCTTATTATTACAATTAATAAAACGTCCAAAATCCAAATGTTTTATATTTCGGGCTTTTTTGTCATTTTTGGCCCAGTCAATGGTAATGAAAAGGGAACTTGCGCAACTGGTTGTTACAACAGTTATAAATACAAAATTTTAACATTGTATGGCTAATAGTTTTTGAGTTATACGAGATACATACACGTACGTATAGACGTCACGCCGAAACTAGTCAGATTGGATTCAGGGATGGTCAAAATGGATATTTCCGTTGAAATGTGAAAACCGACATTTTTTGCCATACAATACTTACTTTACTTCGTACAAATAAGTAAAAAAAAACAAAAACATCTAATATAAATTTTACGAATAATGTAATTTTTTTTGTATGTGTACGTTACAATCTGTCCACCTCGTAAACAATAAACAGTCTCCTCACGGTCCAACGGGATGAAGATGATCGGTATGACGTAATAAAAGGTGATTGATTGATTTTTTTTCAGATGATCAATTTTCTACAAAAGAATGAAGCTTTGAATGGGAACATGGTGTGGAAAGATTATAACATGTAAAAATACATAATCAAACCCGATATCTTTCAGATGAATGGCTTACAGTCGATAAAAATGGTAATATTTTTATACTATACACATGTTATTTATTTCCTAATAGACCTGATTTTTTAAATTTTATAATAAAATTTTATTTCAGTTCAACACATTCAATACATGAAAACAACAATATGTTATGTATTTTAATTTTTTCACTTATAGAAAGAGCGAGGAACTACTCTCAGTGTAAATTTTAATTGGTGGAAAGGTAGGTTGTAACAGAATATTGATAAGTGATATACATATATATCTTTTCTCCCACTGGAGGTGGGAGATACTTGAACCGCATTTAATATTCCTTCTTCAGCGATGACGTATCTTACAAAACGTTTACGACCAGCATCAAATCGTTGTGGTTAAGCATACTTGTTTTTCAAACTCGCTTCTCCAAATCCTTAAATATTTTCTGATAGGTACTCTTTAATCTGGAAAGTTTTCCCGGTATTCACGCACAGCAACCAATCCATTTTTATTCACTTTACCATAAATTAACATGTCCGTCAACTTTCCAAATGAAAAGAAAGTTGTGGTATCGCCCAATGTGAATAACTGACCGAGCAATAACAATTCAATCACCGCTCAAATGAATATTCAAATGTTAGACACTAAAATTAATTGTTGATCAGCTGTTACTGCCAACCTATGAAAAAATAAAAATTTTTAATATATTTTAGAAGATGTCTTTGAAATTTATTTTTATAATTTTTAACATTTGTATGTAAATTGTTCTTTCTAAATTCGTATCACTTTTCCGATTCAGTTTGTATGATTTATTTTTAATTAACGTTAAACTTTTTCAAATTTGTGTTTAATCTTAGGAGACGTTATTTACTCAATTTTCTTAGAATGAAATTCTCTACAAACTTAACTAAAACTTTTTATTCGTTTACTGGTAAATTAACAAAGTTATTTTATTGCAAACCTAAAACAGTGTGTTTTCCGACAAAACGTTTTCACGTTTTACCCCGTTTATTTTAAAACCTATGTGAAATAGAGGTCTGGGATCAAATTTACCCCTCGATTGGTAACCAAAAAATTTTAGTATAATTTAATTTCACAGAGAGAGCAGAAAGCAGGACTAAGTGTTTCGCGAGCCGAAACTCGCCAACGAACATTTTTCTGACCTATTTTTATATGAACCTTTTTTCTTATTTTTGGCTGTAGAATCATCTCCAGAATTCTCCCGCTATATATATTATACAGCGGGAGAATTCTGGAGATATATATACTAGCCGGTCAGAGCTCCCCTCTGAACCCCCGTTTCATTCGATATTAGATATTTTACAGATATTCATCAGAGAGAAATAAATTAGTCATTTTATTTCTGTCCCCATGGTGACAAAAATATAATGAATTAAAATAAATTGTTTCTTTAATGAATATGTTTAATATTTTAATTCTCAACGGAGGTAGGATCTCGATTTTTGGCTTAAAATCTTCCCTGGGATAACACAGAATTATTCTGACAATTTGAAAGTAATCTGTCTGTTGGTTCTCGCGTGATTATATTGCAAACAAACAGACAGATTCATAAACCTTTGCACTTATATATAAAATATATAAATTATTGAATCAAAACACCTGTAAAAAGTTAGATTTGTGTAATCACATAAACAGATTCACTGGTTTAAGGTTGTTTTACCCCCTAAGAATTTATAATGTTACATATATAATATAATTTATTTATATAATAATTTCCACCTACCAACAATCTTTAATAGTATATCCGAGCGCTTTCATATTAGTAATCCATCCTCAGGAACATGCCGAACAATGTCGAGACGCTGTCTACTCAGCCACGGACGTCCAATTATTTTTATTTTTAATTTAATAAACAATAAAAAAAAAGCTAACTACACAGTTTTTGGGCTTTCCCGTCGTTTGGCTATTTATAAATAAAATATAATTAATATACTATAATTATAATATATACTATATATACTATATACTATATATATACTATATATAGTATATACTATATATACTATAATTAATATAACTAATAACGTATTGAAAAAATCCCTCGTTATAATTGCAAGTGAATAATATTGGCTTGAAGTTAAAATATAAAATTTAAAATCTGGTATTAATAAAAGAAACTTCTATTTCAACAAATTTAAGCATTAAAATCGTTTTCAGCGGCCTTGAAAATGTATTAATTGATATCTCACACGACCGTGTTTGTTACTTTTTGCGAGAACCACAAAGTTCAATTTTAAATTCTTTTTAAAGCAGTGTTGATTACAATAAAAAAAGGGAAAGAAAAAAAATGTTTAAAACTGCATGACTTTTAGTTGGGTCCGGCCGCTTGATGGGGTTTGGGGCTTCCAATTTAGTAAATATTGACGGCCTCCGTGGCGCGAATGGTAGCGTCACGGCCTTTCATACGGAAGTCCCAGGTTCCAATCCCGGTCAGGCATGGCATTTTCACACACGCTGCAAATCATTCATGTCATCCCCTGAATCTTACAAAGTTTTGTCAAAATCGGTCCGGTAGTTCTGGAGATAAGGTGATTTAGAAACCGATACAGAAAACACACGTACATACTAACATTAATATCCGGTATCTCCATCCGGTTTTTTGGTGATTTGTGTTCCGCTGGTGTCAAAACGTCAAGATCCAGTAAAACTTCCTGTACCCAAATTGGGCCGATACAATACTTACCCTTCTAGAACTGTACCTTTGCTATAGCGCTAGAAGCGTACATAAAGTTTTACTAATTTTTTTGTTGTATAAAATTATAAGTTCTAATCAAATAGACACGGATAATTCCATCAATTTTATTGCCAAATTGTTACGTCTTCTTTAATAAATTTTCCATTTAAATAACTTTTATTATTAATTTATGAGTGATCATTATTTTATGTTTAGTCGATTGAAGTTTAATTTATTTATAATTCATTTTATAAATTTAAAAAAAAAGAAAATAGCAATAGAAAAATAGAGTTGATTAAAAAGCGAATAGGAACTTTAATAGTATACGAAATTGAATGAATAAAACTGCTACGTAAAATAAAAAAACAGAAGGAAAATAAACAAAAGAAATAATATATGTATTTTCTCACTTCTTATTTATTTATTTATTTATTTTAATATATTGGAGAAGAAATACCTCCCATTCAGTTTTACATTTCATTCACTGTTAACTGGAAACACACACAAACATAAGTGAATAAATTATATATTTGTACAGGTGAATCTACTTGTTCAGATTGTGCTTCTTCGTTAAAAAATAAAATACCATTTCCTTCTCCGGTTTCCTTTTAAGTAACAATGCACTTAAACATTTCACATCGTATTCTTCCTCTTTTTTAAAGTAATTCTCTGAATCGTATTTGGCTTCTGCATTCATTATAATACGCCAACATAGATATATCTTTTACTTATTTATATATATATATATATTTATATATATATATATATATATATATATATATATATATATATATATATATATATATATATATGGTATTTAAACGAAAAAAGAGAAGAATATTTTATCCCATAATTTTAAATTTAATTAATTTTAAGATGTATTATAGCTTTGAAATAATTACGTTTTATTTTTTATTAATTGAAAATGCCTTATATGAACACAATTAATGTTTATACTATGACCTTTTCTAAAAGGTTAAGGTATTAAATTTTTATCTTCAGCCAACAAATAACAGTGTAATTTAAATAAAGTTTTAATAATAGTAAACGTCTATTTTACACATTTTTTTTCTGCAACTACGTTTTTTTTGTTAATCACTGTAGCTAATTTATTCAGATAAAATAATATATTTAGTAAATTTAACATATTCTTATAATTTTACAATTAAGTACAGTGTAATACTTAATTTGTGTTAGTTGAAATTTTAATGATAAAATCAAAATTTTATTAGTTTTTCGGATCCTAGTAAAATAAGAAATAACCCACCGGGATGTTGTAACAGTAAACTCATCCCCGCAAATCAGTTGATTTCGAAGTCGAGAGTTCTGAGGTTTAAATCCTAGTAATGGCAGTTACTTTTATACGGATTTGAGTACAAGATCGTGGATACCGATGTTCTTTGGTGGATAGGTTTAAATAAACCACTCAGGAATGATCGGCCTGAGTTTGTTCAAGAATACACATTTACCGGTATAGTTACATTTCACTGATAAGTCGCTAATGACTTAAATTGTTGATGCGACTATGAATAAAAAAGTTAAAGAAAAATAATGACTTATTTTTACTCCTATTTCCTGTTCATGGATCGGGAAAATATCTTTAAACTCTATACTGAATTTAAAAAACATTATATTTAACATTTACAAAAATAATATTACGTAATTTTATTACGTCACAATCAATTCCTTGGTTTTTATTAGCATTATTATCTAAAACTTTTTTTTTTATTTTTTAATGTAATTATTATACTGAATTGTTATTTAGAATTAAGAATTAGTAAGTGAATTCTTTTAATGTTTCTTGATTTTTAATTTTTAAATCAAAATTTATCGTTTAGGGATATTTTGAGTTTTGAATCTATGAAAATAAAAATTGCAGACGAAATTCCTCTACCAAGAATTTTGTAATCGAAATATGAAAATAAACAATTAAAAAAATTTTTTTTTATTTAGCCGACTTTCATTTTTGTTTACATTCAAATATTTGTTATACTAATAATATGTTTGTTTGTAAAACTAAAATAACTTACGTAATACTTACTTCGATCTTGTTTACGAGTCGTGTTGTATATTAATACATTAATCAATTCTTTTAGTGTGATGTAATGATGAATGGCTTTCAATTTCAATACGGGAAGCCACCGAAAGTAGCCGAGTACTCGTAAAAAAGAAAAAGCTTCTAACAATCAATCGCTATCTATTTACAAAATTTTCGATATAGGACGTTAATTTAAATTCGTCTTAGACAATACTTATCGTTTATTAGACGTACGTAATCTAAATGGACCAAATTTAATTTTCATTTATACTCCATTTCTAGTTTTTGGTATTATTTAAATTTAGTCATATTTTTTAAATTATACTAGCCGGTCAGACCGTTTAGCCAGGGGACTTGACCCTCGACGTGTTCTTTATCCTCGTGTTTGTGAGAATACTAAAGACTACAGATATTCATTAAAGAAAAAATAAATACTTTTTCTTCATTATAGCGAGAGAAATATAGTAATCAAGTAAAAGCAGTAATTTTTTGTTTTTTCTTTCAACCCCCAACAGGGCTAGGACCTCGATCTATGGTTGGGATAACACGAATAGGATAAAACAAGTTTTGTTTACATTTTTTATGTGCTTATTAATCTATTTAACAAAGTTTTATATGCCAAACATAGAATTGTGTATTTTTCGACCCAATTTTTTTGTTTTTTCCCCAAATTTCTCGAAAACTACCTAAATCAATCGGTCGGTTAGTTCTCCTCGTGATGTTGTTGCAGACAAACAGACAAACTTTCGCATTTATGTACCGGTTGTTTCATTTTAATCTCTCTGGGCGATTTTTTGGTAAACTACACACATCCAAAAACTAAACACTCGGAATATAGGGGGACACCTCATGGTGACCTTAAATTTGACTTTGTACTTGTCCTTGATTGTTATTTATATGATTTTTTTAATGGAAAAACCTATTTTTAACCCCACCAATGGAAAGAGCGGAAAATTTTACATTAGAATATGCGGTCATACATATAACCTTGAATTTTTTTTTAAGGTCAAACGGCTAATCATTAATGATAGTGTTAGAAGGAGTTATATGGGTTACACGTTTTTTAAGGTCATACAAAGTAAAATTCATATTCCAGGTAATTTATCTCGCAAACTATGGGAAAGAGCATAACAATGACTATAGAAGCTAAGTGGATAGGAAGGAAAATTTGTTACATTTTTCGTGAATAACTCTGTGTGCATTAGCGCGCGCGCGCGCGTGTGTGTGTGTGTGTGTGTGGAGAGAGGGAGAGAGAATGATCGGAGGTATAGGCCTTCTGAAAGTTTTTCGGAAATTTTCAAGTATCTACAATTCTTAAAGCTATGGATTCCCTGGTATCAAGTTCTAGCTTTGGAATGTTTAAAAAATTGTATATTTCTTTTCCATGACACTTAACGATAAAGTATTCATTTATGAAATTTAAGTTTTATACTTCCGATCATTCTCTCACACTCTCTCTCTCTCTCCACACACACACACACACAAACAAATGTTTTTCGAACCGAATTTTGAGTTTTCGTTGGATATCTTAAAAACTACTGGAGTTACAGTTCTGGAACCTATTTTGTTGTATTTCCCAGCTCAATTTACTTAACAAACTACCGACTTTACTCCTTAATTTGGGTCCTAAAAATTACAGTAAAGTTTCTTTGTAGGTAGATAACATAAGAAGGCTACCTATTGTAATGGATACGATGATTCGACTTCAGGAAAATTTTGACATATCTTCGCATTTTACATCTCAAAACTACCGTCAGTTCAAAAGTTTACACACACACACACACACACACACACACACACACACACACACACACACACAAACACACACACACACAAACACACACACACACACACAAATGTACACGAAAAAAGTAACAAAAAATGTTATTCACGAAAAATGTAACAAATTTTCAAGATACGTTTTACTGATGAAAATAAAGAAATTTCATTTAAACATAGGTTTGTTTAAACATATGTTCATTTAAACATAGGCTAGCGAAATCTTTCGCTAGCCTATGATTTCTGATTCTGAATTCTGCACCTTCGGTAAAATTTAGTCAGATTGTAATTCTTGCCGGCCTCCTTGGCGCGAGTGGTAGCGTTTCGGCCCTTCATCCGGAGGTCTCGAGTTCGAATCCCGGTCAGACATGGCAATCCCACACATGCTACATTCATCTCATCCTCTGAAGCATTACCTCACATTGGTCCCGGAGGTTAAAAAAGAAAAAAAATTATAAAAAAGACTGTAATTCTTGGAACAAATTAAAAGGTATATGTAATAATTTTATATAAAACATTACCTGAAAAATTCTAAAAAAAATATATCCCAGAACTGTATTTTAGATCGTTTAATGTGGGATGAAAGTCAAAAGATTAAGGTCAAAAAATACATTATTTTTTGTTTTACATAAAAAAATTTGTTATATAGATTAATAAATACATAAATTTTATCAAACAAAATTTGTAGAGAATTTAATTCCAAGTAAAATTATATCAATGAAGTATACGGAAGACAGTTAAAGACAAACATATTAATTTCCGAATTTATTATAAAAATATATATATATATATATATATATTAAAAGTGGTAGATAACAACTAGGTATTAAACAAAATAAAATTTTCATTATTACAAAAAAAAAATAAACAATGAAAATTTAAAATCAAATAAAACAATTTATTACGAATTTTTATAGGTAATTAAAAATTAGTTTTATCTAATTTTTTTTGTAATAATTTATTTCACTAGCTAGTTTTGGGTTTTATTGTTTGCATTTGTAATTCTTATTTTTTATAAACTTGTAAACCTATAAAGATAAAACTTCGTTTCATAAACTTGAAAACTTATATATGAACTTTCTTCTTTATTTTCAGTAGAATATGTCCTGAAAGTTTTTACATTTTTCTTATATCACTTTGTGTGTTTATATATATATATATATATATAGATAGATACACGCGCGCGCACAATTTTATAATTATTAGCAGATTTATCCCATATGTATTAATTGTGATTAGTTTTTTCATACAGCTAATATTTATTTATTTGTGTATCCTTATTTTAATTGAAAAGATAAATTTAAATAATTTTAAATTTCTGAAGTTAAATGAATTTTTATTTGGAATTTACGGCAAACATTTTTTATAACTTACCTGTTCGTTTCTTCGGTGTTAAAATTGACGACAAAAGTTAAAAATAAAATGGTTTATAAAAAACGAAGGATCATAGATTTTTTTAAATGGTGATTAATTAAAGAAACACGAAAAACTTGCTCGTTAATTTTTCATAACTTTTTTATTTAATTTTTTTTTACTTTCTTATTGTAGTTTTTTCTTTAATCTTATGATAAATAAAAATTTGGAGTATTTCACAACTTTAGTGAAAGTTTATTTTAGTTGTAAGGTAAATACTTTTTTAAATTTATACAAAGTCAATTCTGTGAAAGTTTAGCATGGTTGTCGTTATATATATATTTTTTTAAATTATGGCCTATGTTATTTATTTTTATCATTTGTATAATTAGTATGTACATACCTATAATTTATTTATTTTTAGCATATACTATCATATTTAAGTAAAAGGCTTTACAAGGAATAACCTATCAGCTTTATTATGTACTAAATACATAAATATTAGCGGTTTTCTTCCTTAAAAATGACGCCAAAAAAATTTTTAATGCACATTAATTACAATTTATATTGATCTTACAAATAATACATTAAGCTTTTCTAAATTTTCTGTAAAGTATAGCTTTTTATAATTTAGTGGCATTTGTCCCCCAATGATAAACTAAGTAAATTACAGTAATGTAAATATTTTTGGACTTTATAAATAGTAGATAGATTTCCAACATTAAATTGTAAATGATCTTGTATTAAGTGACGGTTTTTTGTTACAATTTTTATTTAATATTTTAGTAGCAGTTGTAAGTTTTTTAATTCATAATGAAAGTTATGAAAACTGATATGAATACATACATACATACTCACACACAACAGAATGACACTGTGGACATTGACCCGAGCAAGAGACAGTTTTCAGTTATATTATATGACAATCCGGAAGTAAGATTTCTGTTGACGTGTATGTTGATACGTATGTGCGTGTTGTGTGTTATAAAATTATACGTCTGCATACTATATACAGAGCTAAAATATATGTTTGTGTGAGTTTGTACGTAATAATTTATGGTTAGGTTTACTTGCTTTTAACGACAGTATCATATGTTGTAACTGTAACCGCATGTAAAGAAATAGTAAAGTTATACGTAACAAAACAGAAGAGCCGAATAAATTTTTTTCATTTAAACTTTGTCATTTAAATATTGTTTAACATAACCTCTACTAACCTATAATGTAAAACTAGTCCCGTTTGGTTTGGTTAAAACATGATAAGTTTAAATCGGTTTAACATATCAGATATATATATATATATACATATATATATCTGATGTAAGTTTACTTTGTGGTAAGAGTTTTTTTTTTTTTTACAATTGGTCACGAATTCGGTTACATTTGTATGTATAAAATACGGAAGTGTTAAAGTCACTTGGCCTACAGCGTGAGGGTCGGATAGTTGCGTAGTAGATAAGGGTCTTCTTTCATTTATTGTTTATAACTAAAGTATTCATTACTGGAATATTATTATTTTAATATCCTGTATTAGTTACGTATATATATATATATATATATATATATACAAATTTTTGCGTTACGTCGAGGTCAAAAGTCTATAACGTGTGGTCAGACAAGTACAAACTTTAGTCAAATTTCTAAAATTTATTATTGCCTGTAGTAACACAGTAAATTACTTCCATATACTGTGTATGTAATAAATAATAATAATAATATTATATTTAAAATTCTTATCCATAACGCATTTTATAACAATAAACCCATCATCATTATCATTAATGCAATTTTGTTTTGTTTTATTCGTGCACATCAGAACTTTCACTATTACTAAATGTATATATATATATTGTTTATATTGTATTTATTGGGTAATACAATTTAAAATCTTATACTGGTAAATAAATTTTAAATTATAAATTAAAATATCTTTCTGTCGATAATTATATAAAGTAAAAAAATATACTTATTATCAAATCATAAATGCACGCATGCTTTTGAATTATGGTATATTCAAAGTATAATGTAGGTTTTTAAAGACGAATTTTAATAATACAGATAGGTTGGGGTAAATCATAAAAATAAATATTCATCGATTGTAAAATTAGTAGAAAATTAAAATAATCGAATTTTTAGGTTTTTTTTATTGGTGAATATACAAAATAATTATTAAAAATAGTTAAAAGAGATTTCAAAAATACCTCTTGTAAAATAAATTTAGTTTTACATAAGATGTTAACTTATACAAAAAAGATTTTTTGTATGGTTTTCAGAAGTAGATTTTATGTTTTATTAGGATTTTTATTTTTTTAAATTTAAAATTTGTATAAACCTGCAAAAATAGCCGTTTAACAGAATAGCAAAGACCTGAAACATTCGTCTTGATAAAAAAATGTAGAAAACGAAGTAAATAGATTATTACTGACTGTAACCTAAGGATCTTTAGAATGTGTAAAAATAAATATTACTTTTTTGCTCTCAGTTTTCTAAAAACGTTTTCTAAAATTTAGAGATATTACGAATATTAGATATAATTTTTCATTTAAAAAAAAAAAATTGAATTTACTCTACAAAATCATGACAAAAATTACGGAAATCGATGTACAAAAAGGATTGCATATTATAAATGAGATAATGAAGAGTTAATACTTTGAAAATTTACCACCTTTTTGCCAAATTACATTTTACGAAAGTTCATTTATTTTTTTAAATATATATTATTTAAGCCTTATATTTAAAGAATTGTATTTATTTCTATTATATTATTTTGTAAAAGATATTTTGTTCATTACATATTCTAAATAGAATATCCTGTTTGAAAATATTTTTAATTCGTTTATCGTTATCTTTGTTTTTGATTACTATTGTATAATTTAAAGAACATGAACATATAATATTTTCTTACGAAACTTCAAAAAAATTTATGTTCAGTCTAATTTCATAAGGATTTTTGTACATTTTTTTAACTTTTTTATTTAAACTTATCAACTAAAAAATTTCGTTGTTATTTATTATTATTACTATTATTTTCCATTTATTTGAATGACGCTTTATCAACCTGGAAAGAGTCTTCAATCTTATATCATGTAGATTTTTTTATTTTTTGTGGAAATAGTTAATTGTAATTAGAGACATTTTATAATTAAAATAATATTATTATTTTTAAGTAGCAGACTCCGTAATGCTTCGCTATTGATAGATTTGAGTACATATATATTAGATTAAATGAACACAAATGAAAGTTTGATAAAACATTAGCAAAATGAACATTACGGAAGTTCACAAAATTTCACCTTTCCTTTTATCCTTTCTCCTTTTTCCCTGTTTCCCGTTCTCCTGAATTTCCCCATTTCCTTTCCCCGTCACCATGTCCCCAATTCCTTTTCCCATTTTAATGTTTGTCATGTTCCCTTTACTTTTCCATATTTTCCCCATTTTCTCCTTTTCCTCCCCATTTCCCTTTTCTTCCTCATTTCTCTTTCCCTTTCCCCATTCAGCTTTCCCACTTCCCCTTTTATTTTTTCTTCTCTTCCCTTTCCACTTCCTTTCCCCCTTTTTTTCATTTTCCCTTTATTCCTTTTTACCTTTTACCTTTTTCGATTTTTCTCTTTCTCCCTTTTTCCCCGCGCGTGAATCGGTCCAGTATTTTTTTAGTCTACAGCTGACATAAATATCAGAAACATTGAAATGGAATTGTTTTGTAAAATATTTTTTAGTATTGCGTTTGTTGCTTTTACATAACAGATAGCGCTGTTTTTCAAAATAAATCATCTTCTTACTTGTCACAGGTGTGACATCTAAGGTATATAAATAGTAGGTAATAAAAACACGCGCCTATTCGAATGCAGCATTGTGTCAAAATTTGAAAGCAATCGGTGAAGAACTTTTGGAGTTTTAAGATTTTGAAGAAAAACAAATATTTACATTTTCATTTATATAGATTTTATCGCTTTGGAAGACTTAAATAATAATTTTAATGTAAGTACTGGGAAAGTTCAACAACAACATTGCTAGTTTTTTTTTATAAATACAATTTTTTATACTTTTCATGCTTATCAATTTATTTATATATACATATATATATATTTTTTTTTTTCGATAAAACGTTTATCAACTAAAATAAAGACAATAGACCAATAAATTTCTGTACAAAAAGAAGGAAGAATTGAAAAAATAAAACAGTAATTAGAACAGGTTAATAGAGAATGTTGTATAAGTAAAAACAAGATAAAAAAAGATTAGCAATGACTAAGAAGAAATTTAACAGAAAGAAACAATTAGCACATACGTAATAAGATTTAGTTGGACTTGAAGAAATGTCTAATCAAGTGTTACGTTTGAGCTGTATTCCTATATTGATAATAAGAAAAGGGATAAAACAAAGACACAAGAGATTTGAAATGTGGGCATAGAGAAGATTAAACGGATTTACAAAATTAAAAATGAAGAAGTAATGGGGAGAGTTAACAAAAAAACAAAAAAAAACAGTTCAATCAGAAAAATTCAAAACAGAAAAGTTAACTGGTTGGAACATATCATTAGGGGAGGATTTATTAAAACAGTGCTAAAAAGATCAATAGAATGTAAAAATGAGTGGCCAGATAGGAGATCTACCTAAGTGAGCAAGGGATCTGCCTAAGGGCAGATTTTATCATCATTTTTTGATAAAGTCAAAATAAAATAACTTTTAATGATAAAATTTTAAATTCTATTTTAAGTCCAGATTTTATGATTTTGATCAAAATTTTTTAAAATCATATTCTTTCAAGAATTTCTTTTGTTGTTGAATTGAAACAACATATTAAGATAACACTGAAATAAAAAGAATTAAAGATTATAAACATGATTTTTATTCAAGAATAGAAATTCTGTATACTTTGATTGACAAATAATTTTCAAAAGTACGTCACTTTTACTTAACTAATACTTGTCAAATAAATACATAAAATATTGTTACGGTTTTAGTACGTATTCATGAAAAATCAATTAACTAGTCTTTCCTTAAGAAGACAATGTCACTTAAGAGGTTAATACCCTTAGTCCTTCAATCTCTTTTCTGAGGAGTGGCTTCGTTCCTAGTAAGGGAAATTTATTACTACAGCTTGATCAATTCCATAAAAAGTAGTCTTTCAAAAACATTGATCGTTAGAAGAGGTTAAAGTATATGTTAAATCGGATCATAAAATGTATAATATATTGACGAACAAAGAGTACTTTATTTATTAGTTTTATATAGATAATACTTACGTAATTTTTAGAACTGTTGAAGTAAAATATAACTATGTACAGGTAATCGCCGGGCCTAAAATAAATATTCTCGTATTATTACGTACTGTAAAACTTTTTAATTGAAGCTGATTTTTTTTTTCCTCTGAAGCTATACCTAACGGTGGTTCCTTCGGGATCACCGTTAGGTAGTGCTTCAGAAGATGAGATGAATGATATGTAGCGTGTGTGAAAATTCCATGTCTGACCGGGATTCGAACCCGGAACCTCCGGATGAAAGACCGAGACGCGCTACGGTGGCCGGCAATTTTAATTTGATAATAAAATAGTTTACGTGAATTCACACACGCGCGCGCGAATAAATTATAATATGAATATTATAATTATGTTAAAAACGTTTATCATACTTATAAAATGTTAAGTAAATGAAACTTATTTTTTTGTAAAAATCATTTATTTTAATAATAAAAAAATTAAAAATTACATTAAAACTAACAAACATTTTAATAAAGAAGAAATTTTAATGCACTAAAATGTTTTTACTTCCTTGTACGAAGTAAAGGATGTATAATGACCGAGAAAAATTTCAGTTTTCAGATTTAAACGGGAATATTCATTTTGACCATCCCTGAATCCATTTTCACTAGTTTCGGCGTGACTTCTGTACATATGTATCTCGCATAACTCAAAAACGATTAGCCTTAAAGTGTTGAAATTTAGGACTGTTGTAACATCTAGTTGTGCACCTTGCTTTTTAATTGGTGACTTGACTAAAAGTGCCCCTAAAAACGCCTAAAATAAAAAAAAAAAAGGATTTTGGCCTTTTTCTTAACTGCAGTAATAAGCTTTCATTTAGAGCTTTTCAGCGATATTTCTTAAGTGGTACTTATTTGCATTTGTTCTAGAGTTTAGCCAAATAAAATTTTAATTAATGAAATATTTGGATCTTACAGGAGGAAGGCACATCGGTTCAAATCCGACTACATCACCTTATTTCTTTAACTTTTTTTTTAATTTAAATATATTGATTTATTAATAATTATTATTAACTTCTGATTGCAAAAAAAAATTTACTATAAGTAATAGTTCAGTAATAACAATAAAAAAATATTATGAAAAAATTTCTGAAGTTAGTGATTAAATAAAATTATATATACTTTTCATTTTAAAGATATGTGTATTTGTAATTTAATAAGCATATAAGGAAGTAATGTGGTGACCACATCGCACCGGTCTCCGTGGCAGGAGTGGTAGTAACGTCTCGGTCTTTCATCCGGACGTTCCGGGTTCGAATCCTGGTCATGCATGGCATTTTCTGACGCTACAAAAAAAAAATGTTTAGTAGTGATAGCCTTAGAGAAAACAAAATTATTTCTATCTTCATAATTCATATATAAAATGGTGGAATAAATTAAAATAATGAGAAAAAAAATTAGAACTCTAATTGTGTGTTACAAATTTCATTACCGATGTAAACCTTAACCGGTGACAAATTGTCGATTATGTGTGTATGTGTAAGACCGTACGTGATCGTGTGTGTCCTTTATATAATTAAAATACAACAATTAAATATTTAGGCAATTATGAATATTTTATTAATTACACGCGAAAGTAAGACGGTAATCATTGCCTAGTAAATATCTGATAATTAATGGAGAATGGTAAATTCGATGAAAACTCATTCTTTAACGCTATTATAAAATATTATTTTTAACACTAAATTTATTTAGTTATGATGTTAATAGTTTTTGTATTTTAATTGTTTTATTTTTATGTCGTTAAAATTATTTCGTAAATTTACAGTTTTTTATGATACAGTTAACAAGAGAAAAAATCAACAAAATAATTAAACCATCTCTCTTTTCTCTCATTTTTTAGACAAATTAATATAGTATATTTTCTCTCTCTGTCATGATAATATTACCTTATCAGTATATCAAAAAATCCCCAATAAAAGTTGCTCTTGGTAAATGGTTTTAGACATTATTTCATATTACGGTTTAGAGCTGATTTAATGATAACTACGAATGGATATGGATTTCCCCTGAAAAGTTTAATGTATATTGTTATGGTTGATTTTATTAGCATATATAATAAATAATAGTTATTACAGTAATAAAATTATGATTTCATAAACTAGATTTATTGATAACTAATTTCATTATTCCAACATTCAATTTTATGCTTGTTTTATATATATATATTTAATTTATTCATCAATTTTTCATGGTATTATCTGACATAATTAACGTGAATTGTAGTATTATTATACTTAAGCTACTGCTTAAGTAACTATGCTACTGCATAAATATGTGGAACTAGCATTTTTTTGTTCCTTCACAGTTTTTATCTTCTGCACGTCCTTTTATCATTAAATTAATTATTCCTCCATGTTTTAATAACTATTTTTTTTCTCTTTACAAGATTCTGTCACAAACTTCTTCCTTTTTATTTTTCTCAAGATCTCCCATTTCGAATTCTATTTACCCACTTAATTCGAGACGCTCCTGCAACACTAAATTATAAAGGCCTTTATTCTTTTTCCTATTATCCAAAAACAGTATATATTCTTGACTAATACAAGGATTACTCCATAAATAAAAAGATAAAAGATTGTTATTTTAATACGGTTTATTCAGTACATTAAAGAACTTATTTATTTTTCAAAATAATTCCCTGGATAACATTTATTTCTCATTATTAATATGTTGATGTTATTTCATATCAACTACGAGTTTTTGACATTTTTGTCCATTTGTATTTACTTTTTAATTGATGTGAAACTTAATTCTACATATAAACAGTCATTAAGAAGTTTAATATTTAAGAATTTCTGAACAGTTCAAGTTTCGTTACGGATTAACGTCATTTTTTCCTTTTAACTATTTTTTTTTTTTTTTCAGTATCATCAGCTTTAATTATCTGTAGTTATAGGTATGGATAATTTACTACTCTTAAAAGATAAACAAATCACAAAAAAAACTGGGTCTTTAATATAGTAAAACATTGTTAGCTTCACTTTACCGATTGATGATTGAGTTTTGAATTTTTTTCTTATTGGATGAATGGAATTCTTCCACGTCATTCTTTACCTTTTGGATTCCGGATAATAGAGATTGATTCAGGTCATAATAATTTACTATTATAACCAAAACAAATTTATCTTCTTCAATCGAATAGTATTGTTTGAGTTTTCTATACTAGCAAAGTAATTAATTTATAATTCAAAAAACATATTTTGGAAGTCATTTTACAAATTTGTTACTATAGTTCAATTTTTTCAATAATATTACTTCAATTTGTGTGCTATATATACATAAATGCTTACCTAAAAATTATCAGGATTATTTCTGTTATTTTAATTTATCTTAGAATTTATCTATTATTTATTAGAATTTATTTATTTTAATAAATTGGTCAGTATATTAATGCAAAGCTGCGGTTGGTTCCTCAATTGATCATCGCTAACATGTCTCGTATCAGTAAAATCTTTTTTTGTAGAAAGTTTAATTTAAAATAGTACTAGTGATTTCCGAATTTGAGTAGGTCACCGAAGTTGAATATCGGTAAGGAACATTTCCTTTATACGGATTTGAATACTAGATAGTGGATACCGGTGTACTTTGGTGGTTGGGATTCAATTAACCACACGTCTCAGGAATGATTGGCACGAGTCTGTACAAGATTTCACCTCATTTACATGTCATACATATTATCCTCATCTCATTAGCCCTTGGAGGGGTTGCTTATTGTTCACTAACTGAACAGATTGCAACATACACAGGAAAATAAAAGTAATTTAAAATCAGCGATGACATTATTTGAAAGACTCGTTATCTTCTGATATCCTTCTTTTTTGTGTAATCTTGCGTGTTCCTGTACGCGGATATATTCTATATTGTGTTTATTTATTAAATAAAACCAATTATTTATTTATTATTTTACATAAAGGAATATATCGATAGAACTTTCTAACTAGAATACGTTATGTACACGTTTTTTACTCGTAAATAAATGTTTTGTGTGTGTGTTTTGTCATTGGCCTATTTATAACAATGCTTTTATTCTATAATTTATTTTAGCTATTTGTTTATTTATTAGATTACGAGAATAACCTATATTAAATTATTATAATAATATACCAATAAAATTGTTAACAAATGAAATAAAATATTTTTAAAGACTACACGATGGAATTTTATTTCTTTTTATGAAAGGAATTAATTATGTATTTATTGTAACGTTTCTTTTATAAAATTATAAAACAGTATATTTTGCCATATTTATCTATTGTTCTATTCTTTTTTCTAATAAAAATGATAATAATACTGGATGTATATAATGGATTTAGTATAATATTTCATCGTAGTTTCTACATTATGTTATTATTATTAGTTTCATTTCATTTTCTTAATTATTAAACCATGATTTTTTTTTTAATTTTTAATGTGATCTTTTAATAGTTTTTAAATAAAAAATAAACTTATAACAAATACCTATTGATAAATTATCATTAAAGGTAAAGATATTTATTATTTATGAAGTTTTTTGAATAAATTTGCGTTATCAACTGTAAAAAAGAATAAAAAAACATTTTTTTCTGATTTATCAGATTAGAAAAAAAAAATTACATGTGTATTATCACAATATCTATCATTTCGACTGGTTTGATGTTATTCTATATTCCTTTTTCTTCTATATATTCCAATTTTAACATATTTGTTAAATATTACATCTTTAGTTATCTAGTTTTCTTATTCCAATTTTTATCCTGTTTAACCGTTAAACCTTCTTTATTAATTAATCTTAACTAGTCAGTCACTTTATATATTTGAAAATAGTTAATAATTTTTGTAATAATAAACAAAAAATTCGAAAATACTGTTATTTTATTTTGAATTAATATTTTGGTTATACAACTTAATTTCGTTATTAAAAGCGCTGGCAAAGTATTGCGTGACTTTCTCACCTATTAAAAATTAAAAGATTTTGAGCCCAAAAAAAAACCATTATTTTTAGAGGTAGGAAATAAATTAAAAAAAAAAAAAAATTCTAAAGATATTCATAGGTAGGTTAAGCTTAAAAAATTTGGTTAAGCATTGTGTTCTCTAAATCTAATACCCGTTAAATAAAAGTTAAAATAAAAAAAAAAGGTTCAAAAAATATTTCTGCATTTTAAGTCCGGGATTTATCATTTAAAGAAAAATATAAATATTTCTTGAATCTCTTTATATAAAGTATATATTTTCAAAAAGCTTTGGAAAAGTATTTAAACTGAAGGGAGGTAGAGCAAAGGAACAAAAAAATTATATTTCAATTTTAAGAGGTTGGGGTAGATTTAAAAAAATAAGTTTTAGGATTATTTATTATGTATTATAAATGTACGTATTATATATATATGTTGTAGATAACATATTTGGTTTAATAAAATTTTCTCTAAATTGCCTTTAAAAAAAATCGAAATTGGTTTTTACGATATCCTCCACCCCAGAAAAAATTTTGAAAAAGGAATAATAAGATCAATGCTCCACATATAGAAATATTTGTGCCAAATTTGAAGAAAATCGGTTTGGCCAATCTTAAGATATGAGGTGAAAAGCAGTGCGACACACATACGTACATACGTAAGCACGTAGTGTATATACATATATCTTATTCGTCTAAATGAACTAGTTTCTAAAATGTAAAGATTTAAAAAAAAAACACTCGATATTTCATTATTGACTCAATCACCATACTTTTTCCTTTAATATAACTAATTTAGCTGTATTAAAATAACATCGTCCAAAAAAAAGGAAGAAAACGGGCGTTTCTAACTTTTATCGACTAAATTGAACTTTTATCAATTAAATTGAAGTACCTCGAGGAAGAATAAATCTTTATAAAATTTTCACATTCACAACTTTAGTTACACTTCTACAGGATATCTAAATTTTAATGAAATGAGTTAAACAGTTGTGGAGATTTTCGAGCCACCAAATTTCATGTGTAGTTCTTATATATATATATATATATATATATATATATATATATATATATATAAAAAGAATATTTCACTTAAGTGAATGGTATTTTCTTACTCCTCAAAACGTAAAAAAAATCAATTCCATCGCTCATTCCCACCATGCGACTGAAAAATTACTTTCTTCGAAAAGCCAGTTAAAATAAACCTTTTTTTTTGTAGAAAATTATGTTTTATAATTCATATTTCTGTCATTTATGTAGTGTTTAAGGGTATCGATAGTTCTTAAGTAACTATAAATTTTTAGCTTTCTAAATATTTCTGAGCAAGTATATATATATATATATATATTTAAATATTTCTTTAAATTAGGGTTTCTCATCTATCGATTTTTTAAAGGATGGATTTTACCTAAAAATTTAAGAATAATTTTTATAAAGCTAATGAGAATAAAACAATTTTTTTGTTTTATAAAATTAATGTGAGGGAAAGGAGATGACTGTGAGAAAACGAATTTAGATGTTTTTCATTGCACCAAAATTGTAATCTGATTCAAAATGAATTACCTTTTAATTTAAATTAAAGTTAAAAACATTAGTTTTTATTATTATTTTTTTTTAATATAAATTAAAATGATTCATTTCAATTCTTGATATTTTTTTCCCTTTTATCTTAATGACTAAAGAACAAAAGAAAATTAATTTTCACTTCTTTTTACTTGATTTTTGGAATTCTAAAAAGACCGGATTAACTAGTAAAAAACGAGAAATTAGAAAAACGAAATACTTTCTGAATTATTATACATCCTGTTTTAATTTCATTTCAGATAATACATTATTATCACAAAATAGAAATCATTACAGAATGACCTTGCTATTTATGTGTAAAAATAAATAAATCATCATTAAATGAAAAATAAATCTTGAACAAAAATCCAGAAAATAAAATATTACTATTTTAAAAATTTATAGATTTAGAATTTTTTTAATCTTTTAATAGTATATATATTTCATATTTTGTTATATTCATGTTTAACTTACATTTGTAAGTTAAACGTTTCATTTGCAGTTTTTCTAAAAACATATCATCAATGTATAAATGGGTGCTTCACAATGAAATCTTTATTTCTTAATTCTTCCATTTATCGAATAGTAGAAAATTGGAATTTAGATGAATTGCTGCTAAGGAAAACTCTTCCGTTTCCGGAAAAATCTTTTAATGCTAATGTTAGTGTTTTTTCCTTAGATAGGTAATGTACCAGTAAGAATTTTTTCCATTATTCATATTAAGTGATATAAAAGCGGTGTAAATCGATTTACGAATTTTTTCGAAAACAAAAAATGAAAACTTACTAGAGTAAAAAATTAAAACCCATTCGCAAAGTTGTTCACGCGGTCTATAAATGGCCAAAATTTGTTAAAAAAACTATTTAATTAAGGTTTTTTCTGATGAAATAATGTTACGTAAATACAAAAACATTTTTAAAAATATTACAAAATAATTCGTAATTCAAAAACCCCTTATTGAAAACTATTTTCAGTACCTATTAACGTACACGTTGAGTAGGGTGCAAATAAATCGTGCTTTTTTTTTTAATTTAAAACTTCATCAACAAAGTGTTATTGTTTCTGTAAACAAAACTTTTTAATTGTATTTTAAATAAATTGGTAGAAAAATATTTCAAATTTATCAGTTTGTGGCAACGTGTGCATAATATCATTTCTGGTAAACTTAAGTATTGCGATGAGTTAGTATCGTTGGAATAAGGATAAGTATTAATCCTTTAATTCTCGTGCTTATTTCTAAAACTTGAAAAAAGACTAAAGAATTAACAGAATTATGAAATATTATAAAAATATATAATATCTTCAGACTTTCCTTCAAAACCATTTTAAGCGAATGAAATTTAAAAAAAAGATTATTTATTTTTATAGTTTATATTCGGAAATAAAAAATATTGAAGTAACTGGAAATATTTAACTAGAACTGAAAATGAAATTCCTCCGGGACCACCATTATATATTTGTTTCAGAGAATGAGATGAATGATTTGTAGCGTGCGTAAAAATGCCATGTTTGACCAGGATTCGAACCCGGGACCTCCCGATGATATGCCGAGACGCTACTACTCGCGCCACGAAGGCCGGCAAATTCCATTATTATTTACATTTAACTTAACGGTCAGAAAAAGCCTTCTCTCATTGTTATCCCCAAGTAATTCGATTAACGTTAATTCAACGTTAGAGTACTGTTTAGCAATTTGGGAGGGTCTTATAGGACTCGAACCACTTGTTACATAAAAAAATATTTTTCGACTTATAGCGAAAAAAAAGCTGATTAGAGTGCACTAAACCTCTACTTTTTCTTCTTTGAAAATTACAATTCAAGAACGTATATTTATATTAATAAAGTACTTAAGAATTATTTTTAACAAGTACTAATGAAAGAAGTAATACAAAGTGTACTGAGATGGATCTTAAAAATAAATTGGATGTCCCTATACCTAAACCTAGATTGACAATTTCCAAAATATTTTACACGTATAAGGTACAAAACGGTTTTATTAGAGAACATAAAAACATTAAAAGTTATAAGAAATTTTTTGAAAGCTCTGCAAGAATTTCTTTTATAATTGGACGGTAATAGTCATTTTTATAATATTTTTGTCTAGTTTTTATTTATTTATATTTTCGGTTCATTAGAGTGATGATTTTACTTTGTTTTATTTGTTGTTATATTACTAGAAATGTTATCAAATTAAAATATATGTAATATTACAACAGCCACCAACTTGTTGACAAGGGAGGGGTGGGAGGCTCCGGCCACGATCGATGAACCGGCGGAGACTCCATTACATTGGCACTGGGAGGAATGTAAGACCGTAGTGCCGCTGGAGAATCCCTTTTCTCATTAAAGGCGTGGCATCAAGACCGGAGTTTCGGCGAGGGGACCGATTTAGGGTCCTCTCGCTAGAAGCATGGCATTCAAAGACCGGAGCCCCGGTGAGGGGACCTATTTAGGTTCCTATTGCTAGAGGCATGGCATTCTAACACCGAGTCCCGGCTGCCTGGGTGGTGCCTTGAAAACGGCATTAGCCGGACCCAGGATAACCGTCTAGGTAGTTTGAGGCAGTTGCACTCCTCCGGAGTTCCGATAATGCTTAATTTCGGATCCGAGTCCGGGGGGGTGGGGTGAATAAAACGAAAAAGTAATTAATTACATCAATATATATCTATTGATAAAAATAATAATAATATTTATATAATAATATTGTACTGATAAGGGGAGGTTGTATTTATATACAATCTTTCCTTGTATATATGTACAAGGCTTACAACTTACTGTATGTGGGTACGGTAGCTTTACCTTATGAAATTTTTTGGTCGGTCACAACTCCAATGAATTTACTATAGAACAAGTAATATATATACCAACCCTACAGGCTGAGGCCTCGGGATGTATTTTATTAATCTCTAAATGTAAAATTGTATGATATTAAATAAAAATAAATAAATTCATCTATTTACCGAAAAATTAGAAAGATGACACATTTGATACAATTACTTTTAAATTCGGTATTTGCCCAAGCAAAGAATGGGTAAATTTTTAGATAAATATAAAGATTATATTAAAATTAACGCGTTTTAAAATAATTCTTTATAAATAGAACTTGGTAAGTTCATTTTATAGTATTAAAACAGAATATCTATTCAACCAGAAACACTCGGTCAACCAATTCATACATTACGTCTGAATTATTCTGCATAATCTTTATTTTAAATAAATGTAACGCATTGTTTTTATTATTTTAAACAGTTTTTGTAATGTAATATATAAAAGAAATGCATTTTTTTATGATCGACTAAACTTTTTTATTTTATAAGAATATAAAAAAAACCTGTTATTATAACGACTTAATCTAGTCATGATTTACCTATTTAAGTAAACGCATGAATAAACTTAATACAAATTTATTTATTTATGCATGCATGGAATAATGCGTATAAATGAAGTATAAAAAATTGTATTGAGTACTACATTAAAATGAAAATCATTATTTAAAATAGCTTCTATAACATATATATATATATATATTAAAAAACAACCGTTTGTAAAAATTAAAATCTATCATTAAATATAAAAATTGTTGACAAAATATTGCAACCTTGAGATAATTTCCCAATAGTTAAATATAGAAAAATGAAATTTAACAATGCTGTTACCTCGAAATGATACATTTCTCGATCTGAGACCATCACATTTCAAGCAACTATTGGGAGGTAAATAAAACATTTTAAATGAAAAAAATAAGTTTGTGACAAAATTTATATGGGTATTGAGAAAAATTTTGATGTAAAATTTTGACCACGACAACCCTAACCAAAATGGCCGAATAATAATAACTGAATAATAGATCATTTTGGTGTAAGAATATTTCTTAAATTTTATCTTTTTAGTATTTCATTGTTGAACAGTTATACAGAGCGATTTTATCGCACACTACATGAATTACTTGAACAGTCTCCAAGGAAAAGTTTATCATCGCAGATAAGATTATCGTACGGGGGTACACAAAATCCACAAAGAAATTAGGTCTACATGCATACCAAATACACTGCGTACAGGAACTGAAATCCCGAGACTGACAAATAAATAAGTTTGTTTATCGACCAGGTGGAAAGTAATGGGATGGGAGATTGGATGGATAACGTGTTTTTTAAGTGATGAGGCGTATCTTCACCTTAACAGTTACATCAGTAGTCAGAATAAAAGATATTGGTCTGTGGCCTCCTCGTTCCCCTGAGTTATCGTCACCAGACTTCTTTCTGTTGGATTTTTTGAAAGGCGTATATATAGAGCAAACGTATATATAGTGTCAAAATATATGGTACGAATGGTTCTCAGATCTACCGTCAGGAAAATGGTGGACATTCAAACACTTGTAAGACATTACCGATTGTACTTAATTACGTTCCATGAATCAAATCAAATGTGAGTATCTCTGTCCGTAGTGGAATTATAATGTAAATGATCGGATTGTATAAGAAGTACCGAGTGCGGACCGTTTTGTTAATATCTTCTATGTTTCTATTATTAAACAATTTTTAATAGTTCGTCCTACCGAATGGGAATAATATATAAAGGGGTGCATAATTTTCTTGTTTTACAATATTTTTCTCTGTATTTCTTTTCATCGTGACCGATATAAAGTGTCTGTACTGGAGACAATCAATCGCATTTTCTGATATTAAAATATTTTCTAGATTATCACTTCCTATATAGTAAAGACTTTGATATTGCAGTGGATTTGGAATACGCTAACGTATATTCCGCTCTACAGGATCGGCAAGCCAGGTGGGATGCGTCTACGAAAGGGAGGTGGACGCAACCTTTGATCGCGCACATTGAGCCGTGGGCCGGGTGGAAGTTTGGCGAACTGGGATTCTGGCTGACACAATTTCTAACCGGCCATGGGGTCTTTCGTTCATACCTGTGTGGATGAAGAAGAGCTGAAGACCCGTTCTGCCCCTACTGTCGGGAGTTAGATACGCCGGAACACGTGATATTCCAGTTCCCGCGGTGAGACGAGGAACTGACGAGACTGTACTGCCGTATCTGGGCATCGATCAAGTAATAAACAAAAATGACCGTTAGTTATAAAAGTTCACAGTAAATAAAAAATTCACAGTAAGAACCTACGAACAGTTCAAGAGGAAACACCTTGACCTGACAATTTTCCTCATATCTTTCTTATTTTATATTTGGATAATTGAAAAGTACCTAGTGGTCAGTCCAGGTGGAGCGTTTTGATTCTGTAAGGTTACCTTTTGATTTCCGTTTGGACTGTTCACCGGCAGATTGCATTATTTCTCAATTTTCCGTTTTTATTTTATTCTGTAAATTCAAATATTCTTTTTTTATTCATTTATAACTTTTTATTTATTATATACTCTTTTATTATTACTTTACAACTTCTCATGATTAATCGCCTAAAATTTAAAATACGTATTTAGTTTTAGTTTTTCATATAATTTTCGTTTTACATATTATTAGCAGTTCTCAAATAGTCTCATTGTTATTTTCTTTCATTACCATTTTATTATTATTATTTTGTTAATATCGGTTGTATTTAATATATTTTATCCTATTACTCTTTAGAAAAAAAAAAAATTTAATTAATCGCTAAGACAATGGTAAGATTCATAACAAATATTTAACCTCTGATTAAAATAGTATAAATGGGAATTTAAAAAGGCTTTTCAATTATTTATAAATATAAAATAGAGTATATAATATATGTTTCAGATATCGATTATCGTGATATAATATTTTGTTGTAACCAGACTGTTTCGCCACAAACTATAATGCTACCCAAACAGGAAGACCAAGAAAACGTTAATCGGGTAAAAGCTATATAAATTCAATTCTTGATGGATGAATAATAATTAAAAAGATGGCTTCAATATTAAAATAGTTTTTATTCTCTTATAAAAAAATATTTCAATTTTAATATCGATTATCCAGTTGCTATTTAATACTTTATTTCATATTAAACATTTAAGTACCGCTTGACCGATTTTTTGTAATTTTTATCGATCGGTGATTTTTTTATTTTAGATTATACAACATATAGCCGAGTCTTAATGGTTAATAGAATTAAACTATGTTGTTGAGGTAATGATTAAGTTAAAGAATTAGGTTACGTAAAGATTATTATAAATAAACTTGTCTTACTTGAAGGAATTCGATTTTCTCTTTGTAAATATGTATGTATCGTATGATATTCCTAAAATGTTTAATGTATCTAGTGCAGTCATATTTACTCGACATATGTACTTAGTAGTGTCCATTGTTCGTAAAGTGACAGTATAAATGTAAACACGTGTCGCATACTTGGCAGGCTTTACATACTTTATATTTTAGGTTTGTCAGACCATTATTTATTTGTTACGTAAAATATATCGTAAGGATACAAGACCTCCTATAATGTACTTTCTTTTCTTAACGTAAATAAAAATACAAATCATAGAGACAACGGTTTAAAAGAAAAACAAAACAATAAAAATTTATGTACTGTTTGTTAACAAAAGGAGGCAGGAAAACAAACTTTTAAGTAACTGATGACATTAACGTAATTAATATAGATCATAAAAGAAGAAGGATCGATAAAAACTGCGCTTAAAGGTACAGATAGAAAAATCCTAGAGTAAAATTTATAGACGATTTAAAAGAAATTGATGCTATTAAAGGTTTTTCAATTAAAGACAATTTACCGAAACGGTGTGAAATACCTGCCTCATGGTAGATTATAAAATACTGATAAGAACGCCCAGCAGTTGATCTTTCTTTTAAAGAATAAAACCTAAGCATTTAATCGCTCTATTACCTTTAATTTATATTACCTTTTGGTGAAATTGAATTTTTCCATTTTACGTATCGGGTCATTCAAAACGGACTTTTCAACTTTAAAACGACATAAAAATTTATTGAGATAATGTACAGATTCGAGTGAGATCTCATTTCATAGCAAAACACATCAAGTTTTGACTCATCTAGTTCATTAATATCGCTGTCACAAGTGACGTAAAATGGATATATTAACTGGTGCGGAACGTGCTCACTGTGCGTTTTGGTTTCACAATTTGCAGTAAGCGACTGCAGTTCAACGTAATATTCGTATATGGTACGGTAGGAACCCGTACCAGTAGGCATACAATTTACTCTTGGCATTAAACCATCGTTGAGACAGGTTGTTCTTCCAGACATAACTATCCGTTTTTTAAGAGACAACCGCAAACGGTTGCTTTCTGAAAGAAACGATACCATTTTTTGAAAACGATACCTTTTATAGTATCGTTTATATAGACATGCTTCAAAATTCTAATTCCTCAGTTTGATGATGATGATGATGGCTAAGATGAACGCCATTACTACCAGCAAGACGGAGCACTACCTCATTACCGCCTACAAGTCCGATTCCCAGGTCGATGGATCGGTCGTGAAGGTCCAAACTGCATGGCCATCTTGCTCCCCAGATTTGATTCCGCAAGATTTTTTTTGTGGGATACCATTAAAAATCGAGTTTGCCTGCTTATCTTGTTGAGCTAAGACTTCTAATTAACAACCCAGCTGCACAGGTAACGCCCGAGTTGCTGGCTACAGTCGGAAATGAAATCGACTTAGGTGAAATGCTTTTTTATTACAAATGGAAGCCATATCGAACTAATGTGAATGTTGGATGACAAACTTGATGTCATTTTTTATGAAATGAGATCTTAACCGAATCTGTAAGTTATGTCAATAAAATTTTATGCGCTTTTAAACGATCAAGTCCTTTTTTAATCACCCGGTATATTTTATTATGTGAAAATTGCGTTAGCTTGAACAGAATGTGGATGATTCAAATGTTGAATCAATTTGGTCTTACTTTTTTGTATATTGAGTTCTAAAATTTTCTAATCCATCTTGAACTTTACGTAAAAAATTTCTCTGAATTGATTCATAGATAACACAGTTAAAATTATATTTTTACGGTACTTCTATCCAAATATGAAAGTAAAAATTTCAAATATAATAATAAAATACCGAAAATTTTACTTTTTCACAACATAAAATTGTTTCTTAACATTATTATTATTATTCTGTTTTTTCTTTTATTTTATAAACGTGGTTGTATGATTAATAAATTTAGTAATTTCATTTTTATTAGTTGTAAAATAAAAAATAATTTTCGCTCAGAATTATAAATATACTGAAAATTTTCACTTGATGGTTCCTTAACAACGGAAATACTGTCAGGAAATAGCATCATCCTCAATTATACTATAAGGATATGAAGTAAGGATGTTGTAAGAATAAAAAACAAACTTAGGAAGTCATTCTTAACAAAATAGATTTCGTAGAACACTAAATTTAAGCAAATGTAAGTGCAAGTTACATTTTGGATTAATTACGTTGCATGCTAATTACGGTTACCGTTAGTAAAAATTAATGAAAATAATAAATCATAATAAATATTACGTTGAACATTATAATTTTCCTTTTCCATCACAATCAACAGGAAATGTTTTTTTTTTTTTTTAGATATAAAATATTTTCTACTTTCTATTTAATTCTTAAAGAAGCTTAACGACCAAATAAACGAAATTTAATAAAATTAAAACAAATTTTTGGGGAAATTTTATCGCCAGTTTTTTTACAATTAAAAAACAACTGGTACACGGACGAAAATAGTTTTAAATCTATAAGCATGAGTATATAATAAAACTTGTGATTTTTGTGAAAATTCGTTTATTTTAAATTTTGAATTAACATAATTGTATTAGAGAAAAGTTATTACAATTGTGTTAATTCGAAGTGGTGAGAAAAAATATCAAATGAAATACGAATAACTGAATTTACATATATACTTATTCAAATTCCCCACACAGACACAATATACATATATAAAAAAATAAATAACAAAAAATAAGGATTTTTTTTTTAACTTTTTAACAATATTATAAACGGAAGTGAAGTAAATCTTTTGACATCACAGTTCACAGATATATAGAAGATTGAGTTAGCTTGAAGCCATGTTTACCTACACGCGATTTTGCAATAGCATTACTTTCACTGCAGCTCTTCACTTCACCTAACGTGAAGAGACTAGTATATCCATATATAATATAGCCTACATCAATGTAATTCATGCCTTTAGGTTGTAATAACTGTGTAAATCTGTGGTGGGAGAAAAATAGATAGCGAGCGAATTAGAAAAAGATAGTTGGAGAGAAAGGGAGAGGGAAGCAGAGAGAGAATTCAACTCAGGTGTATATTATGATATTAACATATTACAATACAAGGATGTGAATATCCTCCTTTAGGTTACTAAATTCTATCACAACTCGTAAATTTATACAGCCTACTAAGATGTGATGTCTGTCTCTCAACTACCTACATAAATATAGCACCTACATATATATTTAGGCTACATAAACAAACAAAAAAAGGTAAAATATATTTTATGTATGTGTATTTATTGTACAATTACTTATAATTACACCGTGTAGCATGTATACCATTAATAAAAAATACTAAACGTATCCTTTTTAGGTTACATCACTAACACCTCCCTTCCTATTCTTAAAAAAACGTCATATTATCCAACAATGACTTTTTATTATTTAATTAGGTTCATATATTTAATTTTTTTTTACATTTATTTTTTCTTCGGATCATTCAAAAAATAAACTATTATATTAGCATTAAGATAAAAATGGAAAAATGCTTTGTTTAATTTCTTGGCGTAACTAAACAATGTAAAATGAATGTCCCGCAGTCATTGAATTAGAGATTTACTTTTATCATTTAACATAATATGGCATTTAGATAAACGTTGGACACCAATTATCCAGATTAATCAACAAACAAATTTTATCTGGATAGCTGGATATTCTTAATATTTAATTTATTTTTTATTAATTGAAAATCACTCATTTTTTTTAATTTATTGGTTTAAATCCTTGTAAAATTAGTAGTTTTTATACTAATTTGTATATTAGACAGTGGATACCGGTGTACTTTGGTGGTAGCGGTTCAATTAATCACAGGTCTCTTATTTAACCTCATTTACATGTCATATATGTCACACAAATCATCCTCATTTCATTGTGCCATGAGAAGGGCTGCTTATAGTTCACTAGTTGAACATATTTCAATGTACACAGGAAAAAAATCAATCGGTTACATACTGTATTTAAATATATAAAATTCCAAAATAAATTAATTTAAAAAAATATATATTTTTTTTATAAACATAAAAAAACAAAATTAAAAAGTTCAGAGGAGATATATTAGATGCATTTGAAGTAAAAACGGGATTGAGACAGGGAGATGGGTTATCCCCATTATTATTTAACTGCGCACTAGAATATATAATTAGAGAATGGAGAAAATTAAATCCGGAAGGAATAAAAATTGGAACAAAAATTAAAATAAACTGCCTGGGTTTCGCAGACGATCTAGTCTTCCTCTCAAACAACATAAAAGAAGCTAGTACCCAAATAGAAACACTAGAATAACTTGTAATTATGGTCAGGGATTCACTATGCGTTAATCATGTAAACGTAAACGGAAACAAAGTGGAACCAGTAGGAAAATTTAAATACCTAGGAGATACCATAACACATAACATCAATGAGGAAATAAACTGGTAAGAAAGAACTGAGAAACTTAAAAAATCATTAATAACTACCCAAAACATATACAATAAAAAATGTCTATCGACAAAATCAGACATTACCAAACAGTAATTCTTCCAGTAATACAATACGCCAGCGATACTCTCTTCGGACCGTACAAAATTAGAGAAGTAGAAAGGATCAAAAAGATAGAAAATGCGTAAACAAGAAAAATATAATAGAAGGATAGCGGAAGATAATCCCAAATGATGAAGTATATAAAATAATAACCCCACTAACAAATTTCTTCAGGAAAAAAAGAATTTCATTTTTGGGGCACCTACTTAGAGCAGAAGACACCAGACTTGCAAACCAAATAATTAACTTGTACTGAGAAAGAACAACAAAACCGAATTGGATAAAGGAAGTCCGAATAGGTATGGAAGAGTTGAGAATATCCAAAAAAGATCTAATCAAAGAATCTGGAAAATACGACAAATTAAAACTAATATGATAAAATTGAACCTAAAATCAAAAAGAAATTCAGACGAGGACAGGCGTCAAAGATCAGAACGCCTCAAAAGGATATGGGCAAAAAGAAGAGAAGCAAGAATAAAACAACTCACACGATTCCGAAATAAGAAGAACCGATTATAAAGTGGACTGGCCCAGAAATTGAACTAAAGTGATCCTATGAGGTCGTAAAAGCAAAAAAATAAAAAAACAAAAAAACTTTGGTACAGTAATACAAACTAAATATATACTACAATTCCAACAAATATGTTTACTTCAATTAAAATCTTAGATAATAGTAAAAAAACCGTTTCATCTACGACGGTTTTAATAATTTGTATAGAATAGACTTCGATAATTTGTTAAATAAATTAACAAATTAAAGAAATTTATTCTGTTTACATGAATTTTTAATTTTCGTAATTTTTTATAATGAAATTATAGATATAAACCAAATTTTTTAAACGGATCAAGTAATATCTAGCAAGTGAACGTGGTTTTTCATCTCTTGACAAGCCTTAAAATCCTTTATCAAAGTCTTAGAGATTTATTTGCGTACAAGGCAATTTTAATTAAATGACGCGGAAGATTTGATTAAAACTTCAATGCTAGAGAAGTTATTGAAAAGTACAGAAAAGAGGAACAGAGAAAGAGTAAAAATTACAGATGATATAAAAGGAAATGGAAGTTATTAAGAACTCAAAAGTTTAGCTAAGGGTATATGAATGTAAATGGAAAGATCTCAGTTAATTTACTGATTTTTTTAACAGGAAAATTTAATTAAAAAAAAAAATAATATTTTTGAATTATTTCTTTTCGTTTAATTATAACTTATTTTATTGTTTGTATTTTATTATGTAAACTTAGTTTAAAATAGAATGAAAAATTGAAAACTAACAGAAATATTTACTTCTTAAAAACAATCCCATGACAATAATAGAAGAAATAAATAAAACAGTTTCTTTAAGTAAAAAGAAGTGTAACTTTTATAATTTTAAGTGAATAAAATCAAATTACAGAAAACAGCAGATTAATTTATATTAGTCACATAATATGCTATGAAATCACTTTAGGATTAATTTATCCAGATATTCAAATTTATGCATACATATACGTATACGTGGATTTAAAACAATTAAAAATATTACATTCAATAATTAAAGCTTGAAACAAACAATTTAAAATTAAAATAGAAAAATTAAAATTGTATGTTAAAATAGCCAAAACGGTGGAAGTTTCAAAATTTCATTAATTTACATCCGGATGATATTAGTGTTTAGCGTTCATGAAAATTAATTGATATGAAAAATGAAAAACTATTGTTCCCTTGATTCTCTTACTTTCCCGGTGAATATAGAATAGCTATATTAAAGTAGGAGAGTATGTTGATCGTGTCAAAAAAGGGATATCGAGTTTTTTTTATAAATTTTTACTATCTTGTACGAAATAAAACAAGTATTATGGTCGCGAAAAATTTCGGTTTTCAGATTTCAACGGAAATATCTATTTTAACCATCCCTGAATCCATTTTGACTAGTTTTGGCGTGACGTTTGTACGCTACGTACGTAAGTATATATATCTAGCGTAACTCAAAAACGATTAGCTGTAGTATGTTAAAATTTTGAATTTAGAACTGTTGTAACATCTAGTTCTGCGCCTACCCTTTTTATTGCAATCGACCGGACCAAAAGTGTCCAAAAAAGCCTAAAATCCAAAAACATCTGGATTTTGGACTTTTTCATAACTGCAGTAATAAGCCCTTATTGAGAGATTTTCAACGGTATATCATAAGTGATACTTATTTTCATTGGTTCCACAGTTATAGCCAAATTAGATTTTAATTAATGAAATATTTGGATCTTAGAAGGGGAAGGCACATCCGTTCGAATTCGACTTCGTCTCCTTTTTTTTAAACTTTTTTTTTTAATTTAAATATATTGATTTATTAATAATTATTAACCTCTGATTGTAATAAACGTTTTACAATAAATAATTCAATAATAATAAAAAAAATATATACATGAAAAAATATCAGAAGTTATTAATGAAATAAAATTTGATGTACTTATCATTTTAAAAATATATGCACATGTAATTTGGTGTCCACATTAGATTTTTATGTTTAAGGATCAAAATAGTTCATCTAGTATTCTTGAAAAAAAAAACGTATGTATGTGTGTGCGTACGTATATACGTATGTGTGTCATACTGCTTTTGGTCTTACAGCTATTGACAAAACCCATTTTCTTCGAACTTGGCTCAAATATTTCTATATAGGGGCATTAATCTTATTAATTTTTTATCAAAATTCGTTAAAGGAGTGGGGAATGTCGTGAAGAACAAATTTCGAGTTTCTTCAGAGACATTTCAGAGAAAACTTTGAGTAAATTGTTTACCTACAATTCATATATTTAAAAAAATCTTTTTTTAAATCTACCCCAACCGCTTAAAATTGAAATATATGTTTTTTGTTCTTCACTCTATCTTAATTTTCAACATTTTTGAAAGTTTATATGTTTTTTGTTCTTCACTCTATCTTAATTTTCAACATTTTTGAAAGTTTATACTTTATATACAGAGCTATCAAGAAATGTCTACAATTTTTTTATAAATTATAGACCCCAGACCTAAAATGAAGAAAATATTTTTGAAAAGTTTTTTCTTATTTTTGACTTTATTGAAGGGGTGTTACATTTAAAGAAAACTTAACTTAAACAGATTTATTTAAATTGACCTATATATGAATATTTTTTGAAAACTTTTTCTTAAAATTTATTTCCCACCTTTAAAAAATATATATTCTTATACTATTTTTTGTTTTTGGCTCTAACACTTTTAATTTTTATTATTAATAGCCAACGGATTTTTTTTGAAGCCGAGATTTCCTTTTTTAACCAGTAAATTATATATATATATTCTTTTAAAAATAATACATGATAATTTACAATATATATGAATAAGTTAACTTATCTTAACTTTCATTCAAAATTTTATCCAAGTGATCATTAAGGGCTTAAATAAGGTGCATATTAACGAATTCATAAAAATATGCAATTGTGTTTTTCATGTACTCGTAAGTTTTCATGTAATAAATTTCATTATGATTTAAAGTTGGAAAACCTAAAAAAAATATCGTGCTGTGTTGTTTAAAATATATAAATTATCATCTATTTTGTATTAAAATTATATAAAAATTATTCTATATTATTATAAATTGAAATTCAAACTGTTATTACTATTTTGTAATTTTACTATTGAATCCATTCCATTTTTGTAACACTTAATAATTGATGATTGTTATGTAATATATTTAAAGTAAGACTACTGAAGGGTATTGCATCAAAACATTATTATTACCATTGTAACTCCAGGTGGCAATTTTATCATTTAAAAAAGGTGTACATAAATATACATTAAAGCATAATTTCTTCTTTTTACATCCTTAACAAAATTTATAATTATTTGTATTAAATTCAAATAGTAAGTTATCAGTTTGTCGATAATTTTCATAACATTAATGTGTTATTTTCACTTAAAACTGCTGTAGTGTTATAACAATTTTATTTTATAAATTGATGTTATGTAATTTATTTAGAATAATAATAATATTGAGTACGAGTATATCTAATAAACCGATTTTTCTTAAAAATTAAAAGCAAATATTAAAGAAAAAATTATAAAAAGAGAGAGAGAGAGAGAGAAAGAGAGAACAAATGTGTGAGCGAGTAAGATAATTTATTGAATAATCATAAGTAATATAAAATATTAATTTTTTTTTAATAAATTCTACATTACCCAAAGGAGGTAAATTTTCCATAATTCATAAGTTTAGATTGACTAAAAAAAAAAATTAAAATTTGAACAGTCTACTGATGACCTAGTTAGTAACAACCTGCTGTTAATAGAAATAATAAAATAATCCAACATAATATTCATATTAATTATGAAAATTAATTTTAGCTACCCATTAAAATAAATTTAATCAAATTTGTTTTAACTGTCTTTCTACAGTTTTTTCTTTCTTTTTTTAAAAACAAAGCTTTTTCCTGTACATTATATATATTTTTCTACTTAAGATGCAATGCTGAAATTTTTCTGAAATATCTATTCCAAACTGACGAATTTCTTATAAAATATTCCAAAAACAGTCAGTCAAATTGTCTAACCATATTACATACTTTGAACTTATTTTAATATACCACTAAAAAGATGAACTTGTTTTAAGGATGGATTCCTTCTACATTTCCCATATCTTTTAAAATTAATTATTTTTTAATAGAAAATACAATTTAAATCAGGATATAACTCCGAGAGTATCCAAAAATAGAAATGTTCTTAATTTCCATTGATCTTTTATAATGCTTGAATAGAAATTCAAAAATCTTTACAAATAACAGCCTATTTCCATCACATAATTTTATTAAAAAATGTTTCGAGAATTTCCTGTTCAATCCGTCATTAGTCGGATGATAATGACGAAAAAAAGAGTTTCATACATCTAATTTATATTTCCAAAAGTGATGGAAATAATTAAATTGACAGTTCGTAAAAAATATTTATATATATTTATATAAATTGGAAAGGCTTTAATCACTGATTTATCCACTTTAGCTTTCAAATATAAAATAAAAGCAAGAATGATTTTAAATTGTTTATTATTATTATACGATTTGCTGATGATATAGTAATTCTAGCCGAGAGTAAAAAGGATTTAGAAGAAACAATGAACGGCATAGAGAAGTCCTACGCAAAAAATACCGCATGACAATAAACAAGAACAAAACAAAAGTAATGAAATGTAGTAGAAATAATGTAGATGAACCACTGAATGTGAAAATAGGAGGAGAAAAGATTATGGAGGTAGAAGAATTTTGTTATTTGGGAAGTAGAATTACTAAAGATGGACGAAGCAGGAGCGATATAAAATGCCAAATAGCACAAGCTAAACGAGCCTTCAGTAAGAAATATAATTTGTTTACATCAAAAATTAATTTAAATGTCAGGAAAAGATTTTTGAAAGTATATGTTTGGAGTGTCGCTTTATATGGAAGTGAAACTTGGACGATCGGAGTATCTGGGAAGAAAAGATTAGAAGCTTTTGAAATGCGGTGCTATAGGAGAATGTTAAAAATGTTAAGAGGAATGTTAAAGAGGTATTGCGGCAAATAGATGAAGAAAGAAGCATTTGGAAAAATATAGTTAAAAGAAGAGACAGATTTATAGGCCACATATTAAGGCATCCTGGAATAGTCGCTTTAATGTTGAAGGGATAAGTAGAAGGGAAAAATTGTGCAGGCTGGCAACGTTTGAAATAGTGAAACAAATTGTTAGGGAATAGGATGTAGGGGGTATTCAGAAATGAAACGACTAGCACTAGACAGGGAATCTTGGAGAGCTGCATCAAACCAGTCAAATGACTGAAGACAAAAATAAATCTAAAATTAATCAATTAGAGATTAAAAAGAATTTAGAATCTCCTGATTTTGATATATGATTCGGTAACTTGTTTGTTAAGAGGGCAGATTTTATTAAAATCTTGAAAAAATGGATTGATTTTTGAAAAAACATATCGTGAACAATTAAAAATAGTTTCGATTTTTTTTAATTGTTGTACTTTAGGAATATATTTTGTATATATTTTTTTTAAGTTTTACACTTTGCTAATCCCATTATTAGTGACTATGTTTGGGGCTAATTAGTTACAACAATTTTTCATATCATAGCCAAGAATCAAATCAAAAGATTTTGGGTGCAGTAGGTAAAACGCCAACCACCTGTACAACCAAGTGATGGTTTTTAAGCTTATTAAAAAAATAATAAATATTTCTGAAAAATGTTTGAAATGTGCCACTTGGTTCCTATTTGTTGAAATCTTCTACAATTTTTGTTTAATAATTTTTTACTTATCTACTTGAGTTTTTCTTTTTTATTCTGAACGAAATTTTACTAAAGTATGAAAATTTTTAATCTCTTTTTACTTGGTAAAAAATATATTAAACATTTTGTTCTACAGCTTATTCTATCTTTTTACTATTTCAACTAATCGAAGTGAAGTATTTTTACTTATTTTATAAGTAGGAGGAGGTAGATTTTAAACTTTTATAGCAAGAAAAGAAAGAACATTTTTTGGAAAGTAATTTTTTTTTGTAAAAATGTCCTGTATATTTTTATTTAAATTGTATTCATTACACTTCATGATGTATTACAATAAAGAATCATAATACAAGGTTTAATTTCAATAAGTTTTTATTGGTTTTTACTAATTTAGTAAATGAAATCTTAAATTTTGTATTTTGGTAAGGAAATAAGCAAAATAATTATGTTAATGGGTAATAATAATTAATTTTCAGTAATAATAATGTTCCATTTAATCATTCAATTAAGTTAGAGAAGTTATTATTTTAAGTTATATTAAATTATTAGGGTATTTCAGCAAAGTCATATTTTAAAACCAGCAGTAGTCTATATACCTAGGTAAAGATTGAAATTATAGATTATTTATTAATCATCTCAGTAATACTGATCGAGACACCGATTTATATACTAAAGTATATAAATCTTTGTATCTAATTACGGCTCGCCACTAAAAATCTTTTTTATAAGTAGTTATTTCATCATCGTTTTACAAGTGCAATAAATGTATGTAGAATTATTATACATTATTTAAAAAAATTACTAGTCATTTTAATACAGGAAAATGATATATACAACAAATTCTATACAATGTTTACAATATTTTTTTTTTTTTTTTTAAATGAACTTACTTTTACTGAAGGATAACGTTTTAAGATACTTCTATTCATTATAAAGTAAAATATTATCTAGTTTATCCTTTGCCAATAACACAAAATGGCATTGTAGGTCAGACAGCATCTACTGTATATCCTAACATACCACACAGTTATGTAAGTGTGTGCAATATACGATGTCATTAGTTAATGTAACTGGTACCATTGTTTGTTTTATGTAATCTCAAAAAATATATATATACATATTTTAAAATATGGCAGTAGTTAACATTTATTTTAATTTTATATTTAAAAAAAAATTAATCATGGAAGATTATTCTTTTTAAAATCTTTTATTTAACTCGCTTTAGGAATAATCAAATCTTGCAACTGCTATATCTTTTGATCTATCGTATGAAAATCAATGAAATTTGGTACACTTATGTAACTTCGATGACAATACAGCACTACGGTGTCGGAATTTGATATGACCCACTCCCACCCCACCGCGCACTACCCCTACACTAAATTCATGCATTTAGTTGAAAATTTTCATTTCTCATGAACTATCTTATGAAAATGATTGAAATTTGGTACACGTATGTAACTTTGATGTGTAAAAATAAATATTTTTACTTTTTTTTTGGTCTTAAAAAAAATACAAAAAACAAAAAAAAAAAATTACAAAAATATATTTGATTACATATAACAAATTATTTAAAAAAAAATCTTTTATTTAACTAATATAAATATTAAAATTAATAAAAAAAGGAAACAAATTATAAAAACCCTCTAAAAAGCAAAAAATAAGAATTAAATCAAACTGAGAATTTTAAACAAAAAATATATTAACAAATATAAAAATGCACTGAAAAGTAAAAAATAAATCATATAAATATCTAATAAATACAATACAAATAAATGTAATAATTATTAAATTTTAAAATTAAAAGTAATGAGAATATTTATAAATACAAGGGTTATTTTTTTTCAAGGTCCGATCGGTCACGAAATGAAAAACCACAGTGAAAAAAAATAACCCTCCTAATTCTTATAATTAACGGGCACAAAATTCCAACCAATCGTATTCTTTGTTTTCATAAGGTGAGCGTAATTCTTATCATCATGAACGAAATTCCAACGAATCGTATTCGGTGTTTTTATCCAATCATAAGATGAGAGTAATTCTTATCATTATCAGGCCCGAAATTCCAACCAATCGAATTTTTGTTTTTTAACCGATCATAAGGTGAGAGTAATTCTTATCATTATCAGGCACAAAATTCCAACCGATCGTATTCTTTGTTTTTTAACCAATCATAAGGTGAGTGTAATTTTTATCATTATCGGGCACAAAATTCCAATTCTTTGTTTTTTACCCAATCATAAGGTGAGAGTAATTCTTATCATTATCGGGCACAAAATTGAGAGTACGTATATATATATAACTAATTAAATGAAATTTTGACGATTTTCCATCCACCTTCGATTGCAATCGATTTTTATTTACGTACACGTTTGTAGAAAAATAAGATCTATTCAACAAAATAAATAATTGTGTTAGCATACTTTTCCGAATTTATAAATCATTTTAAACCGATTCCACTGTCATCCAATGAGCGTTGTGATTTGAGAGACGTGATATCATGAATTAGAATTCCTTCTTTATGTTTAATTATAATGTCAGTTCTGTAGCCAGCATTGAATTTCATAACAAAAATCAGTCCTCACAAAGACTGGTGAAGAAAGACAATTCCCTTTTATCTGAAGATCTTCTAAATTGCCATCAGATTTATCTTCTAAATGTTGAATTCAATGGGATTTATTAAGAATTGGACTAAACGAAGTTATAATACAATAATAAAAGTATATTATATTATCTTGTAATGTTTTAGTTAGATTGCATTGTAGATATTTCTGTAATCTGGTGTTGTATAACTTTTTTCTAAAAAATCTCTTGTTTGGTTGAATTTTACAAAGGCCTATATATATATTTTGTAAATTTTTAAGAATAAATATTTAATTTTTACAGTGAGTTAAGATACAGCAATTTGGATAAGTTGTCGCAGGTTCGGAAGTTTGTATATGAATAAATAATGTTTTGTCTTTCGTGATTTATTTTCCTGATGATAATATTATGTGGTACGTCATGGGATTTAAATAAACAAAATATTTCATTTATCTTTAATATTTTTTAGGTTTAAATAAATATTTTTATCTGTCACCCAAGTCTCTGAAAATATATTTAAACTATTTTGGTTCATTCTATTCTGGGGTGTCTTATTTTAACACCTCGTCAATTCCTACCACAAAATCTGATTTTTTCAAATATTTAATGGAATCATTCATCATAATACAGTCCAACAAACATATGTCTCATTTAGAATTTAGTAACCAAGTCTTTAGAAGTACTTTTGAAATCACTGTGTCTCAAAGCGTTAAGAAATACAAAAGTTGAAAGGGTTTGATTTTTTACCGATACTACGGGGGCAAGTCAAAAATTACCTACACTTTTGCCATAACCCACATTCAAGATTGACGACTGCCTTTTGCGCATGCATGCTTAGATTTGGTACGACTGCGGTCACACGTGCGATATTTGATCCTCATCGCATCATTTGCGTTCCGGCAATTACAATAAACACATGTCAGCTCCGCAACCGTTTTCATGAAGGAGGAACAACGAGCAGTGATCTAATTTCTCTGACCCGAAGGTGTGATCTATAGTTCATCGTGGACTTTTATTACAATAAGGGGACAGTGCTTTATCGTGTAAAATTTGTTCGTGGATCGAAAAGTTTAAAAGTGACGGGATGAGTGTGACTTACGAAGACAGAGCAGGACACCCGTCAACCTCTACCATGGACGTCAAGATTTAGCGGGCTTGAGAGACGGTTCTGGCGATTAGACGAGTTAACATTGATGAGGTAGCGTCTTCTTTGAATATCAGTCATGGTTCTGCCCACCAAGTCATCCACGACGAGCTCTGCTTCCGTAAAGTCTGTGCCCGATGGGTACTAAGAGCGCTTACTGTAGATGACAATCTCAGCCGTGTTGACAACGCTTAAACAAGAAAGATGACACATTTTTGAGCAGAATAATCACCAGGGATGAAACGTGGATTCATCATTATGAGCCGCAACAGAAATTCCAGTATTTGGAGTGGAAACATCCGGTATCTACGGTAAAGAAGAAATTCAAGACCGAGCTATCGGCGAGAAAGGTTATGTTAACCGGTTCTTATGGACGCAAAAGGGTCTATTTTGGAAGACTTTATGGAAAAGGGAGTTGCAATCAATAACCCGGATTACAGTAAAATGTTAGAAAATAAGCTGAAACCAGAAATTCGCAACTCCGAAGTCTACTGTTGAAGAAAATGTTGTTGTTGCATGCAACGTCTGCCCGCATACGGCTCATCATAAGGTTTAAACCATCAATAAGTTGAATTTTGAGGTACTGGAACACCCTTCCTACAGCTCAGATCTTGCTCCATCCAACATTCATCTATTTAGGGCGCTCAAAGTTGGTTTGGAAGGACGTCGATTTTCTACAGACAGATGTACAGGAAGCGGTGCAAAAGTGGATTCGCGATCAACCGAAAACCTTCTTCTTAAAAGGAATATGAAACCAAGTGGACCGCTGGACCAAATTATTGACAAGGGATTATGTAGAAAAAATATTTACGTACATGTTGAACCCCCTTATTTTTGTGTAAATAAATTGTAGAACGAAATTAATAATTAATCATCTTTGTCTCGCCCTCGTATTAAATTTACTCTGTTGTATACAATAACCTCCGAAAAAGTATGTATTCAATTATTATAAAGAAACAAAATATTTTGAATTATTTAAAACAAAAATTATCTTTATTTAATTCTTTAGTTACCTGTAATAAGTTTTATAAGAGGCTTTGCGATCACAATCGAGAGCGCGTGTGTACAACACGCGCGCGCGTACACACACAAATACACACAACAAGCAAAATTAGATCTCGATCATTCTATTGTAAAAAAATTATCATATTAACTTACTCTAGAAGTTTTCATCTCCATAGTACACTGTTCAATTTCATTAAATTCCAGTACAAATAATTACCTGGAAAAGAAACATTTTACATGAATAAATATTTTTAAAAAAATTCATTATTATTGATTATTTAAAAATATATTTTAGGTATAATAATCCAGATAATCAAAAAGTCTTTCAATTTTCGTACACGGCAAACGTTACATCGTTTATTAAAATTTGTTTAATAATAAGGAATCGTACAACAAAATTTCATAAAAATCTGAAATCGTTTGGCAGTAATTATTTCATAGAAAATATTCTTGACTAAGAGTTAAATCAGCATTTTGATTCGATTGATCAATAAAAACAATATATTTATAAAATCCGAAGAATTATAAAGATTTAAATTAAATAGAATGTATGTATAGTTAATTAGTATTGTGTGATATCGAGATTAAATTAATCGTACTTGTGGTTCCGATGATTGGGTTTTGTAATAGTGAGAAAAATCACAATGAGGACTTTTTAACTTTGAAGTTATCTATTTTTTTCCCCTTTTTTTAATAAAATTGAATACAAATTCGTTCGTTTTATTTTCCCGGGTAATATAGCTGGAATGTATTAATATATTCAAGAGGAAAGTATAGTGATTATATAAAAAATGGGATAATGGGTATTTTGTAAATCTTTACGTTATAGTGGACGAGTTCATTTAGACAAAAAAAACATATGTATGTGCGTACATATGTCGCATTGATTTTGGCTTTATATCTGAGATTGAACGAATCGATTTTCTTCAAAATTGGCTCAAATATTTCTACGTATGGGGTATTGATGATCATATTAATCTTTTGTTAAACTTTTTTTAAGGGGATATCGCGAAAAATCAGTTTCGATTTTCTTCAGAGGCATTTTAGAGAAAAAAGTTATTAACAAAAAATAAATAAATAAAATATGTTAAATTTTGCGAAATCATATATTTTTTTTTCTTTTTGTTATGATGGATTTTCATCAAGTAACGATTTCATCCCTAGATTATTTTATGATTCTTTTAAAGCAAATTTGTTACCTAAAATGCATAATAATCCAGTAATTTTTTTTCAAAGAGCCAACCTCCACTTCTTCATAGAAATAATTTTGTTCATCTTTCTGTTTAAATATTTTTCAAAAACCATTTTTTTTAAGTTTATACTTGGTATATAGAGAGTTATCAAGAAATTTTTACAATATTTTTAAATTCAAATGGCGCTAGATCGTGTCTGCGTGTGGCAGAAAAAGTGGAGGATTAAGGTTAATCAATGTAACTCGAGGCACGTTACATTTGCCACGCTGAGGTATGACTGACCCGGTGAGTACTTCGATGGTGTTTTGATCCCGCAAACGGAGACTGTGCAGTATCTGGGACTTTACCTAGATCGGCGTTTACTCTGGAAGTGTCACGTGAGGATGAAGAGGAAACAGCTAAACCCAAGGTACAGGGAACTTCATTGGCTGCTACGGAGGAACTCAGGCCTCACGTTATCCAACAAGATCTTAATTTACAAGGCTATCCTGCGCCCAATCTGGACGTACGGTGTAGAATTGTGGAGAACGTCTAGTACTAGTAATGTGGAAATTATACAACGATTCCAGAACAAAGTAGTGTGGGTAATTGCCAAAACGCCGTCGTTCACGAGAAATGATGAGATTCACGATTATCTGGAGCTTCCGTCGGTTCGTGAGACTGCACAACAGCGTAATGTCAAATACCTGCAGAGGCTTGAGAATCATGTAAACCACTTTGCAATTAATCTACTCGATAACAGCAGAGATGTTCGATGGTTGAGGGTCTACGTAACAGTTTGAAATCTAACACCGTGAATTTTAGTGGTGTCGTATATCTAATTTCTTGTTACTTCTCTTTCTTTTTCTTTTTTATTTGTTATTAATGTTTGTTTTGTGGACTGTATGGTGGTGAAATTAATGGTTTGTGATTTATGACTGAGCTTGAAATTTCATATTAGGCTTTAAGTTTACTTGTAACTATTTATTGTGTATTACTTATTTTGGGGGTTCCTTAAGGACTCCCTCATCACGTGCTTTTGTCAGGAGACTTACTTATATCTCCACAGGCGAGCCGATTGTAATTATAATTGTTATTGAGCAAAAAAAAAAAAATTTTTTAATTATAGACCCCGGATTAAATATCCAGAAACTTTTTTGAAAATGTTTTTTTTCTTATTTCCGCCTTTATTGAAGCTGGGTGTTAGATTTTCAGAAAACTTTACTTAGGGAAATTTGTTAAGCTTAACCTATATATGAATAGTTTTAGAAAAATCTTTTTACAATTTATTCCAAACCTCTATTTTTTCAGTTTACCCTTCGGAACCACCGTAAGGTATTATTTCAGAGGATGACATGTATGAATGGAAACGAAGCGTAGTCTTGTACAGTCTCAGGTCGACCATCCCTGAGATGTGTGATTGACTGAAACCCAACCGCCAAAGAACACCGGTATCCACGATCCAATATTCAAATCGGTATAAAAATAACTGCCTTTACTAGGATTTGAATCTTAGACCTCTCGTCTTCTAAATCAGTTGATTTTCCACGACGAATTCAGCAGTAAACCAACCCTATCGGGTTAATAATAATAATAATAATAATAGAATCAACAATGAAAACAATCGTACAAAAATAAAAGAATTATCCATTAGATCGTGACTAAAATCCTGCCAGATCGTGGATTTAAAAGACCAACCCTGTGGGTTATTCCAAACCTCAAAGAAAAGGAAAGTCACCCAATACTTCGCCAACTTTTCATTAATTTTTATGTGAAAAATTAACAAAAAAGTTCAAATTATCCTTTACAAGTTCGTTCAAATGAACCTTTATTATAATTTACAAAGGATGGAAAATATCTTCTTACATAGTAAGTCGTCTGTTAAATTGTTTTTTTTCTTTCATATTAGAAGTTGGTTAATCTGACTACGTTGGTATAACATTTATTGTAGAGTGTCAATATGGAAAGTTGTATCGTAGGACTTTGTTATATTAAATTTTAATGGGTAAAAATTACACCTTAATGACCTTCGTAAAAATTTCATTCGCGAATGATAGAAATAAACAGTATAAATTAGTAACAAATTTCGTAATTACTATTATATAATTTATATATATGCATACATGTACATAAATAAACTAAACTTGGCTATAATTCTATTAATTGATATTAAAACAAAAATTGCTTAATATATATTTTCATATGAAAGGGGTAGGAGAGTTACACAATTTAATTGTATTTTTCTTTTAACCTAAATAGCCTAAAATTGATATATACCTTACAATATTTAAGAATGAAGCGTGTATGACACCAATTTGTTTTATAGTAAACTACTTTTAACCTTTCACCTTCAGTCTTCTTGACCTTAATAAAAAAAGTTTTAAAGGCTAATATGTGAACAAACATACAGTACATTCATCATGTAATAAAAATAATAATAATATTTTATAACACGAAACGTTACGACTAATCTTTATAATACATCAGTAACTAATTCTTTTGATAAAATAATAGATAAAATTGTCATGTTCATTCATACATTCATAGATACGCACACTTTCACACGCAAAAACAGTTTTAAAATAATATGAATAAATTAAGCAATGTATTAAACTTATAATTATTTTAACGAGTTATATTCCTTCTAACATAATTTATTATTTTATTAAATAATTATAAGCCTAAAGTAATATTTTTATTATAAATTTGTTGTATGTTGATCCGATAAAAAATCTTTTATCAGATTATAGGCTTAAATAATCATGTTCTCATAATGTATAAAAATTTCTATATTATTAAACTTAACAACGTGATAACATTCTCTTTAATCTACAGGCCAATATACAGAAGTTCTTTTCTGTAATGAGTTTTTATTGATATGTGTGTCAGTTCCGTTGACTCATCACAACACCAAAAAAATTAAGGAGTGATATGTTTAAAAAAGTTTCTTTTATGCTCGATTACTTAACGAGAAATTAAAGAGAAATGTTTGTAGAAAAATTATTATTATTCAATGCAACGAAATGAAGGTTATTGTTCAATTTAATCCCTGTTTACATTTAGGCTTTTGTCCAATCATTTTGTGATCTTTCTTATTTCAGTAGTAAAGAATTGTTTTAAATTCTAACATTTGGGATTAGGATCAAAATGAAAAATCCATGTACAATCAATCACAAAGTATTATGTGACCTAAAAATGAATTAACTTCCACTAAAAACTTTTGTTTAAGTTTTGTAGAATTCGGGTGTTTGTGATGAGTCAACTGTCTCGGAACCAATTTCGAACACATTTTATGGTAATACAGCTTGTCATGAATAATGGAATGGCGAGTGCCAGTACTCGCACAACAAATTTCTCTAATTTTCCAGATTTGTATACGTCTATCCTTTCGAACGAGATAATTAAGTCGATTTTACAAATTGTTAGTAGAAATTTCTTTCTGACTTCCGCTACGATGAAAATCGGTGATATTTGTTTTACTCGATTTAAACTTTTCCATCCGCTTATCAAAATTTATACGGTTAATACATTTTTTATCGTACTGTTAAAATATATGAAAGTGGATTTTAATCGGTTTTACATCTTCAAAAAATAAAAATGTTATCTTAGAAAGCTGATCTTTCACGGTTCATATTTCAAGTGAAATGGTGGACACATTTTAAAATAATCAAAAGAGGTTAAAATAATGGAAATTCTTTTAGATTAACTGATTTTGTTTTATGTTAGAAGTGTTATCTTGAATATCAAACAGTTTCAGACAGTTTTATTCTATTAATTAGATTTACGTAAATATATATATAAAAGATGTCCCAGGAGATGTAGGCCAAACTTTAAGGTTCTAATTCAGGAGATCAAAATAAAAAATAATGCATGCGGAAAAGTTTACGTAAATCATATTCCATATAAATTGATACCGTGTCAATTCTTACACTGTTATGGATACATCCAATTTTATTTTCCATTTAGTACGGCAGATGCTCAAAATTACATCATTTCTAAAATAGTTTTAGTCAAGTTATAGCCCTAATCAGTCAAAATTTTTAACTTTAACTAAATTTACTTATGGAGTTTATATAGTCATAAATACTGTATTTAATTAATTTTGTAATATTATCTTAACTGAGATTTTTTTAAATTAAAGTTAGTGTATATATAATCAACAATATCTTTTATAAAATAATTGATAATTTTACTTTAAAATATTCCAAAAAGACCGCTTAAATTTTTTTAATCATTAATAACTCCTTAAAAATTAATTTCATCAAATTATATTTTATAAAATAAATTGTTAAACATTTTATTTAGAGGGAAGTGATCCCTTATTTATTCAAATCCGTTGATAAACAGCTGAGATATAGCTGAAATCGTTAAAGTAGATCGCAAAAAATTATGCCATTTGACAATTTTGTGTCTATTCTGTTATTATTATTAATAATAGAAATTATTTTTAATTAAATTAGTGAAGGAAGTGAAAACAGGTACATAATTAACAGGTTGCATAAGTTTTGCGATCCACTTTAACAATTTCTGCCTATCTCAGCTGCTTATAAAGCGATTTGAACAAATATGATGTACTTTGCTTCACAATATTAGCCTTAATATTTTATCTTATAAAATATAATTTGATTAAACTATTCTTCATGGAGCTATTATCGATTAAAATATTTTTAAATTTCACTTTGGAATTTTTAAACTTGTTTTTTTGTAGAAGATGTTGGAATACGGGTACACCAAATTTTATTAAAATATATCAATCCGTTTTTATATCAATTTTTATAGAAAAAAACATATGACGGATAGATAAAAAATGAATAGAGATTTGCCTACATAAAGGTTTCTATTATTTTGGTGTTCTGAATTAGTTTCTTAAGTAACACATCTCGGTACATTCTAGACAGAATCTAGGTTGAATTACAGTAGAAGAAATTTCAGATCGTAAGTGATTATGAAGAGTGACTTTTCCATCTGCAAGTACATGTATACCATATTCCATATAAATTGATAACGCTTCAATTCTTATCCTATTACGGATATATACTATTTCATTTCCAATTTTTCTACGATAGATGCTCAAAACTACCTCTTTTCTGTAATATTCCTAATTAAATAAATAATAACCCTAATTTACTCAGAATTTGTAACATTGAATATATTTACTTGATGGTCTTTATACATTTATAGATACTATAACCGATTAATTCTGTAATATTATACTTGGTGTTTTTTAAAACCACTTTTATCATACATATTTTTTAATTATTTCTATAACCCGGTTTTTTATTTATTGCAATAAATTTACTATATCATATTTATCTAATATATGTTTGGATTTTTGTTATTGCGTTAAAAATATTGTATGTATGTTCTAAAATAAATACAGATCATCGTAGTTTTAATATATAAATTGATATAAAAATATTTTTATCCAAAATTAGTATTAAAAGCAACAATAAAATAACAAACAATTTTTAATTATTGTAAAAAAAAATACAAGATCACTTAAGAGAAAACTGAATTTTTAGGTATTAAAATACAGACCTCGCAGTACAGACACAAATATGATGAATTCATTATGATTAATAAAATGAAACTCTTAAATGTCGCAGTGCTAAGATAATAACATAGACATAACTTTAATAGATACTAAGACAAGATACATTTTAACAAATATGTGAATTATAAACGTTAAAATAGTTGTTATTCTTGGGTTTTATTATTTTAATTTAAAAAATTCACCTCCCAAAGGAGCACGTCCACCAGAAATTATGACTAGTCTGTGGAACACTAGTAGCGTCCTGATGGCATATTTCTATTAGTTATATAAAAAAAAATAACAATGAAATTGTAAACCGTACGGTAAGAGTCTCGCAAATATCATTTCTTCCGTTCAAAAAACAAAGATACTGTAATATAAATAAAACTGTTTTTAACAAAATGATACTGTTATCAAAAAAGGTAAGATACTACATTTTTATTATCAAAATCTTTTATAAATTAAAAATTTTGTTTAAAAAAAAGGTACATGTTAAATATACGTAATAGAAAATAGATATACAGTAATAGATAATTAACAATGTTTAAGCGTTCCATATAATAAGCAAAAAATAAAAAAAAATTATTACAACACTCTTATCGGCCAGATTTCATTTATTAAACAACGAATAATCATAAGAATTGTATTATTTCTGAAAATGTGATATATGTTACATATAAATGAAATCGGGACGGTAAGAGTTTTGTAATAAATTTTTCTTTTTTCTTTGCTTATTATATGAAACGCTTAAACTGCTTATTATCTATTATTGTATATCTATTTCTATTGCGTATATTTAATATGTACCTTTTTTTTAAACAAAATTCTAAATTAATAACAGATTTTTATAACAGAAATATAGTGTCTTACCTTTTTTTTATATCAGTATCATTTTGTTAAAAACAGTTTTATATGTATTACAGAAATTTTTGTTTTTGAGCGGAAGAAATATCTGCGAGACTCTTACCATACGGTTTAAAATTTCATTCTAATTTTTTGGATATCACTGCGTTTTGTTAGATTATTCTTTTATATATATATTTTTTTTTATAAATAACTAATTGGTATCTTAGGGATTTATTATTAAAATTTATTGACTTTCTACAACAAACAAATATATATTCTATTAATTTCTCGGCCAATTTTTCTTTATTGTAGTCATATCATTCACTTCATACCATATTTTTCCTTTTTTAATTTTAAAACTATTATAATGATGTTTACAAATCAAAGATCCGTGATGTAATATTGCACCTATTACTTTGTATAACCCTAAGTGTAACCCTCGATTTTAATCGTATCCGTGGATACAGTTTTCATATTATTATTATTATTAATGAACTTTTTTTTATTTCTCCATCAATTAGCTCAAATAGTTCTAATTGAAGAATACAAATTTTACCAATCGAATTTATTTCTGTTTTATGTAAAAAAAACTTTGTTGCCACATTTTCAACACTTTTCTACCGTTCGTGTTTTTTTTTTTATTTTATTAGCAGCTGTAATCTTTTGTAAACTAATAATGTTGATTTTTTTTAATGAACGGATGGGATTCAAACATTTTTTCATCTTCACTACTTTCATTTACGTAAGAGCATTTACTACTACATCAAGCTTATTCAGTTTTTGTATGCTACCTAGTACTATCAAGTACTACAACCTAGTGGCGCGATTCGTAAATCCACCTTTTTGAGGAAAATGTGACATTCGAATCCCGCAGTTCATCAAATGGAAGAAAACGCGTTGTCTAAAAAAAAATTCTAGGTATTTTTTGAAAGTATTCTTTATTACAAATCTAATTGAACTGAAATATAGTATTTTCATGATTACTTTCCCCCCCCCCCCATTTTCATTTTACTTTTAGGTTAGGTCATGTTTAGTACTGTAAACATAGTTCGTTGACTTCGCCGTGCCATCCGGTTATGCGGACTGTTACCGGCGAAGTTCTAACAAACTTCTTGAATTATTTACTAGTATTATATAAACTATTATATATCTTGAAGGCTTCTCATATTATTTTCATTTAGACCATCTGAGAACTAATGTGATGGTTTATAAAGAAGAAAGTATGATCGTTGTAATTTTATAACGTTACAAAAGAAAGTGCACAGAAAACTTAAAAAAATTGCGAAGTTTATAGAAAATTTCATCAATTAAACAAACTAAACGGATTAACAAGTAAAAAGAATAAAAACTAATTGATGGTGATTCGTTACCTCAGCAGATTTTGCTAAGTACTATAAAAATAAGATAATAAATATCGATGTTTAATATTTAAAAAATGTCCAAGTATTTGATAGCGGTGGTAGTTTTTATACAGTCAGTACAGTCAATGTACAGTAGTGCACGGCAAATTTTGACAAAAATTTTTTCGTAATTAAAAAGTATAAGACATAAATTACAATCCAAGAGAGATATTATTAAAAAAAAATTTCATAAATTTTTATTACTGATAAAGGTATGGTTTCCATGAAAAAAACGAAGTTATAAATCGTTATAAGCTGCCAGTCATGAAAACGGATGTTTGTTCATCGTGCAAGGGCAAATAGAGATGCCGGAATTATACCTCTTAAATTTTGTCGACATCATCGCTAATAAATAATGAATATAATTCTCCTGTAAAAAAGAATCTGATGGACGATTTTTTTCTCAACTGTTGTTGTATCTTATGAAGTTGCTTTAAAATATATTGCAACGAAGAATAGTTTTCAATAGCGAAAAATGTTTCTTAAAAAATAAAATATTTTAAAGGAAACACAAACTTCAAATGACATTAAAAAGTAAAAACATTATATACATCATGATATTTATATAAAAAGAAACAAACAAATGATAAAAAACAACCGTGCATCCATCAATTTTATACTTTTTCTTCGTTTTACAATGAAATCGATTATAAAAGTTGAATTTTAAGCAACTTGTTTTGAAGTTGCATAATTATTATGATAACAATGATTAATCTTTGTTATTATAATAATACAGTACGTTCGGAAAGTTGCTGTTCACTGGAATTATTAAAGTGTAATGATGCAACTTTCTTAATTATTACTTTGTATTTTTATTTCATTATTTTATAGAAACGGATATTATAATAACTGGAATAATTTATAAAAGGTGTTGAAAATGATCTTCACCATCAGTACAACACTGGACACGTTTCAGTTTGTTTTCAAACACTTTAATCAGCTGATTTACTCGTACATATGCCGTTTTTAGTTCCTCAATCGTACTTGTTTCGCTGTGCCCCATAGAAAGTAATCTGAGGGAGTTAGATCAGGCGATTGTTCGGGCTACAAACCCCTCAAAATAATTCGTTTATCAAAGACATTTCGTAAATGACACTGACTTTGTTACATGTGCTGTGGTGGCATCTTGTTGGAACCAACCGTGATTAATTTCCACTTTTGTTAACCGACTGATGAAGTTTGTTAAAAAATTTGTTTGTAATGAAGTTTGATAGCAAGATATCGGATTTGCTACTGCACATAAAGCTGTAAGGAAAGAACTAAAACTTTTCCTCTACAAACTAATGTGTTCAAGAACTGAAACCTACAGATCACGCCAAAGAACTAAATTATAATTAACGGTTTAAACGTTTTATTGACAAAAATATTGTAGATATCCTCGACATTACGTTGTTTTACAAATAAAACGTGGTTTCATCCGGGGAGGTATATTAATTCACAAAATACACAACTGTGTTTGACAACGAACTCCCGTGAATTACACGAACCGAAAATTGGAGTCTAGGTCAGAACCCCCTTTGTAGGTCCAGTCGTTTTTGAAAATACAGTTAATAGTGATCGTTATTGTGATTTTTTTGGATTATGGGCTTTTTCGGACACTTTTAGTTCAATCGATTGCAATAAAAGAGGAGGTGCACAACTAGGAGGTTACAACCGTCCTAAATACAAAATTTTAACATCCTACGGCTAATCGTTTTTGTGTTAATGCAAGATACACACGTACGTACGTACAGAGTCATGCCGAAACTAGTCAAAATGGATTCAGGAATTTTCAAAATGGATATTTCCGTTGAAATCTGAAAACCGAAATTTTTCGCGATCACACTCACACACACACACACACACACAATTTTTTTAGTTACGTTTTTAATTTTTCAAAAAATATTATTTTCTGGAAACTTATTCATCTCTGATGAAAGATTTTAAGGGTTACTCGTAATCATGAATAAAAAAACTAGAAAAAGTATTATTAAAAAATGAAATATTTTAAAAGAAAAAACAAACGTAAAATGACATTAAAAAAATAAATAATGTATACATCATGATTGATATTTATAAATAAAAATAAACAAATAAATGAAAGCGTTGTTGATTAATGAAAAGCAACCGTGTAACCATCAATTTTATATTTTTTCTTCGTTTTGCAATGAAATCGATTATAAATAAGAAAAAAAATCGGGACAAAAAAAAAAGTAAAATCATTTTTTTAAATGTCTAAAAAGAGAACATCTGCAGTGCAGTTTCATGTTATAATAGTTATGTCGGTTTAATGATAAATCGGTAGTATATAATTTTTTTCGTAGTTTCTATTGTAAAAGAAATAGAAAGAGGGGGAAAAATAAAATGGCATATTCAAACATGGGTGGGGGGGGGGAATATTTCGTGTTAAGTATATTATTATAGTGAAAACTTAAGTAAAAAAAAATGTAGTAAAAAATACGGTCATTTTTCTCTTATATTTTTTTCGACCTCTACTTGCGTGACTTATACCCTCTTAGACATCCAATAATTTCTCTTTTGACTACCGTCCTTTTTCAACCTTTTACATTCCATTATATTCTATATTAATCTTTTTATTTCCTATTTGAAACATGCTATTTTTATCTACATTTTTATAAATATATTTATTTTTATTTCACATTTAAATTTACTTAATACTTATTTTAGAATTCCAATACATTTAGCTGTGTATTTGTGATGTCTCTCTTCTGTAATGAATGTTAAGTCTTCAAGGGCAAAACCTTTCGAACATTATTATTATTATTATTTTTATTAAAATAGAAGGTGTGAGGTTTTAAACCTGCGTGACCTATTTTATCACTCATCTTTATAAACATTACTATTTTTATTATATATATATATATAAAATATAGTGTTGAAATATTTTTATGACTCAAATGCGTGACGATATTCGTACATCCTTCATTTATCCAATCATGAGAAAAGAAGAGTTGTAAACTGTATTATAAATATTGTATAATATTTTAATGTTAAGTAACATAGAGCATGATAAATGAATGATGATCGTCTATTTGTAAGTCCATTTTTACTTTCCCGATTAATATATTTAAAATTAATTAACTATATTAAAGGGAAGAGCATGATGATCATTACAATTATGGCGCCGGTTTTTTGTTTTGCATATCTTCGTTTTATGCTCTAACTAGTTCTAGACAAAAAGAAAATAATTCTGTATATGTGCGTACTTATGTTCGTATATTGTTGAATTGCTTTTAACCTTGTATCTCAGGATTGACCAAACCGTTTTTCTTCAAATTTGGCTCAAATATTTCTACATATGTGGGGGACCATTGATTATATTTTATTTTTCAAAATTCGTCAATGGATATCTCCGAAAAAAACAAATTTCGATTCTTTTCAGAGGCATTTCAGAAAAAACCTTATTAAAGCATTTGTTACCTAACTAATATATAAACAAAACAATTTTTAAAAAAATCAATTTTCACCTATTAAAATATATATTTTTTTGTTTATTTGCTCTATTCCTTTCAGTTTAAGTATTTTTTGAAAGTTTATATTTTATTATATATATTTAAAATATTTCTTACTTTTTATAATTATTTGATTTTTATTACATTGTTATAAAAAATTTAATCTTTATAAATTTTTATTTATTTATTGTTCGCAAATTTAAACAAGCAACAAAGTTTCAACCTCTAGAATTCGTGACGCTAATAAATTTTTAAAAGTTAGCAATAAGCTATAAAGTTTTAATTTCATATTACAACAGACCAAAAAGGTTTTTCAAAAGAGTAAAATTTTAAAAGTAATAAAATATTACTTAAGTGTTTCTGAATTTTATTTTTATTATAAGGATAAATTTTTTATTTTATGTTTAACAGTATAATGTCTTATTAACAACATTTACCAAAAAGGTTTTCTCATCTTTTTATAAAATATTTGCTATTGTTTTATAAAAATAATGTTGTATTTTATTAAAAAAAAGTCACACCCTTATTCTTCTATTTTACTATTTCTTTAATGTTTTTAAACACGAGCTTTTTTATGTTTACCTATTCGTACTTTATTAAAAAATAACTGAATTATTTGAAGACTATTACTTTCTTATTTACAAACCGGAAGTATTTAAAATTTCAAAAAAATTTTCTTTTCAATATTTATGTTTTTATTTATTTCTTTCTAAAATAATTTATTAAAATGATTCCAAAATTATAATGAACTTTTTTCTGTTAGAATGAAGAAAAAAAAATTAACAAAACACGGTTGTGAAACTTTCCCATCTGTATTTAACCCATGTATTTTCCAACCGATTTTTAATTGTAGTTTTAACATGGGTTTGAGGTAGTAATCATAGTTTGGAAAAGGGCTAATCTACTCCTTTGTTGTACTTTTATGAAAGCCTTCGTAAAAAACATCGTTTTTTAATCATCGTGATACCTTTTAGTTTTGCTAGAACCAGTCTGGGTCTAAGAGTGGAAAGAGATCCTCCCTTTGACTCCTTCTATATATTAGGTAGATTTCATAAGAAAGCTATCTATTGTAATGGGTACCATGATTCGAATTCCGTGAAATCTCGATATATCTTGGCGTTTCACATCCCCTAGGGCCCAAAACTACCGTCAGCTTAAAGGTTTATATATATACACGAGTTTATATATTTCACTTTCTTGTGGACACGATAACTGTCGTGATTTAACGCCAATCACTTTCAAATTGTTTCTTAAAAATAACTCGCCCAAAATCTCGGTCGAGTACATTAACGGCCAAAATCGGACCATTGGGGTGGAAATGGGGGGCTTTTTCGAAAAAACGAAATATTGCTATAACTTTCTGATTAAGTAAAATATCCAATTAATTTAAAATTCCTACTATTCTTTGAGTAAGGGCCTAAAATTTATCTAAGTAAAGTTTTTTTGATTTATATATATATTTTTCCACCAACTTCTGGACCAGGGGGTGGAAAAAATGGGGTTTCGAAGACAAAAAATAATCATACCTCCCTTAAAAGACACAGTATCGAATCGGTTTAAAGTGGTCGTTAGTCCGCTAAACATTACCTAAAACTTTTGTCTTAGAAAACTTTTGATATGATCAACCTTACGGCAAGGGATGAGCAAAATGTTACTGGAATTGTAAGAAGATAGGACTTTTGTGTTAAATATATGAAACTATTTTTCACATGCAGCCATTGTCGTATTGAATAAATTTGAATTTTTTCTTAACTTTAAGGTGGAAATCTTTTTTATCCCCTACTTAGTACCGGTGAAATCTACCTTCACCTTCGGCGTGCCGAAAGGGATTTTTTTATTGAATTTTAATTTTTAAATTTCAATAAATTTAAAACTATGAACACTTTTTTATTTTTTTTATTTCGTAGTATTACATAGCAATGGGTTAAATTAGAGAGTCCCTGCCTTTTCAATTCTCATTAAAAAAAATTATTGCATTTATCCATCTTATTAATTTAATTACCTCAAAAAATTTCAGTATTTATAAATTAAACCGTTCTTAAGATACTAACTAAAATAAGACTTCAACTCGTACACATCGATATATATAAAAAAATTAATTTCCTACGTTTTTTTTTTGCTTTTTAAAATGTCAAGAAATGTTAAAAATTAGGTTATTCAACATTTTTATTCATTACAATAATTTCTTTTATTACATTTTTTCACATTACAAAAAAAAATCTGGGGAGTTAAAATTTTTTATAACAAATATGTTTTAAAGTTCAATTTACTTTAATTTTTCTCTCTACAAAAGTTATTCCTCTTTAAAAAATTAAAGAACCATTCGGTAAGAAAAACAAAAGTAATCCTAAAGGAGCAATCTCACTCTTATACCGATATTATATGGCTTGAGGAATCTGATTTTAATAAAGAATCATGCAACCAGATGTTTGAGTTCTTGAATAAGTTATATATTTTTTTGTTGGTTTAGACATTAAAAATGTGAATTTTTCATAAAAGAAAAAATGTATAATGTGAGACTAATTCTATAATTTTTATATCTTCCTCCGATAACATGAAAAAATAAGCAAATCAATAATCTCCACATTTTCTTACAATAAAAATATATGCAAAGCTAACGACTTATAAATTAAAAATCGGTTTTCCAAGAAATATTAAGCATTAATTTTCCACGAAATATTTAATGAATTAAAAGAACGGATACTGACATTTTATCAAGCGTTATCAAGTTAAAGTAGGAAGTATTTTTGTGTATTAAAAGCAATATTTACTAAAATAACGAAAATGCAACTCAGGATGCATTTATTAATTTTTCTTTGCCTTATTTTTATCTTCATATACGAGTATATCTTCTACTGTTTGAAAAATTAAAATGAACTTCACCTTTTTAAGAAATATAAAAAAAAACAAAAAACAAGAAGGCCTGTACAATAATGTGGTTAGGATTTAATTTTAGCAAATTTTAAATTCGGTATTATAATAATAATAGTAATCATAATAATAATAATTGTTATTATTATTATTTTTATTTATTTATTATTTTTATTTTTATTGCTCACTTCCTTCATATATAAAATCCATAAAGTAAACCTTTACAAGTGGATCATCTTTATACTTGTGCAGTTATAACAAACTTCCGATTATTCCCGATAATAACCGGGAAGAGGATCACACATAATCTAAAACTCATAGAAAAATCGCAGTTAATGAAAAACGGTATATATAAAATAACATAAAATGACTCAATATTGTACTGTAGTACAGCATTTACATGAGTAAATAATAAATATTATTTACTGTTATATTAAGGTATAACGGTAAATAATAAAATAAAATACAGAACACTACACTATTACGTACATGGTATATTACGTACAAGTAATATCCGGAAGTTTATACAAAATACGTATTAACATTCAAGAGATTTTCATTATCACTAATACTGTACGTAGATTTATATGCAGTAGTGAACGTACTACATAATGAATTAACAAACACATCTTAACGTACAGTAGCTAGCCAGAAAAAATACATAAACATTAAAAAAAAAAGTTAATAAATTGTGCATTTTATTCTTTCAGATATTTTTAAATAAGACGCGATTAATTGTTGTTTTAGTGGCTGAAAACACTTTCTTTTAATTCAGTGGTACCCAAATATTTCCCAGTCGCGGCGCCCTGTTTCAATTAAAATTTTTCCATGGTACCCTACCCTAAGTAAAAGTATGACTACTTGTAAGTAAGAGATAAAAATAAATGAAACTCGTGTATCTTCATTATTTTTTTTTGCTTTATGAACATTAAATTAATAATTTTAAGTGTCTTGTTCCAATTAATTATGAAGCTATTACAATATTTCGCGGCGCCCCTGTGAAGAGGTCGCGGCTTCTCGGGACGCCGCGGCACACAGTTTGGGAATTATTGTTCTAATTATTGAATTTCGTAGTTTTCATAACATTATAATATTGAACAATTAACTATAGTAAAGCATTATCATAATCAAGACAAGCACTCGTTCAAGTATAAAATAAATAAAGGAGTAAATCCTATTGCAGAACGATGAAAAAACTTTACAATTTTAGCTTCTTTATAAGTTTTTAAAACTTTATTTTTTTCGAGAGAATTTTTGGTTAAGGTTAAACCTCTAGCGGATAATCCGGAGTTGACTGTACTGTATATTCAAAATAATATGTTATAAGATATAAACTATCTGACCGAAAGTTTATTTTATATTAAAAAAACTTCGGGTTTGTTAAAAATATTGGTTCAGCTGAATCTATACAGATTATCTATCGAATCAAGAATTCATATTTTTGTGAGGATTTAGTTGTTAGACTTTTCAAGGAAAAGAGTTATTTTTGTATTATATTATATTAAAAAGATCCGATGTGAACGTCACATGACTTCCTTGTACGCTTATTAAATTACATATACACATTTTTTTAAAAATGAAAAGTACATAAAATTTTATTTCATTAATAACTTCTGATATTTTTTTTTATTATTATTATTGAATTATTATTTATCGTATTTTTTTTTTTTTTACAATCGGAGGTTAATAATTATTAATAAATCAATATATGTTAAGAAAAAAAGTTAAAAAAAGAAGGTGAAGTTTGATTCGAACCGATGTGCCTTCGCCTTGTAAGATTCAAATATTGCATTAATTAAAATTTTATTTGGCTATAACTCTGGAATCAATGAAACTAAGTACCACTTATGATATACCGTTGAAAAGCTCTCAATAAGGCTTATTACTGCAATTAAAAAAATTCCAAAATCCAATTTTTTTTTTTTATTTTGGGCTTTTTTTGGACACTTTTGTTTGGTCAAGTCGATTGCAATCAAACGAGAAGGTACAAAACTAGATGTTACAACAGTCCTAAATCCAAAATTTCAACATCCTACGGCTAATCGTTTTTGAGTTATGCGAGATACATACTTGTATGTACGTACAGACATCACGACGAATCTAGTCAAAATGGATTCAGGGATGGTCAAAATGGATATTACCGTTGAAATATGATAACCGAAATTTTTCGCGATCACAATACTTCCTTTACTTCGTACAAGGAAATAAAAATATATATATTTATATATTGTGTGAATAACTTACTGGCAGTGACAAGCGTACAGATAAATTGAATTTCTATGATTCATGTAGCATTAAAAATACACTATAAAAATATAATTTAGTGCATTACTGTGTATACACATTACAAGTACAGACATTACATTAACAAATTATAATATTTTATTGAATATTCGTTATCAGTAGCATTTGTTCTTTGATTGAATTCCTATGTAGAAATAATAATGTGTTTTTATTTTAAATTTGGAAGTTACTTCATTAACATTTATTTATTTTACATTTTGAAAAACAGATTATTGTTATGCAGTTACTGGGTTTTCTGCAGTAGGCACCTTCATTACCCAAAAGTTTAAAATACAAATATACATCTAACAATATATTCATAAAAACAATACCGTTATACATTTTAATAAAAATTATTAAAATCGATACAAGATAGTTGAGATTGACGATCGTTCTTCCTCACGTACAAAATACAACATAGGCCGCGTTCTGCCGAAACAATTGGTTTTCGGGAGCGTATGTAGAGAGAACAGTACTTTTTTTACACAACACCAGGAACAACAATAAGATCAGATCGCTCGAAATCTTGTTCCAATGTTACTCGAATTCCAGGAGTGAGTTATACTAGCTACTTCGTTAGAAATTTTTGGACTCTTTTTCCGGGAGCCATACTCAAACAGTAGAGTATGTGGGGGTCATTTAAACCAAGAAATAAGAACGAATGTGGACACAGAGATCTCCTTCACACATACTTCTGTGAATACATTTGGAGAAGCCGATACCTCAGAGGAACGACTTGTTTGACCAGATACTGGAAAACATTCACGTTTTTTTTTCCATTGGAATAACAAGCCAATTTATTCCACTTCGGCTAGAGTTAATTATGTTACGGTAAGATAGGTTTTTTTTTAGAAATTGAGACGTCTACTGTAGAAAATTCAATTATCTTTAATTATTTACTTTTTAATATAAAAAAGGTCTAAAAATTAATAATAATAATAATGGTAGGAGGGGAGGTTTTTTAGCGGGTGAGAGCCCCGCACTGCCATCAGTGCGGGCCTGACGGCGGCTGGCAGAGCTTTTTCCTCCCCTACGGAAAGAAAGAAAGAAATAATAATAATGAAAAAATATTTTCAATAAATTTGTTTTTAAAAATTATGAATTATTACTCAACATATTTGTTTAAGACCGCTTTATATTATATTTAATACCAATTTTATAATCAACACTTTAAGTTAACGTTGTTAGTATAGTTAAACAGCAGCTAAATTTACGTATATGTCGATGTTCCTTCGATGTACTTCTACACGTTTGTTTGGCAATGTAAAATTCTTTGATAAAGTATGAAAAAAATTATATAAAGTATTTAAAGTAAACCACCGTTCTTCATTTGGGAAGAGAAGTGTACATCAAAATGTATTCAATAAATTTATGTTCAAATGGGAAACAGGTTACTACATATTTTGTTGTGTAGTACACTAGTTAATAAACTTGTTTGTTTATGTGTGAGTTTCCTACAGATTAAACATTATAAATATACTATCTTCTACCGTTCGTTATAATAAAATTATGATCTTGTTACCGTCTTTTTATGTGACCATTTATAAATCGATGCACTAGATAGATATCCGTTTCCTTTTATGTAGAATTATTCTACTTTTAAATCTTTCCCACCATTCTATTTTCCTTTCTCTTTTATGTTCTTTACTGTTCTCTTTTATAGTAATATAAACTTAAATAATTTTTTTAATTTTTATTATAACGACTCAGCAACTTTACAGCAAGATAATTAAATAATAAGTAAATATGATGTTTCTGAACTAACATTAATTAAGTTGTCACAGACCCAGAGCCTTGTGACTTAATAACGAAATAGAAGAGCACTCCGTTCGGCCAGACCATAAAGTCATCTAATTGAAAGTTAAGACAAACCAAGAATATTGTTCCTCAGCAATCTTGAAAAATCATTGATCGTGTTATCTAATAAATTAACCGCCAAATAATTACAAACAGGTTACAAACGATTTTGATACCGTAGGCTGACCAGAGAGATTTCCTGCTGAACGGTTAGCAAATTAATATCATTATATATAAGGCTATTACTTATGTTCCAGGGTATGTTGAGTATTTTCCGCAGTGTTTTTGTTAAGTAGCGTTCAAATATGTCAATACTAGAGTTGTACGCTGTACCCCACAATTCAAGACCGTAAGTCCAAACAGGCTTCAAAACGGAATTATAAATTAATAATTTACAATTTAACTAAAGGCCGAGATGTATATCCTATCAGTCAGTACATTGTTTAAACTTGAGATCCAACTGTTTAAATAATTTAAGCAAAAATATTACAAAATTATATTTCAATTTTTCCAGTATTCATAAAAGATTTTAAATCGCGAAATCTCAGTCTTTCTTCAGGAAGTTCTTTGGAACGAATCTCGATCAGGCGTGGCATTTTTTATAAGCTATAAAAATTTTCGTTCCATATTCTTAACCGTAAGCTTCAAAATTATGTGGTTATTTAATCATCGGTGAGAAAAAAGTCATCGTCATTAATATTTTTTCTATAATTATTGAATATTACTTTTATAGTATTTAATTTTTTTTTATTAGTAGTAATATTAATAGATATTTTTATTAATATTAAGTTAGGCCTGACATTTCTGAAAAGCTACAAAATTCACTTCTCATCCGTTGCTATAATTAGACAGTTAGCTTGTAGTCGATTAAAGAAGCAAGTAATAAAATAATTTTTTATTTTTAATAAAAAATTAAGATTATACGTTACGTTACTTGACGATTAGTGTTATATGAAAGGAAAGAAGGTTAACGTTTCCCTAGACAAGGATGGAAATATATATACCGTTAAGACACGACTGTGCTACTTGAAGATTAAAGCGTAATTATCCTCAAGTGCGGCCAGTTTAAATATCCCTAAATATATTTTGTCGGGGTCTAAAGTTTGAAAACTATTTACCCTGATCGAGAATTAACAAAAACCATTCCGTCAGAGGTTCCCGAATTTTAACTGCATTACTCTTTTCAGAATTAGAGCTTAAGTGGTTAACCGGTGTCATTATTACACAAAACTAATTTCTGAAACTATCATAAATAATAAGATTATAACTAAATCTGATGTCGAAAAACATATTTCAGTGTTGATTATCAGTATACAAGTACATAAATGGCATCTATATAGATATTAAAAAACTCAAATAAAAACATCATAGAATTAAAGGTCATCCATCACACGATTTTTAAATTATACGGTGTTTATATTTTCTTATACAAGCAGGTATAAATGTTGCTGTTATTTATAGCTAGTATCCATTCATAACGAATTATAGTTATAGATAAATATATTTTATAAAAGCATATCTTCGGACAAACTGGAAAAATGAATGTAAAAAAAATTTAGTGATTATATGAACAGTAAAACGTTATCGCGTTTATTAAATTATTAAAATAATAAATTAAATTTGAATACTTGGGGCATATATTTTAGTATTATGAGTGCTTAAAAAAAAGTGAAAATTAATACAGGCTGTTATTTATAGGTAAGAGGAGTGGCTTATATTCTTCAAATAACCAAAAATGGAATTTTATTGAACGAGCGATTAAAATATAAAAGGTTTAAGGAGATTTTGAATTTCATTGAATATTTCAAAGAAAAATGACAGGTGTATCCGAGTATGAATGACTGTATGTTTCTCTTATAGTAATTCTTTTACATTGTTTATCGTGATGTTTTTTCTGATAGGGTCGTTTTCGTAAATTTTGATTATTATTTATTCATCAATATAATGGTACTCTGACAAATATAGTGTCGCACTATAAGTTGACACGTTTGAATTTTGACACTTATTTTTATTTTTTTAATTTAATACGATTCCAACTGTACATACCAAATGCAGTGTTTGTGAAACGTTCTTTTACTACATGCCTTGTTCAATATAGGTGCCATTACGCCTAACAATCTCTTCCAGGCGAGTGTGTACATTTCTACGACTCTGCGACACAAGTCTTCTTCAATCTCTTCATACAACTGAACTATCCGCGCGCACATTCCTATAAGATTTTCATATCTTACTAGAAGATATGAAAATATTGTTTCTCTTTTAAATATTCCTATAAAAACAAGTGACAAGGATTTAAATTTGGGCTCAACGATAGCCAAAAGAGGCCTCCATTTTGGCGATGTGCAAACTCCAATATTTTTTGCTTTTTAGGTTGCGTTAATTTACGCTGGACAGTCAGTTTGTACGGGGAAATCTTGAGATCACTGTGTATTATTCTTTGTACTGTACGACGAGATATTCTCATTTCTCGTGAATCTGGTCGTGTAAGATATTCCCGGACTACGTCGCATGGCAACTCGTACTCTTTACGTATTTTCTGGAGAACGAAGGAGAACTGCTTTAGGTTGTTTCGCTTCTTTTATGCTGTCTTGTTCCTCAAATTTACAGTATAAACGGAGAATGATGTTTCTTGTTGGAGTCTATCGAGTGTTAAAATCAGCTCGGAATAGTCGCTGAGTAACTGTAACACCTTTTGATTCAATATAAAGAAACAAAACTTTAGTGCGCTGTGAATTAGACAAACGTCCGTAATCGGCCGTATTTCAATAATTAATGTGTTGCAAAATCAGAAGCGAGTACAAAGACTAGGCGACATCTATTGGTATTTTAAGGAAATAGGGATTACCCGTGCGCAATATAAAAAACCAGTAAAGAAACACATTTATTTATAATCGACTTTATAAATGTGTCAACTTAAGAAGTGCGCCACACTGGATATTTTTAATAACAGTCGATAATATAGATTACTTGAAATAAAAAATTTATTATTTTATTTAAAGAATTTTATGAAAATTGAGTATAGATGATAAAATATGTACGAAAATTAAGTTTTCCATACTAAAATTACAGGAATTGCTTTTTTTGGAAAATCAGTTTGTCGGTCGTACCTAAGTAATTTTTAAATGCAGATTTAATAGTTTTTAGGTTCAGGTTGATTTAATGAACTAAAAAATTGGTTCAAAATTGATCAGCTTTTAAAAATATGCAAGCTATTTCGAATTAATTGTTTTATACATATTTTTACTGGGTTTTAACAAAGAAAAGCAAAATAACTTTTCAACAGTTAAACATAGAAAATAAAAATTTATCAAATGCTTCTACCTTACAACAATCTATAATTTGAAGGAAATGGGTGAACTCAAATATTTAAATGGATAAAAAGGTAGGATTATGACATCAGTTAAAAGGGTGTTGAAAAATTTGACTTAGAAATTACAGATTACGACAACCCAGATCAAAAGGTGTTTCAATTATATTTTCAAAAGTGGTCCTCAGTATCTTTTAAATAACTGTTTAGCGGTGAAAAACTAAAATAATTAATTTAGAAAATGCTGCAACCACAAAATTACCCATTTTTCGGTATCAGATTTCACTATTTAGGGTGTACACTAGATCACTTCTAAGTTTATCAATGAAAAATATTTATGGCCGCTAATTAAAATAATTAGAGCTGTCGTAACCCAACGTTTTTTTCAACGTTTCGATTTCCTTTAAAATGTTTCTCAATCGTTTTCATTTAACATTTTTGAGTTTTCCCCTTAGATGTTTGAATGGAATAGTCTTCGATAAAAAAAACCCAGATAATTTCGACATAGAAGTATTAGCTAAATTTTATTTTTCCATAAGGATTATCACAATTATATATACCGCATGTGTCCCATGAAGATACACTTTTGATTTAATATCTCTTTCCCGTTCCCCAACCGATCCTGTTGAAAGTTTCCTTACAACAAAGGAACCTTTGGACCTTTCAATTTTCGGACCTTTTAACAAATTTTCCGAAAATGTTCTGTAAAAATTCAACCTTCTACAATTTATAAAAACAAATAGTTGCTTTCAAATAAAAACATCAATTTCAGATAAACTACATATTTTATTCATTACAAAATAGCTGGTAAAAAATGATTAAAAACAATTAATGATAATTAGAACTAGGATAATTAAAAAAGATAATTACTCATTGTTATGACTAATTTTTAACTTGTTTTATTCAGTTTGAACAGCTGTTTAACAATGCATCATTTATTTTTAATCTTTTTACCAGCTATTTTCTAATGAATATAAAAACGTGGTTTATCTGAAATTGATATTTTTATTTGAAGGCCGCCATTTTGTTTCTATAAATTCTTGAAGGTTGAAATTTTTGAAGAATGTTTTTAAAACCTTCGTTAAAAGGTCTGAAAAGTTTCAATAGAATCGTTTGGGGAATGGACGAGTAATACTAAATCAAATTTTTCTTTTCCTTTTGAAAAGGAATTCAAGTATTCCTTTTCGTAGAACACATTGCATGTGTATGTATTTAAGTATTCATTTTCTAATAGCTCAGGTCAAAATGTTTGTATAACAAAGGATTTTGGGGTGGAATTTGGGTTAAATGAGAGATCACACCTCACTCCGTACTTAATCAATCTGAAGATAACTGAATATTAATAAGGGAATTGAGAGTATATAACTATGAAGTATGTTACTTGTATACTTCACAGTATAGAAATATTGTGTCGTATGGAATTCATAAAATTGAGAAAAAAATTAGAGCAATTATCTAGAAAAAAGTGTTATAGTACACATGGTATTAAAATAGAGAAACAATTGAATTATTTATAAAACTATTGGGTGGAAAGTTAAATTCATTTATACAATATTGGATAAAAATGGGGAACTTGTTGCTGAATTAAAGAATAGAACAGTATGTTGTGTGATTAGAAGGTAGAATGTATAAACCTTAAGATCGAAAATAATGTATGGTTCTTCACAAAGACGTTCATAAAAATACAGGTGATTTAAGAAGTGGAAATTACTATGCTGTGATGAGTGGAGTAACGAGACTAAACAAGAAAAATAAATAATCACTATAAACTTATGGTATATCAAAGTAGGTCCGATAGGTAAAAAGCTGCAGGAATATTTGAATATTTTCAAAGAAATTCGGACATGAAGAACGAAGGAGTAAAGAGTGTATTAAAAAAAAAGAATCCAGAAGACGGAATTAATGGGGAGAAAGATTCAAATTAAGATATAAAGATAAGGCAGCAGGAGACATTGGTTGAGGGGTTGAGGAAGCTCAGAGAAGCGAAGAATTAAAAATTATAGTTCCGTATGACATAGGATGTGGCGAAGATAAAGAAGAGAAAAAGTTTCTACGAGGAAACATATTACCCTTAGACAAATTAAATGGATTTTGTTATGGTGCCTGAAATGTTTGACACCGAGGAATCTATGAACGTTTTTCAATAGCTACAGAGTCAACGGATTTTATAATCTGTTAGATTAACAATAAATTAAACATTCAATCTGTTAAATTTCTCATTGAAGATTATTATAAAATCTAATAAAAAATTTGGACAGTCCTGGCTAAATTGCGAAAACTCTAACCAAATTTAGCTCATATTCAATCAAATCTATTGAGCTATGATACGATAAAAATTGAGTGCAACTAATGGGTAGTCTAAAGTAAGTTCAGGTATTTAAGCAACATTTTGATCGTTACCATGAAAATCGCATTCCTTAAATTAATTTCCTTGTCTAACTCAATAACACTGTGTTTTAATTTATAAAGGATATCCTTTTTTATAAATCATTGTGTAAATTCCCGGATATAATAACGGATTTTATAATACAATAGTGTTTGAGTATTAAAAATAAATATATAATTTTTTTAAAGATTGTTATCAAAATTTTCATAAATATCAACTTAATTTTTATGTACCTGAAAATAAAAAACAAAATTGAAAATTATTTAAAAATTTTTTCTTAATAAAAATAATCTTAATTTATTTATCAATGATTAGCATATATTTTTAAAATTGATGTTTCAAAAAAAAATTACTTAAAAAAGTTGTAATAATAAAACTTATTGTGAATTTGATTCTTTTCAATTTTACATGTAGTAGATCTTTTATATTGTTGTAAATAACAACTTTAAAAAAAATAAATAAAAAATGATTAAACTTTTTTAAATTGATTTTTTTATCTTATCTAATCAAATATATTATTATAAATAAATAACTGAAGTAAAAACATAGAAAAAATATTTAAAAAAAAAATAATATTCTAAGAAATATATTTCATATTTGAAATAATCAAACAATTTATTTAGAATTAATATAAAAATTGACTAAAAAAATGATAGAACTGCCAAAATACTGGCAAATTGTTTTATCTTAATCAAGGAATACACCTTACATATCATACCTGTAATCAATTATAAAAAAAAGCATTTATTATTAAATGATATCCTTGTTTAAAGCTTACAGAATCATTCAATATTCATCTATTTAAAGGTCACATTATAAATTAATATTCATTGGAAATCAACTCGTCCAGTTCTCGTTCATTACGGTTCTCTTTTTCAATCTTTATTATGCTAATTTAGGCTACATCATTTTATTATTATTATTATTAATTATATCTAGTTTTTATATCCCGGATACGTTCTAATTTTATAAATTAAAATGTCAAAGCTATAAAATGATCATTATTTATATTTCATTTTGATTTCTATAAAATAAAATCATCCTCCCGAATCTTAGTTTTTATTTTTTTGTTACTCTAATCCCATCATTTTATTTTGATTTTAACATTTTTAAGTTGAACTTATGTTGTTCTTATTATTTCAAAACAACAGGAATAAAGCTCTTACACACGGAGATTTCCTTGAGTGAGTTCCTTTTTGGGTATTTTTAAGTCAATTTGATATTAAGGAGGATTTTTAATAAAAATTAGATTAAGTGTTTAAATCTTATTTTTTTACTCGGCAGATTATTATTTTGTAATCATTTAAATACGATTTATTCATAAAGATTTATGAATAAAATTGTCTTATTTTGTCTATTTTAATTCAGCAAACTAACGGTTCAGAAATTTTATTTATGGTTTTACTCTTGGCATCTAGAGCTATGCTATAAAAGGGAAAATATGGTAATCAGACAAAAAATGGAGAAATGGTTTTTGTGCATTCCTCGACGTTTCATACCTTGGGGAACTAAAAAAAAAAAACAAACAAAAAAGTAGGAAGTAATGTTCTAATTAAAATAGAACGTATGTGTTGGCCTGTTTTAAGCTTGATAACTTTTGACTGTTAATCCACTTTGATGAAATTACGAGGCTCGGTTGATAAAATTTGCACAATATTGTACTACACTATCGAGTTAAGCGTGACAGCACATGCTAGCTAAAATCCTCCTCTACAAGTCTGCGATAATGCGTTGAAATCTGTTTACCGGCTTGCTTTCAATAGCAGTTAAAATGGAGTAGAGTACGGCCAACATGTCAACACGGTTAAAACCGCGCAATGTTAGAATTTTTAACAGCAGAAAATATGAATCCTACGAATATTTTACATTTTTTAAAAGCGGTTTAAGGTATTGAAACTGTTGACAGGAATATTGTGAATAGATGGGAGTTGAAATTTCGCGAATGTGAAGCTGGTAAAGCGATAATTGAGGACGCACCTCGCAGCGGACGACAGTTTCTGTGACTGACGAGAAACATCGAAAGGAGGTGAACGATTTGCTTCAGTGACCGGCGAATCGCTCATCAACGCATCGATGTTCAGTTAGCTAACTGAACATCGATGCGTTGATGAGCGAATCGCCGGTTCTAAAAAACGAGTAGGCCATATTATCGAGCAATTGGGTTACCGTAAAATCTGCGCACGATGGGTACCGCGCAAACTCTGATGGCTCTCCACAAGCTGAAGTTTAAGTCTATTCCGCATCCGCCATACTCGCCCGATTTGGCTCTGTGCGACTTCCACTTTTTCCCTCATCATAAGAGGGATCTCAAAGATAATCAATACACCACCGACGTTGAGTTGAAGGAAGCTGTGGCTACTTTGATCCCAGAAAGACCGCCAGAAATTTTCAGTAACGGAATGCAAAAATTTGACACACGTTGGGAAAAGTGTATCAGGGTAAACGGGGATTATATTGCAAACTAACTACTGCATATTGTAGCTAAGGTATTGTACTTTTATTCATTCCCATGCTACGCATATATGTGCAAAATTTATCAGCCGAGCCTGGTATGTACATAGACTCGAGTATATGAGGCAATTTTTTGGTAAAATTTTGGGATCAATATTTTCTGGAAATGGGGGGGGGGGGTTTGCGGTCAATTTTTTCAGAATTTTGCAAACAAAACCCTACTTTAAAGTGAGCTCAATACATGCGTGCATGCTTATCTTACCATTTATAAAGAAATTTCCCTAAAAATTCCCACTTCCCAAAAAATATAAAAAGTTATTTTATTTATTGCATATTTTTTATGTCTGTCAAAGCATTGTAGTAGAGCAGGTAATCCCAAAAAATACTCTTGGGACAATATTGGGGGTGGGGAAGCCAATCAAATTTTAATAATATACATTTTTTTGAACTCTAAAACTTTTTTTGGTCTATTTTCGTATAACATTATCTTTCCACCATAGAAGAACAAATAATCAATGACAGGAAAGTATTACAACTTTGTTGTTATCTGCTTCTTTTTTGTTTTTAAGGTAAATAACCTTTTTAAACAATACTATTGACAGGACACTATACTCAGCGGTTAACTTATTTAAAGTTTACAAATCATATAATCAGAAGCTCAGATTGTAATTATGATTACGTAGCTTCGTAGATAATGTGTTCTCTATTCGTTACAAAAAAAAAATATTTCTAATTACATACCAAGTGTTATGATTTTTGTACTTGAAATACAAAGAATATATCTCATTGTATTATCTAATTCAAAAATATATAGTCAACTAATTTTGTATAATCACGGTTTTCACTTTAATTTCAAGTTGCATATCAATGTACTTGAAAGATTAAACATATTGAAATTAATAATGGCAAATATTTTTTAAATTATTTATTGACATCTTAAAAGACAAATATCATTAAATTCATCATAATTATACATTTTATGTTTCGATAAAAAACAAATTAATTTTATTTTTTACAGTCGCAGCAGTAATTACAGTCATTAGCGACTAAAGTAACACTATCATGCAGTGTTTTAAATAAAACAACAAAAAATAAATTATTTAATAACACAACATAAAAAATTAATTTTGAGATTGTTCATTCTGTTGCACTTTATAATTATTCAATATCTATATTATTTGTTTCTCTCATTTATTTAATTTTTAACAAAATACTGAGGTCTTACAAACCATGAGATTTTTCTTATGATTTTATTTATTTTCTCATTCAGAATACATAATTTAAAAATGTACCCTATTATTATAGTTATGACTGTTTTTTAGTATTACTTATTAAAGTTTTAATACCTGACAAACAACAGCAAGCGGATAGAAAAGTTTTCCTTCTAAAAACAGAGCTTACTCATTTAACGTTATTTTTATTTATTACTATTCTTTCATAAATGCACATTTTTTTTACTTTAAATTATTCAAGTTAATTTATTACTTCATTTATAAATTTACGAAAATAAAACTATGAAAAAGTGTTAAATGAACAAGGTCAATTCTTAGAAGGAGATTTATTACGTGCTGTTACTATTTATAATGAATTATATTCATTATAATTTATATTCATAAGTTTTAATTACGAATATAAGAAACTACAATAGTTTGAACACTATCCTGAAATATTTTTAAATCCTATATATTTACCATTATTGTAATAAAAAAATGTTATAATTTTATAAAATATATTGTTATAAAAAAATTATTGTAATAATAAAAAATGTATACATATACATATATATATATATATATATATATATATATATTTATATATATGAATGATTCACGAAGAGATTTCAGGATATGTTCTACTGGTTAAAAAAAAAAGAAAGCTCATATAAATATAAGTTCGAAAATTCTTCGTAAGCGATTGTCGGTTGGCGAAAGACTTCGCTCTGATTTCTGCAACTTCGGTAAAATTAAGCCGGACTATAATTCTGAGACCTAACTAAAGAAATAAATTAAGTGGTTTTATATGAAATCTGACTTGAAAAAAAAAAGTATCAGAACTGTATTTTTTGTAATTTTTCAGAATTTGAGGTACAAGTCCAAAGATTTGGGTCGAAAAACAATTTTTTTCCGAATATTTCACCAGAACACGTTAGATCATTTATTTATTTGTGGTGTATCTTTTTTCTGTTTTTCTATTTGCCCATTACCTCTTCATTCTTACTGATATCTCTTTCCTTCGTTTTTCAGAAATTTCTGCTCTGTTGTTTTTGCGTTTTAGCGTTTCTTTGAACCTTTTATTTTCATTTTTAATATTCTCTTTAAAATTTTTCTTTCTCTTATAATTACTTCAGTTCTTTTAGGTCTTCTTGGACTTGTATGAACCATTTGCCTTTAGTTGTTTTACGTTGGACGAAATAAAAAATTTGTTTAGTCAATTTACTGTTATTCATTTTAAATAAATGGGAGTAAAATGTAATACGTATTTTCTTTATCGTGTCTGAGAATTTTTCAATTTCATATAAAGTTTGTCATTTGGAACTAATTTTACCTGATTATTTTGAGATTTAGGATCTAAATCTCAAAATATAATTTTCCTTTCTTTTTTCTAGATTTTTTTAATAAACGTTTGTTGCATAGTCTTAGGGTTCCGCTACATCACAGTTTTATAGTGTCAAAATTATGAGTTCCATAATAAAGACAAAGATGATTCCACAATAAAGATAATGATGCATTTTTCGTCAGCGGGAAAGATAATTTAATTTTATTAGCTCTAACTGTTAAAGTTTTTTTTTATTTAAAGAATTCCAACTGATCCATTCTCCAAGATATTTGAAATTATGCATTTTCTTATTATTTATACTAAGGAAATTCGGGCAATTTTTATCATTATTCAAAATTTAAATTTTCTCAAACTCGATTTTTAGTCCCATTTTGGCATCTTAGCGTAAAAACAGACTATTTTATGTTTGGCGAATTGAGGCGTTTGAGGAATAAACTTGAAAACATTTTTAATAAAATTTGTACAGAATTTGATTCTGAATAAAATTCTATGAATAAAGTTCGCAGAAACTAAATACAAAAGTAAGAATGTTTAAGTTTCTTAAAAACAAAAATTATCAAAATTAGGGAGACTTTAACCATACAAGACAAATTTTCTATTACAAAACATCAGATATCGATTAAAACCACTTTAATTTTACCCCTTAATTTAGACACTAAGAATTACAATTTAGCTTAATTTTACCGAAAGTGCAGAAACCAGAGCGATTCTTCGCCACCCGACACTTGCTAACGAAGCGTTGTTATTATATGAATTTCTTTACTTTCGCTGGTAGAACACGTCCTAAATGTTTGTTACATTCTTCGTGAATCACCCTAGTATTTTCACCTTTTAGTATTTAAAGATTTTTGCCTTACAAATATATATATACACAAATTGTTCCGGGAAGTGTTGGCCAAACCTCTAAGGAACTGATTCAGGACATCAAAATAGACAAACAATATGGACAAATCCCCTACCACACTTTATTTTTCTCTCAGTCTGCCATTTTGTGCGTATATGTGTTTTTTTTCTCAATAAAAGTGTTTATCTAAAGAATGAACTGATATACTTTAAATGAAATTTTGTTTTTGTATATATACCCAACAAAAATGTATACGAAATAAACATTTTGAAAATTCTAAAATGGCCATCATTAGAATGATTTAATCATTATTAAATAGTTTCGTAAATTTTACTTTTATCGAATTATGTTTTATTAAATAAAACGTTAAGCCTTATATTACAAACAAAATGATACCTCATTTGTTAAAATCGGTACGGCTGAAAATGTTAAAGTGGTGCAAAAATTAAATTTAAAGTGAAAAATTTATGCTATCTGAAAATTTTGTAGCTGCTTTTACTTTACTGAATGAATTAGAAATAATTTCAAATATTAGAAATAATAAAGCAGTATTTTGTCCACCTGATTTTTTTTTTATTTTTATAACCTGATTCAGTCATTTAACTTTGTCCAACTTCTCCCTGGAATACCTAATTACATAAACTTTTGAATTTATTATTATTATTATAAATTAATTAAATAATTTAAGTATAACATTTATTTGTTAGGCTTACTTATTTAAAAAAAATGATTTGCGTATTAATTTAGTGTGTTATCCATCATTCGTTGTTAAATTACTTACACTAGATTTGGAAGATGCCGATATTAGACTGAAATGAAAGCATAGTTAGCAGTCTGTCTAATTTCGAAATAAGATTTTTCTTTAGTTATGGTAATAAAATATTCAAGGTAAAATTCTTGGAGTAACTAAACTGCTAAAGTTTGAAAAAGATGTTCTTTTTTTAAGAACAAATTTCTTGTTTCAATTAGGTTCAGTATTTTTTAGTAATGCTTAACATCTATTTTTCATTTAAACAGAAAACTAATAATACTTGGTACACTATATATTTTCCGATGATTTTTATGAGTTAATTTTAATAATTCACTCCAAAAAAAAAAATAATAATAAACCATCCCGAGTTGTCTTATTTTTTCCTCAAATAATTTTTTGCTAAATTAAGCTATTTGATTTAATGTCATTATAAAAATTTAATTTTTAAAGAAAATTACTCCTTAGTCGATTTTTAGCATAATCCGACTTTACGTGTTTGGCTGTGAAACGCTTTAAAAAAGATATCTACAAATGTTTCCTATTAAACGCCTAAAAATAATCTTTCTTCCTTATTTTTCCCAATTAAAAAATATTTTAACGAGTAGTTTTCCAGTTATCTATTTTCCAAGTAAAAAGTATATTAATTAACTCCACCAAAGCTAGCCACAAGCCCATGTTGAAAAAGGAGAAGGGTAAATTACGGGTTTTTGAGTTTTAATGAGAGCGCTAATGTCTGGTAGGTGTTTTAACAACCATTAGATATTAAGAAATGCTAGAGTTGAGATTTAATCTTTACGTTACTAACAAATCCTACCCCTGTAGGGGATCAGTGACGACTTGTTTTCAGCGCCTTATAACTGGAACCTCTAGTCTAAGGGAAGGAAATCACTGACAGTAAAACCGTGGTCCTCCAGGTTGGTGGTTGGACGTAGAATTAACAACCCAACCATGAAATTACTATTACGAAACCAAAATGGAGGCCAAGTTCCTACACGGGCTGTAGCGCCAAGGAGTAAGTACGTATTTTAATTGGAAATGATTCTTATTTTAAATTTAAAAAAAAAATTGAATATATTTATTTTGATATCCGTAATAAAAAAAAAAAAAAAATGGTGAGTATTAATAAAAATAAAGCATTATTACGACGGGAGTAAACTAGTATTTTAAAGAAAAAATTCTTTCAATAATTGTTCATAATTGCTTCAGAGAAGAAAGTATTGTAATGCCATGTAATAATGTAGATTACTTTGTGGAATGCTGCTTACATGACAATATGCAGGTTAATGATTTACTGAAGTAGAACTGTTGTATATCACCCATTAAGGTGCAATTTTTTTTTATCTAGCACTGTACTATGGAGCTTAACAACACGATGACATAACAAAATTATTACATACCAACTTGAAACGACATGAAAATAGAATCAATACTCAACAATTTCTTTTATTTGCAGAATTTAAAAATGGAATAAAATAATAGCATCATACTGAAAAAAGTATAATATTACTATTTTGAATAGGTATTTAAGAATGTAAAATATTTTTTATTAAAAATGCTACCTCATTTTTTTTTACTCTCTCATCTATATAACAGCAATAGCTATATAGAAGGGAAAGTATGGTGATCGATCAAAATTGGGCATATCCGTTTTCACCGAACCTTGATGAATTGAACCCTAAGGACCCAAGAAAACCTAAAAATGACATAGAAATGAGTGTACGTATGTACATGTATGTAGCGTCACCAGAACTACTTGACCGATTTTTACCAAAATTGGCTAAAATATTACTACAGTAGGGGCATTGATGCTATTAAATTCTCTATTCAAAAGGTCAAACGGTGGGGGATACAGGGTGGTAAAACGAAATCGTCCCCCAACTTTGCATAATTAAGGTTTTTTTTTATAATTTTGTGAATATTAAATAAACAACTTTTGTAAAAGATTATTTGCTAAACTTCACCTCCAACCCAAAAAATTGTCTTAATTTTGAAAAGTTATAGAAGGGTGTACAATGGGTGATGGGTGATTTTCAGTGCATTTTAAAAAAAAAATTTTTGGGAACAATTATAAAAAAACCATCCTTTGTATAATTTTTTTTTTGCTAAATTGCTTGGACCCCATCTCCAAAAAATAATACTAATTTTGAAACGTTGTAAAAGGCAGTACAGTGGTCCTTTTCGTTGCAATTTTTTCTATTAGCATTTCGTTGGATCGACAAATTTATTCCCCATCAAAGTGGGGTCTTAATTTGGCCACACTCCTTACACACCTTACATCCCACTTAGTGGCCGGACTACTGCTGTAGTCGCCCGCTATGTTGTGACGTCACAGGTGAGCGGTAAAATTAAATAAATGAATAATATTTAAAGTGTAAAAATTTATTTAAACTGGCCGCTAGTACTGTCACACCCGCACGAATGAAATACGGTATGCGCGCGTGCTTCAGTTAGAATCATTGAATTAAATAAACAAAAAATACTGTATTTAAATAAAATGATAAATATTTTTAATTAAATTGTGTGTGTAAGCTGTGCATCAGAAAATTGCCGCGTAACGGAGAAGTCCTGCAACTGTGTTGTCAGCTTTTATTTATGAAATCGCCATATAAACGCGAAGCTTGTGCGTGGAACGTGGAGAGTGAAAATGGATTTATTTTATAGCGCATGAAAAATGCCTTGGCTGAACGGGATTCGAACCCGAGATCTCCGGATGAAAGTTTTTAAGTCGTAATAGTTATTATTTTTCAGTTCCATTCATATTTTTAATTCAACTTATCAAAACGAGCTTATCAAACTTTTTAATTTTTAAAAACAAAAAATCCTACTGAAATAAGCACTATTGCACATGAATAACTGGAAAAATCTTTCCTTTTATTAAAACAACTAATTGAGAAAAGTTATTAGGCATTGAATATGGTGTAACTTTTAGATTCATTCCGCAGATTTTTTCTAAAAAGAAAATATTTCTTCAAATTTCATAATAGCAGGATGAAATCTGTAGACGAGTAATCGGTCATTTATCAAATAAGAATTAAATTATTCGCATCATAAGTTTTTCACCCTTGATCGATATCTATAATGAACTGTATTAAAATAATTAAGTTATATAAAATTTTAACCGCAAAATGAGAAAAAAACTTGATTTTTCTTTGATATTATTGTATAGAGTCAAGTTCATTCATAATAGAAAAGCATTCAATGGAACGAAACTTGTTTTTTCTTTTCAGCTTGTTATATACTAAATGATAAGATATAAATAACAATCAGAATATAAAAATTAGGATTATTATTATTATTACTCTCTCTCTCTCTCTCTCTCTCTCTCTCTATATATATATATATATATATATAGAGAGAGAGAGAAGTTTTATTAATACTATATATATATATATATATATAGTATTAATAAAACTTCTTTTTAAAAGTTGAAAAAAAGTTTAATGGAATAACTGTAGTTTTTTTTACTTTCTTTTTCTTTAGATAACTTCAAAGACGTTCTTCGTTTTCTTCTTTTTTTTTATCAATTCCGGGTCTTCTTTAATACGGTCAGTTGCTCGTGTAATAACTGATGTGAAACGGCAAGACATTCTTGTCACTCCTGTATTCTCTTTTATATAATTCTATTTCATACTATGATTAATGTATAAAAAAGAAAAACAAAAACATAAAAAATAATGCTTTTTTAAACATTTAAAAAGATTTTTTATTGTATGTTAAATTTATAAAACGTACATCGTTTAATTTACTAACAAATAGATCTTGAAATTTCATCCTTTAGCATGTGCGTATATAAAAGAAAGCAAAATAGATAATATAAAATATGTTTTTATGGGGCTCAGTAATATTTCCTTTTTTGATTAAAATATATTAATTATCTTCCATAAGAATATATATACTTATTTTTAATTCAAAAAATATTAATATGGTATTACATGATTACATGATAGCCATCCTTTTATCAATGTTATAAAACAACTGCAAGGAAGACATTAATTAGTTTGCCGAAAACTTATTCTTTTAACCGACCTCAAAAAATAAACACGAAACTCAAAGTTTTTCAATTCGTCCCGTATTTATTAGTTTATGCAATCTTCTGCAAATCATCGATCCAAATTCTTCGACAACTGAACCGATTTTAATAATATTTTTTTATTTTGTAGATAAAGTTCCTTTGGCTGTCCCGTTGGTCCTTTTACTCCTATTTCTCTACTTCTTTTTAAGTTAATAGTTTTTCTTTTTGTAGAAAAATCATTCTTTTTCATACGATTAAATTTTTTTAAGACTTTCCATAATTTAAGTAAAAGTAAAAAAAAACTGATGTGAACACATGAATTCCTTGTAACCTATTAAATTACATATACGATTTATTTTTATATTTTTTTTTACCTTTTTTTTGTTATTATTGAATTATTATTTATTGTAAAACCTTTTTTTAGAATCAGAGGTTAATAATTATTAATAGATCAATAGATTTAAATTTAAAAAAAAGTTTGCAAAAAAAAGGAAATGAAGTCGGATTCGAACCGATGTACCTTCCCCTTGTAAGATCCAAATATTTAATTCATTAAAATTTCATTGGGCTATAATTCTGGAACCGATGAAAACAAGTACAACTTATGATACATTGTTGAATAGCTCTCAATGAGGGCTTATTACTGGGTTTAAGAAAAATTTAAAATACAGATTCTTTGGATTTTGGGCTTTTTTGACACATTTAGTCCAGTCGATTCTAATCAAAAGAGGAGGTACAACTAGATGTTACAGCAGTCCTAAATCCAAAATTTCAACATTCTACGGCTTATCGTTTTCAAGTTATGAGATATATATATACGTACAGACGTCACTCCGAATCTAGTCAAAATGGATTCAGGGATGGTCAAAGTGGATATTTCCGTTGAAATCTGAAAACCGAAATTTTTCGCGATCACAAGACTTCCTTGTGCTTTACAAGATAGTAATAAAAAATTTAAAATTATATCAATTTTTCAGTTTGTTTTTAAATTTCAAGTTTTTGAATCTGGTATCTAATTAACCTTAGTAAGTTATTGGTTGTTATTTTTAAATTTGGCACAAATTAAGGCTTAACTAATAGTTTTTACTTTTTGGTACGTTTTTTAAATAAATTTTATTAAAATTATTATTTTTTATATATATAATTTATCAAAAGTATTTTCCGAGCGATAAGAAATTATTGTTCCTTTTAATTTTTTTAATAAATTCATATATTTACAGGATCAACTAAAGCGATTTAACATTGGAACATAGTGTGAACAATTTGTAGCGTATTAAAAAATGTTAATCAGGTCTAGAATACCGCTTAAAAAATCCATCAATTTTAATAAAGTTTTTGCACAGATTTAAACTATATTAATCAAGGGAATGGTTTAATCCAAGGCCCACCAATTTTAATATTTTACCTTAAACGAAATCATATTTACTAAATAGCTTATTGCTATTTATAAACGTTATTCATGAAGAGATGTTATTCATTTCAATTCACGAATTCATTTAGCTTTTCATCCATAAAGTTAAGAAATAAGTCCAAATCGTTTTAGTTTTACAGTCTCCCGAAGTTTCCATAAATAGGAAATGAGAGTCCGGGTGATCACGCGGAGGCTGAGTACATGCCATAGGGATTAGTTCCGGCCCCTGCCTGACTGGAGGGGGAGGTGTTTTAGCGGGTGAGAGCCCCGCACTTGCCGTCAGAGCGGGCCTGGCGGCGGCTGGCAGAGCTTTTTCCTCCCCCAACGGAAAACAAAAAAAAAGGAAATGTGTAAACATTTTTTCATGAAATTATTTTTGTGTATTCTATGTATGAAAACTTATGGGACGCTCTGTATTTTAAACTTCTTTTGTTATTTTCTTACGACTGCCCTTTGTTGTTGAGTACGATTTTAACAACAAATTCTTATCTAATGAACCTAGGATGTATCTCGGCAACATGCACATAATATTTCATATATAAACCAACTTGTTCTTACATAGATGTTTCTACTAAATAAATCTCTACCAAATATCCAGGAGACTTCTGAATTACCAATCGACTCGTTCGCTACTTTTAGAGAACTGGTTTTTTTTTTATTATCGAGGATTATTTCTTGGTGATTATCTAGAAATTTTTTTATCTTCAATACATCCTTCAGAATTCTTTATTTTTAATTTGCAACGCTTTTATCTTAAATGAAGTCAACTTTTTATTCTATATATTAAAATTAAATTTTAACTAGTATTAATGTTTTTTAAATTAGTTTAGTAAAATTATATTCTGTTTATGCTTTTTTTATTTACCGTTTACTTTTTTATATAGTAACATAAACAACAAAATTTTGTATCTTAAATAAACTTCAAGCAAAATTTTAAAATCAAACAATGGAAAATCAAAATTTTTAATTTTATACAAAATAAAATATTTATTCTTTATTCGTTTATCACGTGCTTATCTAAATTTTATTTACATTAGACTCAGAGGGTAGACATAAGATTTCAAGGGCATTAATGTTATTCTATTGTATTCGTATCGGTCCATTGTTGCAATCTCATATTTAAAGTTCAACTGTCGTTCTGAAGATTATTGGAGGTGGAGCTTCATCACCAACCACTTTTTTAAATTGCTGTCTGATTGTAGTTCACGTTGTTGCTTGTAATAACATTAACAATAATAATAATCTTTCTGCTACATGAAGAGACAAGTCTTTTTCGTTTGACAACCGCGAAAACTACTGAATTAATCATTATGGAATTTTAACTGTAGCTTTCTTATGAAGCCCGAAATATTTACCGCAGTTGAAACCTCATCGATTTCACTTCTATAGAAATCATAAAAAAAGAGTATAAATAAATAACCTAAAACTTCTTTAGTAATTTTAATATCATTGTCTAATCTGGCAGCGACTCCTGAGAACTCTTCCTCATGCGAGTAAAGTAGCACTCAATATTATCCGGCATAGAACCATTTTTAAAATTGGTATTAATATTTTCATAAAACCTAAATCGGCCAAGTCACAGATAGGAAAAAGAATTGTAGAAAATGTGAAGTAAAATCGAGTTCAACATTTGAGAAGTATTTATAACTAGTGAATGGCAATAACTCTTGCGAGTTTCCAATTTTTGAAGTTCTATACGCATATTGCGCATGCGAAGCCACTACAGGGGCTGCTAATTAGTATTATAATAATAACAAAAGTCTATTCAACAAAAATGAAATTTTGAATTTATAAACTTTTAACGACAGAGATATCTCATGATTCTTCAACCGTCTCAACAGTTTTTTTAAAATAAAACAATAAAAATTAATATAATGAGAGAAAACGTAAAGAAAATGTGAAAAAATAACAAAAAATGCACGTAAATAACTGAAAGTAACTTAAATAGATAAGGAAAATTAAAAATTAGCAATAGCAGTATTTCAACAATTTCGTAACGGTAAATTTCAGTAACAGTATTTATAAAAGTATATTACATTTTCAAGGGACGATAAAAATTATGATACTGGTAATTACAGTATTAAGAATGAAAAATTATTATACACAATAGCAATTCAAATACAAAATAAAATATCTGGAACAAGCTAAGCAAAAATTCAAGTATGGATTAGGTTTTTTAATAATTAAATTCTTGAATTAAAAAATACTCGATAACTCCAAGAATTTTACAGAAAAATAATTGTACGAGTAATTATATCCTATTTGAATTTTAAGTGTTGTGTAAACTCAGCTAGAGTAAATTAATTTTTATTCAGATTCTTAACCTAAAATCAGTTAAAACTGGACATAGTACTGAAAAATGATATATATCTCTGTCATCTCTCTTATTTAAAGCTTTAAGTTAAAAAAAGCTTTTAAAGCTTTAAGAAAAAAAATTAGGAATTTTTCTGAATATATCAATTAAAATACTGTATAATATGATCAGGGTTAGTTATTTACAGTATTTTAATTGATGCATTGAGAAAAATTCCTATTTTTTCCTTTGATCAAACATTTTTAATGGAGATATTTATGTTTTAATTTGATGTTAATAACATGATACTTTAAAAGTTAACGCATTCATACATTAGCTTAAAGAGAAAAAAACTAAAATTTATGTAAAATAATTACGTTTGAAAGGTAATGAATCTCCATTTTTATTCTAAAAAAAAAAAACAAACTTGTAATCTATACAAAAATTTACGACCCAAAAATAGCAATTAAGTATGCCTCAATAAAATGTGAAAAATAACGAACCTGTACTCTTTTTCTGCTTAGCCTCCGGAACCACCGTAAGGCATTACTTCAGAGGATGATATGTATGAATGTAAATGAAGTGTAGTCTTGTACAGTCTCAGGTCGAACATTCCTGAGATGTGTGGTTAATTGAAACCCAACTACTAAAGAATACCGATATCCGTGATCTAGTATTCAAATCCGTATAAAAGTTTACTAAGATTTGAACCTTGTCTACGAAATCAGATTATTGACGCGTTAACCACTAGACCATGCCGTTGGGTTCAGTAACCTGTATTAAATTCTGCAGCAGTATAAAAAAAAAAAAATGGTAGTTTGTATGAACCCTCCACCTCGGGTTTGTCCCCAAAGGAAAAAAAGCTCTGTCTTTAACGATTTTCTAAGCTGTAAAACATTAATTAAAAGATGTAACATCGGATCCAGACTTACGTAGTAGAATAATATTGAATGCTTATTGAATAATATTACTGTAATAATAATATAATTGTAATTTTACTTCCAAAATATATTTTTTTAAATTAAAAATTTGATAAAATTTCTACAATAAAGTACAAAAAAAATAAATTATTTCATTAAAATTTCTGAAGTAGATGGTAAATAAATAACTACCATTTACTTAATAAATAACAGTTAATTTAACCCGATTTTAAAAAGTTGATACTTAAGGAAGAGCTAAATTTTATATTTTAATCTTTAGTGTGTTTTTAAAACATTATATAATTTTCTATTTTTTCGTTTTTTCCCCTGATTTTACCGCTCTCATTAAACGCATTTGAGGTACTCCCTCTAAAAATTTAAATACTTGTAAACAATGGAAACTGTCGTCTTCCTCTTGTCAGTCAATATTCAGTTATTCTTTACTCGTATGGACTCCTTCTGGATCGCTGACTTACTCAAGTCAGATCTACTCAAAATATCCCACGTATTTTACTAATAACATGTATGTTACCATGAATGTTTTTATATAAAACATACACACACCTCGGTCTAGTACCCAAATCCGTATAAAAGCCACTAACTTTTACTAGGATTTGAACCTCAGCCCTTCGACTTCAAAAATCAGCTGTTAAACTTTCGACACGTTTACAACTAGACCAGCCTGATGGGCTACATTCACACACATACACATTATTCCTTTAAATTTTTAATTATTATTCACAATTCATTACTATTATTATTGAATTAAAAATAATTAATAATTTTTATTATAAATAAGTGAAAACAGGCACAAAATTTTCAAACTGCATAATTTTTGTAATCTTCTTTAACAATTTCAACCATATTTCAGCTGTTTATGTCAACAAATTAGACATAATTTTGTTCACAATAAAATGCTTAACATTTTTTCTGTTAACAACATATAAATAATATTTATTGATATTTACAGATATTTTATTGTCTATATAACAATAAAATTTTCTCCAACCAATTTTTCAGCTATTGCCGGGTCTGCGTATGTGTGTATGGGCAAATAAAATCACCGCTACCGGTTTGCCAGGCCTGACGTAGTTGCAAGATTAGTGTAATGTACGAGTAAGTTTAAATACTACGGTAAACATGTAATCTGGAAAATATTCAGGTCGGTTCCTCTTGCAACGTGTGTTTAATTGAAACCCAAGCACCAAAGAACACTGGTATCTACAGTTCAGCATTCAAAACCATATAAAAGTCTTTACACGGACTCTAACTTTAGAACTCTCGACTTAAAAAGATGAGCTGATTTTGATGTAATAAAATATTATTCAAGAAGAATAATCTTTACAAAACTGTTTATGAGTAAAACATTTAAATGGCCGCCGTGTTGGATTTTTTAGACGTACAATTTTCAACATCTTTATTTTTTGTAAATATTTTTTTGTACCTTTCTTTAAAACCTTTCTATAAACCTTTCTTTTTCTGTTTAGCCTCCGGAACCACCGTAAGGTATTACTTAAGAGAATGTACAAATATGATATGTACGAATATAAACCTAATTTTATTTAAAACACCAAAATCCGTTTTTAAGATATAAAGTTTTATAGAAAAATGCAGCGAAATAGAACATTTTCCACATTAACATTTTTATTTATTTTTATGTTCTTAACCAATCCGTTAAATTTGGTTAAGTTAACATCTCTAGAGGTGAACGCTTGAAAGACCGAGTCTCGGCGGAAGTGACCTTCGGGTTGCCTCCGTTTGAGGCAGGCAATACAAGACTGAGTTCCGGTTCCCAGAGTGGGGTCGCTGGGCACGACTTTGTCGGACCTGGTGGTTTTGCACTGGGGGTTAGAGGTATGGCAAGGAAATTAAGATCCTACCTGCGGGCCTCCCTGTCATGTCGGACTTAACCGGTAGGCTCGTTAGATGGACACTCCCCCAGATTGTGTTTATCCTTTACATTGATCCGTCCCGGAGAGGAGGTTGAAAAATAACATCTCTGGGGACACCCAATAATATATAACTTTTTTCTTTTACTTAACATTTCTATCTATTAATTGTTTCGAATTTTTTCGATAAACCAAATATTTTTTAATTTATACTAATTAAATAATAAATAATGACGATCTGATCTTAGAAAAAAAAGAAAACTATAAATCTTCTAAACAATTAATGAGACTTTTTATTCAAATTAATTTTTATTTAAATTAAATGCAGGAGATTTAAATTGTGACCACCATGGGAAGTTTCTTTTCAAAATATATGTACAAAAATATATAAATCATTTTATAGTTTAAATATATATAATCATAATAGCTTAAAGGAACTATAATAAATATTAACTGACCTTTAATTAATAAGTGAATACAAATTAAATCATTTCATTAGTCAAGTAGGTAATTCTTAAATTCGTAAAAAATACGAGTAATTAGATTTTGTAATTAAATGTAGTGTTATTATTGTTAACATTTCGGTTGTGCTGATTTAACAAAATTAATTAATTAGTTGTGGTCGATGATGTTCTTGTTGTGTGGATACATTAGTTAACACTGTTAAATGTAGAACTATATCTAATAAATAGGTCACTGGCAGGTTATTAAGCCATACAAACTGGAATAACGGAAGGTAGATTATTATTATTATTTTACCTACATGTTCAGTTAATTATAATCAGCTAATTTTTTGAAGTATTATTGTGTAACCGTAAAAAATTATATATATATATATATAAATTTTAAATAAATAAATAAATAATTTTATCTATGCAGATAATTAAATAAATTTTAATTAAATTTAAGCTGGTTTAGTACGATAGCAATATCGTAAAATTTATATCAGCATATTCAGTTTTTGAAGATTTGTTTATCTTTTATATTTCTTTAATCTATTATATTGTATTCAGCTGGAATTAAAAGTATGCGAATTATAATATTATGAGCAAATCAATCTGTATCTTATGTACATTTAGAATATTGGTTATTTTATTAGAATTTGATTAAATAAAAAAAAAATTAGATTTTGTAATGTTTGTGTAAAATTTTAGATTCAATCTTCCGGAAGACGTATGTACGGACGGTTTGTGTGTTAGCCTGTATTTTTATTAATATATACTTACTGTCTCATCGTTAATTGTTCGAAAATCGTTCAAAAATTTATTTCCATCGAATTTAGGAATGGGGAAATATTTAGTATTATTTTTAAAAGGTTTTTACTTCATATTTCTCAAACCCGTAAACCGAATGATTGAAATTTGGTATAAATATTTGACTACATATATATCCAAACTTTGGCTCGATTTTTGACCCCTTTGAACCAGGGGGCTATCGCGGTAACAATTTCTTATTCAGTAAAATATAATATTCTTTATTCTTGTTGAATAATATTGCCCCAAACTAAATTAATTTAGTGAAATAAATTATTACTACAATAAATAAGCGTTTAGGTCTCCAAATGAACAAGGGCTGATGGAATCTGTAATTAAAATATCAGTTTTTAAAATTATAATTTTTAAGGTGAAAACCTACCTGACTGTACCTAATATTAATCTAGATGACATGGTAATTTTTTTTTTGGAAATTATTTTCCTATAGGACCCGTTTTTTAAAGAATTTAAAAAAGAATTGAAATTTTGTATAATTTCTGTCAAGTTATAGCTGTTATAAAAAAATGTTTTATAAGGAAGTTATCTGACAAGGGATCAAATTGGACCCAAACTGTTGTACTACAAATTTTTATAATTATTTTTTACCAATAGTACTCAAAATACAATATAATCTTGATGATAAAAAATGTAATTTGATTAAAATGGGTCAATTGGAATCCATAATTTTTACTAAAAATTTTGGTTTTCTCTCAAGTTTACATTTAATACTGGATAATTTTTAAAATAAAAACGCCATTTGATCAATTGAATCAAATGTGATCCAAAACTTTTTTCTGAATATTTTTTTCATCTTTTTCTCTATGTTAAGTTAAATATTGTATAAGTTATTAATATTTTAAATCCCTTCGGCGTATTTGAAATAAAAATCTGTCAAGGGAAAAGCCATAAAGTTTATGCAACCCTTTTACCGGCTTTTTTTTAATGAATAACTTTTTCTAACTGATGAATTAATTCAACGTAGAAGCTTACAAAAAAGCTTGTGTGTGGAAATATGAAAATGGAAATTTGTAGCGTATATACTTGGGAGCTCCGGATGAAATGGCGAGACACTACTACTACGACGTCACGGAGATTGGTATTATAAAAATTGTTTATAAAATAATAAATTATAATAATAACATTTACAAAAAAAAATACGTATGGTTCTAATTAAAACCCGTTTTTTTTTTTTATTAAAATAGCTAATAAATATAAAGTTGAACTTCATAATTTATATATTGTTTTGCTGTTAATTGTAGATATAGTTCATATACATATTGAAATTTTTGTTCATAAATAAATTAAAGTTAAAACTTCAAGCGCAAAAATATCATTTCCATTAGTTCTTGTTTAAAGAAATTTATAGCTTCTTTGATTAGAATTAATTTTAATTTTAAAATATGCACCTACATTCTACGATATTACAGTAGAATTATATTAAAATTAAATAGAACCGTTAATTTTATACTAAGTTAATACAGATTTATTGAATGGTGTAAGCAAATAAATAATAAAGTTGCTTATAGCTGTTTGGTATGCAGAGATTTTTATCTACTTGAAATTTACTTTGATTGTTGTTTCTTGCTTACCGTATTTAAATTATTAAACCCTTAGTGAAAGTATATTCGTGTCGGTCAGTTTACATCTGACGTTAGTTCAGATGCAGGTGTTTTGATTACAGCTCCAAGAAAATTAATAAATGCTACCTAGATATCCATTCAACATTTCTGTTTAGTATTAAAATATTCTGTACTACATTATACTACTATATATATATATATATATATATATACATATATATTGTTGTAATTCTATAGTCGATAAGACTTCGTTACGTTCCAAAGAATAAATAGAACTTTGTAAAGCAGAAAAAAAGATTTTAATACTAGTGTTCCATTTCTTAAACAGCTTATATATCACTTTACTTAAAAACATTGCTTAGTAACAGAATTTACTGGTTACTTAAAAGAGGTCGTTAAATTTATGCTCATTATATCCACTCAGTTGATTATATGATTAGTGGTTCGTGTAATCATAGATAAATAATGCTGTTCATAAATTCACATTGAGTTTCATGTGTTTTTACGTCTGAATGTAAATAACTATAATATATATATATATATATAATAATATATAATATATATATATATAATAATATATATTATAATATATATATATATATATATATATATATATATATTTTGCGGTTGTTAGGATTCAATTATCGGCACTGTATTAGAAATTATTGATCTGAGGCTAAATAAGTTTGGTCCTTTTTTATAATAACAAAAGAAAAATAATTTAAAAAAAATTATTTACTTTGATTTATTTATGAAATTTAATCAAATTAAAATAATTTTTTTACCGACTTTTCAAAGGTATGGTATTACATTCCGTCGCACAAAGTGATTGTGGGGGGGGGATGAAATTGAATTTTCTTTACGTTTTGAGGTATGAGAAGTACGAAAATATCATCCGTTTAAAATTTAATTTAAAATTAAAATAATTGAGGAAAGCTCGAAAAGATTTTCGACCACAGCTTTTATATCTAGGCTTTTATATATATACATCTAGATGTAAAGGTTGTGGCTCTAGAATATCCACAAAAAAAAACTAGATTAATTTCATTGAAATTTAGGTATGCTGCAATAGTGTATCTAAAGTTGCGTATGTGAAAATTTAATGGGAATTGGTTGAGTCGTTCCTGAGTTCAATTGTTGTTGCTCAATTAAAGGACAACAGACATCGTAACCTCAATTTCCCATATTTTTTCGGTTAGATGGGGCGATTGGGGGCGAAAATGAATCTTCTTTTCATTTTGAGGTATGAGGATTACAAAATATAATTCTTGAATAAAATTTTGTTGCTCGAAAATCTCAAAAATAAATTTCATGTATAGACTATTGCGGCTTGAAAATATCCAAAACTGTTGGATCAATTCATTGGAATTTAGATTTGAGGTTTTGTTGTCGAGTTTGTATCTGTGGATTTTTCATACGCGCTCATGCAGTAAATCACTGTGGTGAGCGAGTTGAAACTTCAACTCAAGTTGAAAAATCAGTGCGTTTCTAACTGTAAAATAGTGAGGGCGTCAGGAACGAAAAGTCGGTCTTTTTGCGCAGAACTACACAAGAATGTTTTCAAAATATTTTGTACAGTTACTAAATGTTATGTATTTTTAAATTATTTTAATTGTCATATACGAGTAAATATAAACTATATTAATAACTTCTTATTAATTAAAATAATAATTAAAAAATGTTCAGGTTGATACATTACAATCGTAAAACGTTTAAAAATTATAAAATGTATATTTATAGGTTTTTGGATATATTACACTTAATTGTTGTAATAAGGATTGAAAAATATTATCGCCCGTTTAAAATTTCATTTAAAATAAAATTATAAAAATTAATTTTAACTCAAAAGGTTTTAAAATAGTGAAAAATGAATAAATTTTGGCTACAAAGCAACAATTTTTATTTAAATAAAATTTACCGATTATTTTCGACGAAGAAGATTTATTAATTAATTACATTTCATTTTCTCTTAGTACGCAGAATTTACAAAGTAAAAGAAAAAATTGAAACTAATGAATTTTTAATTCTTCTTATATTATAATCTTTCATTTTTAGGCTGAACGAACAATTTTTTTCCAAAAGTTCTTTTAAAAAATGTTTTTGTGATGTTTAATTATTAACGTATTAATATACAAACGGATTAATTTTGAATCACTGTAGTTCTACATACAGAATTTGCACTGTAAAGCTCAAACTTAAGCGCTAAATTTATAGAATTATTACAGAAAACTATTTTTTTTATTTTTAATTTATAAATAAATATGTGGAAAAGTTTATTTTAACGATCTAACAACAAAAAAAAATAAAAATAAAAATGCAGTCCTGAGAAAAATATACGGACCTAAAAAGAATCAAAATACTTATAAAATAAAAAGATTACATTGAAAAAAAAAATTATCAAAAATATCAATACACTAGAAACAAATTGTAGAGAAAGGAGATTAAGGTTTATCGGACATATGATGAGAAAGAATAAATCTAGATTGAATAAACAAATCTTTCGTAAAATTTGGAAATGCAAAAATCCTCAAGGTTATATCAAACAAATTATAAGAGAAATTCAAAAATTCAATCTATTTGAAGTTTCTCAAGCAGAGATGAGTTTAGAAAGTTTTTGAACAATTTGAACATACCTGTGGAACAGAAGAATCTAGTTGTAGAAATTAGATTGAAGAAGATAAAAAGAACAAATCACAAACGATGAAGAAATTGTTTGAAGAAAGACAGAAAAAAGAGATGAAAAAAATTATATTTGTAATATTTTGATGGTCTATTCGCAAAAAAAAATTAATAAAAATAAGATGAATGATTTTTTAAATCTTAACAAGAAAAATTTGTAAAACACGAGATAAATTTTAGAAAAATATTTATAGATTTGTAATGAAGAAAGAAAACGGAACTCATTAGTTAAATATTTCTTTGAAGTTTCAAGAAATAATTTTGTAAACTTTCCTTGTTATTCTTGTACAAACATAATACCAGTTAAATTTAAAGACAAATAAAAATAAACTTGAATTATTTAGTTGAATATTAATTATCCCGTTAATAAATAGTTCATTAAAAAATTCTTATTTTTTTGTACATAAGACTTATAAAATCCTGATTTTTATCAAATAATTATCGAAGAAGAACAAATTGTACGTCGGTTTAAAGATTTAATTTAAAAAAAAAAATATTCATTCAAATTGATTGATTTTAAATTAATTCTATTTTTAACCGACTTCAAAAAAGTTATGTGTTCGACCCGCTTATGTTTTTTTGTTTGTTCCCTCATAACTTTTTTCTATATTAATCTGAATGAAATATATCTTATTGCAATCGACACAGCTGCTTTTCGTGTTGAAAAAATCTTTTCACACAAAGAATCACTCTGAAATTGACAAAAAACATTTTTTCGCCGTCCGGTGGGTAGATAGGGAGAGTGGGAATCCTGATTATTTGTGTGCGTCACGTTAGATGATGTTATATAGTCTTCTGTAGGGCAGGTAATGTGAGTTTCTGCAATAGATATGTAGTACCGTTAATAAAATCATCAAAAATCGAGATATCTCTTAAACCTTTCATCCCCGATATAAATTTTACATAATGTACAACATCGTAAAGGGACAGTGGAAATCTTATAATTCTATATACGTGCATCATATTATATAGTCTCGATGTCGGTTCCATTTTTTAAAAAAATATTTATTAGTGTAGTAAAATTACCATTTGCCAGCCTCTGTGGCGTCTCGGCCTTTCATCCGAAGGTCCCGGGTTCGAATCCCGGTCAAGCGTGGCATTTTCACACACGCTAAAAATCATTCATCTCATTCTCTAAAGCACCTAATAATGCTTTAAAAGGTCCTAATAAGTACCTAATGCTGGTCCCAGAGCTAAACAAAAACAAAAAGAAATTACCATTTAAGGTAACTTAATTTTTGAAATGATCTTTTCATTTGATGGAAGATATAAAACGGCATTATAAATCAGGTTAAAAGTGCTAAAATAATTAGAAAAAGGTTATATCAGCTTTTTAGAATAACCTGACTTCCAAGGGATAATTTTTATTTTTAAATATTAATAAAACGTTTTACATACGAGTCAGAGTTTAAAGTTTGAAAATAAAAACTGATAATTATAGATATTATACTTTAAGATAAACGCTGCAAAGTGATGTAGAGTAAGAGATATGAAGGTCAGGGATGTTATGATTACGAACCTTACATCTTCATTAACCGATAATATCTTTACGAAACAATTTTGGTGGTAAGGTCATATGCGTTCAGAGTAATTACCTCATCAAATTTGGAAATAACAGTCATTTAATAGAAAAATGAAAGGAAGACACACACAGAAAGAAGATATTAAATGTGATGAAGGCCAAAAATGAGCGTAATTAGGAAGATGAAATTATCCGAAAACAGAAATTTTTGGATGTGAGAAATGGCAGCAGCAGCTATAAAAATCAATTTAAAAAAAATTAGTATTCAAAACAGCTTTCAATAGTAATAGCTAGTTTTCATTTCTGTAAATGCTTTTCAGTTCTGTACAAAAACATTACTTATTTGTTTATAGTAATGTTAAATCCTATAAACTAGATATACTATTATTTAATAGTATAGATTTTGACTTGAATTATTTTTGACGTATTGAAATGTCACATCTAAACATTAATGTCAAAGTAAAAATTGCTTTTAGAGATTTAAAAAAAGAATTACTGGATTTTTATTTACTTTTTTTAAATTTACGAAATTTCATACAAATTAAAAAAATGTTACGTCACATTTGTGGTTAATATTATGTTTACGTAACTAATAATTTAATGAAAGCATTACATCTTTTTAGTTGTATTTTTTCCTTTTTTTTGTGGAAGTAGATATATTCATAATTACTGTTACTTAAAAATACTTCCATCAGATTTGTATACTTTTTTCTTAATTATTAATTACGTTATGTGTTTTTATGTTTTATTTAAGGTTTTTGATAATTTTTTATTTATTTTAATTTCGCGTTATTTTATTTAATTACGTTGTTATTACCGCTTCTTAACTAGATGAAAATAATAGTATTATATAAACACTTTTTTGACTCTCTCTTCAGTTATTTAATACTAATTTTTAACTAGTTTAAAACTAATCTTAATTTTTGTTTATATATATATTAGATCTTTAACTCATAAAATAATTTAGTATTATAAACAGTTGGTTAAACAAAAATTTTTAAATATTTAAAAAAAATTTTGGGAAGTAAACTTTCATCATGCAAGATACAACTCTCCTACCATAATAACTTTTTATTTATTTATTTATTAAGTGAAAAAAAAAAAATTAATATTTATTTAAATAATTGTTAAAATATGCTCTAAAAATTTATTTTACTGTTAACTGATTTGCGACGACGAGTTAACCAGTAGAACAGCCGACTGGGTTAAAAAATTATATTAATACTACTAACTTTTCATTTTAAAGTTTAAATTAAAAAAAAGGAAAAATAAAAAAATAAATAGGCCGGCCTGTACAAACCTTTATTAACGTCACTTCTCGGGTTGGCATTTAACTATATTTTGCAATGCACATTTTATCATATATTACATTTCTCATATTGCTTTTAAAAAAATAATTATATATATATATATATATATAATTATTACCTTTAAAAATGTGATATTTTTAAATTTCTATTGGTAAGGATCTTCTTCATATAAATAACTAAATACAATTACATATTAATGTTACATTGACACCTCTGCTTTTCAACAGTAGTATATATGTAATGCAAAATATCTGAACATATTTAGTGAACATTTTTAAGTAGATTTCATTAGGAAGCTACCTATTTTAATGGTACCATGATTCGACTTCCAGAAAATTTCGACATACCTTCGCGTTTCACAACCCAGATCCCAAAACCACCGTCAGATTAAAAGTTTGTATATATATATATATATATTTCACTTTCTTGTGTACACGATAATTGCCGTAATTTTGCGGCAATTACTTTCAAATTGTTCCTTAAAGGTAACTCGTCCCAAAATCTCGGTCGAGTTTGTTAACGGCGAAAATCGGACCATGGGGGATAGAAATGGGCGGGCTTTTTCGAAAAAACAAAATATCGCTATAACCTTTTTTATTAAATAAAATATCGAATTCGTTTAAAGTTCCTACTATTTTTTAGATACGGGCCTGAAATTTATGTACGTAAAGCTTTTTGATATCATCAACCATTGGTCCAGGGAATGGAAAAAATGGGGTTTTGAAAACAAAAAAAAAATTATACTTTCCTTAATTGGCACAGTATCGAATCGGTTTAAAGTAATCGTTAGTCTTCTAAACATTATCTAAAACCTTTGTCTGAAACAATTTTTGATATGACCAACCCTTACGGCAAGGGATGACAAAAATATTGCTGGAATTGTAAGATGGGGCTCGTCGTATGCTGCTAAACATGCGAAACATTTTTTCACATGCAACCATTGGCGTATTGAGTAAATTATAAGTTTTTCTTAACTTAAAGGTGGAAATCTTATTCTTACTTAGCACCGGTGACATCTATCTCAGCCTTCTGGCGGGCTGAAAGGGATTTTTTATAATATTGCTGAACATTAACATTTATATTACTGAACATGGAGTTGGTTTTTTATTAAAAAAAAAAAAAATTCCTCATTGATAAAACTAAACATTATTTCACAATAAAAAAAAAAAAAATAATAATAATAATAATAATAGAATCATTTCAACCCAATACGTTAGATACCGTAATAAGTTGTATTGTTTAAATTTATTTAGGTTGCCCCTATGAAATAACGCTAAAAAAACGTTGACACATATATTACAAGCAACCAAACGCAGAATGTTATTATAATAATAATAATTCTAATATTTTTCTTTTTGTGATATATTAAGATGTCCAGAAAAAAAAATTGGATCATGTTTTTAGCCATAACTATATTTCATTTCTGTTACATATTTTAAGAACAGCAATGTACTCGTAAAACTTGAAAATTCAGTTAAAACTGTTTATGTAGATGCCCTTTATTTCACTCTTAAAATTTCCTTATACGCTAGAAATATTTGACTCCATAATATTAATCTCATTTTATTTTTTCGCCTATACGTTTTGAGGGGATTTAATAAATTATTTCATTATGTAAATAAAATCATAGATGATTATTTTTATATCATATCTTGTAATCAATTTTTTTAAATGTTTATAAAATGATTTATTAATTAACATTTATCTACAAAACATTTGTGGAAATTATTTGAAGAATTATTGTATCCAGTGTTGCTTGAATTATTCAGATAGTTTGAGATAAGTTACTGCTCAAACATATAAATTTATATGTGAATGTACTGTTTAGTGAGTTAAACAAGAGTTATGGATAAATTTTATCTTTCCTCCATCAAATAAAGTTTGATGGTGGTGCTTTAGGAGATTCAAGATAAATTAGACTCGTAGAAAAAAATTACAAAGATTACCAAATACGTTCCTCTTTGTAATCAGTATAAAACAAATTAAAGAAATTATTTTTGGCGTTTTATTTTATTTTTTAAACTACTTATTTTTTTCTTTTCTTTATTTATTTAAATAATACCTTATAGTTCTATTTTTCTAAAATTTATTTCTTTATTTACCTTTAGTATGAAAAATGGATGATGTAACTAATTTGATTTGATAGATAAGATTATGTTAGGCGTGATAATACTAGGTTATTATGTCAATGGAATACATTTTTTAAATTAATCTTCTTTTTAGCCCAGTCTTATTGTTTGCAAATTTTATAGGTTGGTTATGTTGGCGGAACTGATTCGTATTTTTTATTTCGTCTTTTTACTTATTTCATTGCTTTTAATTCTGTATTCTTTACGATGAATTAAACTATTACAATTGAACGATTTTAACAATAGCGGGTTTATCTTATTTTGTAATATTATACAACGTAAATAAATTGTTATTAAAGTAGTAATAATACAAATAATAAATTCAGGATATTCACTGATATGGAAACTTTTTTCAGGTGTCTTTTTTCAACTTTTACGTTATTATATAATTGTATGATACTAATTTAGTTAAACGATTTTATTGTTTCATTTTTTACATTTAAAAAAAAATATAATATATGCTTTCGGTATTAGCATCATCATCATTTTTTTATGTAACACATTCTAAAATAAAATCTTCCTTTTATTATACAACAAGAGATATTCGGGAAGTAGGCGTGGTTGCAAATTTCATATGAATGAAAAATTTATTAATACAAAATTTCGTTTAAGTAAATATACATCCTATGCAATTTGTTATATAATTTGTATAAATGTGTGTGTGCGCGCGCGCGTGTTTATATTCTTAATGGAAAAGAAAGTATATTTTTTTTCATTAAATATAATTCTAAAAAATCCGGAGATGAGTCTTTTTTTTTATTTATTCAATCAAAATATTCAATATTATATACTCTATTATAGTATAATAATAGTTTTACATAAAACGGGCTATCATTTTTACCAACATTCATTTTACAAATCAATTTTTAATTTTTTTTTATTCCAGAAATTTTCTATAAATAATGTATTTTTAGTTATAAATAATATATAATAGTATATCATATTTTTACTTATCCTTAAGCAGGTCCCTTGTACAATATCCGTCTCCAATTTCTTTTATTCCTAGTTAAAATTTTTATACTTGATAGTTCTCATTTTCTTTTAAATCTTCTATAATTTTTAATTTTTTTTTATATACCATCTAATAATTCTTCTAGCGGTAATGTAATCAATCCTTCTTCTCTGAAGATATGCCCCAGCCAATTAGCTTTCCTAACCTGAATTATTTCGATTACTCTCTATTAACGTTTATTCTCCTTATCACTTTGTTTTTACTTTATCAGTCCATTTAATATTCTCCACGTATAAATTTCAAAATCTTCATCATTTTTTATCTTATTCTCACTGATTTTTTATCCTTACAGAAGTATACTTACTACAAGCGTATATTTCAAAAGTTGTTTTTAAGTCTTTTCAGCCCATCTTACTAAATAATAATTATTTTTCTTTCTGTTAAATTCTTTCTTAACCGTTTATATTTTTATTTTTATTTTTATTTCGTTGTCGTTGCTTCAACCTATTCTGATTACTTAAATTTTTAAAATTAATTTTCATTTTATATTCTGTAGTAGTATCTTCTAACTTTGTAATCATTTGATGAATATCCTGAGCGGCTTTTCTATAAAAAAATATGTAATTTGCAAACCTTATATAATTTATTCTCCTTCCCACTACACGAATCCTTCATATTATTGAGTATTTTTTATTGCAATTCAAAATACGTTTTAAACAGGATCGGTTTTTAGGGAACACCGATTCCTTACTTCTCTACCTAGGTCAAGTTAGGTCTTCTATTTAGGTTAGGTCATATATAGTTATTGAGTTAGAATATTTACAAAGAAATTTAAAACTTTAGGTCACAGAAAGAAGAAGAGATTTTAGGGCAACTAGAATTTATGATCGTAGACAACATGAAACTACGCAAAACGTTCACAAGATTTAGAGTTACGTGTACGCTAGGCTCAAAATCGAGTTCAGCCTTCGAGAAATGTGTTAGGTCTCAAATCAGCTTTTGATTATCCCTCTGAAACTGGATTATTTGAATTTGAGAGATATTCTAATATGTAACAAGTATTTTTTAACACTTTTACGTATTAATTACCCATTTAACAAACTTATTGTACGTCAAACATAAAACAAACAGGATTCTTTACTCTAATTTATTGGTTTTCACCCTAGATCTCACAAAAACTACTGTAGATACGGTTTTTAAATCTATTTTATTTGATTTTTCAAGCCAAAAACCACAAAAAAATCCCTTATTTTACCTCTTAATTAAAGTAATAAAAATTTTAATAAGTGGTATAAAACATTTTTATACTACTTCAGTACTGCTTCATTTCACCGGGATAAGTAAAATCCAAGTGAAATGTTTCACTGACCTTAACGCGCAAACAAAACATTTAAGGACTTTTGTTTACGTGAATTTTTCCATTATTTTCACGAATAGAACGGGTTATGATAGTCCCGAAAGAACTTCGTGATACACTTTACGATACCAAAACCAGTGCAATGCCAAAAAATGGAATGATGAAACCGTTGAACTTTACTATGTTGAGGAGAAGGTAGTTCCCCTCAACAACTTTACTTCTCAACTGTACTTCAATTTCTTCTTAACTGTGTTACAGAAAACAGAAGAAGAGGCGAGGGAGTGTGGGATAGCTCTCATAGAATCGCCGTCGTCTGGGCTTCCTTGGATGGTCGGTGGCGATGAAGTGGGGGTACTCCGGATCCTCTCGTTAACTTAAGAACACTGAGGGAGTGAGGAAATTTGGTTAAAAAACTGAAAAGACCCGAACCGGCAAGGAGCCAGGAATGACATCCCCTGTTTGAGTGGCCAATAAAACAAACGATCCAGCCGGCGGCCCGATTGTAATGCCGGACGTACAGCCGTTAGACGGAAAGGAACGTTTGAGTTCAAGGACACTCCCCTGCGTTGAGCCATGCATAATTGCTGATCCAATGCAGGGATGTAGGGGGGGGAAAACTTTATATCCTTCAATATCCTTCTGATTCCAGTAAAATTTGAGTTTTTGGTTATTTATCTAACCATTTCTTAGATAATTCTAGATAGTACAATAATTTATTTCAAATTATATCACTTGGAGCAAAAGAGGTACGAGAAGGGAATTTCATGGCTATTTTAAATTAAAGGCAGTTTACTTCTGAATCTGAATATATTTCCCGATTATTACAGATTTATTTTACGCCTAAAACCGATCAAATATAAACCCGACTTTGAAAAATATCATTGAATTTTGCAAGATAATATGGTCACATAATTCAAGTATAATCTTGAATTGAGTTTTATTAACGAATTAATTTGAAATTGTTTATTCATGCCGACCGGATACCGGTAGATAAATATAGAAGTCAATGGTCATGCGGCTACTTTGATAAAGTAGATGTATTATTAGTGGACGAAGAGAAAGATCCAACGGATACTGTGTTATGTTGTCGTGACGATTGATTAAAACGTGTTTCTGAGCTTCATCGTTCCTATGAACCCATATATTCATATAATACAGAAAAGAAATATAATTTATTAAGAAGTTTTATAATTCTCTGATTTTATGAAATCCTATTTTACTGGAAAATTGTTATTCATTCAGATTAATCTATTTTATCCAGTAAGTTTTGAATACCGATAGCTCTGAGAGCAACAGCCAGTTTATAATTGTTAAAAAATTATTTCAAATTTTTGAAGTTTTATATGCGTATAGCGTGAATGAACTCGTAACGGGAGATCGTAGTAAAACATAAAACGTATTGGTTAAATTTAGAAATTCTTTCTCTTTTTAAAGTCGGTTAATAGAATAAAATTGATGTTTTATTTCCTAGTCCTGATTCCTGATTCACAGGAAGAAAATAATTTCTTTTGTAATTTTGAATAAATTATTTTAAAGTATTAACTTGTGTTTCTTTTTTTGTTCTTTATTAACTGCACTTTGACATTTAAGAGTTGGTCTTATTATATAATTGAATTTTTATTACTATTTTTAAGGTTTTTGTTAAATCCATTAGTTACAGATCAGTTTTATTTAAAATCTATATTAACCGTATAGCAATTATTTTTATTCTTATACATTTTAAAAATAATAGTATATTATGACTGTAATAAACAATTTAATGACAAAATTATAATTATTATTTATAGTATAAAATAAAAATTTAGACTATCATTAAATAATAGACTTATTAAAAAGAGATTAAAAACAAAGGTGTACTACTATATATATACATTCAAAATGTATTTAATATATATTAAAAACCCATAAAAGTTCTTCTTTATATTATTTTACGGGCACTATTTTTTGTGCGCGCGCATACATATATATGTATATAATTTAGTTTTTTATGATCGTAATAAAAATTTAAATAATTGTTGTAATAACTACCACAATATTATAAATAAGGCAGAAATAAAAGAAGTTTGACTTTTTATGACTTATAACATGTATTAATATTGTTTTTTGTTATTTCTTTTATTCTGTATAATAATTAAAAACAATTTATTTTAAGCTTTCTCATTCTGCTTTTTTATTGTACAATTATAACAAGAAAAGGATGCAGAAAGAGGAAAAGATTGAGTGAAAGAGCAGTTACTGTTTTAAATTCGTTACTTTTGATAATGATCGCAATAAAAAAGAAAGTTAGAAAGAAGCGTTTAGTTGGCAGTTTTATTCTTCTTTACATTTATTTTTGTTTATTATAACTATTACAGCTGTTATTTATTTTTTTTAAATAATTTTCTGAATGCAAAATAATTTAATTTTTTTATAAAATGCGTTAAATTTTTTTATATTGTATAACTCATCTAGTATCTTCATTTTAATGTGAAAATTCCATGTGACACACTATTTGAAATTTTATAAAAGAAATACATACAGGGTGTATAACAAGGTACTCCCGGCACTTTCATAACCTATTCTACTTGGAGAAATAATGGAAAACGTTGATGTAAACCTAAGTTATATGAAATTAAATTCTTCGTTTGCGAGTTACGGCTAGTGAAAGATTCCGCTCTGATTTCAGCTACTTCGGTGAAATGAGATCGTACTGAAGTTTTTAGGACGAAGTTTTTAAGAGAAGTTTTAATTAAGGGACAGAATAGAATTAGTGATTTTTTATGGCTTTTAACCTAAAAAATCGAATAAAAAAAATGTTTTATTTTAATTTTTAATTTATTTGCAGTCGCATTAACAATTATAGTCATAAGCGACTACAGTAAAACTATCATGTAATATTAACAAAACACCGTTTTGTTCAAAATTAAATTCTCTACAAATTTTCTAAAGTTTTATGTGTTTATTACCCGTTTAACAAAGTTATAGTACGTAAAAAATAAAAATAAAATGGGTTTATACCCCAATTTATTGGTTTTAACCCCTTTCGTTTTCCTGTTTAGCCTCCGGTAATTACCGTTCAGATAATACTACAGAGGATGAAATGTATGAGTGTAAATGAAGTGTAGTCTTGTACAATCTCAGTTCGACCATTCCTGAGATGTGTTGTTAATTGAAACCCAACCACCAAAGAACACCGGTATCCACGATCTAGTATTCAAATCCGTGTAAAAATAACTAACATTAACTAGGACTTGAACACTGGAACTCTCAATTTACAAATCAGCTGATTTGGGAAGACGCGTTCACCAGTAGACCAATCCGGCTGATTTTAACCCCAGATTTCTCAAAAACTACTTCAGATATTGTTTTAAAATCTGAAGTAGATTTTACTTCAAAATAAGTGAAGTAAAATCACTTATTTTATTCAATTCAAAATAAATTATTATTATAATATTAAACATTATTATTATTATATTAAATTATTATTTTATTCAATTTCAGATTAAAAACTTCCTTAATTAACGTCCAAAAAATTTCAGTACGATCTCATTTCACCGGGATACCTGAAATCCGAGCAAAACCTCTCACTAGCCGTAACTCCCAAAGAAAGCATTTTAGAACGTATAAACATTTTCCATTATTTTCACGAGTAGAATAGGTTATGAAAGTTCCGGGGGAACCTCATGATTCATCTATATATGAAAAATACTGTTAATTTTTTTTGTTTAAATAAGTTTTTATAGCTAATAATTTTTCTAGTTTAATCATATTTTAATACTAGTTAAAAATATGCGGGTTGAAACGATTAATTTCTATGTTCTCGTAAAATCTATTTAAAAGGAAATCTGAATTTTAATTTTTATAATTTTCAGATAAAAATAGTTTAAAAATTAAGCAAATTAACGTCATTTTTGTTTTACTTTACGTTCAGATTCATTTCACATAATAAGAAATATTGGGTTTATACTATGGTTTTTGGCATTAGATGCTTGTTATTTTTAGGAACAGTTTTATACTTTTTGAGATTAACATAAATTACGTCATATTGCTTTCAGCTAACCATTTTTGTAAGGATATCTAACTCATAAATAATATAAAAAAATTGTTTTTATTATTTTATAGAAATTAAAAAAGTTACGATATGATTTTGGAGTAGAGCTTATCCATTGTCATCAGCTAATCTTAAAATTTTTAATTTCATTTCATTAAATGTTACTTAAATTTTCCATCAATTTCAGTATTGTTTCTTTTACATACAAGTTAAACAGTGATAAGGGGATGTTACGCGCGGGGAAAAGGGGAATAATGAAAATGGGGAAAATGGAAAAATTTAGAAAAAGAAAAAGTTAAATGGGGAAAAAGGGAAAATTGGAAAACGGGAAAGGAAGAATGGAAAAGGGATAAAGTGAAAAATTAAATTTTGTGAAGTTCCGTAATGCTCAGTTTTTTAATGTTTTATCAAACTTTCAATTGTGTTTATTTAATTTCTCTCTCTCTCTCTCTCTCTCTCTCTCTATATATATATATATATATATATATATATATATATATATGTATACTTATACAAATCTAGCAATAGCGAAGCATTGCCGGGTCTGCCAGTTGTCATATAAAAATTAAAAGACACACTAAATAACACACATACCACTTCTAATGAAAGGTATTCAAAAACGCTTCTCGACATGCAAAAATTAAAAGATACACCTTTTATTAAAATTTTTCAAAACAAAAATAAACACAAAAACAATCTCTTCTTAAATTCTATCGCCTAGATTTCCTCTTAGGTCATTCGTTTTTGCTTTTCTATTTTTATTATTATTACTGTCTTTTCATAATAATTGGAAATCCATATAGTACATTGTTTCACTGCCGAAGGAATAAATTAATTTGTTGTTTTATCGTTTTCCTATATATATATATATATATATATATATATTTTAATTTTTTTTATGACCGTGATAATGTAATGTACATCTTAAATACAAATGTTGTTATTTAAGAGGTGCTTTCACTAATCTTTTATAATATTCTTTATATTACTATGTCCTTGTATTGAATAAAGTTATGTTGCCAATTTTATGACATAACATTACCTGCATATCGGCGGGTTTGGCATGCTTACATTTAATTCTACACCGGCTCAGTTAAGAAGACTGCTAGAAATTATTTCACTTTTTACTTTCCCTAACTAAAATTAATATGATTTTTTTATAGTTTTATCTTTAAGAATGGTTGTTATTTTTATTAGTGTATTGTATCTCTGTTAGATCTTCTACAATCATTTAATTTTGGCACCCGTACAAGTGTATATATTATGAATTGACAGTAAATTATTATTATATTTATTAATAATAAAATAATTTTCAGATAAATATTTAAGATATACTATGTTATAATTACTACTTTTTTTATTTTCTTTATTTTTATCTCATAAAATCTGTTCATAGATGAGAAAGTTAGTTAATTTTTATTAAGCAATTTATTTATTGTAATTTCTTTTTATTTCCTATTAAATTCGCATTGAATGATTACAACTTAAATCAAAAATATACAGTAATGTACTTTGTTGGCCTTAGATAAAATTAACTATAATCATGCTTATAGAGGGAAAGTGTTCTTCGGATGACTGGAGGCATTAATGCCCTTCCTTCAATATTATTAAATAAAAAAAGACAAAAGATAAAACGTAAATAAAAATAGTGAGTGAAAGAAAGGTAATGTCCTTTAGTTTATTAATCTGGGTGGGGTGTAGAGTCAGTCCTACCTGGCATCTGGCAAAGAAACTTCTTTAAAATTCCACACCTACGTTTCCCACGCCAACTCGTCTTTCACTGTCATCATATACACATTGACAAAGAGTCATTCTTTTATAATATATTTTTAAACACTTAATATTATTACTTTTATATTTATTTATAACTGAATTTTTTACTTTCGTTTTAAAATCTACAAATAAATCTACTCTTTCATTTGTTATATACCTATATAATATTTTAAAAAGACTGTCTAGATCGTTAAAACAATTTTATTTGAGTTTATGTTTAATCATATCATCATGATGAATTATCTTTTTATTATTAAATAATTTTATCACTATTTGCCTTGAATTTTATGATAATTATTGATAAGTTTATTTTTAATATTAATAATCTAGATGAACTATATTCAATGCTCTTAAAGAATCGTTCTGAAAATCACGGATTAACAATAATAGTTATTTTTTTTTTCTTTTTAAATTAATGTCATTTGAAATCGTATAGGTCCTGGTGTAGAATTGGTATTTATTTTTTAAAGTTGCGTTTAATAAACTTATTGAAATGTTGTAGTTATTTTACAGGTGTTAATAAAGTATGGGAATCTTTAAATAATTTTTCCAAACTAAAAAACGTAAAAATTAAATTTAGCAAATGCTTTTAAAAAATACTACAGGAGGACCCCGATAAAATTCGTCATCCGTTATTCGTCTCATTCAATAATTTGTCACCCTTTTGGTAAGTAGTGATTTTTATTTTAGACGTACAATACTGATACACAAAAGTAAATTAAATTTTTATTTACTAACAAAAATACTCTATTAGTTTAGGTTTAGAGCATAAAAATTCACTTAGTTGCGACCGATGTTTTTATATGTACGTTAAGTATAAATTACAGTAATCGAGTGAAAACAGAACTGATAAAATTACTTTACATACCTTTCATTCATATAAACAATTTCATTTGGGCACTATTATCTAATCAGTCCTTATATATTTCTTACACAGTACGGTGCTTTATCAAAAATACTAAATTAACTCATTTCCTTTCCGTTTCTGAAATTCATTGCAGTAGTGAACTTTGCGTCATGCGAGTCAGTTATTCGTACCGGTATCTTAGTGTCATACCTATTACTGTGTACTGTACTTGCGGAGCAAAGATATCTAGCAAAAGTGGAAGTTATAAAGGTTTAGAGTTGAGAAAAGGTCTGAGGTTATTCAATGCCTGCGTAAAGAATAAACGTGCCGTTAAACTGTCACAGGAGTTCAGAATCCCTCGTACAGCAGTAAACGAAATTGAAAAATATGCTAATAAAATAGAAGAATTTATGAGTAAAATGGAAGTTACTGACGGTGATGTTACAACGAGAAAGAGAATGAAAACAGCAGAAAATGACAAACATGACGAGACAGTGTACACTTGGTTCGCACAGCGTCGTAGTCAAGGCCTATTTTTAAGTTGCTCATTAGTTACTGAAGTAGATCTTCAAATGAATGAACGATTAAATGGCAATCCAGATGATAAAATCAGCAAGGGTTGGCTGGCTTTAAAGATGGGCGGTAGAGATGATACTGCCATCTACCTTTTTGTAAAGATGGGCGGGGATCTCTCTCTGGTCTTTCAAATAATCAATTTGGGTTTCGGCAGGTTAGATTAACGTGGATGCCGTCGTAAAGGTCGTCTCAACTGTGGATAATGTCGTCCAGGGCACCTGGCGCACGCAAACGATTGCGATAATTGTTTTACTAGACGTCCGTGACTCGTTTGGAAGGGTTAGCTAGGGAGGAGCAAATATCAGAGAGCTCAAAAGGAAAAAGTAAGCAACGACATCGTAAGAATCTTTCAGGAATAGTTAAAGGAGAGAACTGTCGCGGCAAATGGAGAAGGAGAGGAGATTGTTCGTAGCATGTGCAACGGGTCCCATATTGCTACCTATAATTTGGAATATTGATTTCGATGGTGTTCACGGTTTCATCCTGTCGAGTGTGTCGAGGCGATCGGTTATGCCGATGATTTAATTATACCGATGGTTTAATTTTTATCGGCTTTCCTTTTCTTATTGGATAATTCATAAAGTAATTATGCAGTAGACAATAATACTGAATGAGGAATGTGTGTTTTGATTGGTTTAATATTTTTCTTTTTTCGTTTTGTTATTGGATAGTTACTAAATTAATCTCGGAGGGCGTTGCATAATAAGCATAATCTGTGATACTGAATGAGGATTATGTGTTTTTTCATTAGTTTAATTTTATCGGTTTTCTTTTGTTATTGGATAGTTACTAAAGTAATGTGGGAGGACGGTGCATAATAAGCATAACCTGAGATACTGAATTCGGAATGTGTGTTTTCATTGGTTTAATTTTTACCGGTTATCCTTTTGTTATTGGATAGTTACTAAAGTAATCTCGGAGGTCGGTGCATAATAAGCATAATCTGCGAAACTGAATGAGGAATGTGTGTTTTCATTTGTTTAATTTTTTTCTGTACTTTTTTTTTTTGTTATTGGATATTTACTAAAGTTATGTCGAAGGGCGGTGCATAATAAGCATTATCTAAGATACTGAATAAAGAACGTCTGTTTTTATTGGTTTAGTTTTTATCGGCTTTCATTTTGTTATATAATAGTTACTAAAGTAATCTGGATGGGCGGTGCATAATAAGCTTAATTGCGATACTGAATGAGGAATGTATGTTTGCATTGGACATCCATAAAAAAAAATTATTATTGTTATATAATAATATTGAGTTTAATGAACTCATCAATTCTTTAGGTGTTATAATTTAAGGTTTTAGAAGAACCCTCCTCGCTGAGGGTGACTAGCTGACACAATAAAACCGACTTTCTTGTCGGACGTACACCTGGCGAACGGCCTTGTTACAGTTAAAGGACACTCCCCTGGGCCGAGTAATACTTAGATGTGGGTCCGGCTTAGGGGAAGGGAAAAAAGAAGTTTTAAATACACGATTAAGTTAAATAGACACGTACATCCCCTTGCTTTGAACCTACTAGACAATGGTAATGACATTCGACGATTGAAAAGGGTTCATTTACTGCAGCTTAGTAATAGTCGTGAGGTACACCTCTATTTTCATGTTTTTTTTCAGTCCTTTTTTACCGTGTGAATTTACCTGTTTCTGTTATTATTTTTTTCCTATTGTTACTACATATTTATTGCTGTTTTTTTAATCCTATTACTGTTTGTCGTATTCTTACTTTGCATTTACTTATATTTGCTTATTTTGTGCGCATTTTATTTATGTCTGTTTATTTTTTCGTTCGTTCGTTTATCTATCTGTGTTCATATATGCATGCGGATCTTCTATTTGATAAAAAACATCGCGTGCTAACTGAATATGGTAGATACATGCGTTTTTAGATTGGACAAGTTGTAGAACCCTCTGATGATAATGTTTATGATATAACGAATGTTTACTGGATCTTAGTTGTTACTATAAGTATGTTTATTAACATGGACGTTTACTATTATTGTAATCATTTGCTGTTTGTTTTCATGAGGGGGAGATCATCATTAGATGGCCCTCTCTCATGTGATATTTTAAGATATTTACTATTTGTGGTTTTTTCAGGAGAAAACGATTGTAAATTTTTGTTCTACGGCAAAAAAAACATTTGTTCTATTAAGCGCATAATAAATAATTTTTTATTATTACATTCGTCAAATTTCAATGTTTTTGTACTAAATGTTTTTCAATTACTACTTATTTTACATGATATAAATTTTTCTGCAGTCAGGTACGATTATTTTTAAAAACGGACGATAAATTGAAAACTTTTGATAAAAATATACCGTACTTGGGTAAGGAAAACAAACAAAAAATAATAATTTATCACACCGTAAGAAAGTATATTTTTAAAACCCTTTCTATTTGGATGGCTTTTAAAAGAGCGTGTTTCAAATAATATTTTTGTAAAGTTTTAAAAATGGATTTTTTTCATTAGTTTTTATTCAGTACTGAAATGAACATGCATAGGTTAATAGAAACGTGATTAGGAAATAAAATAAGACCGTGCTTTCATCATTAAGCAAAGAAATCATCACAGAGATATTACGTAACTAGTATCCAGTGTAATGTCTTTTGGACCAAAGGTGCTTTACATTCATCACATTCGTAATAAAGATTGGGAAAATGATCTATTTGTATTTACTCTTTCGTTATTTTTCAACTAAAACCGATCTCCATGGCGAATCGGTAGCATCTCGGCCTTTCATCCGGAGGTCCCAGGTTTAATCCCGGTTATGCATGAAATTTTTCATACACTACAAAAATTAAATTTCCATCTCCCTTAAACAAGCTTCAAGCTTATATGATGAGATCATCAAAGGAACAACAAAAAAAATTATTTTATTTAAAAATAGTTAATTTAAAAATTAAAAAAAATATTTTTAAATTAGTGGAAAACTTGAAATGTTAAAACTCAAATTAAACTTCTAACAAAATGTTTTAACTTGATAATTTTAATTTTACTCACATACCCTATAAGTATGTGGTATGTTTGTAACAAGTTTTAAAAAGGATTTTTGTCGTTATTCTAAAAGCAAGTTGTTTTAACCACAACAAACAGAGAGAAATCCAGCTTTCGTTTAATATTTTTTTACAACCCTAAGAATTTTTATATAGAATTGTTATACCGTTTTAGTTATATCAGATTTCAGATATCAATTTTGACCTAAATACTGACAGATACAAAAACGACAAGCTATAAAAACCACATACCTTTACATTTTAACGGCAGTTGATTTTTTATTTAATCTAACTTTACTATAATATCAAATTTACATGTCACAATAGAACTACTTAAATTCATATTGTGATTTTCCAATAGGATTTTTTTTTTTTTTATTTAAGAGAAAAATGTATCATTAAAGAGCGTTTGACTTGAAAATCGAAAAACTTCAAGTGAGGGATATGAAAAATGCGATCAAGTTATTAGCTGTTTTAATACATTTTTAAAATAAAATCAGCTTTTTTGTAAAATATCAATGATATGAAAAAACGAGGTATTTCTCCTCTAAATCCAAAAGGTTTATTTTTTTTTTTTTATTTTAAGAAATTTGTAGATATGAAATAATATTAATTGTAAAAAATACAGGGTTAAATTTAATTTATTCAAAACTGATTTTTTGTTATTTTTTTAAAAGAAATAAATTTTAAAACTTAAGAAAACAAAAAAAGAGGAGCTTTGAGAGGTACTCGAAAGCTCATTAATTATGACAACTCATGCAGGCAAAAGATTACGAGACAGGTGAGCAGGAATATTTTATTCATTTAATTTTTTCTCCAGTAATACCAGTAAATTTTTTGTATAGGTTTAAGCCCCAAAAATTCATAAAGTTATAAGTCAAGAATTTATTTTTTGATACTGCATTCCTTTCTGTTGCAATGCTTTTAATTAATTGCCTAATATTCCGTTGAGTGTGCATTCATTTACAGATTAACGAAGAGAGTACTGGTAGTGATTAATGACAAGTACTGTTTGTCAAATGACTAAATTGGAAGCAAGATAATTCGTTAATTCCAATATAAACATGTTTTTGAAGTCGTCAGTCATTTGACTGGTTTGATGTTAATTTCTATTCGTATCTGTTCATTGATAATCTTTTAACCTCAGTCTAATTACTACCTACATTTTCAGCTGCATATTCCATAAATTAAGTAGCTTTGATACGAATTATATTCAGGACCAAGTATGAGAAGCAATGTTTTTCATTATTTTCATAAAAATTATAGCCTACTTTATTTTTTCAATATTTTTAAACAGTGCTCTTTTAATTTATTTTTTATTTTTTTTATTTTACTGATGACTTTTTTATAAATAAATTTTTCCTAAACTTTCCCCATAGGAAAAAATCAAAACTTTTTATATTCGAAATCAGGGAATTTTGATTTGCCATATTTTTTTTTCGTTTTACCATGTTTTGTTGCTACCATCACGTACCACATTCTATACAAAAATGTTTAAGAAAATCTTTTTAATTTGTAGAACTATATTAGATACTACCAGATTTTTCGCATGAAAACTCTCCTTCCGTAGGCTAATTTGCTTTTGATCTCAACCTTACTTCATTTATCCTTTGTAATTTTACTTCCTAATAGCTTCATTTTTTTACGTTCCTCTACTTTGATATTTAATTCCTCTTTATCCTTCTTTGTCTCACATTTTATTATCTTTATTTTATTCTAATATAATTTTAAATATAATTTCTTTTTGACAATAAATCAATATCACTCGGAATCTCTTTTAATTAATTTTTTTGTTATAATTATTATATTCGATCAACAAATTTCAAAAACGTTCTCAAATTTTTTTTATTTTTATTTTTTTCTATATGGTCAAGAAAAACAAACATTTCTCTCATTTGAAGTCACCAAAGACTTACGGTCTTATTATTACGGTTATTATTTTCCTTCAATTATATTTTCGACGTGATGGTAAAACCATTCACCGATTTCGATGATCATATAGGGAGTATAATATTTTTGTTATTTAAAAATGATAAATATCATGCATACAGTTTTTCCACTCCTACTGAAAAAATCGTTTATTGAGTTCAATAAAGAAAAATTAATAATTAATTAAAATATTTTGTCAAATAACAGAATAAATTACTTTAGCTATACAAAAAGAAAACTCGATGAGAAGCATAAAAAAGAAAGGACTCGTGATTACTTTGAGAAAGTGAATCTTGTGTGCTTTACATATCTATGGACTGTAATAATACATGTTTTGCATCATGTACAAGAACCTTACAAAACCAAGTATTATAGAAGACACTGGTTATGTAATAGTGACTGACATTAAAAGGGAGATATATCTATAAAAAAGCAGGTAACGCTTGATTTCAATAAGGATTTTCATAATTATTTCTAAAAATTTGCTGTTTAATGCGTACTGTGTGTGTATTGATCAAAATACTTGATTTTAAACGATATTTATTTATTCTTTAAGTATTTACGTCAGTGAATACTTAAACCTAATTGTCTAATTAAACCCCTAATTAATTAGGTTCAATTAGGTATTAAACCTAATTATGGTTAATGGTGGCGAGAAATAAATTTTTCAGGATGTAAAATAATACCAAGCTTGACCGAAGTTCGATCCCAGAGCTTTCCGGATAAAAAGCAAATACGCCACTAAGATCGATCGAAACTGAAAGTGAGTTTGGTCTCTGGTTTTTAACCTGCTAATATAATTCAAGATCCTACTTCTGAGATATATTAAATGATATGGAGACATCAATCTATATATACTTTACACTAATATAAAAAAATTATACTTATATTAACTTAGAATAAAATATCGATATACTTATTGATTTTTGAATTCGTACAGTTCAGATCTGATATTTACCTGAAACAGAAAAAAAACTTTAGATAGATATTGATTATTGTTTCATCAAATAATAACATAATCTAAAGATTTAATAATAGCTTGTATGCATAACATATACATCCTCTCGGTGATTAACCCTCCTGATCCTGAACTTTTAAATTTGTTGCTATATTCTCATTAAATTGTAAAATCTTACTAACACCATTTATTTATTATTATGTTAGGAATTTTTAAAATCTTTTGTGATTCCAGCTAGTTAAAAATTATATCTAAATAGTTTAAAAAAGACTTTTTAATTTTTTAATTTCCGTATGGTAAATTAAGTGAGTAATTAGGTGTGTTGAAAAGTGAAAATCGAGTACATATTATTATGATATAATTTCAGGAGATTTCTCAACCTAATATACAATTAAAAAGAAGAAGCGTTGACTAATTTTACTTTGGAATTAAAATCAATATTTCCTTACTTTTATTGGGATAATTTATGTAAAATAAAAATTTGATTATAAATTAATGTTTCTGTTATTAATTTTCTGATGGATAAAGATTGACTGTTCTTTGAAATATTTTTCTGGTTTTAAGTAGATTTCATAATAAAGCTACCTATTGTAATTGGTATCATGATTAGACTTCCGGAAAATTTCGACTTATTTTCGCGTCTCACATCCCCCCAGACAAAACCATCGTCAGCTCAAAAGTTTATATATATATATATATATAAACATATATATATATATAATAGGTATATATATATATATATATATATATATATATATATATATATATATATATATACATATATATATATATATATATATATATTTCACTTTCTTGTGGACACGATAACTGCCGTCATTTTGTACCAATTACTTTCAAATAGTTCCTTAAAAATAACTCGTCTCAAAATTTCTATCAAGTTAGTTAACGACTAAATCGGACCATGGGGATGGAAATGGGGGGCTTTTTCGAGAAAAAAAAATATAGCTATAACCTTTATATTAACTAAAATATCGAATTCGTTTAAATTTCCTACTATTCTTTGTATAAGGGCCTAAAACGTATCTAAGTAAAGTTTTTTTATATCACAACCCATTGGCCCAGGGGGTGGAAAAATGGGGTTCTGAAGGCAAAAAAAAATCGTATCACCCTTTATAGGCAAAGTATCGAATCGGTTTAAAGGGGTCGTTACTCCTCTAAACATTACCTAAAACTTTTGTCTGAAACAATTTTTTATATGATCAACCCTTACGGCAAGGGATGGCCAAAATTTTTCTGGAATTGTAAGATGGGGCTTGTCGTATGCTAAACATGTCAGACTTTTTTCACACGCAACTATTGTTATATTGAGTAAATTTGAAGTTTTTCTTAATTTTAAGGTGGAAATATTTTATCTTCTACTTAGCACCAGTGAAATCTACCTCCGCCTTCCGCCGTACCGAAAGGGATTTTTTATTCTGTATATTTTACTTTCCCGGATTTTATAAATAAATAAATATTAATTGTTTAATATATTGATGAACACTGTATAATTATACATTACCCAGATCATGTCAGGAATTGGTATGTAAGTTAACGACAAATAAAAAAAAAGCTACCTCCCAATTTTCCTGGACAGCTCGAGAAAAAACGGTTTTTAAAAATTGGTCAAAATACCTTCAGTAAATACACAGTTTATTTTTTTTAATATGTGAAAATACTAAATAAATTATCTGAGAACAAAAATATAACAATTTAATGAAATTTATTTCAGTGCATATTTATTGTACACTTTAAACAATGATGCAGAATTATATTAAGTTATTATTTCAATTTTAATTTTTAATTAACTCATCGGAAAAATATAATAGGCCTGTTATGTCAAAAAGAAACTATTTTAAATAAATTGGTAGGAAACGTTTTTTAAACGGTTCGATAGTTTTTAAAAACTGTTAATAGAATCATAATTCTTTCTCCTACCTCCAAATTGTCGTCCTAAATTATGATAAAAATTTAGTAATATTAAATTAGAGAAAGGAGATTTATTAAATCGGTCAAAATACGATACATTAGGCTTTTTTTTTTTAAAGTTTTTTTTAGGCGAAAAACGCTTTTGCGTTATCATCGCCCGGGTCAAAAATATTATAAAAAGTCCCTTCTCGGAAATTAAAATATTAATAAAATAAGGTTAAAACTATTATGAGGCCTAATATAATAATAGGATTAAAACTAAAATAATAAAACAAACGTAACCATTAGAATAATAAATAAATTAACAATTAATATAATCCACCTTTCTTTTTGTTGTTTAGCCTCCGGGAATTAGCGTTCAGGTATTACTTCAGAGGATATGTATGAGTGTAAATGAAGTGTAGTCTTGTACAGTATCAGTTCGACCATTTCTGAGATGTGTGGTTAATTGAAACCTAACCATCAAAGAACACCGGTATCCACTATCTAGTATTCAAATCCGTAACGATAACCGACTTTACTAGGACTTGAACGCTGGAACTCTCGACTTCCAAATCAGCTGATTCGGGAAGCGCATTCACCACTAAACCAACCCGGTGGGTAAATATAATCAACCTTACCTTTGTTGATGTGTTCTATAGATCTTTCGGCTTACTTGGAAGCTATCATCAGGAGTTAAAATTAATGTATTAAAGTCAAAACTTTAATTAAGGTCAAAAATCATAATTAAAATTTAAAAACAGTCATGACTGTCCGGTCCTACTAGTATACCAGGATCGAAAGATCTAGAGAACATATCAACGTGCTGGTTAGGTGGATTACATTAATTGTTAATTTATATATTTAACATATCAGCGGTACCATGTTAGAGAAATTAATCATTAGGATAATATATGTATCACGAATAACGAAATAAAATCAAAATTTATGGTTGCTTAACGATAAATTTTATGAAGCATATTGATTCTTCTTAGAAGTAACAATACCCGGTTTATTACATTCTTATTATTTCCTAGAATACGAAGGATGTCTCTCGGTAATTTGAATTTGCGACGTAAGGCCGCATAGAAGATGCAGTTTACAAGGATGTGGTGCACAGATAAGCGGCAGTCACATCGTACGCACAGTGGTGCGTTTTCTACTGATATCAGACATCCGTGAATAGGTCTGGTATGTCCTAATCGTAATCGGCACAGGACCACTTTCTCTCGGCAAATTTTTGTCCCGTGCTAACATAGTAATCTTTGATGAGTCATAGTTTATTACACACTGTAGCAGTCCTGTTACCTTCCCACCTTCTTCGAAGAGTACGTTTAATGGAATTAATAAAATCTGTAGTAGTAACTCGAGTTGTGAAAGACGGTTGGCTACATGCAACTTTAGCAGCGGAATCTGCAAGTTTGTGAGGATCCCTTTTTATTTACTGTTGGACACACCTGTAGAAAACAACAACACGAATAGCGCACTAAACCTACCACTGGTTGTTAATCCGTTATTACGCGAAAATATTCATATTTGATCTCATTTTAGAATCTTCGGTATTGTCTGATTCTTTTATTTTCGATTTAGTAGTGAAAAACTACAAGATGAAAAATTAAAAGGAAGATTATGTTATTAACATATCAATATCGGAAATTGCAATTTTTTTTATCAACAACTTGGGTCAGTTTCACAATTAATGTAGAAAAACAACGAACTATTCGTATTAAATATTTCATTCACGATATAATTGAACATTTTATAAAGTCCATTAATAATTATATACAATAATTAAAAAATAAATATTTGAGAATATAAAATTAAATAGTGTAAGCGAACCTTACTAAAATTAAAATCCTAGACGTCGAAATGACTTCTTAAAAAAAAAAAATAATAATATCATGATATGGCCAGATTGCATTAAATTATATCTTTGGAATAATTTTATAAATCGTAATTTTAAAGATTATAAGTGAAATTGTATCATTTGTATCCTTATGATTTAATGTTAAACAAATTGTCATTAATTTTTTAATTAGTATTTCGTATTATTATAATATTAGCTATATTAGTATTTATTTATTTAATACAGACAAACGAAGTGCAGTTCGTCTTTATAAAATGTCCTAATCTAGGGTGCAGTGTGCTGTTCTTCTAACCACTTACACCCAGCTACTTGATGCGCAATTCGTGGGGGCTACCGGTACTGTCATATTTGGTTTTATATTTAAAGAATGGTTTAACGTGCAATCATAAAATTTGGATGATTACTTCTAAATTAGATAGATAGATATTATTATTAGTAGATAAGATTTTATTAATCTTTTTTTTTAAATCGGTTGAAATGTGAGAAAAAAATAAAAAAAAGAGATTGCACTTTATTAAAATTTCGTTAGTAAGTGTTTTTATTTAGTTGATTGAATTTATCATTTTACGATGCTGAAAGCAGCTGTTTTGAAATCTGATAAGTTTTAACGTCGGTTAATCGGTTATTGAAATGATTCTTTATTTAATTTATTTTGTCATAATTTGTTACTTTTAATTTCTGAGCTATATTTTGCATTTTTAATCCTTTTTTCCCTTACAATCTTCTTTTAATATAATTAAAAATTTGATGTGGAAACTGGAAAATGCAATTTTTTTATCAACATTTATCAACAATATTTTTTTTCTTTCAATACGGGCTAGTTTCACAGTTAGTGTAGAAAAAACAACGAACTATTTGTATTAAATCATTTCACTCACGACATAACTTAAGCTTTTATAACGTTATAAGTTTAACGTTGCCCAAGTAAATGGGTGGTGTAACTGGGAACGTGACGGATCCATCACTATGCAACATCGGTTTGAATCCGACTTATATACAAATTCTTTTATATTTTTTTTTTTTTTTTTTTTGTTATTATTGATTTAATATGTATCGTAAAAATATCTTTACAATCAGAGATTAATATTTACTAATAAATCAATAGATTTAAATTTAAAAAAAAAGGAAATAAAGTCGGATTCGAACCGATGTTCCTTCCCTTTGTAAGATCCAAATATTTCATTAATTAAAATTTTATTTGCCTATAACTCTGGAACCAACGAAAATAAATACCACTTATGATATCGTTAAAAAGCTCTAAATGAGGGCTTATTACTGCAGTTAAGAAAAAGTCTAAAATTGTTTTAGATTTTGGGCTTTTTTGGAAATTTTTGATAAATTCTATTGGAACAAAAGAGGAGGTGCACAACTAGATGTTACAGCAGTCCTAAATCCAAAATTTCAACATTTTACGGGTAATCGTTTTTTAGTTATGCGAGATACATATGCACGTACGTACAGACGTCACGCCGAAAATAATCAAATTGGATTCAGGGATGGTCAAAATGGATATTTTTGTTGAAATCTGAATACCGAAATTTTTCGCGATTACAATATGTCCTTTACTTCGTACAAGGAAGTAAAAATTGAATAAATAGATACAAATATGTCAATGATCTAAATGAGATAAAATTTTAAGTGTATAAAATTGAAAAATACGATTAAAACGTGGTTCCAGAATATATTTATATATTATATATAAATTTATATTCATTGTATTATCAAATGAAATGGGTTGGGTAGGTCGGAACTGACCAATGTAACTAACGTTACACAATGACAACCAATTTAACACTGAAAATTTTCATTGACGTTTAAAATACTCCTATTTATTATTATTATTATTATTATTATTATTATTATTATTATTGTCGCTATTATTATATTTAAATTTAAAAAATTACGTTTAATTTACAGAGATGATATATATATATATATATATATATATATATATATATATATATATATTATATATGTATTTAACAATCGTATCTTTTAAAAACGATCTAGTCTATTCAAATTTTTGATTAGATAAAATTTAATTACCTGTTTGGTTATACTGTGTTCTTTCAATATACAAACATATAATGAGAAATGGTGAGCGAGTGATAAGTAACTCAATACAGAATTTTCATTTTAAAGTAACAATAGAGTGATAAATTGTTGTAAAGAATGAAATACAAATTGTAATTTATAACCTGTTTAATGTTGTGACTAAATAAAAAAACTTTTATTATTAAAATTTCAAAGTAAATAAAAAAAAAATCAAATGTATAGACGACAAAATGTTAATTTAATTTTGAAAAGTTTTAATGAAAAAAATTAAAGTAAAATAAGAGCTATGTATGCTGAAAATACTACACAATAAGAATATTAATAAAATAAATAAATAAATCGGTGAAATAACGTTAAAAACAAATAAAAATATAATAATAAGAAAAATTTTATCTTCAAAAAAAAAATTAATCTGATATTACTAAAAAAAAGCATCATTTCAACAGCTTTAAATGTTAAAATCGTTTTTAGCGCCCTTGAAAATGTATAAATTGATACCTCACTCGATAATGTTGCTTACTTTTTGCACGAACCCCAAAATGGGAATCAAAGTTAAATTTTATAAAAAATATTTTTTTTTTAGCAGTCTTAATTACCATAAAAAAGGAAAAAGAATAATGTAAAAAAAAAATGCATGACTTTTGTTTTTAAAGCAGTCTTGATTACAATAAAAAAGAGAAAGAAGAAAAATGCTAAAAAATGGATGACTTTTGGTTGGGTCCGACCGCTCGTTAGGGTTTGGGGCTCCCAGTTTAGTAAAGGTTAATTTACACGGGAAATTTTTCTTTTTCCTGTTTAGCCTCCGGGAATTACCGTTCAGATATTACTTCAGAGGATGAATGAGGAAGATATGTATGAGTGTAAATGAAGTGTGGTCTTGTTCAGTCTCAGTTCGACCATTCCTGAGATGTGTGGTTAATTGAAACGCAATCACCAAAGAACACAGGTATCCACGATCTAGTATTCAAATTCGTATAAAAGTAATTGCCTTTATAGGACTTGAACGCTGGAACTCTCAACTTCCAAATCAGTTGATTTGGGAAGACGCGTTCACCATTAGACCAACCCGGTCGGTTTTATATGGGTAATTAGACGACAATAACAACCATGATAATGATCACAACAAAGCTTCAAAGTCTAGAACATTTTTTGAAGTGGTGGTGAGATTTTTCAAAAGGTTTTTTGAAGATATTGTTATTTTTAATCGTTAAATGCGCGTAAGAAATATATTACGTTAATTAGGTGAAATCTCGAAATACTGAGGGTGACCTTCAGCCTCACCCCCTTGATCTTTTAAGTTGAAAATTTAATGGCATCAATGCCCCATATTTAGAAGTAATCTGATCAACTTTGGTCAAAATCGGTCCCGTAGTTCTGGAGATATAAGGTGATTTAGAGGCTAACACCAAACTAACATGCGTGCATACACTCGTTAACATCCGGAAAATTTCCATTCGGTTTTTTTGGTTTTTTTGGTTCCTTAGGTGTCATAACCTCAAGTTTCGGTGAAAATCGCACGTGCCCAAATTGGACCGATTACAATACTTTCCCTCTAGAGCTACAGCTGTGCTATAGCGCTAACTAGACGGGAAAGTAGTATATGCTTCAGTGAACTGATATGAATTTTAAGTTACTTATAAATTAAATTCTGTTTCCACATTTTTTAAACTTCATATTTAAAACCATCATCTTTAGCTATAAACTTCGTATTTATAATAAATATTTTAATAAATTTTAGAATTATAATCGAACTAAAGTAGTTAAGTTACAGAAAGATTTCATTGGCTTTCCCACTTTAATTCAGTTCTTATTATACACGAAATTATTATAAATGAAAGAAACAGTAAATAATTCTTGAAATGAAACAATATAGATAAACCCGCATAAACACAATTAATAAAAATATAAAATTAGATCTACAGTGTAATTTTCAAACATGATCTAGTGGAATTAGCAAAGGCAAATTATAAAAAAAAAACAAAATATAAATTAACACAAATAGGTGTGATGGTGAGTCCAAGTGAAGAGTTTATGTAATTTAGATTGTGCTTTATATAACTTTTCATACTTGGAGTACGAAAATTCATATAAAAAATAATAAAATATTAAATATTATTATTTTTTTTTTAATAATAAAAAAATAATAATTCATATATAAAATTTCATACTTGGAGCGATGTTGATCATTTTATTGTTAATGGCTTTTATTTTTTAACGTTTATAAAAAAAAACTGTTTTTTCAGTGATTTGTAAATATTGGTTTTTCCTTTTTACTACTTTCTTTTTTAATTTTTGGCATTAATTATTATTCATATTTTCTTTTCGTAATTTCCCTGTAACCATTAGTATTGTATTTATTATTTTTTTTTAACAGTCGAAATGCACATATAGTTTTTTATTTGTATTTCTTCTAAATAATTTTTTTAGTGTTTTCTCTTTATTTTCGTTCATTATTACATAAGTTTGAAAATTGCAGAGGTTTCAGTCTGGATATAGTGTATCGTTTGCTAAAAATATATTTATAATAATTTTATAATTATTATTATTATTTCAAATTCTGGATATATGCATGTATGTGTTATCCAACAGAGCTTTTGTTAGCAGTTGCAATTTTTTTGTAGTAGCACGAGAAAATTTTACAAGATTATCAGTGATAACTAGTTCATTTATCAGAAGCAAACGTAGTTTTATAGAAAGGATTAATACAATAGACAAAGATAACGTTTACGTATTGTACAGTTGTTCTTTCTTACCTCCCCTACAGTAATTTGTAGAGTAAAAATTGAAAAATCAAAAGAAGAATATAGATAAACGTGATGGAATCTTTATCCTTTACTAATTTTGCTTTTTAAAAATTTAATTTATTAAATGTAGTTTCTGGTAATACGATTTTTTTTCTTAAAATAATAATCTACAGTAATGTAGAAGAAAGTTGATTTAGGTAAACACAATTTAATAAAATAATATTTAATTTCATTTCCTTCACCCCATTTGAAATCAATAAGCTTTTCCGGAAAGTATTTGATCAGTTGTTTCAAGATTTTTACGAGGAAAAAATTCACTAATAAAATTAAATTGTATAAATTAATAAGAATACGTACATTTATTAAAATATGACAAACCTCAATTTTTTTTATATAAATATAAATCAAATTTCCCCTACTGAGCTAAATTGTAAAATAAAATTGCGAATTGACTTCCATGCAAACCCATTCTTTTTGTTTACTAAAAAGCACCTACGATAGAAAAAACACTCTTCGAGTAGTTTTCTTTGAAATTAATGATGTTCATTATACAACCACTCCTTATGATAAGCAGAATGAAAGTGACAGTTGTGGGGCATCTACTTTTAATGGGCTTGGCATGCTGATATATGTAATAATATATATATATATCAATTTGGCTCAATGAAGAAGGGAAGAGGAAATCACTTCATTTCTCATTTCTTTTAATAGGTTTGGTATAAAATTTCCCTTTATAATTGTGAAATGTTTCATGTTTTTATCTTACTAGTTACTGATAATAATGTAAACTTATTGATATGCTTATTGTTGTTACCTTACATGAATAATAATAATAAAAATGATGAAATAAATTTTCTTTAAAATAATTTTTTTTAAATTGATCATTTAGGTGGATCGAATAAAAAAAAATCTAGATTAGTTAATATTAATAGATAGATAAATAAATTATCAATCTCGCTAAGGATTGCTTTTATTTCCATGTACGAAGTAAAGGAAGTATTGTGTTTTCGCGTAAAATTTCGGTTTTCAGATTTCAACAGAAATTTCCATATTGACCATTCCTGAATCCATTGTGACTAGTTTCGGTGTAACGTATGTAACCCGCATAACTTAAAAACATATCTGTAGGATGTTGAAATTTTATATTTTGGACTGTTGTAATACCTAGTTGTGCACCTCACCTTTTTATTGCAATCGACTGAAACAAAAGTGTCAAAAAGGACCAAAATCCAAAAAAACTGAATTTTGGACTTTTTCTTAACTACAGTAACGGCTAATCGTTTTAGAGTTATGCGAGTTACGTATGTGCATACATCATACATACGTACGTACAGACGTCACGCCGAAAGTAGTTCCTTCCTTTACTTCGTAAAAGGAAGTAAAAATCTGATGTGGATAACGCGTGAATTCCTTGTACGCTTATTAAATTATTTATTCACTTTTTTTTTTTTAAATGAAAAGTACTTAAAATTTTTATTTCATTATTGAGTTATTATTTATCGTAATATATTTTTTATAATTAGAGGTTAATAATTATTAATAAATCAATATATTTAAATTAAAAAAAAAAAGTTAAACAAAAAGGAGATGAAGTCTGATTCGAACTGATATGCCTTCCCTTATAAGATCCAAATATTTCATTAATTAAAATTTTATTTGGCTATAATTCTGGAACCGATGAAAATAACTACTTATGATACATCGTTTAAAAGCTCTCAATGAGGGCTGTTACTGCAAATAATTACATACATACGTACGTACAGAGGTCCCGCCGAAACTAGTCAAAATGTATTCAGGGATAGTTAAAATGGATATTTTCGTTGAAATCTAAAAACCGAATTTATTCGCGATCACAATACTTCCTTTACTTCGTACAAAGAAGTAATTAACTACTACACAGTCAACATAACCTCAAATTTAGGTTATATTGATTATTGTCGATCTTAATTTGAGCATTACTCAGGAACGACTCAACCGATCTACATAAAGTTTTCACATATGCAACTTCAGATACACCATTAAAGCATACCTATATTTCAATAAAATTGATTTTGTAGTTTTGGCGATTTTCGAGCGACAAATTTTATACATAGGCCTCTTTATATAAGGAGATTTAATTTTAAGTGAATGGTATTTTCGTACTTCTGATATCTCAAAATGTAAAGAAAATTCAATTTCATCCCCAATCCCACCACACGACCGAAAATAATAACGTACTTTTTTCTTCGAAAGGTCGCTAAAAAAAGAAATGTAAAAATTGAGTTTTATTTTTCAATTGATATTGTAAGATAAATCATATTTTAATAATTAGATTAACTAGAAATTTATAAAAATATATATTTATAAATTAATGGATTACAACTGGTTGTAATTATACAATTATACTTTCTTTTTTATTAGACTATTTTTAAAAACCAAACAAAAAGTTGTGTGATAAATATGATCTTTCTTGATAATTATATATGATTAATAATAAACTGTATGGTGTCATAAAACGTAAAATAATATATTAACAACATACATATATATTCGCCACATGTATGGGTGTACGTATACTATAGGAGAGAGTGAAAGATTTTTTTTTTTCTATGAAATATGAATACATTTATAACTGGTTTTAAACATGATATCCGTTCGGCGAAAGTGGAAACTGGGAGGAACTACACAGATCCACACGTAAAACTCGTTCATTTAAAGCTCTTCCTATATTGTAAAATGATATAGAAACAATAATAATTAATAACTGTATTTTCTTCCTAGTCTTTTTTTTTAAAGTAAATGTGCTTCCACGTGTATGTTATTTTATTAATACCATTAATATGAACTTAATTATAAATAATTAACTGACTAAAATTATATGTAGATTCTATGAATATATTTCAACAATTTAACTTGAGGTTTTTTTTATTCTGTTGTAAAGGTCGATGACATTTATTAGTAGGTGTAAACATTAAGGATATTTCCATGACTGTACCTATTGATTCTCGAAACAAAAAATAATTTCAACATCTTATCCTTTTTACTTCCTTGTACAAAGTAAAGGAAGTATTGTGATAGAAAAAAATTTGGGTTTTCAGATTTCAACGGAAATATCCATTTTGACCATCCGTGAATCCAATTTGACTAGTTTCAGCGTGATGTGTGTATCTCGGATATCTCAAAAACGATTAGACGTGGGATGTTGAAATTTTTGATTTAGGACTGTTGTAACATCTAGTTCTGCACCTTCCCTTTTGATTGCTATCGACTGGACCAAAAGTGTTCAAAAAAGCCCAAAATCCCGAAACATTTGAATTTTGGACTTTTTTTTAACTGTAGTAATGAGACTCATTGAGAGCTTTTCAGCTATATAACATAATTGGTACTTATTTTCATTGGTTACAGAGTTATAGTCAAGTCAAATTATTTAATTATTTATTTAATTAATGAAATATTTGATCTTACAAGGGGAAGACAAACCGGTTCAAATCCGACATCATCTCCTTTTTTTAATTTTTTTTTTTTAATTTAAATATATTGATTTATTAATAATTATTATCCTCTGATTATAAAAAAAATACAATAAATAATTATCAATAATAAAAATAAGGAAAAAAATACGAAAAACTATCAGAAGTTATTAATGAAATAAAATTTTATGTATTTTTCATTTTAAAAAATATGTGTGTATGTAATTTAATTGGCGTACAAGGAAGTCATTTAGGGTCCACACCAGATTTTTAAAATATTTTTTGCAATATTTACCGGAATATCCATATAGTTTTGATAAAACACAGAAAAGAAATTTTATTTCTTCTAAAACTTTTACATTAGAAGACTTAAAGAATTTATAAGTTCATTATACTCATTATTATATATAATAATTAATTTTTTTATGGATGTCCAGAACATGTATTAACAGGATGATGTAAATAAATATCCTGTGCATTTTTATAATAATTTTTTTAATTGATTAAAAAAATAAAAACGACCAATTAGGTACAAGCGCAGGCGGACAGATAGTAACTAAACCTATTTCATAATTGAATAGATAGGAAGTCCAATAAAAACGATGCTCAGGTATAAAAAAAAGAAAAAAAAAGAAAGCTAACCGACTCGGATTCATCATATCTTTATCTGACATGAACATCTTGCACCATGTCGTCTCCATTCTCCTCTGTTCCAGGATAAACTTTCGTGTTCCTAATAACTCCAGTTTCTTTTTATTTTTACTCTTTTTCGGATTTACTCCTTCGATCCTTCTACTGATATTTAATCATAATTATACATTCCAGTAACTTAGCGTAGTATGTTTCAACCAATTATCTTTCCTTTTCTGAATTACTCTGATTAAGTTTCTATTCTCGTTAACTCTTGTCATTCCTTCTTTATTTTTCATTTTGTCCGTCTATTTAATCTTATTTTATCTCCGTCATACCTAAATTTCAATTAATACCAGTCTCTCTGTTTCCTTTTTTCATAGTATTTATACCTCAAATCTATACAGAAGTACACTCCAAACGTAACACAAAACGGTTCTTTACGTCTAACTTCGTAATAATTGTTTCTTTCTGTTAAACTCTTTCTTAGCAACAGATATTCTTGTTTTTATTTTGTTTTCACTTTTGCAATCTTCTTCTAACATGATACCTAAGTGTATTTACTGTTTTATTGTTCAATTTTCTGTTTTTGTGTAGACATTCATTACGTTATGTGATAAATTCTGAGTAGAGTATATTATTTTTAGGAGTATGAAAAACTCAAATATGGAAAAATTAAAATCATTTTAGACTCATACCACAACACCGGGACCATAATCTATTAAATCAGGACGTAAGGTGGAAGTTCCACGTTTATTGAATCTCAACGGAGTACGGTATATAAAATTTGTAAATTAGATAGAAATAGGAGACCTGGCTTTATTATTCGTCGTTTATTATTATTACGTCAATCGTTAGATCTTTCTTTTCTGTTTAATCTCCAGAACCACTAAAAGGTATTACTTCAGAGGATGAATGAAGATGATATGTATGTATATAAATGAAGTGTCTTGTACAGTCTCAGGTCGACCATTCTTGAGATGCGTGGTAGTTAGTTGAAACCCAACTACCAAAGAACACCGGTATCTACGATCTAGTATTCAAATCCGTATAAAAGTAATTGACTTTACTAGGATTTGAACCTTAGAACTCTCGACTTCGAAATCAGCTGATTTACGATGACGAGTTCACTACTAAACCAACCTCCTGGTTGGTTTAGTAGTGAACCTCTTACCATATTAAATCTTACCATATTTAATATGGTAAGATTAAAGACCTAAGATTAGAAGTCCCGGGTTTGAATCCCGGCAGGTATGGCGTTTTTACACGCTACTTGTCATTCATTTCATGCTCTGAAGCGATTCCTAACGGTGGTCTCGGAGGTAAAAAAAAGACCTATCTACGAATAGGTACAGAGTTCTTAAAGAAGTGATAAGGTTTTTTGTTGGAATTTTTTCTTGTGAAAGTATTCAAATAAATTATAAAACCTCTGCCAAACCTCTTGAAGGATATATAAATTGGTAATATGGAAACTCTTATTTATTATATAAATATAAATAAATAAATTTTATTTAAATTTATTTATTTATACAATATTTATTTATATTTGTTTTATACAAATAAAAAAAATTTGACTCTTTTGAAAAATGTTTTCTTTAAATCCGTTTTAAACAAATAAATCATAAAAAATATAGAAGTAGAACAGACATATTTTTCTCATTGAAAAAAGTATATAAAATTCTACCAAGGGTAATTACAATAATTTCAATTTATTACATTTTTGGTTAAAATTCATTGCTAAATTTCACATACAATTAGAAAACTGCGAAAATTTAATTTGAAATGATCGGAATCATTGTTCAATACTAAAAAAAAAAAATTGTTTATTATGAATTTTGTGTTCGATTTTAATGGTACTTTCGATTTTATGCTGTACTTTATTTAAACCTTAATGTTGTTTTAGGAAGTATCACTGGATACTTCTCTTTCACGTCATTATTACTCTTTAAAATTTACTTAAAGTTTCATTGTTCAGAAAACTGATTGTAAATAAAGCAATTCACCAAAAAAATATAAAATAAATACAGGTTGATTTTGTTTTAATTCTATTTTTAAGATGAACTTTCAATAATTAAATTCTAAAAAGTTTATTTTTTATAAAGACGAATTTTAAATCATAATTTAAAACTAAAAATATCAATAATTAATAGAATCCTATCCTACTAGACTTGTTAAGAGATCAATTATTAAAATAAAAAAAAAAAAAAGACCGGACTAATAGTTGTACGCATCTATGTAGAATATTATGAAAACTAATAAAAAAATAGATAAGTTTTTCTTTCTTTTCTTACAAGCATTTTTTTCAGGATACAGTATGTAAGTCAGGGATGAAATTTATTATTACTTATACATTTTATGTTGTATTTGGGTATCTGTTAATCTTAAGAATGTGTAGGCAATTGAAGTCGCCATCTCATATAGCCTACAAAGTTACCTGACTACAATATGATATGTAGAAGCAATATTAAATTTTATATAGCTGACAAACCTATTGTAACTTATCCTGAAAAGATGCCTGTAAGAAAAGAAAGAAAAAATTGTTTAAATATATTTTTTTTTTCATAATTATTCTAGGTAGATGGGTACAATTATTAATCGGGATTTTTGTTTTTTAATAATTATTTTATTTAGCGCGTTTTTGTTGTTTCCGTAACTTTACCATTTAATATACTAGATACGATATATAATATGTCTTTTTAAAAAAAAAAAAAAAAACATTGAACTACTTAAATATAAATATGAATGATAAAGTACGTGCTATCCGCGATTCATAGAAACTTCCTTTTACTGAACATATTTTTTGCTTATACCTCGAGAACGATGAATTTTTCGAAACCATCACGAGGCAAAAAGTGTCTATTTTTTATTTATGGAATACTATCATTAAAATTTGAAAATAGCATAATTTTTAAATTTTGTCCCTTTGTATTGGGCCCCCACATCTAGATAAGACAGTTTTTTTTTGTTGAGTTCATCAGTTTTTATCCTTCCTGGAGCCAGACCCGAACCAAGCATGAAAGCTCCAGGGGGTGCCATCACCTCAAATTGCCTAGTCGAGAACTGACGTTCCCCCCAGACAGCCGGGACTCGGTCTTTAATTAATCGCAATGCCTCTAATAAGAGGACCTCGTAGAGATCCCCCCACCGGGACTCAGGTCTTGACGCCACGAGCGTCTCCTTACAAAATCGCCTCCGAGACACATACTCAGTCACTCGATAGAAAAAGAGCCCCACCCTCACGTGAGGCCGACAAATACAGGCATCGCATTCTCACCCAACACCAACCGGGCTGATTCCAAGCGATTGACCAAACGTTCCTCACCCTCCGATGAGTCCGCTAACACCAAATAATTCAGTCCGCCTACAACTACATACCCATCGGTCAAATCCATCGCACAGGTATTGCCAGCAACAACCTGACCAGCCCGCAGTGAGCCCTATTGAAGCATCGGGCCCGCTCAGGGCATGCCCTTCACGGCGAGGTGAAGGGCAACAACGGCGAGGTGGCTCAGTAATCTGCCCCTTGTGCCAGGTCGACCACCCACGCAAGGCCATCAGCTCCACTGGCATTCTCCAGTAGCATACTGGACGTAAATACTTCCTTGGGCCACCTCTGAAGGATCAGCCAAGGAAATTCGCTGTCAACTACTTCACTCTCCAGTGCCTTCCGGACATCTATGCCAGGAGGACCTCCATCCGTCGTAGATAGATAAAACAGTTTAAGATAGGGCTATGCTATTTCTAGACCAAAGAATTATTACTAGCCAAAAGTTTGTTATAATCGGTTGGATCTGTGGTTCTATAGAAGGGAACAAACATACATTACAGTTACAATATCACTCCTGCTATGGACGTAGTCGAGTCAAAATTACTTCAAATATAATGCATAAGATAATTGGCAATATTTAAATAATTTTTATATCTCGGGTTACTTCTTATTCTAATTTGAAATACGGAAGTAAAAAATAATATTTTAAGAAAAAAAAACGGAAATTGTTAACTTTTTTTGGATAAAATATCGCATTATTGTTTCGATTACCTAAAAAATAAATTTTGTAAAATGAAAATGTAGCTGTTTATATTAGTATAATAGTCTTAAATTGTTGAAAAGGAAGTTTTTTTAAAGAAATTATTTTCTAAGAAATTTCTCCCAATTATATTTACATTTATTCATAAAAAAGAAACAAAAGATTTACTTTTTCTAAAAACGAAGAAAAAAAGAAGAAATCGTACATTTGTATTTAAAATAACATTGATAATAGTTAACATGAAAATTCATATTTAAAGTACATACTATTAAATATGACATAGTATTATACAACATAGTATTAAATATGTTATCACTATCATTATTATTTTTATAAATTTATTTAATACTCAATTTTTAATTTAATTTTTGTTCAAGATATAATTTTTATATTTAATTTAGTCCGGAAATGAAAGCTCATTATAAATAAATGTAAGTAGTGAATCTGATCACGCTAAAAAATCTATCCGGTTTTTATTAAATTTTAAACTTGTCTGGAATTAATAATTATTTGTTTAAATCTAATAAAAAAAGCCGTCTTGTTTTCATCAGTTAAAAAAAATGTTTTACATAATTATCTTAAATCTTCTTTATACCATTTTTTTTTAAACATGTATTTTTACTTTCCCCCGTCGAATCGCTAAAATATCTATATTAAAGGTGAAAGTATGTGATCATGTGAAAAATGGAGTATCGGGTTTTTTTGCAAATCTTTACGTTTTAGGGTCAAACTAGTTCATCTAGATAAAAAAAAACATATGTATGACGTGTGTGTGCCACACTGCTTTTGGTCTTATATCTCAGGATCGACCGAAACGATTTTATTTAAATTTTGCTCAAATATTTTTATACTGGGTGTGGCTGTTCACTACACAGTTACAGAGTCATCCTGTATTCGCACTCCTAGGTTCCATTTCCAGGTTACTCCAGTGGATATATCTCCCAGGTCCAGCACAGGGAAACGTTTCAGTCACCTGATGTCATCGTTTACTATCAGATAATTTACGTGTTTGTCTAACCTCTGATTGTACCACGAGTTAATTTTTTGGATCTCTTCGAAAACAGAAGGTAATCGTAGATAGTCATGAGCTTCTCTATTTATAACCATATATTTAGCTTAATGAAGATAGCCATGAAAACCCACATTAGCTAGTCTGCAATAGCTAATGTGGGTTCTCTTCTTTCGTTTTCTGTTTAGCCACCGGAACCACCATAAGGTATTACTTCAGAGAATTAATGAGGATGATATGTGTGAATGTAAATTAAGTGTCATCTTGTACAGTCTCAGGTCGACCATTCCTGAGATGTGTAGTTAATTTAAACCCAACCACCAAAGAACACCGGTATCGAAGATCTGTATTCAAATCCGTACAAAAGTAACTGACTACTAGGACTTGAACGCTGGAACTCTCGACTTCCAAATCAGCTGATTTGCGATGACGAGTTCACCACTAGACCAACCCGGTGGATTATTCCCTGTTATACCTAGCATGAAATGATTGTTGTTCGTGAATTCCTATGACATTTATGGGAATGAATTGGGAATTATATGTGATTATGACTCTTTAATTTATAAACTGTATTTATGTTGATCGTAAACATTTAAATATATCGGCTCGTTTCTATTTTTTATTTTATTAATCTATTTTATTTATTTTAAATTCTATTTATTTAACAATAAATAATTATTTGAACAATTGTTACATTTGTTGTTACGTAAATGGTAAGTAATCGGGAAATACTCATACCACTTCTAAACAATTTGTAATTAAAGGTTTTTCTAAGTGGAAAAAACAAACAAAATACTATATATATATATATATGTATATATAATATACTACATACATGTATATATAATACTATATATATATATATATATATACTATACTATACTATAGTATTTATTTTATTTATTTATATTCAGATTTTTTCCGCATTTTGACATTTGTTTACATTCAACATTAAAATACTACTGCTTTCCTTTTCATTTCTGCTTTTACCTTTGTTTATTTGTCCTAACTGTCCTTAACTGTCATCTACTCCCATATCTCTTAAGAAGAAAAATAATTAAAAAAAAACAACTGTAATCTAATGTCAAACAATAGGCTTCCATTCCCCACCAGTATCATTTAAAAATTTCATTGAAATCTTTCCGTCCCCAATCTTTTTAGCTATTTTATATATATATATATATATATATATAATACATGGCCGCCATACCACAACCGGTGTGCCGGCCACCTTGTTTTTTTTTATTATCGTGACTCACATGATAACTAAATCAAATTTCTGATTAAAATTTCTAAAAATTAAGTATTATGGATATTTAACAGTAATTGTTGTAGTAGCTAGCCTAGAAACAATTAATTCTCAGTAATAAAAAATGTAAAAAACAAATTCATAGGTTATTCAAACAAATTTTTTAAATTAAATAAAAAAAATTCCTTTCGGCACGCCGGAAGGCGAAGGTAGATTTCACCGGTGCTAAATAGGGGATAAAAAAAGTCCACCTTAAAATTAAGAAAAACTTCAAATTTACTCAATACGACAATGATTGCATGTGAAAAAAGTTTCATATGTTTAGCATACGACAAGCCCATCTTCTTACAATTCCAGCAAAATGTTGATCATCCCTTGCAGTAAGGGTTGGTCATATCAAAAATTGTTTTAGATATGTTTCTTCTAAACATTACCTAAACGTTTTAGGTAATGTTTAGAGGACTAACGACCGCTTAACTGATTCAATACTCTGCCTATTAAGGGAGATATGATTTTTTTGTCTTCAAAACCACATTTTTACTACCCCTGTGCCAATGGTTGGCGATATCAAAAAACTTTACTTAGATAAGTTTTAGGCCCTTATACAAAGAATAGTAGGAACTTTAAACGAATTCGATATTTTACTTAATAAAAAAGTTATAGCGATATTTTTTTTTATTTTTTTTTTTTTGAAAAGCACCGCCATCTCCATCTCCATGGTCCGATTTTTCCCATTAACAAACTCGAGAGAGATTTGGGTCGTTATGTTTTACGTATCAATTTGAAAGTAATTGGAGCAAAATTACTTCAGTTATCTTGTCTACAAGAAAGTGAAATATATATATATATATATTAATGCACATATAAACTTTTGAACAGACGTTGGTTTTGAGATCTGGGGTTATGAAACGCGAAGGAAGATATGTCGAAATTTTCCGGAACTGAAATCATGGTACCTTTCTTATGAAATGGGTAGCAATAGGTAGCTACAATAGGTACAATAGGTAGCAATGGGTAGCAATAGGTAGCTATTACAATAGTTAGCTTTCTTATGAAATGTAAAACATTATTGTCCAAAAATATAATGAAATAAACTATTTTGTAATTTGGGAGGTTTATCCATTTGCAACCCTTTAAAATTGAATAATTCCTTCGGTTTGAAAAATAGATATTTTACATAAAAATAAAAACAATAATTTATTTTTAATTATTGAAAATCTTTTACTGATTTTGAATAAAAGTCCATTTAAAACCATGACCTCGTTTATATTAAACATCGGACCTTTAATTATTAAATATCATGTCATTATTTTCAACCCATTTAAATATAAAGTGATGCGTTGATAGTAAAGTGTAAGCTGTCCTATTCTATTCGTATTATATTATAATATAATATTAAATTTAAATTTGTGTTTCATGTTATAATTTATTATAAGCGAGTCATTACAATATTATTCGTATTTTTTTATAAATTTTGTTTTTATAAGATATGAATTTTTAATATTATTACGTTCTATTAAATGACATGATTTATTTCTTTAATTTCTAAATTGATAATTTAATTTTTATACTGACGTAATTATATTTTTTATTACTTTAGACCGGAACACTGGTTTATAATGCTATTTTGTAATATTGTGACATTAGAATATAAACAACAACAAATATATATGTAACCTTTTACTTCGGGGTTATTATCTTTTTTCTGTTTAGCCTCCGTAACTACCATAAGGTATTATTACTTTATTACTTCAAAGGATGAATGATGATGATCTGTATGAAAGTAAATAAAGTGTAGTCTTGTACAGTCTCAGGTCGACCATTCCTGAGATGTGTGGTTAATTGAATCCCAACCACCAAAGAACACTGGTATCCACTATCTAGTATTCAAATGAATATAAAGGTAACTGGCTTTGCTAGAATTTGAATCTTAGAACTCTCGATTTCGAAATCAGCTGATTTGCGATGACAAATTAACCGCTAGACCAACCCGGTGGGTTTACCAATTAAGCCTGCTACTCTTCAAAATCTGCGAAATCGAATTGTTACAGCAATAACCAGGAACCAGTTACCAATAAAATTAATTTGTGACCAATTAAAATAATTAACTGTTATTTATTAATCTCGATTTTTACATCCTTGTACTAAGTAAATGAAGTATTGTGATCGCAAAAAATTTCGGTTTTCAGATTTCAACGAAAATTTCCATTTGACCATCCCTAAATCCATTTTGACTAGTTTCGGCATAACTCCTGTACGCGAAGATATGTCGAAATTTACCGGAAGTAAAATCACGGTACCCATTATAGTAGGTAGATTTTACAAGAAAGAATATGTATAATACATATTCAAACAGATTTTTTTAATCAAAATGCCTATAAATAAGTACTCTATGATAATTGTGATTGAAACAGCTGATTTTTTTTTTAACCTCCGGGACCACTGTTAGGTATTTCTTCAGAAGATGAGATGAATTATTTTTAGCGTGTGAAAATGCCATGCCTGACCGGGATCCGAACCTGGGACCTCCCAGGATGAAAGGCTGAAATGCTACCACTCGTGCCACGGAGGCCGGCTGGTCTTTTTACTGCGTTGTTTTTCTTATCTTTTTTTTATATAGGCTGAATGAAAAGACTTACTTCAGAATTATTCTTTGTGTTACTACAGCCATAACTGTAAGTTGTTTTTCGAAATTAAATTGTTTAAATTAAAATATTAATTTTGGAGTAACTCAAGTTCATTTTTAGGTCGGTTAACATTGTTTACGTCACATTAACCATATTATAACGAAGTAATAACTTCTACATTTGCTTATGATAATTCAATATTCAATTTTCCAATGAAAATTTAATAATAGTTTCAGAGTATTTACAAAAATAATTTGAACAGTAATAAAACTTAACATTGATTAATTTTCCGTACAGATATTGTGAAGTTGATTTGATCAGTAAATAGAGGTTTATTTATTACAGAAATGACTCGTAAAAACCACGCTAAAAGTAAACAAAACTAATAGAATAGTTTTGGTTGTTAAGAAGAAAGCCCATTTTTATTTTGAACGATCGTCCAATAACTGCGCACTACGACAACCCTGGACTTATATTATGGCAATTCTAAAGATACCAGGTTTCAGTATATATTAGTAAAAGTAAGATTTTACTATAAAAATATAACGTTATTTTGTAAGTACAATATTTGTAAAAAAACGGTACACTAAAGTAAATTGTAAATAGAAACTCGAACCCCGTAAATACTTTAAAAGTCAGTTAAGGTATGTCGGGTAAACATAATAGACAATTATATTAGGGATTGGTATGTTCCCCGTTTTATAATGGGGAACGATAAATAAAAGGAATTTGTTCTTTTTTCATAGATCTCGAAGTAAAAATTTACTAAATTTTAATACATGATAGTTCGAAAAACTTTTCAACTCTCTTAGTATTTATAAATGATTTTACTTATAAAAGAGATTATTAAACTTGTCAACATCAAAAAAGATTTTCTGGTACATCAAAATTATTTAGTCCTGAAGTTTTTTAGATAACAACAACGAAACTTGACACTTGCAAAGACTAAATTATCAGACCTTAAATTAAAATGTTAATTCTTATATATATTTTTTAAATGTTTTTATTTACAGTCGCATCAACAATTACAGTCATTAGCGACTAAAGTAACACTATCATGTAGTGTTACATAAAATAACAAAAATAAACAATAAAGATATAGGAACATTACAGAATAAACATAGACAAGTAACAACAAATATAAACTAAAGTACACGAATCAGACAAAAACCACTAAATTGTATTCTTCATTCCACTGTAGGAGAGGAACTGCAACATGTTTTATACCATCTTTTCGGTTTAGTAGAAATTTTATATCTGAACCCAGGTCTAAGTTTTGTCGAATGGTTCCAAAGAATGGACGATCAAAGAGCAGATAGTGAACGGATCATTTGATATTTTAAGCCTCACAGTTCTTCTGAGGAGAGCCAAATAGATGAGTGTGGGTAAGTCTGGTGTATCAAATTCTTAGCCGATTTAAGTTGACTTGGTCTCTTCTGTTCCTCGGGGAAAGAGGTTTCTCGAGCACATTCTCCCGGATGTTATATAATGCGGTGGGAGGACTCAGCAGCCAGAACCTATTCCACTGAACTTGCAGTTTTACACGGACTGATCTCATGAAGTCTCTCTCATACGTCGATAATTCGATACCATTTTTTCTGCTTTCTTGGCAGCCTTATTTGGCAGCCTCGTCCTCGAGGATGCCTCAATGGCCAGGGACCCATACCAGTACCACAGCCTTATTTATCCTTGAAAGAATATCATGAATAATCTGGACGATGGATTCGTTCATCTTATAATTTTTACTGTTACTTCTTTTCTAAATAATTTATTTATAGTTATATACCGTTTATTATAGTTAAATAATTAACTGTTATATACCGTTACCGTAAGAAATTTTTTTTTTTTTGTGGGACACCTCTATGATTATTGATTTATTGATTTACTAAATTGATAGTATTTTTTTTGTATTAGTTTTTACATTCCAGATAATTTAAAATAAACAAATATTTTTCCTAAAAATATTTTAAACTAAAAAATATAATTAAAAATATTAATTATTACGAGGTTTTTGAACTTATTGTATAATTTTATAAAAATAAACAAAAAAATTACTGTTTTCAGCATATCATATGTAGGAAAATATCTAATAAGGTTTTCAACCTATTGAATTTTATTTTAAAGTGAAATAAAACAAAGAAACAAAAAAATACAGAAAACAATAAAATTATAATTATTACTTTTATTGTTTATTGTCAATCATATGAGATTATATATTATTACTGTTATAAAAATTGTATGAGTATTTAATTTTTATTTTCCCAGGGAAATCCTTCAAAATATTTTCCCACCTGATGGTTACCGTGAAGGTGAAACGCGTTGACCGGAACCTTAAGTGCAATTAAAAATAACCTTCCATGTTTCTGAAATTTTGTTATGCCTTTTAAAGTGAATAAATTTTTATTTATATTTAAATGAGAGCCAAATTTACACACACACAGAGAGGCAGAGACAGAGTTTTATTATAAAGAGAGGATAAAATTAGAGAAGGATATTTTGTTTTTAACCAACCAAGTATTTAGTTTATGTGTTTATCTGTGTATTTTTGGCCGTAAAATTATGTAGCGTAATATATTATGCTTGTATTCCGTTAAAAATTAATTAAAACATTTTTTTTTTTTAAATTAGACGGATCCGGAATTTCCTTCATTTTATCTACAGTTTAAAGGGTCCTTGCTCTCCTTTTTATTACTATATGGCATGCTTTCCATTTTACAATTTAATATTATTTTAACTAAACTATGTTTTCATAGATTTATATATATTTGTATTTTAACTTTTCTGGCTAATCACATACAGTATATTTGAATAGCTGATAACAAAATAAAATATTTTTTATACAAATATCGTCAGTTGAATAATATTAGAACTAGCAGTTTTGAATGCATTTTCCAACATAAAAAGAGGTAAATATTAAAAATTAAAAAACACGACTGCAAAAAAAAAATCCCTTTGCACGCCGGAAGGCGAACTGGAAGCAATGGAAATGTGGATTTGGAGGGGAATAACAAGAACAAGCTGGGTGGATAGGAAAACAAATGATCTAGTGTTAGCAGAAGTGAAGGAAAGATCCTTGCTAAATGTTATACGAAGAAGAAGAGCGAAATTGATAGGATATGTAATACGATATGAGCAGTTTTTAACGAATATATTTGAGGGCAAGGTTTTGGGTAAAAAATCTAGATGTAGATCCGAGAGCAACCATCATCAGTAATGTTAAAGAAGATAGAAGCGGAGATGAGAGTCACGTGGCTAAATCTACAAGGCTTAGCCTTTAGTGAATGATGATGAATTGAATTAACACTGTTAGTCCCATATATAGAAGTCATTATACTGATTTTTGTGATAAATTATAATTCATTCAGAAAATATAAAACACTACGAGCGGGGACACACGGTTACTGTTCTCTAAGCAACCTTATGGAAAGTCCACGTATTATAGTAATTTAATTTCAAATATATAATATTTCCAGGGGCTAAATTTGAGATGATCACTATATTTTTCAATATTATTATAGCTATATGGTTATCTTATACAAGATAGGATCCTTTCATTATATCATTTACAATTATCTTAATTTACAGCTAAATTTTTCATTTCCTAATTGTTTTCATAATTTTTGGATCGTGTATCATTTTCATTGTTTTTAGCTTCTCTTTTTTTCACTTTCTACAGTTCTTTCTAGAACCGTTTAAATTTATCCTTTTCCTTTCATATGCCTTAATCAATTGAATTTTCTAGTCTCTCTTTTTCTGTTTAGCCTCCGGAACCACCGTACGGTATTACTTCAGAGAATGATATGTATGAATATAAATGAAATGCAGTCTTGTACAGTTTCAGGTCGATCATTCCTGAGATGTGTGGTTAACTAAAACCCAATCACCAAAGAACATTTTTTCTATCAACCAAGGACAGATTTTCTATTCTGAATTATTTTAATTAAACTTTAATTTTGTTCATTTCACCATTATTTCTCTAAACTTCTCCAAATCTACTCGTATATTTTTAAAAAATTGCATCCAATTTTTCATTCAATGCTTTATTTGCTATCCATGATTAGTATGCATACTGACATATATTCTAAGTATAATATTTCATCAGACGTTCCTTCAAATCTAATTTTATTGTATTACGTGAGACTTTTTCTTTTTATTGCATTTACATTTTGAAATTTTTTTCTATTTCCAATCTTCCTGAGGAGCAATAATTCATTTGTAATTTAGTTTAGAGTACCAGTTAATGTTATTTGTACTGTTTTTTCAAATCTTTTTTCTTTTATTTAGACGTTAATTGTTGATTTATTTTCTCCTATCTTTATTATTTTTGTTTTCTTTACATTAATTTTCATTCCATTTCCTTTATTCTGTAATAATCCAAAAGATAAACAAACATAAATGAGGTATGTAAGAATGCAGGATTGTTAGGGAAACGAAAGAAACACCTGTTTCATTTCACGTAAAATTTTATACAATTTTATACTTAATTTAGTTAAAAATGCTTACAAAGTTTTCATGCAAAATCTTTTTTTGTGAGACAAACATATTTAATTTTTCCCTTTGATATATTTTAATAAATTCTATCCTTGTACGTACCTTTTGTTCAAAGGAGATCGTTGTCGGTTTTAAATTTTAATTATTCATAAATATTTTCCATTAGAAATTTTATAATATTTATTTTAACAGCTCTACCTCAAAAGCATTGCTTTATATATTAACAGAAATATAAATATAAACCTCTTTAATAAAAGTAATCATCATATAATCTGATGCCATCTAGTATCACCATAATTATACTCCGAAATGATCTATCAGTCTGCAGAAGACATTTTATGTCTTCTGTTTATATTCTCATAAACTGATAAATCTTATTCCTGCTAGATTTACGTATAGGAGAGTGAATTAAAATTTCTTAAAGAAATAGATGAGTGGATAAGACAAATAATGTGAACATGTTTTTTCCATCCTGTCTAAATGATACATAATTAGTTAATTTTCTGATCCAATCTTAATAGCATTTTGTTTTTTTTTAATATAAAATCTTATAACGGAGCTTATTCAAACTAAGGAAGACAAAGTTATTAAGTGTAAATTTATAATTGTAATTATTATCATAATATTAATAGCAAGATTATATACTCGTAGCATTATTTTTTACTATTTACGAGTATGTAGTAAATACCATACTGTTAACGACTAACAGATATGCAATATTCATTTAACTCGAATTTGTACAATATACTGAGCATAAAAGGGTACAACTGTAAACATATACAAATATTATTTACATCATCTTCATATTCTTGCATCTTCTTGATATTACTAAATCTAGAATGTTGAATTTTAATGAATGGGTACGGCTGTTCATTTGCTATAAAGTATTATTATATTCAATTTTTTTTTGTTCTTTCGTCGTTTTCTAAGATAATAAATTTTAATTTTAATTGATTTCAGTCTCTAAAAATAAATTTTTGTTTGTAAGAAATTTTATTTATGTACAAACTTTTAGTTTTTTTGTCATCTTTATTTACCTCGCCCCCCGGAGCCGGAACAAGCATTACTCAGCTCCGGGGGGAGGGGGAGCCTTCGCCTCAAACTACCTTGGCAGAACACAGGGTTCCGCCCAAGTAGCCGGGACTCGGTCTTGCAATACATGCCACGCCTATAATGAGAAGATCCCAAAGAGGTCCCCTCTCCGGGATTCCGGTCTTAATGCCCTGTCTCTAACGGGAAACCCCCAAAGGGATCTCCCACCGGGATTACGGTCTTACATTCCCTCCCCCAGAGGCGCTTCGAAAGAGTCCCCGTCCAATCATTGATGGTGGGACGCCGGAGCCTCCCACCCCTCCCGGACGAAGCTGTCCCCCACAGATACCCAGCAGCACTGAGCAGGCGCCGCATCTTCATGTCGCAGGTGAAGTCTTGCATTCCCTATTCCCGGGTGCTTGTCCATGCAACCGACAGGAAGGACACCGAGACTCTCGCCGGCAATCCTTCCGTAGATGACCGGCTTCTCCACAGGTGAAACAGTGGCCACCACGATCCGGTCCGGTACACGAATTGGCCCTGTGGCCTGGCTTCTAGCAGCGAAAACAAAGTTCGTCAAATGAACGTCTCATAACCCTACAAGACACCCATCCGATACGCATACGTCCATCAGCCGATAATTTACAGCCACAGTGACCACCTGCGTCGCAACATGGGCCGGTCGCATGGACGTAATTTCGATCGACACTGACTCCCCCGTGATTTTTAAAGCTCCGTAATGAACTCATCCTGAATGGTGAGTACATCCACATCCTTAATAAGGATGGGGACTCTCCTACCACCCCTCCCTGTCAGAGCCGTAGAAACGTTTAGTTACTACTATTTATTTATTTTTTTAAAATTGTTTTAATTTTTATATTTCTTTTTTAGAAATATAATATGAAGTGGCTCATACCTGTGCACATGTTATTCTTTGCAGGTGTTCTGTTTCCTAATTATATATTGTAATTCTTTTTTATGTCATATTTTGTACAAGGGGAAGGGTTATTCATTCATTCATTCATTCATTTTTACTATTTATTTTTATTTATTGTCGCATCAACAATTGAAGTCATTAGCTACCCATCAAGATCTTTGTTAATGTTATAAACATAGCCTTCAACTAGCCTGAGTCTTGAACAGACTCAGGCCAGTCATTCCTGAGACGTTTAGTTAATTGAAATCAAACCACCAAATAACACCGGTATCCACGATCAAGTATCCAAATCTGTACAAAAGCAACAACTATCTTTATTAGGATTAGAACTTTAGAATCTCGACTTCGAATCAGCTGATTTGCCAATCTGGTGGGTTATTTTTTTTTATTACGTAAATTAAATTTAAAAAAAAAGTTTATTCAAACATAGTTACTATTTTAATAAAATTAAAAATAAATCCATCTTACAATTTAAAAAAAAATATTAGATCAGCAGTTCTTATATATGGTTCAGGGATAAATATTTTGAATAATGTAAGACGCATTTAATTTTATATTTATAGAAATCATATTTACGATATTAACCTTTTAATAGTATTTTAGAATGCAAACAATTGTTTTTCTCTCTTACTTGCATGTGATTCATCTTATTTCTGTTTACTTATTAAAAATTAATTATTATTTACTATTATTTTAAATAATAGTAATAATTTTAGAATTGGTTTATTTTATTAACTAATAAATAGCATTCTTACTAATTTCAACAAATAATTTTAAATACTACAGATTAGATAAGATAGTTTTGTTTTATATATTGCCCTTTTTTAGCTGTAAACAATAACTTAATTTTAAATTCAATTCATAGTATAATCACCAAATAGCGTGATTTTAATTTTATTTATCTTGTATTTTTTTTTTTTTAATTATCTTAAATAAAGTTTATCCTATTTAAAAATATTACAAACTTACAAAAAATGATATTACCGTTTTTATTACATTACATTCTATATAAAACGAATATTTTCATGTGCATTTTTTTAATATTGGGATTATTTAGAAATGAAGAGTAATTTTTTTTTAAAATTCACTCTTAACAGCAGAACTTTATCTTTGTTTTAACCTCCGGGGACCACCGTTAGGTACTGTTTCAGAGGGTGAGATGAATGATTTGTAGCGTGTGAAAATGGCATGCGTGACCGGGATTCGAACCCGGGACCTCTGGATGAAAGGCCAAGACGCTACCACTTGCGCTACGGAAGCCGGAATTTAACAACAGAACTGTTTCTTGTAACAGCATAATAAAGATTAGTAGAAACTACAAAAAAAGAGAGGCGAGAGAATAGTTAAGGAGTAAACGAAAGTGGAAGCTATTAAAAACTTACATTACAGGTTAAGTTGGGAATAGATTGTACAAGGGACCGGCATTAGGACAGGTAACCATATAATTATATGGATTATTATAACGTAATGATATGCGGTCTGATCTTAAAGTATTTTTGTGTGAAAATTAAACAAAATTAGTTGGAAAACATCATGAAAAATACACATTCCCGCATTCCTGGGAGCATTAAGGTTAAAATTTGGTAAAAGACATTTATGTGTTTTTTACATTCTTAATCTTTTTTTTTTTTATAAAAATACACGTTTCTCACCTTTTTTTTAGAAAAACGCTAAAATCTGGACTACGTTTTTTTTCCTTTGCCTACCCGTAATGATTTTAATTTTTTTATTTTCATAAAATAACTAATGGTATCTCAATATTTTAAATTTCATTTTTTTTTTCGCCAAATTAAAAGAAAAAATTTGATGTGGACACCACATGGCTTCCTGTACGCCTGATAAATTACATATACACGTTTTTAGAAGTACATAAAATTTTGTTTCACTAATAATTTCTGATTTTTTTTCTTGTTATTATTGTATTATTATTTAATGTAAAATATTTTATACAACTAGAAATTAATAAATTAATATATTTATATTAAAAAAAAAATGAAATGAAGTCGGATTTGAACCAATGTACCTTCCCCTTATAAGATCCAAATATTTCATTAATTAAAATTTTATTTGGCTATAACTCTGGAACCAATGAAAATAAGTACCACTCCAAATCCAATTTTTTTGGATTTTGGGCTTCTTTGGAAACTTTTCAAATCAGAAGGGAAGGTGCACAACTAGATGTTGCAACAGTCCTAAATCCAAAGTTTCAACATCCTACGGCTAATCGTGTTTTGAGTTATACACGTACGTATTTACAGACGTCACCCCGAAACTAGTAAAAATGATTTCAGGGATGGTGAAAATGGATATTTCCGTTGAAATCTGAAAACCAAAATTTTTTGCGATTACAGTACTTTCTTTACTTCGTACAAGGAAGTATAAAGGATTTTAATTTTACATTAAAATAATTATTAATTTGGCGATTATTCAAAAAAGTTTAAATTTAAAGAATTGAAAAAAAATTGCTATTTCAGTTTTTTACGTTTTTTGAAGTCTATTACATTTTTTTGTAAAACGTATTTTCATCTAAGCAGGTGATTAAATTTGTTTTTCTTACGAATTACTGAAATATATTTAAATATAGTATTACTTCTAAAAAATTTATTAATTGATAAGTCCAACTAACGACACATTAAATGAAGATATTCTGGCCTAAGGTATACCTTAATACATTAATTAAACCCTTATTAAAATTAATTTTACCGTGAATATATTAAAATTATTATATATATTTCAAGAAATTTGTTATAAAAAAAATTCCTGTTAATTTATTTAGAAATATGATCAGATATATTAAAAAATTAGTACAGGAAACATGAAACAAAAATTTAAAAAAAATTGCGAAATATCGATATATTAAGTGGTCAAAGACCTCCTTTTGTCCAATGTGCGGTTTATCCAAGACTTAACTTTATAGAATATTATATTACATATTATATTTTAGTGGTTATACTTCTGAATTCTTTAAGTCTCAATATGTATTTATATTTTTATGATTTTTAAACTCACTAAATTACATAATATTTTAGAGTTAGAAGAAGAGTAATTTTTATGATAAACCCGCATTTAATGATAAAATTTATCAATATTTTTCAAAGAATAAAATAGAATCATAAATAATGTAATAAAACCTTTTTTTTTAATTTTGATTGAAAGTGGTTTTCCCTCGAGTATCCAATCAGCAGTATTATACCAGGTGCCCGAAAAAGAATTCCGCGTTTTTAAATTAAATTTATTTTATTACATTTATAATTACAAACGATGTATTTTATTGTTACATGAAAATATCAAATTCTTTTTACCTATTAATGTAACTCAATATAAGCACCGTTTATAGCCTTGCTATTAACGTCAAATCGATCTATTTCATTTCACACTTTGGCGAGGAACTCTGCAAGACTCGCTTCCACGGCCGCTGTTATTCTTTGGTGCACGTGGTCAAGTGCTGAACTTTTTCTCGGTATACGATGGTTTTACGTAATCCCAAAAGAAAAAATCCATCTTTGTCAAATCGGGAATACGAGGTTGCCAAGCAATCTGAGTTTCTCTGCCTATCCAGCCTTCTGGTAACCTAACGTTGAGTGCTGGCTGTACTACTTCTACATTATGCGGAGGGACTTCATTCTGTTGGAAAATTAGGCCTTTCATATTTTCAATCTGTGGAAACACAAAGTTCTTTAATATGTCCGAGTACACTATGTTCGTAATAGTCTGCTCATGGGGGAAAAAATGGACCAAAAATTCTATTATGCGTTACACCATACAATACATTCACTTTCGGACAGTTGTAGACGTATTCTACCGATTATTGTGGGTTCCTGGACTCCTTACTAGACAATTTTGGCGATCCACGACTCTATGAACATGAAATATTGTTTCATCAGCAGACATATGGTCTAATATGATCGTTATAAATTGAACTCTATGACCTATCCTTAGATTTAATTTCATGGAAAAGCTACAAGAAATTTCAATCGTTTGCGATTAACATTATGAACAGTGATTTTAGGAATGTTTAATCGACGACAAACACTACGAACTGAATACTTAGACTTGGTTAGAACGTCAGTTGAATTCTTTCTGTGTTTTCGGAACTGTTCACAACAATTAAGTATGCTTTTATCACTCGGAAAATTTCTGCAACACGCTCACGTATAATTTCTTTGTACGATAGTCACCGATCTTGTTTCTGTAAATCAGTACTCGAGTTGTGCTTTTTCTTGCGGCGACGCCACGGTAATGAAGCTCGGGTATATAACAGCTTAGCCCTTGCAACAGTCTAACGCAGCTGGTATCTTAATTGTTGCCGCTTCAAGATTCTGCGTAAAATGCTATTGAGTGCTGCAAAATTAAAACTATATTCCTTATTTGAACACTGTAGTTTTTTTTTTACAGATAATCCGATAGAAAGAGAATATTTTATTAAAAAAACAAAATTTAAAAAGTCTTTTTGAAATTATTAAATTTTATTTTAAGAAAATAATTAACAGAAGGAAGGAATTTTTAGTTAAAAATCTTTTAGTGGAAGGTTCCTTTCCTACTGAATGAATAAAAAAGGCATACGTAGTGCATTAAAAAACGTTTTTTAATTACACTACCTCGGTCTTTCTTATAGCATAAAGCATATTAAGTATATGCTTTGAGGGTTCCCACCAAATTTTAAGAATCGTTTTTCTTGACCTCTCCTGATTAATTTATCAAAACTTTTTTATAATGTACTAAATTATCTTTTCATAATTTAATACATTAACTTTTCTCATAATGTAATACATATGTCATAATGTCTTCTGCAGTTTACTCTGCATAATATGTACATTTTTTTTTAGCCTTCGCCATCCCGATACCTGCTGAACTCAAGCCTTTTTTTTATTATTTATTATTAAATTAATTTTTAAAGTTTAATTTTACCTCCTTGTAAAGTACAAGGAAGTATTATAATCGCGAAAAATTTCGATTTTCAAATTTCAACGGGAATATCCATTTTGACTATTTTCGGCGTGACGCCTGTACGTCCGTACATATCTCGCATAACTCAAAAACGATTAGCCGCAGAATGTTGAAATTTTGTATTAGGACTGTTTTACAATATCTAGTTGCGCACGTTCCCATTGTATTACAATCGACTGCACCAAAAATGTCCAAAAAATCTCAAAATCCAAAACATTTGGAGTTTTGATTTTTTATTAACTATAGTAATAAGTCCTCATTGAGAGCTTTTCAACGATATATCACAAGTGATACTTATTTTCATTGGTTCCAGAGTTATAACCAAATAAAATTTTAATTAATGAAATATTTGGATCTTACAAGGGAAAGGTACATCGGTTCTAATCCGACTTCATTTCCTTTTTTTTTATTTAAATATATTAATTTATTAATAATTATTAACCACTTTAAAAAAAGAAATAAATAAATAATCCAATAACAATAAAAAAAAAATCAGTTATTTGTAAAATAAAATTTTATGTACTTTTCATTACAAAAAAAAAAAGTGTATATATAATTTAATAGGCGTAAAAGAAGTCTTGTGGTGTCCACATGAGATTTTTTTAATGATTTTTTTTTACAATATACATTTAAAATTAAGCTTTTTTTTGTGATAAGTTATTTCAGTAAATTACATGGCAAAGTACTAAAAAAAATCAATATTTCATAAGTTTGCATAAAAATTATGCATTATGGTAACTAAAAGTAACTCAGATTAGAAATTAAAACTAACTAAAGCAATTTTTAAAAACAATTAGCTCGTAACTAAAAATATTTAATAATTTTCTTTGCGTAAAAATGCTAAGAAACACGGATTTCAATTTAAAAAGGAATATACTTGTGATAACAATTTAAAAGGAAAACCAAAATCACTGTGACTAAAAGTAATACAGTTTTGTTTCAATTCAACACATCTCAGAATGGTCGACCTGAGACTGAACAAGATTACACTTCATTTACACTCATACATATCATTCTCTGCACTAATACCTTATGTGGTTATGGAGGCTAAACAGAAAAAAAAATAAAAGATAAGAAAACTAGAACTGAACATCTTATTTTGTACAGAAAATAAACATTATTAACATTTACTTCAAAAATATTTTTTCATTGTTTTTCTAACGTATACAAAAAAATAAAATAAAATAATAATTTAAGATTTTATTAGATGCGTATTATTATGTAGGTATAAAACACAGGGCACCTTTTCTTTATTTTTAGGTTCTTAATGGTTTGCCATTTTCTAAAAGTTTATTTTTGGCGGCTGTCTTCTTCTACCAAGATTTTAGCTTTCAACTTTTTTCTTTCTTTCTCCAGTGTTTTAATTTTTGCTTGAATTTTCCTTTCAGGGCTCTATTCTGTTCTTTTTAAGAGAAGATTTTTCTTTTTTCTTCAAGACATTCTTCATATCGTCTTCTGGAGCTTCTCACTGCAGTGAGAATTTTTTTTTGTAATTAAAATAAAAAAAATTCCCCTAGATTCTGCAATTGAATTAAAAAGTTATTTTTTTAGATTGTTGTCTATTTGTGTAAATTCTCCACAAGAATAGATTTTTAATGGAAAAACCATCTCTGAAAATACAATTCTTTGAAATTTTTTTACAATTTTTACGGATTTTTTTCTAAAAATTTCTGACGTTTCTTGACTAAATTTATATTTCCAGACTTTTCTCTTTAAACAATGAAGAAATCAATATGCATCCAGTTCGCATATTAATTAATGTGTCACTTGGATATCATTGATATTCTCATTTTATTAGGATTTGGGATGAGATGGTTATTATTAACACTGACTGATGTTTCATATAATAAATACAACCGTGTGATTTTCATATCTAATATACAATTTATAAAAATCAATAGAGTGGTTCAATAAAAATAATTTTTCTTTTTTTTTTAAAAAACTGTAACCAAACGAAATTATATTTTTAATAAATGAATTGAAATGGTAATTATTTTGTGTTAATTATAATTAAATATCCAAATAACAGGAGATTTCAAATATATTAATTATATGTATTAAGTTACAAAATAATGTATGTAACCCGTAAATCAATAAATAAGTCGATTATGTTTTCTGTTGTCCAACAGACTAGAGAGCGCTAAATACTATCCCTATTGTTTGACTTTTTGACCTCGTTTAGCAAAACGTTTTACTATCTTCATAACGTAGATTTCTTTACTCGTAAAAAACAAAGATTCTAATTATTTTTATCAAAGACAAATTAAACTATTTAAGACATCTTATAAAATAAGGTTACCTTTTGTTTAATTTATAAGATCAAGTACGGTAATAATTTTCTAAGCTTTCTAAATTAACTTTAATTGTAAATTTTCTAGGCCAGTAATTTAAAAAAAAAATACTTACACTTTATAACTTGTTATAATTTACATTAAAAAAAAGTAATAAATAACAGACATTGTTCTTCTTTGCATTATTATGTAGAAAGAGATATATCTCTAATCATTTTTTTTTTATTATAAGTAAATAATTATCCTAAAACAAATTGTTGGAATATTATAAGATTATTTTAATTTGCGAATGATTTTAATATATCAATATAGGTATTTTTTCAATTAATTCAAATTTACTACATACCATAAATTTACAAAAAAATAAAAGTGATTTCTCTAATCTAAACTCATGACCTCGCTTTATAATTGAAAAAAAATATGCATATATAATATTTTGATATTCTAATTGACTACTGTAGAATCCCAACTGAAATCCCATATAAAATTTTAGATGCAAAAACTAATTTCCACCTCATAGTCATGTACATATTTCACAAAACGAAAAATATTTTACAGTTGGCTGAACTACAGTGTTTGTATTAAAACGTAACCCGTTTTAAAGAAAAATAGTGTACTATATTTAATGCAATTAAATATAGTACAAATATTATATATATATATATATATTACAAATATTAACGATTTATTGTGCAAAACAACATTGAGATCAAAGTTTTTTATCACAAATGTTGCAAGTGTCCACTACTTTCATCAATGTAATCCATTGCCCTCTTTTTCACACTCTGTGTAACTTTTCGAAGTGTACCTCTTCCAGTTTCTTGTAATTCTTGAGTTATGTTGGCTTTCAGTTCATAAACGGTGTGTGGATTATTTTTGAATAAACAACCTTTTAGATATCCGCAGAGAAAAACATCTGCAGGAGAAAGATAAAGTGACATAGCTGGCCATAAGCCAGTCGATATTACTATTTCACCAAAGAAATTTTAAAAAGTCCATTGCTGCTCTTACCGTGAGATGTATGGCTCCATCTTGTTGAAACCACAAATCTCTCTCATTTGATTCTAGATTTTCAAAAAATTACATCCAATTTCTTGTTAGAGGTCTGCATTAAAAGTATTTTAAAGAATATGGGCCCAATTATTCTTTTCATCTCTCTCTTTCTTTTTCTGTTTAGCCTCCGGAACCACCCTTAGGTATTACTTCAGAGGATGAATGAGGATGAAGTGTAGTCTTGTACATCCCAACCCCGTATGAGATGACACCCTCCTTGTGACGCTTCCGGTCACTACACCACCCATCCGTTTCTGCCCTGATGGGCTTTAACGGGAGTCGTCTTTCGCCCTCTAACTTTTTACATCTCACACTAATAATCCAGGTCTCGTTGGGATGCCACTGATGCAAATGCCTCGATAGACATTTACATCAGTGATTTATAAACTCAGCTTTTGCCTTCGTTGAAGGCCTCATTCGGATATAGTCTTGTACAGTTTTAGGTCGACAGTTCCTGAGTTGTGTGGTTAATTGAATCCCAACTGCCAAAAAACAACGGTATCCACGATCTAGTATTCAACTGACGAGTTCACTAGACCAATCCAGTGGGTTAATTTTATTCTTTTCCTGGAAATTGCATACCGCACACCAATTTTCTGGTGGAGGGGTGGTGGGGGGTGTAGAAGTCGTGAATGGGTCATGTGAGGATTGTTAAAGTTCAAGTAGCGATTATTCCGGCTATTAACTAACCACTCAAATGAAACCATATCTCATTTATAAAAAATACATTATCCAACACTTTAATACTCTCTCGAACAAATTGATTAAACCATTGACAGTACTGGAGCCTAACAGCATAATCAAATGGGTGAAATTCATCTGATAGATGAATTCGTTATGGCTTTAGGTTAAGTAGTCGAGTAGCTTTAAAGGCACTTTATACAGTCTTTCTTTTTGTTGTACAGGTTTTCGTAATGATTTGTTAAGTGAGTTTAAAAAGCATTTCCTAACATCTTCCAATGTTTCGTCATTAAGTAATAAACGTTTCCGGCTACGTCTCTGCAAACATAACCAGTCCCTCTATATTTCTTTATAAAACGATGAATTAAAGATTTATTTGGTGCATTCTTACCCGGGAACTGCAATTGAAAAGCTTCTTGCTACAAAATAAAAGATTTTAGTGGTTAAATAATTTTCCACAATAAAAATCCTTTCATCTGTGTTCAAAACCATTTTTTCGTAATAAAAAAAACGAATAACAAAATAACTAACTGTTCACAAAAAAAAAAGAAAATTATATCAGCTGATTATAAAACAATGATAGGTAGTGCTGCCAACATCTTCATCAAAAATTATTCTATTAACTTATCTAAAAGTATTTTACTTGGATTATGTTTTAAAACAAATATCCAGTACAAATATTCTATTATACGTTTGTTGAATCCATTCTTCAATACAGATAAATTTGTAGAATTATAGGAGTATTTTATTTAAAATTGATAAAAATTAGTATAAATACGTCCAGGCTTTACCCTAGTCGAAATCTTCATCGTTTCAAAATTACTTACAATAACCTGACTGCAGATAAAGAATTTGTTTTTCATTATATTACGATATACAAGCTAATTTCAAAATTAATATAAAGAATTATATTTATAAGTTTAGAACGATTACTTGTAGTAGGTCTGAAAAATACTGTTTTAATCTGACTATTATTTAAAGAAAATTTAAAGTTATCAGTACTAAACTTATTAATATATTTCTCAAATTATGTTTGATAATCTATATAAATAAAAATGTAAATGTTCGTTTGTTCAAAATCATAAATCTCCGAAAGCTCTTCATCGATGCTTTGAAATTTTTACATAACGTTGCATTCGAATACGCGCGTGTTTTTATATACCTATGATGTCACACCTGTGAAAGGTAAAAACATGCTTTTTTTGAAAAACAGAGCTACCTGTTGGACGTAAAAGCTACAAACGCCATACTAAATATTTTACGATTCCATTTCAATGTTATCAATATGTATGTTCGCTATCGACTAAAAAACTACAGGACCGATTTACGCGCGGGTAAAAAGGGAGAAGGGAAAAATCAGAAAAGGGAAAAGTTAAAAGGGAAGAAGGGGAAAATGGAAAAAAGAAAAAAAAGGGAAAACGGGGAAATGAAAAAACGGAAATGAGAAAAAATAAAAGAGGAAAGGGGAAAAGAGAATGGGGAAGGAAGGGAAAAGGGGAAGAAAATAGGAAAAATGGGGAAAGGGAATGTGGTAAAAATTAAAATGGAAAAAAGGATGATGGGAAAAAGAAATGGAGAAAGGGGGAAAGGAAAAAGGAAAGAGAGGAAGGTTAAATTTTGTGAAGTTCCGTAATGTTAATTTTGTTAATGTTTTATCAAACTTTCAATTGTTTTCATTTAATCTATATATATATATATGTATTCTCAAAGCTAGGAATAGCGAAGTATTGCCGGGTCTGCTAGTAATGATAATAAAAGTTTTGTTAAGAGGATGGATTTTATCAGTTATAAAGTATCTTTTTCGATTTTAAATTTCTCAAAAATATTTTTAATGTGTATTTTAAAATTTATTTTGTGTTAATGACTGTTGAAATAAATACTACATTTAATATTGGATCTTCCTTTTTAATATTTTAGACAAATTAATGTATTTATCAAGCGATTAAATATCCTATTATTAAAATAAAAACGACATATTTATCGATATAATAATTAATAATAATATTATTACTTACCTTTTTTATGATTAAAATTTATCTTTTTCGTTTTAATATATGTTTTTAATGTTAGTATTTTTATTCTTTCAAATGTATTTTTATCATTAAGAATTTTGTAAAGTTTTAAGGAATGTAACTACATCAGCAGACAATGTATATTCCCTTCGTTGATATAACATATTTTTATATAAAACTGAACTATTTCTCAACTGTAAAATAAATAATTTTCATTTCATAATGAAATTTAATTTGATTATATATTAATATGTAATTTAGTAACAATTTCAATTTCATCTCAAACTTTTGTTCCTGAAACAGTTATAACCAAACATTTTGTTCGATTTCTATGAAATTTTTCACTAAGATTCCTTGTTATATATACCGATTTATATGTAACTATTTTTCGTAAAATATTCTCTTTTAAATTGGCCGCCATTTTTAAATAGATATCTGCCGGCCTCCGTGGCGCGAGTAATAGCGTCTCGGCTTTTTAACTGGAGGTCCCGGGTTCGAATCCCGGTCAGACATGGAATTTTCATACGCTACAAAAATTTTCATTCATCTCATCCTCTGAAGTTAATACCTAACCGTGATGCCGGAGATTAAAGAAAAAAAAGTTATTTTGAAGAACATCGATTGTTAGCTATTATACCAAATTCATTTATTGTATACACTATTTTTTTTAATTTAAAAAAAAATTAATAAACAATAAAAAAACTGGGTTTATAATGAAGATATTTTGTCGACAGTTATCAGTCAGTAGTGTTCGTTGTCCCTATAAACAGTGCTTGCTATATTGCCAATATAAAAGTATTATTTTTGGCACTGACTATACCTTCGACAGATCAGTTGTATAATTGATAATTTCGTTTTATATTTTAATTTTAATTTTTTTTAACTATTTTGTTCAGCTAAATTTATTAAATTCAATATAAAATGAAATTGAACAGTACAGGTGTACCGTTCAAAGAACTACAAGTATGGCCCATGAAAATGAATGTTTTTACAATACTGCGTACAAATTATTATGAATACTATTTGTATTCAGTTAGCATGCTAACTTCTAAATCAACTGATTTACAATTCATGTGCAATTACTTTCCATTTTATTACGTAATTTAAAATTTCGAGAATCTTTGTTTAACTAAAGGAAAACTAAACCAAAATACTTAACTGTTTTGTGTTACGCTTTAAATCTAATCGAGTTTATGCCCATGCGAAAACGCAAAATAATTCTAAAAATCCCCTCGAATGGCTAAATTTTTTCCATTAACCTCGTATAATTTAGGCGTTTAATAACCAACGGTTTTCCAGTTATCAGTAATTTTTCAGGTAGTAACTATTTCAATCCGGAATTTATACTGTAAAATATTTTTGTAAAACTGTTGTGTTCTTAAAAAAAAAATACTGTACGAAAAAGTAAATTATTAAGTTATCATTATTACGTCTGAGGAAATTTTACATTAACTGATATCGGGAAAAAATTATTTTTTTAATAATTGAGTTGCAGTGGAAAAAGCATCACGTAATGTAAACATTTTGGTCAACTACTCATAAAATACTACGTCCAACTATTTTCTTGCTAGAATTTCTATAAATTACTCCCGTTTTAGCGTAAAATTTTAATCACATATTTTTAAATCAATTTATCCCTAACTTGAGGCTGGTTGTGAACGGCTCTAGGAAAGCATTGAGGTGAACTGTTTTCTAAATCGAGGCCAGTATGGCTTCACGACAGGGGTTGGCACTAAGGATTGCATCTTAAATGCTCTTGCCGAGGTGGAAATCGCCGACTGTAAATATGTTTTGGCAATTTTCATAGACATAGAGGCAGCATTTCCTTCCTTGTGTTGGAGTTCTGTCCTCTACGAGTTGGAACGCCGCAATGTTCCCGTAGCCCTGTAGGCCGTAGTACGTGACTATTTGTCTAATCGTACGGCTCTGTTTAAAGATGCGCACCTAGCTGTGAAAAAATCCGTCATCAGTGGAAACCCGCAGGGTTTCGGTCTCGGTCCCCTGCTGTGGAACTGGTATTTGATGGGTTTCTCAGATTGATATTCCCAGAAGGGGTCACGTAAGGCTTTCGCCGATGACTGTCTCCTTTTAGTTCGTGGTAATTCACGACCGCAGAGCTGGAAAATCGAGCAAAAGCGGCCTTGTCGACCACGGAGGGTTGGATGGACATTCAAAATTTAAAGATTTCTGTGCCCAAGACGAAGTTTATGCTTCTCTAGGGTGCAGACAAATTATCGTACAGTCGAAACCCCATATTAAGTATAAAGGCTGTGTAATCAGCTGAGTGGGAGTTCGTAAGTACCTAGGTGTTTTGTTTGACGAGAAATTGCTGTTCAGCAACCACATTAGGCAAGCAGCGACTGACGCCTTCTCTGTGATGCACAAACTTAGAAGGATTGCTCGAAAGGATTACGAACTGTCGGGCCGTCATTTGTACATGGTGTACCGAGGTGTCTTCGAAAGTATGACCTCTTACGCGACGTCCGTTTGGCCGCATAGGTTGGAAAGAAATCGAGCAAAAGGAATGCCCAGCGCAGAGACTTAATTGTATGCACTGGTGTTCTTAAAACAACCTCCTACGAGGCTACCACCGTATTGGGAACGGCTCTCCCAATCGATTTAGCGGTGAAAGTTCGGACAGCCATGTGGAAATTGCGAAGAGGTCGGGAGGCTGAGGTATTTGGGATGCGGTTTCTGGCCGGGCCAGTACCGGAACGGAACGGTGATCACACAGCACCGGATGTAAATTTCGTCCAGAAGCCCATCTCCCGCCTACGGAAGAGGATGCAGAGTATTGCGATGGAAGCATGGCAGCTGGAATGGGACAACACGATTAAGGGAAGATTCCTGTACAAGTTTATACGGGATCTGGGGGGATGGTATGCCTCGAGTTCGGTTTTAAGGGCAACGGGTGCCCAGGTGATCACAAACCATGTTAATTTGAACCAATATCTGTTTCGGTTCCGCCTGGCAGCTGATGAGCTGTAGCTGTGCGTCTGCGGGGAGATCCAGTCAAATGAACAGAGACCGGGGCACCCTGGAAGGGGTAAATTGGCCACTCACAAGCGGCGAGTCAATGAGGCGAGAGCCGCATTGTCGGACAGTGTAGGAGTTCCATGATGCGGTTGCTATGCTCAACCGACATCAGTAGTTTACTTAAGGGAAAGACTCCTAACACACTGCTGTGTAAAGTTAACCTTGAGATATATGGCTGACCACCAGCCAATTAGGGCTTCAAGGGCTTTAATATCGTGAACAGGTACTTGCTGGCATTCGGCGATCTAGGCATGGCAGCGAATTGCTGTCTTGACAAAGTAAATTTTAATTTAGGGATGTCATATGTATTTTTAATAGTTGACGGGGTGCGCATATCCATTTTAGTAAATATATAACAAGTGAGCCGTTGGGACACGTAAGCCGGTGGTGTATGGCACCGCGATTAGTCCACTCATGCTGTTAGGTAAGCTCTAGTAGCTATTTAGGACACTGGTCGCTAAACTGCTTCGAAGCTCAGTAGCCGTTTGTGGCACAGACATTCGGGCTTATGCTTTAGGGCGACCGAATGGGGTGGTTGGTGGCGGGAGAAATGCCACGCAAACCAATTCTTGTAACTAAAAATCCCTAACCTAATAATTTTATCTTTTTATTCAGTTTATAAAGACGGATACAAAATTGTTTTTTTTTTTCAGATTAAAAAAAAAAAATATTGTAAATAACCACTCTACTCAAATCACATTTAAAAAATGCAAATAATTGGAAAATATTGATTTATAAATTCCTAAACTGGGCGATAATAACGAGTAAAAATTAAAAAGTTAATAAAGTGTATTTTTTAAAAGGTTTTTTATGACATCTTTTGAACGTAAATTTGAGTAAGGTAGAATAGTAATAAAAAAAGTGCTTTACCTCAGTTTTCTTAATTCTTAATTTTTAAAAAGATTTTAATTACAAAGACGAATTAAATTGTGTAATTTAATAGAAAAACAATTGTGTAATAAAAATATCATTCCTCAATGCTTTATTATTATTATAGGGCGCGATCATTAAACTTCAAATTCATCGGCAAAGATATGACAAGAATAATCTTGATATTATATACATTTTAATATCTCAAGGGTAAAGGCCGTCAGGGCCTCACTATACCCAGTACTGAACAGTGCCAGCCCATATCCACTGGCGACCATATTGCTCATTTTTCGGCTATACGTCCTGCCGATTCTAACATGTGCTTACCCGGCACGGGGAGCTTTGTTGAACTCCACGCTTCAAAAGAAATTAGAAGCCGTCCAAAACATAGCGTTGCGGACGATATTTGGAGCACCGTGGTTCGTCAGAAACGTCACTCTTCGCTACGATGCGGGACTATACACCGTATCCGAGGTGGGGGTGGCGCAGGCACGCAGGTTGTTCGGGAGAGCTGCCGTGTCCAACACGGCCATCTCCGGGACATCTGCCGACAGGACCGTACTCCACAATGTATAAGAAAACGACCTCATACCGTGTTAAACGAACCACCTTGAAGAGGCGGTACGAGAGTCAAAAAATGACAAACCAGGCTTAAGAGCCTCTATATCGCGTAACCTATAAATGTAAACCGCGCGAAAATAACGGCCGCGAAATTGGCCGTTTTCGCAATTAAATTTTGTTAAAACTATAAAAATCTAGACAACACCCCACACCGTCCCACGAAGTGACCACAATTTCATTTAGTTAGCATATGCGACTCTCTCCGGAGAACGGGGCGCATTTCTCCTTCCAAATAACTAGGACTCCGGTAGGCGCACTCCTGCTAGCCCATAGGTGCTGGAACCAAAAGGACTTCAGCGGATGGACTAAAGAGGAATCACGCCGGGATTACTAGGCTCAAAAGCTTAGTCTCTCACGGTCAGAACCAGTAAATAAATTTCACGATGGTCCATACGGATAGGAACGCAAAAGACCAAATCCGTCCGTAAATAAAACTTAAAATTTATAACCTCCACTAAATAACCGATGAAATCCGCCCTATAATAGAAATATACAGCAACAAGGGACATCGTCCAGGCTCTGCGATCTGCAGGGAGAAATATTGAAACTCCCGCCATTCTTGCTTTCCGTTCCGTTCCTAATATCTCAAATTACCTTCTAATGAGTAGATTTAAAGCAAATTATTATTATTCTTTTTTTTTGTATTACTCACTTCAAATAATATAAAACAGAATAGATAACATTAATGTTCGTTATAAATATAAAAATGGTAGTTAAAAAGAATCGATTGTGGAGGGGATTAGTGTTAAGTACGTCAAACGTCAATTTGCTTGGTAATTAGAAGTACAAGGTTCATTTATTTGTTGACAGATTATAACAAAATTACTTTATTACTTAAATAATATTATTATGTATTTATTACTCTTATTCAGCTGACGATATTAGAATAAAAAGTTACATCATACCGTAATGTTATTGCAGGATATTAATAGTAATGTAGATAAAAATGATAAAAAAAAGAAAATATATATTTGATGTGCATTAACATAACACTGTTTTTTTGTTTTTTTGTTTATGAGTATATAATTTTAAAATTACCGCTTTAATTTTAATTTTTTTTTTTTAAGTTTTACATTAAAGTTATAGCAGAGAAATCTTTCAATAATTATTACGCACGACGATCCTGAAACTGATTTGGAATTATGGCATCCAGTTTTGGGGTACAGCAAGCAGCGAGAATATCAAGATTCTGAGGATCATCACAGAAGCGTCTTGATTTGTAAGAAACAGTGAAATCCACGAATATCTTGGTTTACCGTTTGTTCGAAAAGAAATACAGCGATTCGGTACCGAAAATAAATTGCGGCTGAACAACTACGTGAACTATTTAGCTATTAACCTTCTAGACAGTGTTAAAGACGTTGGAAGGCTAAAACTACTCCACGTGTTGAACCTTGTTTATTTTTTTGTTTAACCTTCGGGACGGCAGGTTAAACAAATGATATTTCATATCATTCACTATTACCTTAGAGAATGATATAAATAATTTGTAGCGTGTGTGAAAATGTCATGCCTGACCGGGATTCGAATCCGGGACAACCGGGAAGGCCGAGACGCTACCACTCACGCCATGGAGGTCGGCGTTGAACCGTGGTTACTTTTTGAGATTTGAGTTGGAGCAGCATCAATTGCATGTTACCCATCAATTCATTATTTCACTTCGTTCAATTTTAGTTAATATTCTTTCATTATTAATTATAGTTTTTTTTTTCTGTTTATGAATTTTTACGATTGTTTTTGTTTTCTGTTTCCAGTGGAACTGTTCTCTGTTCTAATTTTACGTGTACGTACTTTCATTAAATATTCTGTATAGAAATATTAGTATGTAATTTTTTAGCAGTTTCGATGTATGCTTCGCTTCATATTATTGTATGTTATATTTACTTATGGTTTCTGTAATGCTGAAATCGTTTGTAAATTTTACTTTGAGAAAAAAATTATCTGAAAAGCTATAAAAACCTAATAAAGAAAACTAGACATTTATATTCACTACACGACTGCCCAAAAAGAAGTGTAATGTATTTAGGGTGTATGTATGTATGTATGTTTTTACCACCGTAGCAGCTCAACGGCTTAACCGATTTAGATGCATGAGTATCCTGCATTTAGTATCCAATTACCCTGCATTAGTAATTATCCTATATTAGAGAGCAATGTTTGTCAGCAATGCTTTTTTTTGGCAGTCATCTTTTTTAATTTTTAATATTTATCTCTTGTCTTAACAAAATTTTTCTTCCTAATTACCTATTGTTGAACTTTATGTATTCATTGTACTTAAAATAATTCACCCTTTTTTAGTATTAAAATATATTGGATAAACAAATCGTACAATTTATTACAGTTAAAAAAATATTATCATATTATGAAATGTATGTGATAAACCTAATAAACTTTTTAAAAAACAAATTGAGTTTTTCTATTATGTCAAGTCGATCTATAAAATACATAAATTTATAGTGTTAAAAAAATGTTTATTCAGGTTAGGAAAATATTTTTTTTTTAAGATTATCAGCACGAGAGAAATTCTTTCTTTTTTGTTTAGCCTTCCAAACCACCGTAAGGTATTACTTCAGAGGATTAAGACGGATGATTTGTACGAATATAAATGAAGTTCAGTCTTGTACAATCTCAGGTTGAGTATTCCTGAGAGTGTGGTTAATTGAACCCCAACCATCAAAGAACACCGGTATCCACGATCTAGTATTCAAATATGTACTTCCTTCGAGAATACATAATAAAATTAGCAAGGTAATAGTAGAACTATGCTTAATTTATTCTTAAAGGATTATTTTTTGATTCATATATTTCTGTAATGTTGTGTAAATTTTTAATTCTGTTTTTAAGGGAACTTAAGTAAATTCCTCATGAATGGACAAAATAATATGCACAGAAATAATGTTGCACCGTTTGAATCGATGCTAAAAAATTGTGATTTTGGATTAGAGGAACAGTATATTTTTAACTTTTTGAAATTTTAATTTAAAAGACATTTGATAGAATTGAAATTCAACCAACAAAAAGCTAAATAAATGGTTATCATAAAATAAATACGTAAACGAGAATATTTAATTACAATTAGGGTGTAAGAAATCTGAAAAAAAAATTTATCATTATGGAAATCATTGAATTGAAATAATGACACGGAAAGGGAAATACTGGTGTGAATAAAATTTTACGCCTTATATCATGGGACAGAAACACGAATATTAATTGGAAAAGAAACAAGAGATTGTCTTCGGAGAATTAAGTCATATATGACAGATTTTAGGTAGTACAAAAAAATTGATAGTATAGAAAGAAAGATATGAAATTTCGTTTTTAAGGAAACAGATATGATGACAAAATAAATACGAGAATTGACTATGATATGTCCCTAGAAAATATGAAACGTTATTATTAATGTAAAGAAAATAGGAGAAAAGTGACCATTAGGAAACCATAAAAGTAGTTAGGAGATTGAGTAAAAAACATTTTGAAAAACTAAAAATGACACAAAAAAAAATTTTGAAGGAAATTTCCTTTAAAAAATTAAAAATATTTAAAAAATACAATAAAATTTAAGATCCACTGGTTGTTTCCAAAAATATCAGACATGGAGACAGGTTATGAAGCAATAATGTTTTACCAAGATTTCTTAATCATTAAGTTTTAATTACGGCTTATTCGCAAATAAATTCCATTGAAATTTTAAAATTTTAAATAGATTTAAAATTCCTTTTTCTTTTGGAAGTCAGCGAGGACATAATTCGACGTTGAGAAAGCTGGATAACGTAGAAATTAATACGTTTTGATAGAAATGCATCTTTACTAGGTAAAGTAATGTAGCCGGGAATAATACAAGCATGTTACTACGTCTGCCAACGAGAAAGTTCAAACATTTTTAATTTTATGTATATTTAACTATAAAAAATAAAAGAAAGACCTTATAAATATATAAAAGAACAAATAATAATGGTATATAGTATTATTAATCACAACATTGATAATAAAATTTTCAACACATTTCAATCTCTTTAACCACTATTATTATTTTAGTTATTATTTAAGCTTCAGTGGAAAACGAAATAAGATAAAACGTGCCGCTAGTTTATATTACAATATATTAGCTTATTATAGTAAGCCTAACTGTATAAAAAATAGAATTCGTTAGAGAGGGTCGTATCAATTTTTTTTTTTTATTATTTTTATTATAAAGTTTATACTTATTAAACACGCACGTATATCGATAATGATTGTTATATACGTAATTTTGCATAAATATTACGTATATAGAGTACATAATTATGTTAACGGTTATTATTATATTAACAAACAATATTTCATGTGATTATTTATCTTTCATAATTTATACTGAAAAGGTTTAGAAATTGATGTGAATAAATAATGAGAAAACGCGCACTCAAAAATCTACTGTTTGTTTGCAATATCATACTTGGAGACGGGTTACGGAGCAGTAGTATTCTATTAAAATTTCATTATAATTACGTTTTAATTGCGGTATTGATTAGCCTATTCGCAAATAAAATTCCTTTAATTATCTTTTAATTTTTACAACAAAAAAAAATACTATATAAAATTAAGGATAATTTTTTTACTCTTTTTTATATACGATCCTGAAACCGATCTGGAACTATGGGATTCAGTTTTGGGGTACACTAAGAGTGGCAACGTCGAGATTCCAAAACAAATTCTTGAGAAATATCACAGAGGCCGCCATGGTTCGTAATAAATAGTGAAATCTACGCATAACTGGGTTTACCGTTTGTTTGTTTGTTAAGAAATATAGCGATCCAGTACAAAATATAAATTGCGGTGAAACAAACACGTGAACTATTTTAACTATTAACCTTCAGCGCAATTGTGAAGACGTTAGAAGGCCAAAACGACTCCACGTGTTGGACCTTGATGACTTTACGTGATTTGAGATGAAACTGCATCAACTTATATTACCTACCGTATTCTTTCACTTCGTTCAATTTTAGTTATTATTATTATTTCATTATTAATTATAGTTTTACTTTGATTTTTTTTTCTTCTTTATTAATTCTTATGATTGTTTTTGATTTTCGTTGAAATGCCAACGGCACTGTTCTCTGATCTAATTTTAGATCTGTACTTTCATTAAATGTTCTGTATACAATATTAGTATGTAATTTTTGAGGAGATTTCATATATTGTGATTGTATGTGATCATGCTTACTTATAGTTTCTGTAATAGTGTAACATATTTTAAGTTTTATTTTGAGATAAAAAAAATCTTAGGATTAAGCAAATGGATTTTCTTATGATCTTATGTCTTTAGATCTTATATCTTTTTTCAAAATTTGTTAAGGGCTGGAGTGATATCGGGAGAAAACCAATTTCGAATTTTTTTCAGAGGCATTTTAGAGAAAACTGTATTAAAGCAAATTTGTTACCTATAACGCATACATAAATAATACAAAACGTTTTTTTTCTTCTTTAAATTCAATCTTCTATCTCTCTTAAAATTCTATCTCTTAAAAATCTATTTCTTAAAATTGATATATATATATATATATATATATATCTTATTTTGCTCTTTTATTCTGTCTCCCTTCGGTTTAAATATATTTCAAAGCACTTTTGAAAGTTTATACTTCATACATAAAGCTATCAGGAAATGTTAATCTTTTTAAAAAAATTATAAACCCCCTTGGACCTAAAATCCAGAAAATCTTTTTTGAAAATTTTATTTTTATATTTTAGCCTTTATTGAAAGGGGTGTTAGATTTAGAGAATTCTTTACTTAAGTGAATTTTTTAAGCTTAACCGGTATATGAAAATTTTATTCTCAACCTCCAAAAATTATATATTGTATTTTTTTTTGTTTTTGAACATACTACAGATTAAAAGAACCTTTTTTTAATATTTCATTGAATACGTTAAAAAAATAAAACTAAAAAAAATTTTTTTAATATTTCAATGAAAAGGAAAAAATAATTTTTCAAATACAGCTTGCAATAAATCTTTGAAACGTATTTTTTGGTCGGAGCCAAGTTTTAAATGAATTGGATTATGAGGTACGGTTTAAGAAATTTATTTGAATTATTAAGATATAAAGTGAATAAAGATTAAACGTACTTAAATACTAAAAAAAAATCAGTTTAATAGATGATTGGGAAAAAATAATAAATAAATAAAACGTTAAAATCTACCAATAAATTATTAAAAAATCAACTTCAAATAAAACATTTTTAAAGATTTTACTGAGGACTTATTGGAGAAATTATTTTTGTACAGTTTTGGAATTTCACAGCAAAACTTTTTTATACAACTTCACGAAAATAATTTCTATTTTTAAGTTAATTAGACGAGGCTAGCGAGTGAAACAAGCGTAGGTTATGTTTGGTTAGATTATGTTGATTCTACGAAACTTAGTGAGGTTCATGGCCAGGGAGGCTGCCTCTATGTCTAGGGTGCTTTGGCTTACTCACATGCAAGAGTGGGTGGGTCGGAGTTTCCCGATGATGACATAGGGACCCTCAAGGTATGTGCAGGGGACGCGGATCGCGAAGGATATGCGTAAGGCATGTCTGAAGAGTGTAGGTTAGGGCCGGGGAGGCTGTACTCCAGAGGCGGGCCGTGTCGGCTGCCCGGAAGAAGAGGTCGGTGTGTCCCTGTGAGGCTCGGGGACCCCTGTTGGGAAATCCCTCTAGTGGAGGTAAAATAAGGAGGGCAGAGACTACTGCCTCGGCATCCTGAGGCGACCGAGTAACGTCTGAACGGCGGGAACCGGTTGCCTTGGGGGTATAATAAAATGGAAGAGAAAAAAAAGATTATGTTGATTCCTTGTACAAGATATCAGTTTTTGTAGCTTCTGGGACCAACGTTAGGTATTATTCCAGAGGATAGATGAAATGACAATTTTGTAGCTTGTAAAAATACCACGCCTGACCGGGATTTGGATCCCGGATCCGTACCGGGACCTCCGGATGAAAGCCCGAGACGCTACCACTCGCACCACGGAATATCAAAGTATCTAACCAAACATAAGTTACGCACGCTTTGCTCGCTATCATATAATTAATTGTAAATATATAAATAAATTATAGACAACTTATTTATAACAAAAGTTATATTTAAATTAAATACAATAATGTTAATTATTGCTGTTTTACATTGAATAAAAATAAATTTTTGATTTTTTTTGTTGTGAAATTCCAAAAAAGTACCTGTTTTTCAGTGCGGTTTTTTTTTATTTTTTAATTTAATTTTTTTTTTGATTCAATCCATTTTTTCAAATATTTTTTGTGTAGAACAATTTTATACACCGATTTCCATTACAATTACCTTTTATCCATAAGTTCTTGGTTCGAATCCGGATCAAGCATAATGTTTATAATTTTATATTTTTTAAACTATTAATTTATACATGAAAAAAGAAGTCATTTCTATTCGTTAAAAATTAGTGAGTTTACCCACCGGGTTCGTCTAGTGGTGAACTCGTCTTCGCAAATCAGCTGATTTCGAAGTCGAGAGTTCCAACGTTCAAATCATAGTAAAGGAAGTTTAATTTTGTACGGATTTGAATACTAGATCGTGGATACCGGTGTTCTTTGGTGGTTGGGTTTCAATTAACCACACATCTCAGGAATGGTCGACCTGAGACTGTACAAGACTACACTTCATTTACATTCATACATATCATCCTCATTCATCCTCTGAAGTAATACCTGAATGGTAATTCCCGGAGGCTAAACAGGGAAAAAATAAATAAAAAAGACTGCACTTTACTTACACTCATACATCCTCTCAAGTAATACCTGACGTTGATTCATGGAGGCTAAAGAGAAAAAAAAAACAAAAAATGGAGTAGTTTGTGACTACTGTAGTAGAAAAATAATTCGTTCGTAAAACGGAAATAGATTTAAAGATTTTGTAATTATTTAGTTGAGGTGCCTCACCCCGAAATCACAAAAAAACCTATCAAATCGTTGTAAAATCTTTTGAAATGTATTTTATGATGGAAATGAAGTGTCGGAAAAGTAGATATTTGAATATTGATGCACTCAATATTATAAATTAAATAATAAATTTATTATTTAAATAATATAACTATTAATTAGTCGAGATTAGCGAGCGTAGTTTAAGTTTGGTTAGATTAATAAATTTTAATATAGTTGAGTAATTACCAAAACCCAGAAAAAACCAATCAAGAAAGCAAAAAACCACGGAGCGTTCGACAGCACGTCTTCACTACTCAATGTCTCTTACTAAACTATATTAAAATTTTATTTATCTAACCAAACTTAACCTACGTTCGCTTTGCTCGCTAACTTCGACTAATTAATAGTAATGTTTTGATTATTTAAATAATAAATTTATTATTTAAGTTATAAATAATAAAAGTAGTGTAGTGAATAAGAAGAATTCTACATTATCCGTAGGTGAGAATCTGCATTATCGGGTGTATCAATATTCTAAAGATTTTACAACGATTTGATATGTTTTTTTTTGTGATTTCTAGGAGAGGCACCTCAACTAAATAATTACCAACGGAAATAAATTTAAAGATTTTGGTGGATGTATTAGAGACCGTGGTTGTCGAGGTTAATGATTTGTGTAAAAATGGAAGTTGGTATCATGTTGGAGATAACGCCACTATCACATCAGTAAAATAAATAATTTAAGTTGTCTAGCAACCAAATAATAATAAAAACATCTGTTTTTTTATATATAACTTCTTGTTATTCGTGGTAATTAGATATGATTGTTTCTAGTGTGAAAATTAAATGTTAACACATTAAATTTGTATTTTAACATATCTTATTTCGCTTATAACTTTAAATTTACAAACCCGGGGGGAATGAAATAGCTCCTATTATATGAATATCGATACAGTCCACATGATATACCATTTTACATCTTTCTACAAGACATTTTTTTTGTTTTGGTCCTTCGGACCGGATTTAAAGCAGCAACCTATAAATGTTGTTAAAAGTATATTTTAAAAAAATATTAATATCAGATTCATTATAGATTCGGAGTATACTCGGACGAGAGGCGTCCGATACGTGTTTATTTACAGAACCCTATGATTTATATATATTGATTGTTAAATAATTTATTGTTCTTAATATATCTTGTCATTTAATTAGCGATTTATTTCTAGCATTTACCCAAATGTGGTGTATAAACACATCGTATTTTTTTCACACTTAAGATAATTCATTCTCATTCATTATAATAACTAATATTTTTCGGTCAGCCTGTTGGCACAGGTGATACAATGATGTATTCAGATTCAGTTTAAGTATTATCTTATTCGGAATCAGTATACATCATTACGATGTAGAGTTTTTCTCTGTGTAACAAAAAACATTACCGATGATATTTCGGATTTGAGTTTTTTAATCATGTAATTCTCTTACTTCATTGATCAAACTTTGAAAATTATTATAAATGCATTTTATTACTGTTGCTACTGTTCTAAATGATTAAAATAATAAATATATTTTTAAATTTTAAATTTCCGTGTTATTTTATTATTAGTAATTTGTGTAACTAGTTTTAATTAAAATTTTTATTAATAAGTTTTGTATAAAATTGACATAAAAATAAGGAAAATAATTATTATAATTAGACCGTAATATAATAATTATATATATTTTTAAATTAGTAAAATTTTAATTAAAATTAAAAGTAAATTACTCATCAGTAAGAAAAAGAATAATAATTTTTCAATTAATCTTCTAACAAAACATTACATTAAAAATTTGTTTTTTGTTATATTTTTAATAGCTTAGTACGATAATTTAAGCTTAATTTTTTCGCTTAATAAAACAAAGATTAATTAACCAAGGCCAATGTTGATTTTTTTTTAACATTATTACTTTATTAGACGATGAAATTTTTAAAACTGTTTTTATAAATAAATATTGCATTAATAAAACTATGAATGGCTAGTTGAATTAAAGAAATATTTTTAAAAATTAAAGATCTTAAATTATTTAAAAAATATAGTAGTAATTTGTAGAGGGTATACTGAAATGAAACGACTAGCACTAGATAGGAAATCTTGGAGAGCTGCATCAAACCAGTCAAATGACTGAAGACAAAAAAAAAGTAGTAATTTACAATATGTTAAAAACGTGTTTTCTAATAAAATAAACAGTATTACATCTACTTTCATTATTAATTACAGATGTCACAAAAATTCCTTCTTTTCTTTTTTCCTGTTTAGCCTCCGGTAATTACCGTTCAGATAATACTTCAGAGGATGAATGAGGACGATATGTATGAGTGTAAATGAAGTGTAACTCTTGTACATTCTCAGTTCGACCGTTCCTGAGATGTGTGGTTATGATTAATTGAAACCCAACCACCAAAGAACACCGGTATCCACGATCTAGTATTCAAATCCGTGTAAAAATAACTGACTTTAGTAGGAGTTGAACGCAGGAAATCTCGACTTCCAAATCAGCTGATTTGGGAAGACGCGTTCACCACTAGACCAAACCGATGGGTTACAAAAATTGAACAATCAATATTTAACAACCTGACCAACTTTTTATTATTTATTTTAGTAATTACCGGCTTATTACAGTTACTCATGAATAATAAAGTTTTATTGTAAAGGTGTTCCAAAATGAATTAATATTTTAAATTTGCCGCCATGTTTGTCAAATTGAAACCAGAGTAGAGAAATTTATATGCTGTTATCAGTAAACATTGAGGATAAATTATGGAAAAGTACACCCTTGAACGCATAGAAATTGTAAAAATAACGAGTTTTCGAAAAAAAATCATATTTAGCAATTTGGAATATTTTCTTCTTACCAGCTTTTTCAGTAAATAAAATTGTTGAATTTAAGAATCAGAAAATCCGAAAAAGATTGAAGATTTTCCTATTCACCCTCGACGGATCACGGTTTGGTATGGATTTTGGGATAGGCGCTTAATTGGATCTTACTTCTTCGAAAATTAAAAAGCTATTACAATCAGTGGAGTTCGATTTTGTGAGATAATTTTAAACTTTTTATGACCTGAAATTAATTATATGGATATGCAAGAGATATGGTTTCAACAAAATGGTGTAGCATGCTCCCAATGAAACCATGCAGTTATTGCAAGCAAAATTTATTAATCTTGTTGTCATCCAACGAGATGATGTGAATTGACCGCCAAGATCATGTGATTTAACACCGTTGGATAAAGTGTACATCAATATATCACAAACAACTGAGGACCTCAAAGAAGAAATTCGATACAACATTGCCCAGTAATTATGTCAACACGCTTTGAAAATTTTGTTAAAAGATTAAACATGTGCAGCCAAAACCGGAAGGCTCATTTGTCAGATGTTTTGTATCACACATAACCTCCGTGTCACTACTTTCTAATAAAACAAAATTATTATCAATTTTCAAATAAATAAAAAATTATTAATAATTTATAATATTAAAAGATTAAAATGTCAACTCATTTTTGGACACCATTACTAATATTAATCTGTACCGGGATTCAAACCAAAACCTTCCGGATGAAAGTTAGAAAATCTTCACTCCACCATGGTGGTCGGCATTTTTCCTCTATTTAAATAATTTCAGCGTGAAATTTAATTAGAAGTGTTTTTAAGTTGTAAATGATTTATGTAAATTTTCGTTTGAGTTCTGATTTAAATATAATTAGTTCAAATTAGCGGTAAAATAAAAGGAAATAAAATGTTTAGCCTCCTTCTCTGGATAAACCCATACAATATTATCTTTTACTAGAGTCGTTTCTCACTAATCGATATTTTTCAGTTTCGCACGGTAGAACTGTTCAATTCTCTTCCGCTATTTGGAGGCGTAGACTCAATTCTTGCTCTCACACCGTATAAAATAATAACTTTCTGTCATGTAACAAGTATTATTACTTAATTTACAAGGGATGCCATAATTTTATCTTCTTCGGACCGCCCGCATGATGTACCTTTAAATTTAAAAAATCAAAATTTACATATCTGGGACTTTAGATTGATAAACGATAGATTTAGAATTAACATGTTATCACCATACGTTAAACTTAGACTCAAGAAGCTGTATTTCTTGATTTTTTAAATTTAAATTTTTAGTTTACCAAAAATTCCTAGATTATATAAATCTTTAAAACTTGTTTGGGTATACGGTAGTCAAATTTATTGATATTAAATCATTTCTTATTTTTAAAATAAAACCGTTTCAATTTTCAACTGTTAAGTAACTAATGCGTATTTCTACGTAACAAATATGATATTATATTCAGATTTACATCAGTAACGAATTTTATCGTATACAGTTGCTTTTTAACGATACTCTAGATCCTAACCTCAAGCAACCACAAATTTTTGACTTGAACTCACCGTGTTTTCAAATCAACCAACCCGTAAAGATAAAACCGATGTATTAGAGATTTCATAATATATATCTTATTAAACTTTGTTTTAGTTTATATAATTTAATTTTTTAATTATTAATTAACCGCATAAGTTCGGTGCTTTTGCCTTGAGAATATGAAATGATAGTTTTTAATCGTATGAAAAAGATGCCTGATCGAGATTCGAACCCGGTACCTCCGGATGAGAGATATAATTTAAATTTACATAATGTAATTAACAAATTAATTATATAGTTTAATTAATAACCTATAATTATGTTCACCGGGCTATCTAGTGGTTAACTCGTCATCGCAAATCGGTTGTTTAACAGCAAATTTTCGAAGTCTGAAGGTTCTGAGGTTCAAATCCTAGTAAACGTTAGTTGCTTGTGTACAGATTTGAAATACTAGAGAGTGGATACCGGTGTATTTTGGTGGTTGGGGTTCAATTAACTACAAGTCTCAGGAATGGTCAGCCTGAGTCTGTACAAGACTACATCTCATTTACATGTCATATATATCAAAAAAATTAACAATCTATACTGATAGAGTACAGTCAGTGGGCAGGCAGTTTTCTCTTCAAAGCCTGTTTTAAGTAATTTAAATCGCTTCTAATCGGTTTCATTTATATTTTATTTTTACAGTTATGAATAAGCTTAAAAAACCTTTGCCAATATTTTCATGATTATTTCAACTATATAAAATTAGCAATATTATTTATATTAGCTTTGACTAAATTTAATTTCGAAAATTTGACCAAGATAGAGCTGTTTTTTTTAATAAAAGGACACGAGCGAAACCCTTCTATTAAAGTACGGCTTGTTTAATGTATTAATATTGTCAGACTGCCGGCCTCCGTGGTGCGAATGGTAGCGTTTTAGCTTTTTATTCCGGAGGTCCCGGGTACGAATCTCGGTCAGGCATGACATTTTCACACGCTAAAATTTGTCATTTCATCTAATCCTCTAAACCGATAACTAATGGTGGTCCCGAAGGCTAAAGAAAAAAAGGTTATTACAGATGGAAGCGATAGGTGGTATTTTGTTTGTTTACTGTAATTTGTAATATATATTATTTTCTTTTTATTACAAAAGTTATACGTAATTTTAAAGACACAGGACAAACTTCCTAGTTTTTATAGGTATAAATAAAAAAATAAGGGAAATATATAGTTCTATATTATTAATAATAATTTTGAAATAATTAGTTGTAATCGTTAAAAAGAGAATTCATAAACACGTTAATTAAAAAAACTAACAGTGTAGGCTATATGTATATATGTTTTTTTTTTTTTAATATATTCATGTTTTATATATATATATATATATATATATATATACTTGTTCATACTTAATTTATCATTAATTTTCATTACTTTCTAAAGAACTAGAGCAAGTGATGTAAAAAAATGAACATCTTCATTAAGTGAATCAGCGAAGATAAAAATATATAGTTAATATTTTTAGTATAAATAATTACGGGTATAATTAGTAATTAAAAATAAATTAATTAATTATACTAACAAACCAAACTACTTATTTTCTACAATCTGAATTTGCGAAATGTTCATATTTAAGAAAATTGAAGATTTTTCTACATTTAAAAAAAAAAGAATTATGAGACAAATATTTTTTTTCTAAGTACGTGATAAATAAAAATACAACTAACTTAAAAAAAGAAGAAATTTAATAATAATCATTGGCCTTTATGAAATAAATAAAGCAGAAATAACATAAGAGAATTTTTTTTACGGTTGCCCCATCAAATAAAGATCTTATCAAATTCATAATTGATTAAATTTAATTTATTTTATGTTTGAATTTTACTTAATAAACATATTTATACTTCCTAAAGTAGTTATATGATTTTTCTTCCATTATGGTTCATTCAAAAATAAGGAATCTAAAATGATTTTTTTTTTATAAATCAATTTATTATGTTAGTTCCGTTATTTTATTTTATTTTTATTAATTTTTTTTCTATCTTTATTTTTAATAAAAAAACAAAACTTTTATTTTGTGTCTAAACTTTTTAATTATTTTTATCCGTTCCTCAAAAAAAAAGATAGACTATAAATTTCATCTATACGTTTTTTCTTTATTTCTTTTTATTTACATTAAAGCAATTAAGGAAATGTTTCCATTTCGATGTTTATTATTTGTATCTTATAAAAGGAATTTCCCTAATAAATTTCTTCCAGAAAATTCAGTAGAAAATTCTTTTAAGAAGCTGAAAAGATAGTTCAGGGAAAAGCACGTTCAGGGAAATTTTCTGGATTGTTTCTGATGCACAGCTTACAAACACTTACACAAACAAAGTTAAAATATTTGTCATTTTACTTAAATATAATATTTTCTCGTTTATGTAGTTCAATGATTCTAACTAAAGCGCGCGCGCATACCGTATTTAATTCGCGCGGGTGTGGCGGTACTGGCGGCGACAGTCGGCACTAACTAAACTTATACAATTTTACAACTTACAAAGAATAAATTTTTCTTGTACGGTTGGCAGACTGGTGTAGCCAGTCGGTACTTGGCTTAACGCATCAGGTATTGACTCGATCGGCCGATAGAGTTCGAGACCCAGCCGATCAGAGTTACTTTTTTACACTTCAAATATTATCCATTTATCTAATTCTACCGCTCACCTGTGATATCACAACATAGCAGACGACTACAAGTGCCTTTTTCGGGGGTGAGGGTGCGATTTTACAAAATATATAGAAGTAATCTCATCAAGTTTGGAAAAAATCGGCCCGGTAGTTCTGGAGATAAAGGTGATTTAGAGGCTAACACCGAACACACACATGTACATACGAAAATTGACGGGAGAACGGGGGAAGAAGAATAAATGTATTATTTTTTTGATTACATAGCGGTACCGGTGGAGAACCCAAGTACATTAAAAGAAATCCTTGATGAATAAAACTTATGAAGGTCAGGGTATGAGAATCAGCAAAAAGAAGATAAAATATTAGGTATTAGTATTAGGTGGAAGAGGAGAGGATTGAGATTAAGGTAGAAAAGCAATTTTAGAGCAGTTAAAGAAATTTCAGGAGCTTTAAAATCGATGACCTGATTTGCACAGTAGAAATTAAAACAAGAATATCAAGAAGTAATCAGATATTTAATAAAAAGGAAAGACTGCTGTGTGGAAAGTTAAACTTAGCGTTAAGGAAGAGATTAATCTAATGTTTTATTTGGACTGTGATATTCTACGAAGCTGAAACGCGGATGATGAGAAAGGCAGACGGCAAACTAATTGAGGCTTTTGAGATGTAGGTGTAGCGCAGAACGATAAATATCAGATTGCAAGACTATCTAACAAATGAAAAATTATTAAGGAGAACAGGAAAATGCGATTGAATGTAGGAAAAGGAACCGGCTAGGATATTGTACGAGAAGAAGGTGTTTATTAACGAATGGGATAAATAGATGGAAAGGAACAGGAAAGAAGAGATTTCAAATGATGAATGGGATTATCGAAAAAAGAGGTTAGCAAAGGATAGAACAAGGTGGAGAGCAGCAGCCGTGACAGGACCTGCCCTAATGGGAGAAAACTATGACTGAATGGAAAACTTAAAATAAAACAAAATTCTTATTTCTGAGTTATTTTTTTATTGTGAAATACATATTACGTGAAAAACTACTTGTATAATTGTTAAACTATCGGTGGTTGAAAAACTTCCAAACCAGGCGATATCAATAAGAAGTGATTATATTTTCAGTACTCTTTTTTTATTTCAGTCAAGTCGTGTTAGGTTAAAAAGTCATTAAGGATACTTTCCTTAAATATGTAGCTTTTAAAAAATATATTTTAATATTATTTAATAAAATTGCTTATATTAACAGAAAATTGTTAGCGGCAAGTAAAATAAGGACACCCTCGATGTTTGTACCTTTGTTATTATTATATTGAACGAGTAGATTAACTTCAAATTCACGGGCAAAGATATAACGTAATTAATATATGTTTATTTATTGTCAAGGATACAACCTTCAAATTTGATTAATGATAAACTAACGATAAACACGTTTAAAAAGTTTAATTAATAAAAGCTTTAATTTTATGTTAGTTTACATAGCGATAAAATTTTTTATTTGATTTTTGAAACGATCAGTTTTTTTTAGCATAAGTTACCGTTTTATGCTGAAGTAAATATATTTGCGTGTTACTTGTTAATGAATATATTACGATGTATTTGATTACCTAGCAACAAAATTATTAAAATACGTTATTCTAAATTACAAGTTTTATATAGGTAGCATATTATTATTAATTTATTTGCATTTTTCAGTTATCTTCGGTAACAATAATTAATAAGTGCAGTATAATCGTTTTATAAAAAATTAAATATTACGTCAACGTGCAGATAAAAGTTCAATTATGTTTTTTTATTTCAAAGATAAAATTAATTTTTCATTACAGCTTACTGTGTATATGTTATACAGTGATTGGTTTTGTTTCAAATTGATTATTTGTTAATATAACAACAGGCTGATTTAAAAATAGTTAACTGATGAATGACAATAAACTCAGAATCTCTGATGAAAAATAGAATGCTACCTATCCCCCACAGAGATAAAGCTCTAGTTTGATTTATACACTAAATTAAAAATAAACTTTTAGTTGTTAGATAATGGAAAACATATTTTTGATCAAATCTTTTTTTTTTTTTTTTTTTTTTTAACAAATGTTTGGAAAAATATTTACTTTTTATTTCAAGTCAATTTATTAAAAGAGTCAAATAAAAATTATATTTTTACGCAATAAAATATAAAATGATGAAATAAAGATTTAAAATAAATTATTTTTATTTGTCATTTGACTGATTTGATGTATTTCTATACTCCTTCCTATATTACTCTAATCTTTTAACTCGGTACACTTCATAAATATTCAGCTATATTATTTAATAAGTGATATCTTCTACTATTTTCCGTATGTTTTTGTATACCCGTGGTTGGATAAATACATATATGATTACAGATAATAACGTGGTTGGATTAGTACAGGGAATTCCTAAAATACATTTTTAGATTCTATGTGCCAAAATAATGAAAAGATGACCTATAAAAAAATGTGAATATTAGAAATAAATGATGTAATCATTAACGATATTTAATAATAAATTAAAATAGTTAACAATATAATAAATTAACAGCATAATTAATCAAATGCGTAATTTAATGGAGAAAGATATGAAATTATCAAAAAATTATGTTATACATTTTCTGTCATAAGTTGGTTATTTTTTACAACTGATTTTCAAATTTAAAGTGTCATTATCTTCACAATAAAATGCTTATTATTTCTTATAAATGTTTATAATATGATAAAACTAAGGATTACCGAGTTATAAAGAATTGAAAAATTTACATGGCCACCAGTTTGAAATTTGTGAACCTGCTTATAGTGTAATTTTTTTTATTTATTAGACGATATTGGTATAAATGTGTGTATCAAATATTTTTGTGACTTTTCATTCTGATTATGAGATAAAAATTTTTAATTAATAAACAAAAATGGCGTACAGAAGGAAAATGAAGGAGAAATCGGTATTTTTTTCATAAGAGATTGTTTGTATATTTTGACTCGAAGAATCCGAAATTGTATAGCTAGTCCACCATTTTAGGAACACAGGATAAAATTCAATTCCAGTTTTTTTTGTCTCTTTTAAACAAATTTAAAAAATTTTTTATTCAATTCAAAACATTTTTTGTTCATTTTGACATGTAGAATCCGAAAATGTATAGACCTCCAATTTAAGAACACCGAATAAAATTCCGTTTCAGTCGTCTTTACCTATTTATTTAAACAACTTTAAATGTTTTTTTTTATTGTTTTTTTAATACTTTTATTTATAATCGCATCAATACTAATAAATCAACACTTAAAAGTCATTAGCGACTTATCAGTATAATGAAACTATACCGGTAAACGTGTATTCTTGAATAAATTCAGGCCGACCATTCCTGAGATGTGTGATTAATTGAAACCCAACCACCAAAGAACACCGGTATCCACGATCTAGTATTCAAATCCGAATAAAAGCAACTGCCTAAATCAGCATTTGAACCTGAGAACTTGGGCGACGAATTTTCAACTAGACCAACCTGGTGGGTTTTTTTTTCATTTTAATTCAGTCTTTATATGAGCTTTACAGATCGAATTTTTATTTATTTATTTATTTTTTGTTTAAACTTTACTGTTTCGTCATATGAACAACTTAGATAATCCCTTTTCTGTTATTTTATAGTGGACATTCTCGTAGTGTTCACAAATTAATTTCCTTACAAATAATTTTAATGAAAAATTGTTTATTATTTATATAAAAAATGATATTTTATATTTATTTTTAATTCATTATTGTTAAGTACTGGATTATTATACCACAATGACGTATTTTCTGATATTCATAATATTTTCACGCGAAAATTAAGGGAAATTAGTTTGGAAAACTTATTTGTAAAAAATAATATATATTACCGTTTTCCATACTGCTTTATATTAATCTCGATTGTAGTAAGTAACATAATCTTCTTTGAATTCTGTTTCTTATTTTTCATCAAGTAGGTTTGTTATCAACAGTTTGTATTTATGCTAGAAGCGCTTTTTAGGGCTGTTCATATTTTTTTTTAAAAAGTAAAAATAAAAAAAATTAATAAAGTAATCATGAAATCGTTTTGTGAATTTAAAAATAATATTTTTTAATTCATCTTTAAATTTCGAAAGAAGTTGATGTCAAATTAATCCTTTAGAAAGTTGATTGTTCGGCTCTTTAATTTGGTATGATTTAAAAAACCTGAAATTTAAAGAACTGAAATAATGTGTGTGTGTGTGTTTGTTTTTACCCTTTATTAGTGTATCACTAGCATAAATATACTAGTGCATATTAATGTTTCATTCTATTTCTTAATCTTTACTTGTGTTAAACCACCGAGTAAAAAAAAAATGCATATAAAGTGCATTGTATCTGAGATAAGACACATTATATAATTCAATATATAAAAAAAAACTGTTAAATTATTGATAAAATTTATCAAAATAATTAATCCAAAGAAAAAACAATGTTTTACTTCAGATAATTATTTTAATATTAGGCATATGTTTTTTCAAGTATTTTTTTTATATATTTATTATTTTTTTTATATCTCATTATTAGTTTTAAAAAAAAGTATTTATTCTAAATCAAATTATATTTAGAGTCACTTTCGATATTTTAAGTAGAATTTATCTTTTTCCATTAAAACATGAAAAATAAACTAAAATTTCTACTAAACTAAGCGAGCAAAATATTCTTACATGACATTGCAGTGCTTTTTTTAACACACCTCACGCATACACTACCTTTCTCACTGACATCTACTAGCACGCGCGCACGCATACCGTGTTAATAAAATTCGCTTTCACCTTGCAACAGGTTTCTTCTCTTCTTACTTTGTATAAAAACGCACCTAAAGAAATATTAATGTGAAGTAACATATTTTTGCAAATATTTTATATTAAACATTTTATGAAATTGGCTAAAATGATTTCATTTTTAATTAGATGTGTTTTAATAAACAAAACAAAAAATCATAATCGATCGCCTATTTTATTAATGTCTATTATTTATAAACATATAAATAATTTTAAATTTTATTATTTTGATCGTTAATAAATAATTACTAAAACTGAGAAGTATGTAGATATATACCCAAGCGAATAAACATTATGTACAGCGTTTATTATTATTTTTTTAATTCATCCCGTGATGATTGACCCAGTATTGGATTAAACAAGTGCAAATGAAGTCAAATTTAATTTCAAATTATCATATAAATATTTAAATTGCTTTCCATATGGAATGGAATGGAATGCAAAAGTGGCGGGAGTTAGAATCGCAGAGCCTGGACAGTGTCCCTTGCTGCTGGATGATTCTGTAATCGGGCGTATTTCAAGGGTTTATTTTAATGACGGGTCTAACTTTTAAGTTTTATTATATTTTATGGACGGATTTATGATTAGCATTCCATATCCGTTCTCAAACCCATTTCTGGGTCCGACCGCGGGAGGCTAGGCTTTTAAAACCTGTGCCCCCGACGTGATTCCCCTTCAGACCGTCCGCTGAAGTCCTTTCGGTGCTAGCGTTTCATAGGCTACCAGGAATACGCCACAAAGGGGCCCTAGGTTTGGAGGGAGCAATGCGCCCCTTTTTCCGGAGGGAGTCGCAATTGCTGGTTTAAATTAATTGTAGGTATTGAGATATTTTATGGTATGATTAAGGAGAAGTTCTTCATCTACTTCAATGGCTGCCCTTCACGGTGCTTCTCTGCTGGGCTCTTTTTCCGGACTCCTGTCCGTGACGTCGGGTGGTGTAGCGGGTCTTCTTTTTCTTCTTCTTCAGATGACCTCTTCGTTCTTCTTTGGCCTGCACTTTCCGAGACTCGGCAGTAATCGAAATTACATACCGGTAACCTTGATGTTCCTGTGTGCTGAACGGGGGAAAGTGCAGGTTTCTTCGTTTCCATATGAATTTTACGGTGGATAAAAACATGGTTTTTTTTTGAAGAAAACAACGGGAAATTTTAATTTTTATAATAAACCTGGCGTGTGATGTTTTTTATGCTTACAAATGATTGTGTAATCAATGATTTTCAGGAATGATTTTTATCTCGTATTAGATCATATACAACCACTACGGTAAAGATACATATCATATATATACTAATAACAACTGATTATCGTTCAGCAGGAGAATTTTAACCATCAATTATAAATTTTTAAAAGATTCCCCATAGGTTTATCACACACTAATTGATTTTGATTTCAAGTTGTTTAACTTCAATAATTTACCACTAAATAATAATGCTTTCAAACATAAGTATTTCATAGATTTATTTTTAAGATGTTTGTATCTATAATTTCCAGAGTTTTGGAATCATCAGTTTGTAAGAAAATGCAGCTTATTGTATTCTTTAAGATCTTTTAAGTTATTTATTCATTAGTAAAGAACAGAACAAATCCACTTATAGCAAACCTAATGCGGAAATGAAATCTTTGTAGCGTATAAAATATGTCATGCCTGAATGAGATTCAAACCCGGGACTTCTGGATGAAAGGACGAGACGCTACCACTCCACCACGTTATTTCGCCTGTTTATAAAAAACATGTCCTTTTGTTATTTATTGAAGGCTTGACCTGCTCATTAATGAAATTATTGTTATTAATATAATTAATTCATTTATAGGTACTTCATTGTTTTGAATGTTACGTCAACAAAAATTGTAATTATTCACAGTTTTATTACCATTTAAGCGATTTAAAAAAAAAATTATTTAAACAATAAAAATTGGAAGTTCTCAATTTCACCTGCATTAAAACAAAAAATTAAAGCTGTTCTTTTCTTTACACAGCCAGTTTCAATGATTTTTTGCTTTAATTTGTAAAGAAATCTTTCTAGTACTCTCACTATAGTAAGTTTATTTCAAAATTACTCAAAAAAAAAGAAAGATTTCTGAACATAATTACAATATTGACGTAGAAGATTTAAAGGTATTTTTTTTTTTTTTTGACGTCATAATGTAGTGGAATAAAGCGTAATGATACATAATAATGGTCTGACATTAATCATAATGCATAATATTCTGACATTCAAACCATTTTTACGTGAAAAGTGAAAAAAATTATTTTTAGGTAACTTTTGGTAGAATACTAGATCGTGGATACCGGTGTTCTTTGGTGGTTGGATTTCAATTAACCACACATCTCAGGAATGGTAGAACTGAGATTGTACAAGACTACACTTCATTTACACTCTTACATATCATTCTCATTCATCCTCTGAAGAATTATCTAAAAGGTGATTACCGGAGGCTAAACAGGAAAAAAGAAGGTAACTTTCGGAAAAAAAATAATATTTATATATAGTCTTTATATCGTTTATCAATAATTCCTTTTCATTTTTTTATCATTACGTAAGTTGTCACGTTTGTGTTTCTTGTGAACGGGTGTTATTCGTACAGAGCTCCATTTCGTTAGATAAATTAATTTAAAAAAAAAAAATGATAATAAATCGACTACAAAAATTAAGAAGTAATACTTCTTCAATTGTTTAAATTTAAATATTTTTTTTTTAAATTATTCCTAAATTAAGGGTTAGTAAATTTTTGGTAGATTTGGCTCCGACTTCTAAAAGCCAAAATTAAAATGGAATTGAAAAATTATTATTTTTTACTTTCTATTTCGTGATTTTTTTTTAATTTGATTTAATTTTGCATTAAGTTTGTTTAATTTTTTAATTTAAAAATTGACATTTTTAAACGGAATTAAATTACTTCTTGGTTATAATTGTAATATTTCAATAATTCAGTTTATATACAACCTTATAGTTTAACGAATTTATAATAAGATTTTCATAAATTTTGTGGTATAACAAATATTAATATAAATTTATAAAATTAAATTCTATGAAAAAATATAGAAACAACATAAATATGAATTCTTTAATCACATCTATTCAGGATAAAATTTAATTAAATAAAATAATCCTGTATTAGATTCTTGTAAAGGAAATAATTACGATATAGTTTCTATGTACTAGAAATACAAAAATAAAAATGGTAAAACAGATTAAAAACTAAATTCGATTCGTCTTTAAGAAAAACTGAGTTATTTATAGATAAATCTTCACCAACAAAATGAATCGAATTAAATCCAAACATGATAGATTAAACTGTTAATTTCATTTTTTTAAGGATTTTTTTTTTTAATTTACTTCAGAAACTACAGGCTGAATCCTAGTATTGGCATTCTATCTCTACTTTTTATTTGTAATAAGAAATAAATCTCGTAGTTTAAAAAATTCTAGCTCTGACTGGGATTCACCTCCCCAGAACTTTCCAGATGAAAGTTAGAAACTTACAACTTTGTCAAAGAGTTGTGAAATTATCAGGAATAAATTAAGAAATTTAACTTAATTTTTATATCAAAAATAAAATACTACAATGTATATATTGTTAACAGATAGTTGGATATGTGTATTAGTTGGGAGTAAACTATGCTTGATAAGCATCTCGTTCCAGGATGTTTTTTGGTATAGCTTCTACAAAGAAAATCTCACATCCTTAAAATATTCCATTGATAGAACATCTAAATCACAGAAAATTCTAATTGCACAATAACAGTGAAGGTCCCAACACCCTTATTATTGATTAAATGTAGGTATCTTTCTTTTTCTGTTTAGCCTCCAGAACCACCGTAAGGTATTACTTAAGGGGATGATATGTATGAATGTAAATAATGTGTAATCTTGTACAGTCTCAGGTCAACCATTCCTGAGATGTGTGTTTAACTGAAACCAAACTACCAAAGAGCACCAGTATTCACGATCTACTATTGAAATCCGTATAAAAGTAACTGCCTTTACTAGGATTTGAACCTTAGAACTCTCGACTTGGAAATTAACTGATCTGCGATGGAGGTGTCTAGGTAAAATCAAATGAAAATACTGGAAAAGTAAGAAAGATATTACTGGATTAAGAATAAGGAAAACGGGTTAATAGTGAAAAAAAGGATAGTAGAAGAGAAACCACAAAACAAAAATGTCACTCAAAGTAATGTTTCAAGATGTCTCTCGGGAGTGAGGATCCATCTTACACAAAATCGAACGGGATATCAAAGATTTTCAATATGAGAGCATCACATAATAAACCACAGAAATTCGAATGAGAAATAATTCCAAAAAATTTTACATTTTTAACAAGGACTCTGAAGAGTCTAACCAAAACCGTAGACATCCATTCTAAGAAAAAAAGGGATCAAATAATGAGAAAAAATGAGATTCCTACAGAAAAACCATGAATGGTGGAATAAAAACAACAACGAAAAAAATGCTTTTTTCTTGGGAATGTAAACCCTACTCCAATTCCCTTGATAAATCAGGATATCTTTACCCAAGATTAGACCACCACATTATTGACTTATCAATTTGATCAGGAATAAAACACAGATCTTTTTTTTTTAAATTCAGCGTTACCAGTTAAAGAAAACCTTTCTTTGAATAGATTTTAATTACTGAAATTTAAGTATAGATAAAATTGTTTGATTTAAAAATTTAATAAATTGATAAATTACAGATTATAAATAAACATTTATTGTGGTGTGTATATTCCCGTGTAATGTTATAACTTACAATTACTTCAAATTTTATGAGAACCTTTTTAGAATATAAAACTGTGGGCTCCAACATCTTTGTTACGAATCGATAAATCATGTAGACCAATATTCAATAAATTATTTACGAATTATTATTACCTTTGCAAATAATGAAATCTGTGTTCTTAAAAAATAAACAAAAGTTGATTAGAGAAAATCAATTGAAAAACATCTTAACTCTTAACTAAATCCAAGATACAAGTTAAATTTGAAATTTCTTTGGACATAGAGTTTAACTTTGGGGTACATCAGTAACTTTAATACTTCAAATACAAAAAAAATATTGAAGATAATTCTTAGAAAACTTTGATTTATTTACAGTAATATTCGACTAACACAGTGAAACAAAATATTAAAGTATAAACTAAATTTTACAAACAACGGTTTAAAGATTCTCTGTATCATTTGGCGGTAAATCTTGACAATATGTTTATAAGGCATAAAATATTTTCTTCATAAATCTATGAAGTTAAGATTTATCTGATATTTAAATTCCAAGTTTGAAGATATCATTAAATTTTTAATCAGTGGATTAGTAATGAATGGTATTTTATTTTTTGCCAGATCTTGGGTCAAATCCAAGATTGGTCAAAACCAATATTTATTATTTTATATCTGTTTTATGTAAAAAAACTTGTAATTTTGCTGTTGTTATAATTAAAGAAAACATACTAAATCCAAAAAAAAACTATTTTTGACTAACATACTCAGTTTATCAGAAAATAGTTTAACTTGCTTCTGTTATCGCTTTTTAAATAAATTACCAAATGTTTGAAAAGAATCAATCAATCTATTTAAATATTAAATATTTTCCTGAAAAAATTTTAAAAAAATTCTACTTATAAATGTATAAGTAATATTGATTAAACAAAAAAGAGCTTTCTATGTATACATTTAATTTTAAAATATGTTGTCTTGAAAATTTCTGTTTTAAAGTGTACCGATCTTTTAAACTATGTATACATTTAATTTTAAAATATGTTGTCTTGAAAATTTCTATTTTAAAGTGTACCGATCTTTAAAATTTTTACGTAGTTTCCCATCTCTATTTTTAATAAAATTATCTTCTTTATGCATTAATATGAAATATAATCGCTTCTATATATATTATTTAATCAAATTTTGAACTTTTTAATCTTGCTATGATTAAGCTTTTCTGTAGTTTTATTTGATATTTCCAGGAAACTCATTCAAAAGTTTACTTTTGTTATATGTAGAGTAGCATACATTTCTAATGTTATTTGCATAATTAATAATTAATGAGTACAGAAAAATAAATAAAACTTTTATGTATATTTGTTTTATTGAAGTGTTAGTTAAATTGTGATTTTTTTATTAATTTTTTGTCTTACTCTTTTCCTTTAAACAATTCTGATAATTTTTTAGCAACAATAGGTAATGTTTTAAGAGTATTTGTTCTAAGTCAGTGCTAGAAAAATTTTTATGTGCTAGGTAAATTTTTTATCTCTTTTACCTTGTAATGGATGATTAGACGATAAAGCGATGGTAAACAAAATGAAAATTATGGTTGTCCAAATTAGCATTTTATATATGTATCCGAGCTTTGCACCCGACTTTTCATTGTTGATAACCACTGAAATTAATTTCTTCAAAATAATAATAATAAAACTTGCGAATTATTATATTTTTATCAATAATATTTTTATTCACTTTGACATTCATCTATAAATATCACTAAATAAAAGGACTTTTAGAAGTCCCAATATAAAAATTCACTGTTCACATTTTTAACGGTTTTATTTTTTTTTTAATTAAAAAAAAAAAAAATTTAATCAATTTTATTATAAAAATAATTTAAAACACAATTGACACCACATATCTTTTAATTATTTTTTCACTAAAATAATGTCAGAAGCAAAGTGGTGTCAGATATATATAGTATTCATAAAATAATACACAGCACAGGGTTACTTTCGGCTAGAAGCAGCACTATATTATCAACCGATCAAATGTTTACCGCCACACACCGCCGCCGCTCGCCCGGTTCAATGCTCAACGGACACTGACACAGTTGTAGAAGCGTTGATATTTCACGAGAAGCGCTTTCTCACGGAGTTAAGGTAAACTAAATTACATTCATGAATACACCTCCACAACTTTCATTTAAATTTATTATTACCAGTAATTTTACAAAATGAAAAATAAAGTAGCAAAACTTTCCCGGTATTTTTCAAAATGTAATTTTTCCTTTACTGATAAACTTCATGACCGTATTTATTTCATTATTCATTTATTTAGTTATTTTGTTGTTAAAGGAACGTTCTATATTGACAGTAGTTTGATAAATTAATTTTAAAATTAGCAAAATCTTAATTCTGTATTTATGTACTCAATTTTATTAAAACATTTAAAAAACTAGAACATTTTGGAATATCTGTGCAAAAAAAATAAACATGAAAAAGTTCGGTTTGGGGGATGTGTCGAAAATCCAACCGCAGTCTTTTGAAATTAGATCAGGTGTATACGATTAAAGGTTTATTCTCTACTTAAAGCCTACGTATTGTATAGAGCAGTTTGTATCAACTGCTTATTTAACGGGTCGATCTCAACACTATACCATCTCAACTTCATACCAATTTTTTTTAACACTAATTTAAAATACATACTCCTTAGATCACGAAAAAAATTCTTGCTCGGTTGGAAAAAATCTATTTTCTTGAAATTGTCTACTCCAGTAATTGTACTTCTCTCTGTCGGTGAAATATTCCATATTGTAAATAAATTTCTAATATTGCGTTTGAGAATACGTAGCTTTACTTCAATATATAATATTTTATGGAGATATTGTAAATTAAGGTATTCTCTGAGACACTCAAGAGAAGATAAATTATAAATTGACTTTAGCTGTTGTTTATCAAGATGTTGATGAAATTTGTGAGAAATCCAAGACAAAAAGTTGTTCTGGATAGATTCAATGTTTTGCGAAGTATACTCTCTCCGATAATTCCAGGTGGAGGTGGAATATTTAAGTTGGTGGCTTGAAGAGTAAGATGCAAGCAAGGATCAACAAAAGGCCTCGCAAGCCATTTCAACAGACCAAGATTTCATCATCATGTTCAGAAATGTACAACTTAGAATCAAGAAGGATCGGTGACGCAGTCTACGGTAGTAATCGTATAAGAATTTACTGTGTATTTAAAATACGCGATATAATAATAATAATGCCCTGGACAAATTCCAACCCTACGTCCGTGCCGTAACATCTACGCACACGTCCGGGACGGACAACGACATGGTACTTCGGTACTTTCACTCATGTCTGCCAACGAACCAATGGTTTTGCTTAGGATTTCCCCAGTACCGTACGAGATCGGTGGTCCGTACCTGTCCGAGCTGGTTGTGGTTGTGCTTCTCGGGTTTGCTGTTTGCGGCGGGGGCGGGAGGCATGATTGTGATTTGTTTTGCAACGGGGGACGGAATGCGGACTTGGAGTGCTTATTCCTCTTCCCGGTTGTGGAGCCGGGTTGAGGCTGGGCTGATGTAAGCTTAGCTCTGCTGAAGTCTTGCGCCGCTCGGTGTGAGTTAGTCAATCACTTTGGTCCTTGGCGGGGTCTGTCCCACGGGTAAGGGTATCGAAGCCCTTTGAGTTGCGTGTGAGCCCTGGGATGTCGGTATAGAGGGAAGGAATTACCTGACTCCCTGGCTCGAGTTAAATCTGTGAGAGGCGGCTTAGTAAGAAACCCAGGCAGGATCAATGATTTGGAGCACGCCCAAACCGTCTCATTACCCGCACCTTGACTTGAGAAACAGGTTATGAATACTTTAACTTCTACAACTTCTGTGGTAGAGAAGGATCCACGTAAAAACCCTCGTCTTGAAGACACTCGTCTTCACAAGCGAAGAGGAGGAAGAGTGTAGAGTGTAAAGGAAGAGTGCAGAATTCTGGAAAAGAAGAACCGGACTAAGTTTCGACCGAAGTATAGCTGATCGATTTCAAAATGGTTAGTAATTAAAAATAAAGACGGCAATTTCTCAAAGAAAACCCCTTTTGTGATAGCTCGTGACATCACGAAAGCTACTAGAGGACCGGTTAAAGAAACAAGAAGAACTGCTGTCGGACTCTTTTTAGAAACTGTCAACGAGGTTCAGTCGTTACCGCTATTCAAAACCAAGAAGATCGGAGTTTTGGACATTGAAATTAAACCCCATATTACCCTGAATATCTTAAAGGTTGTAGTCGTGTGCAGGGATTTGTTTATCTGCACAGAAGAGGAAATCGTTCAGGAACTTCATGAACTAGCAGTTTTTGTGTGTGGATGCTTAAACATACGACGCAACGGAGAAGTTCTACACTCTGCTGTTGTATGTTAACTTTCAATAAGCCGTAGTGTCCAGAGAAGATAGAAAATGGATTTCATATGTTGGACGTATGTCTATTTATCCCGTCTCGACTCTTTTGCGTTACTTTGGTAAGAGATTCAGACACACAGTGGCATGTTGTAAGAGGAAGAAATTGTGTGTATGTGGGGCATTTCAGCTGTCCCACACGCTTCAGTAGGGAGTGCATCGAGACTTAATTCTGATGCATTGCTGATCACGCCATTGAAGTCGATATCATCTGATGCCGGCAGCAGGACATCCAACGTAATTTACTGCGAAAAATCAGAAGAATCCGTCTACGAGACCTCAGAAACCATTGAGTTACATAGATACCTTCACAGAAAAATAAAAAAGAAAGGACAGCCAAAGGGTAAATCTAGGCGATAGAATTAATAAATGAGAATTTTAATCAACAAAGAGTAGTTAATTTTATTGTATGATATTTAAATTGTTTTCGTAATACTGACATTTCGTTAGAAATTATTGGTGTGTTTTAAGTTTTTTAGTGTGCTTTTGAAATGTTTTAATTTGATAGTTTTTAAGTGGCAAGAGCCCTTTACACCTTGTCATGTTGTGTTTCTTTTTCGGGTATTAATATCTTTTGAAAAATCTGTTTTTGAATGATCTGTTATAACAAGACTGGTCTTTTGACTATGTCCTAATTTTTTTAATAGGGACGGAAAGAAATATCTTTCTTTTTTTTGTTATTGTGAAAAGGGGCTAATGACCATTGTAGTCCATCCTCCTAAAAGTTAAAAAAATAAAAAAATATGTTAGGGAAATTCAGTAGCTTCAAAATACCCTTGTCAAGTTTTAATAGTTTTTTAGTAATAACCCGCCAAATATCATAGCGATACATGAAAATTTCCTAAGATTTGGCATGATTTCTCACCCATGAGAAAGACTTAAAACTGCATCATAGTGTAACCTGCTTTTATTTAACTGTATATATTCCGAATTTTATATTTAAATCAATCAGTTTATATGACGGCAGTGTGAAGTTATTTTTAAAGCACCATACTTCAATAATGTCGTTTATATCCGGTAAAACTTGTTCCTTTCAGTCCTTAACAAATTTTGCACGAAGCACTTGTCCCTTTGAAGTCACTTAATAGATTTACAGATTTCTTACAAAAAAGACAGGTGGATATGCAAGCGAGAATCCAGAAAATTTTTCGTGGAGCTATAAGACTTTTCAATAAGCTAGAGTGTGTGCTTTACTCCAAGGAATTGCAGTTTATGCTTATTTTATATATTTTACTTTTTTTTTTATTTTGTGCACAGTGCAACAACAGTATAAATGTCAACTTAATTCTTAATACAAACAGTACATACTACATATACTACGTAATTATGTATCATTCATAAAAACTTCTAAAAATATTTTAAAAATGAGAACGAAGTTAGAATATAATCAACAGCAATTTATAAATATTACACATCACATTCAACTTAATAACTTAATTAAATTATATTTTTACAAATACTTTTTAAAATTAAAATAAAATTATAAAACAATTAACACAACATAAAAACTGGAAATATAATTAAAACGTATTAAAAATAAATATATAGATGCATTAATTTATAATTCATATGGTAATCTAGATGTGACGCTTCTTTTTATCAGAAAATCTGTCAATAATTTTGGATGGTTCGATATTTTTATCGCGGTGAATGTGCAACCTCTCTTGTATCATACTGGATCTAAGCGACGATTTAAGCCTTTTTAAGACAGAAAATGTTCTCTGGAGTGGCATTAGATATCGCTAGTGTATTAGCAATTCGTACAAAGAAATGTATATTTGGATAAAACATTAGATCACACTCATTTAATAAATATATGGCAATGAAAGAAAAAGTTTTTTTTCGGCTCACGTAATATCCCATTTTTCGAGTTCTATCTGTAACTTTTTTTTCCACTAATTTGGTCGTTTTATCTTAAAAGTAAGAATATTTTTTAACTAATTATTCAATAACTTGATAATCGCGGTTATTTTCGTTATTTTGAAATAAAATTGAAAAATTATAAAACTAAAGTATCGTTCGAAAATCTGGCTTCTATATCCTGAATTGTGTTATCCAATGTCGAAATGTATACTGATTACTTGTAACACGTTTCTGGGTCGGTAGTTATATAATTTTCCCTGTGAATTTGTTTTCCAATGACTCTCGGTATTTTAATTTCAATTAACGGCTCTTCAGCTACTCCACTTATTTCAAGAAATATGTTTTTGAAATATTCTTCACTTTTCTGACATGTTTTCTCAAAAATTTCAGAGTCATATTTAATTCATCGCTTGCTGATTTTAAATCAACGTTCACTTTTTTAAAAAAATTGACTTAGACATTTCGCCCACATTAACAAATCGGATAAACAAAGTATAGCTTCGAAAGTCTCACTATTGGTTAATGATTTCAATAGTTTTGAGCTTTAACAGAAGTATCTTTTCATTTACAGATTGATATTAAAACATTCACAATCAATAGCAATGAGTACCTGATTTGCAATACGGCATCATGAAGTTTATCCATTTTGTTTCGCAAAATTCAACAAGTTTCTTGTCGATTTTGCTGTTAAAATTGCTGAACGTTTAGATGAATTAGGTAAATCATTAAGAAACAATGTAGTTTTTACATGGTATTCATTGCATTCCTAATGGCTCGTACTTCGCATAATTTAGAAATATCTAAATTCAAAGCATGATTATAACGTAAAAACGGCATTCATGTTTCACTTCCTACAGTGGTTACAGCTCCGCAAACTTCCAAAATCATCGTGCTGGAAACATCATTTGTTATACCTTTACAGTTTTTATATCCAAGTCCCCAGGGCGCTTAAGATTTCCAGTCTATTATTTTCAGCTCATGTACATGATTTGGTGGTGGGGGGGAGGAGCATTGCTCCAATAGCCCCTGGCTGGATCCGTCTTTGGTCTGTCACAGAAAAGGATATCGTACCGATGAGTCATTGCGAAAAAGTACTTAATTGGAAGGCTCGAAACTATAATTTGAGATAGTTATTCAGTTTAATCACCCAAGAGTAAACAAGCATCATATGAGTGATGGGGCCCGAGGGAAACTTTGAGTTTGACTCGAGGAGTTTCTCGCGTCGAAAATACACTTTAAGTTGATACTTTTTCAGAAATGGGAGTTCGGGGGAATATTCAAAGAGAGCAAGAAATTTCAGGTATGTTGTAGCAGATGGAACAGCTACCAATATATATGAAAAAAAAAAAAAAAAAAAACAATTGCAGCTTATATTTTACCCGGTAAAAAAAAATTATCTCTGACTGCTGTAGAACATTTAACCATATTCAAAGATTCTAATATGCATTACGTTCACGAAACCATGAATCATTCTCGTTGATCCAGTTAGGTGCTCATGATCAAACGATTGAATCAAGTAAGACGCCGAAACAAACGAGAATACGGTAGACGTAGATATTTTCTAGATTCCTACTTGGGAAATTTTCACAAGTAGGAGGCAATATCATGAGGCGGAAGATCATTTATTAAAATATAGAGAGATAATATTCTGGCCATCTGAGTGAACCAATAATCTATAAGTTAGGATTAGTTTAGGTTAAGTTATGTCACAGACAGTGCACCCCATCTTCAGAATACTTCAAATGAACTGAGGTATGTTAAGAATTCACTTAAAAATTAATGATTATTCACTTAATTAATTATACCGAAACAGCTTTTTTTTTTAACTTGAAAACCGATAATAGTGATGCTACTTGGTTTCAGTTTTGTTATCAAACGTAAACTTTACATTACAAAATATTTAAGTATTTCTAGTCGTTTTCTATTTCATCTTATTTTTATTCTGTGTAGTCTTTAATAAAAGGAGAATTTTTATTGACATTATAACAACAGGAATTAACTCAAAATTAAATACTTTGCGTATTATATTAAAAATTTAAAAACCTATTAATGTTTGCTAGATATTAAATGAAATTTCAATCGTTTCTAGGTTGAAGTTTAGGTAAACTTTTTCTTTATTTTTACCTGCAGAATGTATTCTTGAAATATGTTCATTTCCTCATGGTGTACCTGGTTTATAATAATATTTTTCAAGAGTAATTTTTGAGTCAGTTAATAATAGATCAAGTGAACATGGTAATGAAATCTTATGTCATCCTGGCTTACACTTGTTCTCTCTTTTAATTTATATTGTGGTGTAGACTCAAGAGAATGTAGTATTCAAATTATTACATATAACTGAACACAATACTTCAGCTTATGAAGAAGGACCTTATTGCTTCTGTTGCAGTTTTTAATAAATTGATGAACTACTTGAAAAATATTCCCAACAATTTATTTAAAATACAATTAAAAGATTTTCTTTTATGGAAACAATAATTTTTTTACTGACAAATTTTTATTAATTCATTAATTCATTAATTGTTTTTAATTTTTATTTATAATTAAAAAAACACACAATTTATCTGCATCCTGTTCAACGTGTTCATAAATCATCATCATTTTCAGTTCTCATTAATATAAATTTCCTCAGGTTAGGTCTTCTACAAAATTTGTCTACCTGCCTCGATCCATGAATCATCTTTCTTCCATTATTTACACCACATCCTCTCTCTTGCACACTTCCTCCATCATAGCATTTGTCATTTTATTCTTGGTTTACCTCTTAGTCTTCTGTCTGTTTCCTCTGCATGCAGCTTCCTGGTTGGTAATTTTTCTGCATCCATATTTTCATTATGCCCAAACCACCAATTGACTTAACAAGGCTTCCAAATTTCAGTTTCTCTTTAATCATACTGCCCCTTATCATATCCCTTCCTGCCTTTCTCAGCATGCTTTTCTTGAATTTTTTGTATAAAATTAATTTGTATTAAATTAATCTTGTTAACTAAAACTTTTATACATATACCCTTTTGTACATTCAAAAGTCTATTTTTCAACACCACTAATTTGTACTTAAATATTATTTTGGAACCTTTAGATATAATTCTATGATGCTTTCATATTTTTTTAAATTTTTAGGTTTTATATATATATATATATATATATGACCTAAAAATAAAGTATTTGTTGTTGTTGAGAAGTACTGAATTTTATTTTTAGGCAGCAATCATATTCATGATTTTTTAAATTCATATCTTTTCTTTAGCAAACAATTTCTAAGAAATAAAATATAACATTTTTTTATTAATAACTTAAATTTGATTCTATTTATAATTAATCAGTATAGATAAAATACATTTAATCAAGATTTTTTTTTTTTTTGACAAAGAAACATTAGTATATATTCAAATTCATAGAATCAATCAAAATACTAAAATAATTATTTTAATAACCTATTTAACAAGTTCATCAGAAACAAAGGCAGGAAATCATGATAAAATATGTGAGAAAAACATTATCATGTACAACATTTTAATCACTTCATCAAAATAAAATATAAGAATTCTGGAATGCTTCTGGAAAAAACCAGTAACTGAGCAACTTTCAACATATTCATTTGAAGGAGAAGGGAACTCAGAAAATAATAATATTACTTCCATAAAATACATAAAAAAGAAATTTTATTGGAATCTAAAGCTTTTTACAATGTAAATACCAATTTATTATTACTTTTAATTCCTGAATTATTAACAAAATTTATATCTATCTATAGTTTACATTCTAAGGTAATAAAATTAATATGCCGATAATATTACTAATGATAATTAAATATATTATATATTTTTATTTTGTTCCAGTTGTTAATTTTGCATTTTTTGAATATTATAATATTTAACATTTTTATTCATATTAGTTTCTATTTCAAATCAAATTTTATTTAATACGTTAAAAGCATTTACGTGGCTGTAAAGTGATTTTAATTTATGATTTTAACTTAAATTTTTATTTCTATTTTTTTTAAATTTAAATTTTACTTTTTTATTATTCAATTTTTTGTATTTCATTGTGTACTTGTAATCATCTTTAACTAATTATTTTCTGACACAGAATTATGTTTTTTTTTTTTTTTTTATTGAATTTGAATGCATTTAGAAATAATTTTAAACACTGCATTTTTATTAAAAAAGTTTGCTCTGAGATATCCACAGCAGTCGAAGGGGGCAAGTGATCATTGATAACATATCTAAGAATCATAAACTTGCATTTAAAAAAAGATTTGATGAAATCAGTCCAATAATTAGGACTGTGGGACTCCATCAAGGTTTTTGTCAATTATTTTAAATATATAGATATCTAGAGTGTATGTTGTGAAATTTTCCCTAAAATTTTTGTATGTGTATATTACAGTATTTAATTTGAAGCTTTATTCAACTTTGTGTTGAATATTATATATATGAATTCATATTTGTTTGTTACATTATTCCTACATGATTATTACAAGATAATGAAGTGTTAAATATTATATTTATTTAAATTTTCCAAAAAGTTCAGTAACTTACTACTCTCAATTACTATCCATCATCTTTAAAACTATTTCTTCAAACAGTTTTAAAGATGAAAAAGCAGTTTTAAAAAAATTAAAATGGAAGATAATTAATATTCATCATAAATAAGTTGCGGCTTTTGATTTAAAAAAATTATTAATCAGTTAACTTTCTTTTACAAAATATAATATACATGGAGTAATGTGCAAAATATGAAAACAACAAAGTAAATTTGAAAGCTTGAAATATCAGTTATCTACATTATGATTCCCATTTCAGTTTATAATCCTGACCAATAAATTTTATGCATTCAGATATAGTGACTAACTGATTATAAGCTTGTATTGTTAAGGGATTAATTACTAAATAACATCTAAATTGTTTTATTTATATTTATGATTCACTAATTTAATTAAGGAATAAATGTATTTATAATAATTGAATAAACAATAATAAGGCTTTATTTATAATTGAAAACATGACAGATGTAAAACTTCTGGAAAGCAATTCTGCCATACACCCAGTCCACCATTTTTAACAATGCTTAAATCATAACATATTCATAAAATATTGATTTTTTAAATTCTAGTATAAGATGGAAATGCATCACAGAAGTGTTTAGAAGACACTCTATAAACAAATTATAGGTTTTGTACGTATTTAGGTCCTTCACTTCTAATTTCCTGAAAATAGCTAAATATCAGAAGTCCAATGTATCCAAAAGTAACTGAAACAGAATTTTAAAAATTTGATTAATTTAATTTGATAGGAAAAAGTATAGGATGTGGATTAAAAAACCCTAATTGAAATTTTTTTGTACTTGTCTATAAATAAAAAGAGTTAAATAAATGTGAAAACTATATTTATCACGTTGCATTCAACAAATTTGAGCATAGATTTGACATTATCAGTACCAAAAATATCAGGCACAACAGAATAACTATATTTCATTATATTCAACCAAGAAATTTATTTATTTATTCATATAATATTAAAAACAGTTTAATCCTGATTATAGTGTCTACAATGAATGGTAATGAATTTTTATAGCATGTGAAAAATAATGTATTGCTTAGGGACTGAAAACAGAAATTTTTATATGAAAGGGTGCAACACTATTTTTTTACCAAGAGATCGCTAGATATTTATTTACAAATAATATTCACAGCTGTAAATATCAGTTTAACTGTAAATATAAAATATTTACATCCCAGTTTACTGTCAACAATTGGTCACGTATTGTTACAAAGTCTCAGTGGGATAGAGATCAGGGAAACCTGATTATCCAAATGAGAGTACTTTGATATCATTTTGTTCAATTTATTTATTTAATTTTATATACAATATGACATTACTAACAACATCGAATTCATGAAAATTTAATTACAAAACCTAATGAGAGTAAAGAAGGAATATTAGATTAAACTAAAAAAAAAGGTCTATAAAAAGAAACATAATTTTCAATCTTGAAATATTCTTCAGAATTATCTGTTTCAGACAACACTATACTGTATTTTTACATCAGAAAACATAACACTCTATACTGTCACCAGTTTTCAATTGATAGTGAGTATGAGAAAAGCATAATGGGCAGTTTTAGAAATTTCTTTCTGTTTATAAAAAACACCTCCAACTTTAACAGTATGAGCCTAATAATAAATAGTCAATGGAAGTTCTCTAAGAATTAAAAACTTGCAAAAAAGTTGAATTATCTAATAATATAGTAATAAAATACACTACACTAATAATAATAATAATACAATAAAATATTGCTGCTATTTATTTTTTTTTGATGAAATTCTTTCTTTAGTGGAAGTACTTACTAGTACTTCTTAAATTAAAGAAGTTTATTTGATATTTCTAATGTGACAGATATAATACCAGAAATTTCAGCATACAAATCGATCTTCTGCCATCTATGTACTTGTTTATTAAGAAATAAGTGTACTTGTAACTGCCATTCTACGCACATAATTCCAAAGGTAAATTCAAATCTGTGCCCATCAAGCATCATTTTATTTCCAATAAAATTATTACAGTCGAATTCATGCTGCACTGATGATTTCAGCAGAAAAAAAGTTATTGCAAATGCCCATCAGATCCCAGTTTTTTTGCCAAAAACATTATGGGTGTTTAAAAATTATTTAATTGAACTAATACTGGCCAAGGTGAAAATAAGAGATAGATGAAAAAACTCTTAGAATATCAAATTATTATCATTCGTTATCTTTTTTTATAACTTTCTAAAATTCTCTTTTCCAGAAATCTGCATTTTCAATTTCCACACCAACAAAAAGACAATGGAAAATGATATACAAAAGTGTAGTTATAAATATTTTTTGCAGAAAATATTGATGATTCTAATGATGTAATTTTTTGCACAATTTTTTTTTCTGACACATTATCGTGGCAATATTACCCATAAAATTATCAAAAGCTTAATATTTGTAATAATAGGAATGGTAAACATTTATGTTAAAGTATGAAAGCTAAAATCTTTGCTCAAAGGTTATATATTTAAAATTTTATAGGCTCTGATAGTTGATTTGAAGAATTTTAGAGTGCTATAATATATTCAACATATATACTATATTCAACATTTCAATTTACAATCATGATAAAATTTAGAAATAAGGAAAATATTGTTAATTATTTCTAATTCATCTAATCTCTGTAATAAAATAATTCATTTTGTGACAAAAACTTGGTTCCTCCCATGCCATTACTTAAGAATTTGACTAAAATTTAAATAATCCTTTTTTCTTAATTTATACTTTGTTATTAATATTATATTAAATGTTAACTAACAGTAAGTATTTATTATAATAAGTGCCATTCACCTTCATAAAGTAAGGACACCGAAGGGTACAAAGCAAGATTAGTGAAATAAAAATCGATCAGATGTGATGTTCCCACTATTAGAAGAATTATACATATAAGCACCATCCATGGAATTATATAAGCAGGACGTCTCTGAAAAACACACAAAACAAAATAAACTATGATAATTTTTAAAACATAAAAGTAACATAGGTATTAAAATTATATCATTTTACTCTGAGTTGTTTAATGCACATTGACATGATGTAGATAAAATTCTTTACTAATAAAATGAATTGATAAAAAAAAAACTTCTATGTGACCAAAAGGTAAAATTTAGAATTTTAAACTCACATATTTTTAATTTTACGCATAATGTAACATCATATTTAACATAAATTTTTATGCATTTATTCATGTAGATAATATACTCGTGTTCCATATTATATAAGCTTTATCATGTTCAGTATCACAACTATTAATTAAATTTGTTATAACACTATCTACTGAATATAAAACAGCATTTTAGAACATCTGAAAATGAAAATGGAAATAACAGTAATTTTTATTAATGAAAAAAGGAACATTATTTGATCATATTTTTTTTTTAATAAAAATACTAATTTCTGATTCAAAATGATTCAATTTCTGAGATAAAGCATTATGGCTAAGTTCATAATGATTGACCATAACTCTCTCTTGAAATGAACATGTATATCACATTAACAAATAATAAACTCCAATATTTTGTTCTGAGATTAATATCTTGGACTTGGTGATAATAAGTTCATGCGAACAGTTTTAACATGGATTGATAATCTTCCTTGTACAAATCTCAATAATATTTTGGTGATCATCATCTAAACAAAATTCATACAGTTTTTAGGTTACAAAAGAAAGCCATTTAGGAAAACTTATTTTTAAATGATCAAATCCTGGTTGTTCGCAAATGTGTCTACAAATTTTTTTATGAATCCAAGTTTTATGTCAATTGGCAGCAGTATGATTTTACCACTCTCAATTAATGATAAATGCCTTACATTTTTTTCACCAGCCACAAAGTTCTGCCACAGTGTCCAGTTCTGTACTTGGTAGTGAATTTTTGTAACACTACTATCCCAAAGACAAAGAATAAAACAATATTTTGTAAACCCACCTTGTAAACCAAGAAGTAATGTAACAACTTTCATATCATTGCAAACTTGCCACATATGCTCTTTGTATTTTATTGCTTCTATTATTGATGCCATACTTTCATATGTTTCTTTCTTGTCAACAGCATGAACTAATGAAATGGATGGCTGTTTGTTATCATTATGGAATAAAACTGATTTCATGTTAACTTTAGAAAAGTCAATAGAAACACCATTCTTCAGGAATATATTGAATTCCAATCACTTTCATCAGTCGTCAGGCCATCAACATCAGTACAAACGTGCAATGAATTTTTCATTGTAAAATAAGTTGAAAAAGTTTTATTTCATGTTCTAAATGTAGTAACTTTTGTTTTTTTTCCGCTAAAAGATTCCACTGTTGAAGTCTAGACCAGAAAATAAGCTTCATTTTTAGATTGTTCTTCTAGAAATGTTAGATTAGATAGTGGTAGAGGTACATGTAACTTCTCTCCATGTTGTCTCCAGCTTTAGAACTGAGGATACATCTGCATGTTGTATGAACATCCAAATATATTTGAATATTTTTAATGAAAATCCAAATATATTTGTCATACAAAAGTAGCAGTTGGTGAAGTGGTCCTTATGTTCACACCATTGGTACAGCAAATGGCATGGCTTATTTCCCCATCAACCATTCGGTTAGAGTTACTGAACATGATATGCAAATAACACGAGGCACCCAGATTTTATCTTGATTCCAAGTGCACAATCAAAATAAAATTTATAAGCTGTTTTTATCAATACAGAAATAGTCTTTCTTTGAGATTTAGGTGTAAATTTACCATAGACATATCAAAAATTGTCTGGATGATTTATAAACATCCATGAACTTTTCAGAAGCAATGTTTTAACAAATAAAAACAAGAAAAATCACTTTTGTATTATAAAGAATTGATGAAAATATAGCAAAACACTAATAAATTTGTGAAACATTACACACAGTATAGACAAGTGACGCTAAACTGAATAAGATTTTGAGTTCTGTAGTAGGCAACAGCAGATGTCTGTATGATGTCATCATACAGTCATGTTTGTACATGTCAACTTCTAATCATACTGTTACATGGTAACACAATTTCAATAGCATATTTGAAATCAGTACCTAAATTACAGTGATCAAAGTTGTGTAACAGGTTAGATACAAATTTTATGTTAACTAGTGTTATAATTTATTTATTTTTTTATAAATGTATACTTACTTTATAAACTCCAGTAATCAGGAATACTGCTATTATCAGAAAAATAACTGAAATTGTCGAGCAAAGAATACAACCCAATATCAGATCTGTAATGAAAAAGATAAATAAAAATAGATAGAAAAATAACACAGGTTAACAAAATTAAGGAATTTGAAATTTGTTTGTAATTTGATTACTGATTTTTATCTTATTTTTTGTGCTGATTTCAAAATTAGCCACTATTTTTTTCTATCATGTAAGAAATTTTCACAATAATAAAAAAATAAAATGGAAAAAAGGTGTATTGTATACGTATTCCTTGAGGAAAATGTTTATTTATAAAAAAATAATAGGAATTAAAGAAAGGATTTTTGTATATTTTCTTACTTCTATGAAGACTTGTTCTGCCTTTTTCTTTTACTTTCAGCACTTCTCAGATCCATGTTCTGTTGTAATTAGCTTGTAGATCATCTCTATGGATGCACCAACAGTCATATGCAATCATATTTACATTCCACTGATACCTGCATTCCATTTCCTTTACATCTTGGTAATATCTTTCACCCTGTTCTTCATTTACAGTACTAAGGTTTTTGGGGAAGTAATCAATATGAGAATGCAGAAAATATACCTTCAAGTTCATTGAACAACCTTAGTCTTGGAATTTCATTAGCATGTTTTCCACTATACACTTAAAATTTGAGTCCTTATTGTTCCCCAGAAATTTTTCTACAGCTTCTCTAAATGCTTTCCATGCTTCTGTTTCAGTGTCCTCCATTTTGGTTTGAAAGACTTTATTTTTAAAAAGTTTACGAATATCTGGACCATCCCAACCCTGTAGGAGAAGACACTCGCCTTGTGACGCTTCCGGTCACCACACCACCCCTCCACATTCATAGCCCTGATGGGCTTTAAGGGGAGTCATCTTTCACCCTCTAACTTTTTACATCTCATAGTAATAAGCCAGGACTTGTTGGGATGCCACCGATATAAATGCCTCGGTAGAAATTTACATCAGTGATTTTTAAACTCAGCTTTTGCCTTCGCTGTAGGCCTCATCCAGACGTCTTGAATGTACTACATTGTTACCCTCTGAACTAGCTAACCAAGTTCACAGAAGCATGAAGCCCACACCTAGTGGGCTTCATGCTGAACTGAGCCAATTCTTGGAAATGTCTCGTAAATTCAAGGCCAATTAAACAACAACATCCCACCAAAAATGTTCTTGATAACAATGAAATTTTGTCCTAGTTCCCTTTGTGAACTCAAGAATATCTGAACCAGTGAAAATGCCTTCTTTCTTTTTGGCTTCTGACAACTGTGGAAACTTATGGCATATGTATCTAAAACACTCCTTTAGATAGAGCCTTTACAAATTGTTTCATCAATTCCAGTTCGATGTGAAGTGGAGGTAGGAGTTTCCATGGATCAACCAAATTTTTCCATATTATGTTTTTTCTCCCAGGTTCTAATAATACCTTACATGGCCATTCTTTTCTTGTCCAATGTTCTTTCTTGTCCCAGCTGTCCCATTCACATCCTCCCTGCTGCCAAAGAAGCATAGAAATTACTTTTAGGTCACTACATATTATCCATTCATGATTGCAATATTTCAGTTTAGACAGAACTAATTCTAAATTCTCATAACATTCTTTCAGATACGCAGAGAATCCGACCGGCATTGAAGCATATTTGTTGCCATTATGAAGAATTGTATAAATTAAATTTTCACTTATCAGCAATTTAAAAAGTGTAAATCCTAGTACTTTTGGAGCTGTTACTCCATCTTAAGGAATTTTCTAAAAGATGTTAATTTAAATTCAAATTAATAATAGTTTTTAAATTAAACTGTTATGTTCATAATAGTCAGTTGTCAAGAATAAAATTAATTCGTACGTCAATAAGACAGTAATGTCATGTTTGTAAGAAGTTTGTTATTATCAGATAATAGTCACATATAATAATAACGACCAACTATTATAAACATAACAGTTTAATTTAAAAATGATTTTTGATTTGAATCTAAATTAACATCCCTGAAAATGGAGTAACAGCTCCGAAAGTACTAGGATATATTAATGCAAACGGTGCCAAATGCTTAGTAAATTACATTATGAAGACTAACAGCTTTGAGGTTTCTTTTGGATGAGTCAATAAACAGCCTACATTCATTCACATAATACTTTATGTTCAACTGCTCCATTACACCAGGAACATTGTTATAATAAATTAATCTTCTATCTTCAGAAAAGTACAGACTAAAGACATTTTCCCTGTTTCTGTACAATGAGAAAAAAGTCCCAGTGGCCAGTAAGTTTTTTTTTTTTTTTAATGTAGATCCTGAAAGTTATGCTGAATTTTTAGGAAGACTTAAATCTCTGACCAAGTCATTCAGTTCATGTTGTGAAAAAAGTTGTGGTTCAGAATTACCAGAAATAAAATCAACATCATTTTTATTCTGTTTTGGAGTTGTTTAGTACATCTTTTAGTTTTCCTGGAACTGAAGGTAAAGGTACACCAGGGCCATGAGGTACAGGGTGTATTGCCGAATAACAATTTGAATATACAATTTCTTTCTTATTCTTTAGATTATACTCCTACACATCATTAGAACAAAAGTAGCAATCATCACTGTGATTTTGTGGTTCTATCCAGATCATTTCTACTCCAGACCAAAGATTTTTTCTTACCTTTTGTCCATTTGCACAGCTCGTGTATTACAAATTATATTTGATTTGTTATCATTCTTTTACTATCTTAAAAATAAATTTTTGGTTGAAGATGACAAGATTTGTCACCACAGAGTCAGATGAATTTCCTAGTGATGTGACACCTCCACCCAGCTTACCATAGGGAGTAACTGTATATTCAATACTGCTGCTCTAAGGAAAGTAACTTTGAAGTTGCATTTACTTCAGATACTTTACTTGTGTTTGTCTTAGGAAAGTCTGGTCAAATACAGTCTTAATAAAGACTGGTAAAAAATTAATATATTCTTTTTCTGTGTGGATCAATGGTGCATGTCATTGTCATCGTTGTGGTCACCGTCATAATCATCATTATTATTATTTGATGATTGAGATATTCAAGCGTTTCTATGTTTATACCAGTCTACTTTTTATCTCTACCTAACTTTAACCAGACTGAAATTTTACTCCTTAAGTAGTAAAATTCTGCAACATTTGATAGTGTTTTTCTTTTTTAGCCCACCTAAGATTAGTCTGAGGGCCATTCTCGCCCTCAACAACATTGGTACAAGGGAGGCCTTGTAATCCCAATGTTGTCTCTTTCAATCAATACCATTCGAGTCTAATGATCTCTACATGATACTACTCGGTCCTTCGTCTCCGAAAGAAGGCACTAATTCTAAGATATATCATTATCCCTGCTGCTTTATTACTAAGTTTTGTGACTCTGAGTTCTGTCCCTTCCAAAGAAGGAGTTTGATTAAAGGTCAAACTCTGATCTCAGAATAAATTCCTTTCCAATCTTTTTTTTCCTTTAGAACCTCACCTGACAAGACAGGTCTGTGGTGAAAAAAACGTTTTATTGGATTTTATGTATCTGTTTCCTATGTATTTTTTGGTGCTGATTTAACAAATAATACTAAAAATGTCATTATTACATACAGTACTTCCTATAGTTAATTATTTTTATTAGACACGCATATTGAATTTATACATTTTACAATCTATCCTATTATATAAAGAGGAAGAGGGTTTTTGTTTGTTCAGGATAAACAAAAACTACTCAATCAATTGCAGCCAAATTTTTACCCAAGTTTCTAGGCGTAACTGATAAGGTTATTATATATATTTCATCTGGAAAAAAAATTATATTTATTTATAAATTATAAATTTATATTTACATATATATTATAGGTTGCTGCAATATTCTCCCTTTGTACAGCCCCTTTATATACATACTCGTGCTACTTGTTAGCTTTTCTTGTCTATCTAATAATGATTTTCCATCCACACCTTTATACTAATACAGTTTGGTTTCATTTCTTCATACTTCCTTATAAGATGTATATACCTTCCTGGTGATCATATTATTCATTTCTGCATCACCAGTTTTCCTTTTTTGTTTTGCACTTTCATTCGGTTTATTTTTAAAGAGCCTATACAACTTTCCTTTCTTCATTAGAAATTTTTTTTTAATTTTTACAATTTTTAATTAATTATTTCATTGCTATATTGACACAAGTCTTCAGAATTATAATTTTAGTTTTAAAGTATGTTGTATGACTGAACTGTATTCACTGGCATTAAAGAAAAATACTTTTAGTTGTACTTATTTAAAATTTCGGTGTTTTCAGAAACAAAGAGAATATAGTCTTCTCAAACACTATTCCATGCTGAAAACTGTTGACATGAGAATTTTTCTTAGGCTTATAAATTAATCTAGAAGGAAAGTTATAAGGATAGATCAGAGAAATATGGGAATTAATTTGTTTACTCCTTGTACGAAGTAAAGGAAGTATTGTGATTGCAAAAAATTTTGATTTTCAGATTTCAATGGAAATATCCATTTTGACAATCCCTGAATCCACTTTGACTAGTTTTGGTGTGATGTCTGTATGTATGTATGTATGTACATACGCACGTATATATTTCACATAACTCAAAGAATAGCCATATGATGATGAAATTTTGGGTTTAGGACTGTTGTAATATCTAGTTGTATACCTTTCCTTTTGATTGCAATCGATTGAACCAAGTGTCCAAAAAGTTCAAAATCCAAAAAAATTTGAATTTTGGATTTTTTCTTAACTGCATTAATAAGCACTCATTGAGAGTTAATCTATGATTTATTATAAATATTACATATTTTCATTGGTTCCAGAGTTATAACCAAACGAAATTTTAATTAATGAAATATTTGGATCTTATAAAGGGAAGGTACATCGGTTCGAATCAGACTTCATCTTTTTTTTTAATTTAAATATATTGATTTATTAATAATTATTAACTTCTTTCTTTTTTTCTTTTTTCATGTTTAGCTTCTGGGAATTACTGTTCAGGCATTACTTCAGAGGATGTATGAGGATGATATGTATGAGTGTAAATAAAGTGTAATCTTGTACAGTCTCAGTTCGTCCATTCCTGAGATGTGTGGTTAATTGAAACCCAACCACCAAAGAACACTGGTATCCGCAATCTAGTATTCAAATGAATATAAAAGTAACTGCCTTTACTAGGACTTGAACACTGGAACTCTCAACTTCCAAATCAGCTGATTTGGGAAGACATGTTCACCATTAGAACAACTTGGTGGGTTAAATTATTAACTTCTGATTGAAAACGTTTTACAATAAATAAAAAAATCATAAGTTATTAATGAAATAAAATTATATGTAATTTTCTTTTTAAAAATATATGCATTTGTAATTTAATAGGCATACAAGTAAGTCATGTGGTGTCCACATCAGTTTTGGTGAAACATCTGATTATTCGTTTTTGTTTTCATTTTGATGGTTACATCATAATAATTTAAAAACATATAGCATTAGATAGATATAAGACTTACATTTATTTAAAGAGTAATGAAGAGACTTTTACTCTATCCTAATATTTCAGGTAAGATTGTTGAATTAATAATTTTATAAATATTTGATGTTAATAAAAACTAATATTTTAGCAATTGTGTAATTGTCCACTATATTAAATAATTGGAGGGACGTATCTCATTTTCAAATGAAATAAGTTTAAATGAAGTACAGAAAAAAATATGTATATGCAATTTAATAGGCATATAAGGAAGTCATATGGTGTCCACAGCAGATTTTTTATGATAATATAGCTTTGCTTACCTACATTGGCTTCAAACCTTTAGTGTTACTTGCTTAATATCTGTTTTATAATATTTTTTTGGTTTCCTTTTATTTGAAAGGCCAGTTTTTTATATAAAATCTTTAATCAGCTGATTAACTTTTTTAAATTCTTTTCAAAGAAATTATAAAACACTTCCTCTATGAAATTGTGCTTTCAAAATTATTATTTGGCTTTTCTAGGGTATTACAATTAAACTCCTGAAAAGGAGTTTCAGAGTTCCTAATTCATAATTGTAAGTATACCAGATATTTAGACCAATTAAACAATTACAACAAAAACAGTCTCGCAGAGGTTTATCATTCCATTTCTTCCCTCTTCCCCCCTGTTTCTTTATCCTTTATTCCTTCTTCCTCAGATGAGAGCCATGGGAAATTGATCAGCTGCTGTCATTCTTTCATGTGCGGCATCATACTGACATTTTCTAGAAGACTTCTTTAATGGGACTCAGTGAGATAGCCTTTATGTGAACGGAAAAGCCCAAGTCTTTTCTCAACTGTTTTTCCAATTCAAAGATATAAAAAGGCAAACTGATATGTCATGTGAATACCAAGTAAAGCTAGATCTCCTGGTCCCCATAAAATCTAATTTAGTATATAAAATACAATGATTATATTTACTGTCAGTTTAATGTTCTTGAGTGGATAAGAATGTTGTTAAGGCCAACCATGCAGGTTGGCCTTAACAACTTCTGAGTAGACATACTGGACCAGTTTGAAAGTTGATTTTGCACACTAGACAAGTTATTGGTTGTAGAATTCTTAGCATGGATAATGATCATGGAGCATTAACAAACAAACATGAAATCTTTCAGTTATGATTTTCTAACATTTACAGGGAAGTTATAATTTTTTAATCTTTATAAACTATATGCAAGGGTAAAACTTATCAATGTTCTAGATGCACTTTCGTTGTTCAATTTCTGGATCTAAAACTACTTTTGAACACAATGTAATATTGCTTTGTATATCTTGTTTCATTCAATATATTTCCTGACATATAAAATGTTTATTTTTTATTTTCTGCTTTTTTTTATAAAAGTAAGTACAAGCAATATTTCCACCAGAAAAAAATACCCATATTTCTAATAATTCTTGACTTCATCATATGATTACAAACATTAGAGCAAATAATTTTTATAACTTACCTTCTCGTGCAAATTCTTTTTCATGTATTACACCGGTTCCAAATAAAATTATCATAGTGAACACATAAATATTAAGTGCTATCACCAAAACCTGTAAAAAAGATCTCAAATAAATAAAAAGTTGAAAAAACCTGTTTTTCCTTGCTTATAACTTAAAAACCATAAATTGTCAAATAACCTCAAAAAACAATATCCCAAATCTTCCTGAGGATTCTCAATTTCTTATGTAATATTATGGAGCTTCATAAGCTTACATATTAAAGCACTGATCAAGAATTAAAGAGACAAATGGCTACAAAAAAGATATTGTTTTTTTCAACAAAAATGAAATTAATGTTGCTTTTCAACATAATCCGTGACTAGATTTAGTCACATGTCCCTTTCTATGAATTTTCTTATTCCAGTAGAAAAAATTGTTCACTTGGTGTCTGACCCATTCATGCACTACATTTTCTATCTGCTCATTATTACTGAACTTCTTGCCACAAAAAAATCTTTGAGATGGACCAAAAAAAATATCTGATGATGCAAGATCAAGAATGTAGGTGGATGTGGCAGCATCTCCTGACCTGTTCTTTGAATAGTTTCCTGTTTGAGCAGTACAGAGTCAGGTATTATTACACTTTCTGATAGAGAAGTGGGATGTTCATTCCTTGTTTTATTTCCTCCTTACTTCACTTTATTTTATAAAATTTCACAATAGTAATCACTGTAATCTGTTCTTCCAAATAATTGAAATAAATTGAGCATTTATTATCTAAAAAGCATTAGCATCACTTTACCAGCTAATGTGTATATTTTGAATTTTTTCCTGGTGGGCAAACTTAGATGATTCCATTCCATGATATCATATTTGGATTCTGACTCAAAATGAGAAACCAAGTTTCATCGCAAGTAATTATGGAATCTAAAAAAAGTATTACTTCCTGCTAAAATTTGTTGTATATGTTTAATGTGAATTTGGGTGTCTTTGTGATTTTCAGTCAATTATCAGGGCAACCCACCTTGAACATCATTTTATGTTTGTGCTTGAACCGTTTTACAGTTAATCTAAATTACTAGCACTACAAATTTCAGCTATTTCTCAAATTCTTACTTGTCTGTACTTGTGAATAAGATCATTAAAGTAATTTTGGATATTATGTAATTGTTCTTTGTCATCATGATTTACTTTATTAATACTTATTTCAGAATAAATTATTGTATTTTTAATAACGTTGTTCTTATCACCATCATTCAAATTAAATTTAAATGCATTGGCAATGATAAACTTTTCCTTATCAAGGTCAATATTACTAAAATTAATAACTCAAGACAATTACTATTAAATAATTTTGAATTTACATGTCCATCTTTGAAATGTATATCATTATGAGTATCATTTGTTACCATGTCTTCCTGCAATTATAATCGTCAAAACACCTGCAATTATAATTACTATTATTCTAGTTATTATCAAACAATTAATTTTAACAGGTTTGGATTCATGAAGTTTATTTTTAAGAATTTCAGTGTTAACCTTGATCAATTTAAATGCATAATCAAACATTACAACACCCATTACAAGACCTGTACTAACTAGAGATGTGTATTATATACCTTTATATTTATTTCTTTTATAATATATATGTTTGATTTCCTGCTTCATTCTAAATCTTTCTGCAAAATTTTTAGATTTTTTATACATTTATTAAATTCTAATAAATGTGTAACAAAAAATAAAAGTAAATTAAACAAAGAAATAGATATTATAAAACAAATCGCTAAACATAATGATGATAATGTTTCTTTAATTGATAATATATACAAAAAACAAAATTCAAAAATTAATAATACTACAACTCTTATACCTATAAGTGATATACAAAAGATTGAACACATATTTATACACTAATAATTTTTTTGAAAATATAAATAATATTTATGATAAAAGTAAATTTAAACTGATATACAAGACAAACAATCATATAATAAAATATTTAAAAATAACAATTACATTAACATATAATTCATGCAGAATTTATAAAATAAAGTGTAATGATTGTGACCATATATATATATATATATATAGGTAAAACTAATAGGTCTTTTAAAACTAGATTTTTAGAACATTAGAAATTATAAAAATGGTAAATTGGGTTTATTGCTGACCACCTTATTAATAATAAACATACTGTATCTGATATTCAGACAATTTTGGAAATTTGGAAATAGTAAAAATCAAGAAATTTAATTTAAATAATAATAGTAAAAGTTTGGACATTTTGGAGAGATTTTATGTATATAAATACAAAAGAATTTCCAACTTGATCAACTTTCAGACAGAATATATTAAGATGACACTCTTATATATCTTATATACAACTGATAATGCGGGATCCCATGAAAGTGCTTTTGGAATAAAAAAAAAGGTAAGTGTCATTTCATTTACTTTGTAATTCTGTACTTGGGTTGTTCAAGTTGGGTTTTGATTATAAAAATATAATATATTGTCGCCGAATGGCTTCATCGTCACATGGCACTTACCAACCTTATGGTACCCCTGAGAAGGGCTGTTGTTGTCGAATGGCTTTGACGGCTCATAATTCATAATCTTGTGAAGGCCCTGATAAGGGCCATTTTTTGCGTTAGGTCTGAGAAGAGCTGTTGGGTCTGGAAGCTGGTCCCCGCCAAAGTGTGGGAGTTGCAACTCGTCCGTTGAAGTCAGACCGGGTTTTCCCTCAGCGGCAGTTGGGTCCCCACTACAGAATGGCAATGGTGGCCCACAATATGATTCACGTCAGAAACTTGCCGTATAAAGACACTATCAAGCAACTTCGTGCACAGAATAGCAGACATATAGGTATGCCCTACACAAAACTTTTTCCAGCAGTCAAAGCCTGGCAGATCACCACTAATGACATATGGGTGCTGCAGAAGGGCAACATCAAGGCTCCGTCTCTCTACAACTTCCCTAACTCAACCTGGACTACATAAGCTCCCTGGGCATTTATTTGACTGAACCTAACCATCTAAGGAATTAAAGTACAGCGCAACGGCCTTTACATAACAGCCACACTACTTACTAACAACTGGGTGCTCATGATTCTTGTGCAACCTCTTATAGTTAGCACAGGCCGGAGCCTCGGACCTATGCGAACAATCGTCACATTTGTGGCCCTCCTCACCACAATGGGCACACACCAAGGCAAACTTACAAAATTTAGCCCTGTGACCATATCTGCAGCACTTGAAACATCTTTGGACAACCACGTACACTTTTAGTCGACAAGACCCTAAATCAATTAATAGTCTGCCTGCATACGTAAATTTTTGAAACAGACCAGAACTTACCTCAAAGACTCCGTGATATTTCTGGGTATCACGCCTACTCGTTAAGACCAATCTACAGTACCGCCGAAAGGCGGCTTCATTTAAATTAGTGGTCTGCTCCCTAATGAGAGACAAGACATCTTCATCGGTAAGATGAAGATGTCTTCATCTTACTATGATGTCAGTATCATAAACTATAATATGGAGCCTACGCGTTCTCCTGGGGTCTATTTTCACATTCAGTCACTTATCCGCCATGGAATCAACTAATCCCTTGCCGGTTTCTTTAATAGTCCTGATTTTAAGACCTTTCTGGTCACCTTGAAGGGCAACCTAGAGGTCTTACTTCAGCTGACTGCTAGACACAGTCGAGCCCTCCGCCCTATTAACAAACGCAACCTCAGGTTTCTTAGAGGACTGGCTGGTTTCACGTCTGCCCCTGACCATCTCAGCATACCTGCGCGGTTGCAACGGGGCCGGGGCCGGTTTCTGAGCTATGGTTATTTCTTTAGGCCTTGAGGCAAGATTTTCGAAACACTCGAAGAGAGCTGTGAAAGCCGCTCGGACGAATTTGAGACGAGGCAATAATCTCCTCTTGGTAGCTACACTAATACACTTGAGGTTTGCTAGATAGGAAGACAAGCTATCCAGTTCCACAATAACATCACGGAACAGTTACCAGGCCTGCCCCCGGCTTGCAAAATTTTTCAATAAGTGGGTTCACACCCTCCTGGGTGGTCACCCCTTTATCTACTTCCGAACCATCATTGTCAGAACCAGTGTTCGAGGAGGTCGATGGAAAAAGCTCCGGCTAGGCTTCTTACCTACCTTACTAACATCTGCCATGGTCGGAGATGCCCTGACCTAACAGTATACGAACAAACTGCTCGCTGTATTCCTTCTATTTAGATATATTGGGCACAAGCCCACAAGCATGCGACGACTACCCGCAGTAAGCCACGGACAGCTGGAGACCTTCTGTATTCTCCTTTACAGGAGAATACACTCACTCATTCACTCTTTGCCGCTACTGGATCAAATGTGTGAAATTAAACATCAACACACAATTACAGATTATGGCCTCCGCTCTAAAAGAGCGCGAGCAGGACTAAGGGTAAAGGTCCCTTTGCTCGTAACAGGGACTTGCGACCAGGAGTCGTGCCACTCTTTTCGCCACGATGAGGGGGGGCTCGAACAAATCGTGCGCCAAATTCTCTGAATCCCCGTGAAAAAGGTATGAATCGTCTAACAATAAAGGCGCAAAACCGTTGTAACAGTTCTCGGACAGCAAGACTGTCAAACTGGGGAAGGTACACACTCGACCACCAGCTCAAAAATAGCACTGAAAAAGACTTTATACAACGCAATCTCGGGTCGGCGTCGGTCGTCCTTCGCCGAGGCGGTTCTCGCCGAGCGATCAAACACTGGGCCGGCTACTGCTGCTGAGTCCGCCGGCCAGGGTGACTGAAGCCCGGCGAGCTGGAGCGGGAAGGTAGCGTCCGCGTCCAGCGGCTCCCTCGGTGGGCCGGCCAGGCCTGCTGCTTCGGCGGGGATGTTGGCATCCGCCGGGAGGTCCCATGTTGAGGCGGCCAGGTATCTTATTTTGTCTTCTTCCATCTTCTTGGTCTTCTCCAGATGGTGGTCGACGATGAATTGTAAATTTACTCTTGTGCACGCTCTTTTATTGGAGCCTGAGAGTGATGGGGCCGCAGCACCCAACTGTGAACTGCGCGGCGGTAGTGATACTTGTATCAGCGCGTACGTATACTGTGCGCCATCTCACATCTGAGTTGCTACGGTGTTCAACCGCCGATATTAAATTAGGCATATATTTGGTAACAATATATATATATATATATATATTCCAAAAACATTTAAAAAATTCGGCATAATCCACCAAAGTACAGAATCAATAAGAGCTCTTACCTTATTTTATTATTTTTCTTTTTCTTTTTTATATATCAAAGTGCTTTCGAGGAAATTCCTCATATTGATTAAAATTAAAAATTAATTACACATTAAAGCATTAATAAAACATGAAACTTTAATATAATTGCATATATGACATTAATATATACAGTCAAATAATTAATTAAAATAATTAAAAATCTTTAAATTTTAAAAACATTAAAATTCTTCTATGAAAATGTTTGTGGCCAGCGACTAAATACAGCATTGTGCTGTATTTAGTGGCTGGCCACAAACATGTTAATAAAAGAATTTTAATGTTTGGAAAACTCAAGACTTATTTTAGTATTTAATTATGGAAAAATTTCAGTCTGTAAATGTGAATATTTTCAGTTTACTGTAACAGTAATGGTACTTGTTCACTGTAGAATAAATTTCCAAAACTACTGAAACTGTATATTTATTTTGAAAAATGAAAATTTTATTTTTATGTAATGAAAAAGATTGATATCGTATAATAATTTTTTTTTTATACCAAAAATTTCAACCAGATTTGTTGAAGATAAAATATCTTCAATCAGTCAGATTTATTCTAGACAAGAATAAATTCCTTTATGCAACATAATTAATATTATCACTTTGTTTGTTTGCAGTAATTAGAAAAAATAAACTTAATTAAATAATTTTTTTTTAAATCCTACAAAGTACTTACTAAATTTATCCAGGCAACAATTTTTGCACCTACTTCCAATGAGCAATAACCAAAAAAGCCTCTTTTTAAAATTGGAGTTGGACTCCCCATCTTGTATTAAGAGCTGAAAACAATCATAAATAAATTGATTCATTTACAATTTTTTGTATTAAGTAGCATTAACATATAATTCACCACTTACATGAAATGGTGCAAACTAAGTGCTAGGAGAAAAATTCAATAAGGTGATAAAATAGAGTAGAGAAATGTTTAAATATAATCAAAGCCAAATTAGGTATTAATATGAAATATGTTCAGCTGAAAACTTCATTAAATAATAGAAATATTATTAAAAATAAATAATATTTTATAAAGAAGAATCCTGTAAAAAAATTCTTAAAAGAATGAGTTGTCTATAATTAATTTTCCAATTAAAGTAAAGGTTGTATGAATTATATGTGATAAAATATTAGAATATTTGTTTATCAATTAACTGAAGAGATAAGATGTAGTAAAGATTTATACAGGAATAAAAAGTTTAAAATAAAATAAAATAATAAAAATAAAACAATAAAATAGAATAATAAAAAACAAATTGTTTGAAATAAAATAATAAAATAGAAAGAGCATCAAATCAGTCTAGATGACAAACTTTTTTTAAAAATATAATTTCATAATCATTTTATAAATATTTAACTTTATAAAACTTTGTAATTTCATTTGACTTCTTCTACTTTGAATTTCAATACGTAATAATCCTCCTTTTTGCTACTTTTATTGCGAACCTATCAGGTAGGTTGATGCATATTACCAGAACTGGCAGTTTTGAATGAATTTTCTATTTAAAAAAAAAGGATAACCGATCGGGTTAGTCTAGTGGTAAAATTGTTGTTTCAAATCAGCTGATTTTTGAAATCGAAGGTTCTGAGGTTCAGATCCTAATAAAGATAAGTTATTTTTATACAAATTTGTATACTAGACATTGAATACCAGTATACTTTGATGTTTGGGATTCAATTAATTACATATCTCAGGAATAGTAGATCTCTCTCTTTTTCTGTTTAACCTCCAGAACCATTGTAAGGTATTACTTCTGAGGATGATGTGTGAATTTAAATGAATTGTTGTCTTGTACAGCCTCAGATTGACCATTCCTAGAATGTGTGGTTAATTGAAACACAATCACCAAAGAACTCTGTTACCCATAATCTAGTATTCAAATCCATATAAAAGTAACTGCCTTTTCTCGAATATGAAACTTAGAACTCTTGACTTCGAAATCAGGTGATTTGCGATGATGAATTAACTACTAGACCACCCCAGTGGGCTAGGAATGGTTGGTCTGATTCTGTACAAGAACACGCCTCATTTACATGTCATACATATCTTCCTCATTTTTCAAAAGTTGAACAGATTGTAATATGCACATTAGTAATAGAAAATTATAATTTATCCCAATTCCATAACTTTGTTGCATTTTTATGTTAAATTTATAAAAAAAAAAACTGTTATATTACTTTATTTAGTTAATTAATTAATTTAAAAACAATAATTTTATTGTTAAAACAAAATTTAAGAAAAAAGTGTATCTAAAAATTTATTTTTAAGTGTATTTTCTTTTAACTCACAAACGTTCTTAAAAACCTTCTTTACTTGGTACCAGGCAATCAATTTATTTAAACTGAATATTAACTTATTAACATACATATTTATATATATTACGCAAGTTTCCATACCTTAAAATTTTTTTTCATTGTTAAACACTGAAAAATTAAGTAGCATACTTCAAAATAAATCTTTCTGAGGTAGGAAGGCATATTTGTTAAATTTGGTTTTTTAGTGTTTTGTTGTTGAGTAGTTATTTAAAACATATTAGCGACGTGAGAGATATTAGATTACTGTCATTTGGTTAGAGTTGTCTTAGCTCAATTTTTTTTACATCGAAATAGTTGTTGGTTTTTAATCCCCTTTAAAATGATATATCACAATCCATACCCTTTCTATTTAACATTTTGTTGTTGTCTCCTCATTGCAGCACTGCAAATGTTTGGGGTCTGGTGGTTTCATATGAAAAAAGTAATTCATTTTGAGGACAGAGCATTTGCTAAATTTCATTTTTCTATGACCAAAGGATGAAAAGTTATTTAAGGGTTGCTAAACTTAATCTCTGTGTGTATGAACTGTGTAATTGTTTTACACATACTACTATAAATAATTTAAACATAAGAAATCTTCTTATACACAAATACAAAGATGGAGTTGAAGGCTGTAGGATCTTACCTTACACTAACACAGCTGTAACATCAATGTAAAACACTTTTATATAAAGACCAATTAATCCTTAAAGTAAATTTCCATGAACAATCACTACTATACAAGTAATTAAAGTGGCTAACTAAATTAATACACACAAAGAGTAAAACAGTTAAACAGATTTATTCGTTTGTGGAGAGAAATCATGTTATGAAAGAGTGGAAGTATAATCAGTAATAACCTAAAAATAGATAAGAAAAAACACTCATATATTCTTCTAATTAATAAAAAAAATCGAACAAGTTATCATCTAAGTCATCCTTAATGAAATTACCACCCATTAGACTTGTTTCAAAAATTACTAATACCATACCCTGTCATTAATAAGTTTTATGATATCAAGAAAGTCAATGATCAGAAGAATATAATGTTAACAGAAATTTTGAGCTCTTTATTTTGAAAGTGTGATTCCCTGAACCATCATAACACCAATTAATAAAATATCCACAGCATTAAATCAGAGAAATATATATGTAAGAGATATGAATAATGTTAAATTTATGCTACGCGTTTCAGGATGTGTAAAAAAATTTGTTACAGATGCATTTGAAAATAAAGTGGTGATTTTACAGAGTATCTTTTTACCTTATTAACAAAACTGTTAATAATACAAAAATGTTTCTGTAGTGAAACCGAAGCATATTTAATCAGTCAGCTCTTTAAATTCTACCAGTGAGGAAGAAAGATATTTTATTTAATAACTACTCTTCTCACTCCTTACGATTTTAAGTGTGCCATAATCAATATTAATACTCTTTCATTCTACAACTCTAATAAATGATTTGCATTCATTTATTCCAAATGGTTCCTTACTCTAAGCAAAGCATGTAATCTTGAAACATATAAATTAGTTGAGATGACATAAATGTCATTTAACAAGATTAAATAATGGTTTTAAAGGGAATTATTTGTTTTTAAACAAATTTATTAATATTTTTTAATATGATTTATGTATTAAATTTCTGTTTATCATGCATTAAGCAGATAACAAAATATTAAATAAACTAAATAACAAAAATAAATCCATTATATTTATAACAGAGTTTTTATAAAATAAAATGTGCAAAACAAAACTTTTAAAATACTTATATATGAACAACCAACAGAGTTTAAAAAAAATTAATAAAGAATATAGTAATCTTTTTTTCTAATCTGGAGGATTTTAAAATATTGGAACTTAATAATAACCAATGTAACTATCATTTCTTGTTAAATTATTTCTAATAAAAAGATATTATAAAATTATAAATTAACTATTAAAATTTGATAATGATAACTGAATTAGAGAATTATAAATTTAATTTAATAATTCAATTTATTTCTAAATTATATTTAATTCAAAATCATTAGTTCTATTATTTACAAACATAAGTATTCTGATGAAGTAGAATTTGTAACAAAGTAATTACGGGCATAAAAAAATTGAAAAGCAGTAAGACAGGGGTGTGATTAAAATTTAAAATTATATTTTACATATTATTCTACTGCTAAGAACCTAACAGCATATGACGTAAAGAATCACAGCCATGTTTTTGTCAGAAGAATTTTTTTTGTATGTATACATATATATATATATATAATAGTAAATTTCTATTCTATTCCCTGACAGTCAACTTGTTATTCAAAATCAGAAGATCTTAGACGTACAGATTTTTATTTATGAAGAGCAATGAAAGAAACTGTTTACAAGAACTATCCTCATAGACTGGATGAAGTGAAAAATAACAACTTAATTTATAAGTGCACTCATTCCTTTGGTGCTTCATCGGGTATTTTCAAACATAATGAAAAAAGTTCAAGCATGCCTGGAAGCAAGTGATCACAATACTGAAAATCTCCTGGAAATAAAAATTCATTTTAATAAGCATCCCTATTTATATCAGTGTTATTTAAACAAAATAACTTAAAAGTTTGTAAACACAGTTTCATTTGAGACATCTGTTACTACATAAAAATCGAATCAGTATATATACCATAATATTTTAACATCGGTAGATTTTAAACAGTCTATGGCAAAATTAATTGAAGTTGATTGAGAATACTATATAGAACAAACACACCTGAAATTTTATAACTATGAATTTGTATACAGTGATGTATGGAAGTGAATTGGATGTTCCTGAATGAAGAGAATAAAGTAGAATGCAAATGGTCAAAATAATTCCTTCAGTTTATAAAGTGTTCTAGAAATTAAATAAAGGAGAGTATTAAATATGGAACTAGATCACCAGATGACAAAAAGAAAAACAAATTGTCAACAACAGATATCCTAAAGTAGTAATGTTTTATCCTTTTTTTGGAAGAGAAAGAAAGATTACATAAGAAGTTTACATAACTACTGGTTTGATTTTGGAAAAGGAAAATATCATCCCATAATAATTCATGGTGGATGGACCTAACTAAGAAAATTCAATTTTGTACATGTGGCTTCATCTTGCTGTGTATATTGTACACTTATTTTCTTGTGGCTGTGCTATCAGCATAATTTCACATACATGACAATTGTTTTTTTCTTCTAAGTAGTTAATATGATAAATGAATTGCATTTTAATTAATAGTAAAATCAGTAAAAAAATAATTACAATTCTAAAAAAGTAATCACTTTTTTTTTTACACAAATTATTATTGTGTTAACTGTTATCTAATTATTTACTTTTATAACAGGTTGATACCTACAACAGTTGCTGATGAATGGTAATGAATTTTGTAGTTGTGAAAAATGCTATGCCTAATCAGGATTCATATCAGAAACACCAGATAAAACACAAAGATGATACCACTCCACAATGGAGATCATTATCATAGTTATTTATTAATTAATTATAATTTTTGTTAGCTTTTAGGATCAGTTCACAGTTACTTTGTAATTACAAAGGACTCCCATTATTATACAGTGTTTATTGTCATGCCAAATTTTGGGTAATGATTCTACAAATCAAACTGAAGAAGAAATGTCAACAAAAATCTAATAATAATTCATTTTCTATCATGTTTTTTTTAAAAAATAAACACCGAAGATCACTGGTATCCAGTATGGATACTATATGGATTCAAATCCATATAGAAGCAAGTGCTTTTATAAGGACTTGAACCTTAGAATTCTTGACTTCAAAAATCAGCTGATTTTGGGATGATGAGTTTAACCACTAGACTAACCCAGTGGATTTGTTTTTAAGATATGTAGTAATAATATCACGTGACGCTGGGATTAGAAACCATCAGTCACTGAAGATGACTTAAAAACCACTAAAATTTTTGTGGAAAAACATTTTTAATATTTTTTATTTATTAAATTTGATTTAGTTTTTTTTATAGTTTGAAATAATATGTAATTACCAACCATTATATAAATTAAAGAAATGGTAATATTTTATTTTTTAGATTATCTGTCAATTATTTACTTTTCAACAAATCAGAATTAATATCATCTTATCCAATTTTTCTTATTTATTGATTTTTTTCCTATATTCTACATACTATTTTTGTTTTCTAATAAAAAGTAAAGGTAATGATGTTTAAGTTTTTTTTCTTTTAAGTAAAGATTATGTCATTTAGAAGATATATCTACTTATTAAAAAAATCTGATGTTGACACCACATGATTTCCTTGTATGCCTATTAAGTTACACATACAGATTTTTTGCTGCACTTTATTTAAATTTACTTCATTTGAAAGTGAGATATGATTTTCCATTACTTTAATAAAGTATACAGTTACACAATTGATGAAACTAGAGAACGTGTACACAAACTAAGATCAGAAGAATTATATCAAACCAAAGAGCAATTAAATGATTGGCAACAAAAAACAAATAAATGAAATGATGATCAAGATTGACTTAGGGAGAATATTGTCCGAAATATCAGAAGATTAATGAACTGAAAGATAAGAATTTTTTGCAATTAATTAAAGATCAGGCATGTATGCCTCAGTGTATATGTTTTTCTTGTGAGGGTCTATTTTTCAGTCACTCTGTAGTTAACTTTAATATAGAAAAAATTAAACAGAAATAGACTAGAAAATCCAAAAATAGTACGATTCTAACTTATAATTTTCAATTAATATCAAATTATCAGATGTTTCACCAAATCTATTATATATACACATGTGTAATAATGCCTATTAAATTACATGTACACATTTTTAAAAGTAGATAAAATTTTGTTTCACTAATAACTTCTGATTTTTAAAAATATTTTTTTATTGTTATTATTGAATTATTAGTAATTGTAAAACTTTTTTTACCATCATGTGTTAATAATTATTAATAAATCAATATTTTTTTTTTGTCTTCAGTCATTTGACTGGTTTGATGCAGCTCTCCAAGATTCCCTGTCTAGTGCTAGTCGTTTCATTTCAGTATACCCTCTACATCCTACATCCCTAAAAATTTGTTTTACATATTCCAAACGTGGCCTGCCTACACAATTTTTTCCTTCTACCTGTCCTTTCAATATTAAAGCGACTATTACAGGATGCCTTAGTATGTGGCCTATAAGTCTGTCTCTTCTTTTAACTATATTTTTCCAAATGCTTCTTTCTTCATCTATTTGCCGCAATACCTCTTCATTTGTCACTTTATCCACCCATCTGATTTTTAACATTCTCCTATAGCACCACATTTCAAAAGCTTCTAATCTTTTCTTCTCAGATACTCCGATCGTCCAAGTTTCACTTCCATATAAAGCGACACTCTAAACATATACTTTCAAAAATCTTTTCCTGACATTTAAATTAATTTTTGATGTAAACAAATTATATTTCTTACTGAAGGCTCGTTTAGCTTGTGCTATTCGGCATTTTATATCGCTCCTGCTTCGTCCATCTTTAGTAATTCTACTTCCCAAATAACAAAATTCTTCTACCTCCATAATCTTTTCTCCTCCTATTTTCACATTCAGTGGTCCGTCTTTGTTATTTCTATTACATTTCATTACTTTTGTTGTGTTCTTGTTTATTTTCATGCGATAGTTGTTGCGTAGGACTTCATCTATGCCGTTCATAGTTTCTTCTAAATCCTTTTTACTCTCGGCTAGAATTACTATATCATCAGCAAATCGTAGCATCTTTATCTTTTCACCTTGTACTGTTACTCCGAATCTAAATTGTTCTTTAACATCATTAACTGCTAGTTCCATGTAAAGATTAAAAAGTAACGGAGATAGAGAACATCCTTGTCGGACTCCCTTTCTTATTATGGCTTCTTTCTTATGTTCTTCAATTGCTACTGTTGCTGTTTGGTTCCTGTACATGTTAGCAATTGTTCTTCTATCTCTGTATTTGAACCCTAATTTTTTTAAAATGCTGAACATTTTATTCCAGTCTACGTTATCGAATGCCTTTTCTAGGTCTATAAACGCCAAGTATGTTGGTTTGTTTTTCTTTAATCTTCCTTCTACTATTAATCTGAGGCCTAAAATTGCTTCCCTTGTCCCTATACTTTTCCTGAAACCAAATTGGTCTTCTCCTAACACTTCCTCCACTCTCCTACGTTCATCCATCAGCTGCAATATATCATCTGAAACCCAAGGTTTTCTACCAGTTCTCTTTTTTCTGCCTAAGTTCGCTTCTGCTGATTTAAGAATTTCCTTTTTAACATTCTCCCATTCTTCTTCTACATTTTCTACCTTATCTTTTTTACTCAGACCTCTTGCGATGTCCTCCTCAAAAATCTTCTTTACCTCCTCTTCCTCAAGCTTCTCTAAATTCCACCGATTCATCTGACACCTTTTCTTCAGGTTTTTAAACCCCAATCTACATTTCATTATCACCAAATTATGGTCGCTATCAATGTCTGCTCCAGGGTAAGTTTTGCAGTCAACGAGTTGATTTCTAAATCTTTGCTTAACCATGATATAATCTATCTGATACCTTGCAGTATCGCCTGGCTTTTTCCAAGTGTATATAATTCTATTATGATTTTTAAATCGGGTGTTGGCAATTACTAAATTATACTTCGTGCAAAACTCTATAAGTCGGTCCCCTCTTTCATTCCTTTTGCCCAGCCCGTATTCACCCACTATATTTCCTTCCTTGCCTTTTCCAATGCTTGCATTCCAATCTCCAACTATTATTAAATTTTCATCTCCTTTTACGTGTTTAATTGCTTCATCAATCTCCTCATATACACACTCTACCTCATCATCATCATGGGCGCTTGTAGGCATATAGACGTTAACAATCGTTGTCGGTTTAGGTTTTGATTTTATCCTTATTACAATGATTCTATCGCTATGCATTTTGAAATACTCTACTCTCTTCCCTATCTTCTTGTTCATTCTGAAACCTACTCCTGCCTGCCCATTATTTGAAGCTGAGTTAATTATTCTAAAATCACCTGACCAAAAGTCGCCTTCCTCATCCCACCGAACCTCACTAATTCCTACTACATCCACATTTATCCTATCCATTTCCCTTTTTCAATTTTCTAGCCTACCAACCTTTTTTAAACTTCTAACATTCCACACTCCGACTCGTAGAATGTTATTTTTTAATTTTCTGGTGACCCCTTCCTTAGTAGTCCCCACCCGGAGATCCGAACGGGGGACTAGTTTACCTCCGGAATATTTTACCAAGGAAGGCGCCTCCATCATTGCTATATGAAAATGCAGAGAGCCACATTTTCTTGGAAAAAAAGCAGCTGTAGTTTTCCATTGCTTTCAGCTGCGCAGTACTCAGAGGACTGAGTGATGTTGATATGGCCGTTTAAGTCATTCTGACTCACGCCCCTAACAACTACTGAAAGAGCTGCTGCCCTCTTTCAGGAATCATTCCTCAGTCTGGCTCTCAACAGATACCTCTCCGATATGGTTGCACCTTCGGTCCAGCTACTCTGTATCACTGAGCACTCAAACCCCCTCACCAACGGCAAGGTCTCATGATTCATAGAGGAGGTAAATCAATATATTTAAATTTTAAAAAAAAGGAGTTGAAGTCCGATTCGAACCGATGTGCCTTCCCCTTCTAAGATCCAAATGTTTCATTAATTAAACTTTCATTTAGTAATAACGTTGGAGCCAATGAAAATAATTACCACTTATGATATATCGTTGAAAAGCTCTCAATGAGAGCACTGCAGTTAAAAAAAGCCCAAAATCCAAAATGATTTAGATTTTGGATACTTTTGGTTCAGTCGATTGCAATAAAAAAGGGGGACGCACAACTAGATGTTACAACAGTCCTAAATCCAAAATTTCAACATCCTACACCTAATCGTTTTAGAGTTATGCGAGATACATACATATGTATGTATCTATATATGTATAGATACACGCCGAACTAGTCAAAATGGATATTTCCGTTGAACTTCTAAAACCGTAATTTTTGGGATTACAATAAGTTTTTACTTCCTAACTGTTTTTAATTCGTACAAGGAAGTAATAACTGTTTTTACTTTCTCGTACGAAGTACAAGGAAAACAGTTATGAATTAGCACATTTTTGTGCTGAAAGCAGTTTGACTCGATTATTATTTTCATATCTGATTAATATGAAATGAAAGTTAATTTTTTTTTTACACATATAAATTGCAACGTGACGAATTATTCTACAAATTGAATGTATTGTGATTACGGAAAGACAATATAATGTAATACTTATTTTCTGAGAACAACTTTTACTAATTAGTTTATTAACGATTTTACTTAAATGAGATAAACACGTTAAAATATCGTACAATGTTATTAAAATATCTAAATAATTTTTAAATATAGAATTATAAATAAATGTTGTATAACAGAATTATTTTTTTAATTATGTCGGAAGTAAACACACCGAGTAAGCATACTGATTGCAATATTTTCCTTATGGGATCTCTCAGTTTAATTTGTTTAATGAAATGTTTATTGCAGTAGAAAAAGAGGGTGCACAACTAGATGTTACAGTAGTCCTAAATACAAAATTTCAACATCCTACACCCTTTTTTACTATAATTTGTTTATTCCCGTACATATCGGGGGAGATTCCCTCGATATGTACGAGACCCCATACTTTAATTTTGATTCATTAAAATTATCGTTTTATTTTTGTTTTAATTATTAAAAAATTCATTATTCATATACAATCTATTCAATAAATGGTTCAACAAGTAAAGCTACAAAAACTAATCTAAATTATTACTATACATCAACAATAATTATAAAATAATATCAAAAATCAATTATAATAATAATAATAGTTTTATTAGTAATAATAATAATACAATACCAACACGTTGAAGAAATAAATAAACGATTGATTTGTCCAGTAGCGAGTAACTATTTGTTCGTTTTCTATATGTTTACTAGCAGGAAACGTTTGCAGATTATCAACGTTTCATCAGTTTACTAATGCAGTATTAACGCGAACGAACATTGCACGGTTTTGTGGAACAAGAACTTTCTAGGAGTAGGGGAAACATTCGGTGTTTGGCCTTGACTTTCAGAACTGCGTCACAACTAGATTCTATACGGAGGAGTAAACTTAGGAGAAAATTAATTTCCTATTATCCATTCTTCCAGGAACAGTCACTTGCCGGTAAGGAAAACATTAATACAATATGCATAATAAAATAATTTGTTTTTAGCGTTCAATAAAACACACGATTAATTATAAAATTGATTAAAAATAACAGTGGTTGAAGTACAAATTAATAATAACAAATCTAATTATTAAAATGCTTAACGTAGGTATAATATAAAATATTATGTGATTCAAAACAGAATTTCTGGTTTAGCATCAAAATCCTAAAATAGTTTCAAAATAATTAGTACTTCAATTAATAGCGTAATAAATCAACTTCCTGATTTAATAAAAGACGAGATGAAATCTGGCAGAAAATTATCATAAATTTTCTTCATAAGTTGATTATTTGTGAACCAAAGGTGTCATTTTATTCACAATAAAATACTTTACATTAAAAAAAAACTAAATATAATAAAACTGAGGATTACCGAGATATAAAGGACTGAATACAAGGCACGGCTACCATTTTGAATTTGTGAATGTGTTTATACATTTTTTTTTGTTTTTTACTTATTAGACAACGTTAATGTAAATGTGTGTACCAGTTATTGTGATTCTTCAATCCGATTTTGAGATATAAAATTTTTGTTAGTAAAAACATATTGTCGGACAAAAGGAAAACGAAGGGGAAGTAGACATTTTTTCATAGGATATTTTTTATTAATTTTGACATGTAGAAAATGTACAGCCAGCTTACCATTTTAGATGCACTGTTTGTATAAATATGATTAAGAAACTATTGCAAAATCTCTCAATGAAATCTAACGTGAAATAAAAAAAAATTACAACCTATTTCAGCAAATTTCTACTTTTTTAAATGAGATAATTCGGTATTAATGTAGCCTACAATGATACATATATAATCAAATTATCGATGAACTACAGTGAAATTTGAACTTATTTTCACGAAATACCTATTTGAAATATATCTGAGATTGGCTGTTTTCCTTGTTAATTTATATGTTAAGATTATTATAAAATATAGAAAAGTATAAAACTGAATAATATTACACATGAACAGCCGAAATCTCATCACACCACATAAACATACCTATCTTTTTCTGTTTAGCCTACGGGAATTACCGTTCAGATATTACTTCAGAAGATAAATGAGGATGATATGTATGAGTGCAGATGAAATGTAGTCTACTGCAGTCTCAGTTCGTCCATTCCTGAGATGTGTGGTTAATTGAAACCCAACCATCAAAGAACACCCATGATCTACTATTCAAATCCGTATAAAATAACTGTCTTTAGTAAGGCTTGAACTCTAGACTTCCAAATCAGCTGATTTGGGAAGACGCGTTCACCACTAGACCAACCCGTTCACACACACATACCGATCAACGCCGACTCCACGATTCTCGGCCGCCGCATACATACTATCCAACCAGTCATCCCCACCACTCACTCACACAAAAGAACACATATCATCCATGCCCCCCACCTTGAAGAAGTTACTTCAAAAATACTACATTAATATATACACAAATAATAAAATGACAATATTAAAACAAATTAATGTGTAATGTTTCTTTAAAAAGAAATTGGCAATAAACATAATTTGTTAATCGGTCTCTTCAATACACCATTTGAAGTCTTGACAGTGAGAACCCGAAATTTGTTGTCCCCTGCTGGATGAAGGTCTACAATACAGGTCATTTTCCATTGTAAAGGGGTCTTCCTTGATAATCATGTCACCAATTCTTAAATTAGGTGAAGGAGTGGTCCACTTCTTTCTCTGCTGTAGGCCATTCAAGTAGTCTTGCGACCACCGTGACCAGAAGCGTTGCAACAACTATTGGATTTGTTGATAATGAGATAGTTTATTTGCTGGAAGATCAGATATGCAAAGTTCGGGATTAGTTGTGAATACATCATCGATTAAGAAGTGGTTTTGTTATCTAGCAAAGGAACTAATGGACTTGAATTTATGCGTGCTTCTATTTGTGCTATAACGTTACAAACTGGATGTAAGTTAAAACTGATGTTTCAAGATACATTTTAGGTGTGTTTTGACAAGTTTGACTGACGACTCCCATAAACCTTCAAAATGTGGAGCCTTAGTAAAACTAGAAAAATTATTTAAATTGATCATTTGGTTTTCAGTTTAACACATGATATCACTGTATGACGACGCTCTGGCATTTGATCGCCAATCGGTAGACTAACTGGCTCTTCTAGAGATCTTGTGATATATACAAAAATGAAGGCCCCTTCCAATACAAGTCCACCTGTGTAATCTCATCTGACTTCTCGACAGAGAGTCAGCAGGATTGTTTTGACTCTTCACATGCTTCCACGAACTGATGTCGGTGTTAGTTTGTACCTTAGATACCCTGTTAGCAACAAATGTTGTCCGATGAGAAGATGGAGCTTTGATTCATGCTAATGTTAAAATCGAATCGGTGTAATATAAAATTAAAGATGTAATTAATACATTGACAGTTGATTTGCATAGTAGTTCAGATAACAACAAAGCGCCACACAACTCTTGTCAGGGTAACGAAAGTTTCTTTAATGGTGCGACACGAGATTTTGACGTGACTAAATTAACAGTGATGATTCCATCATGGTCAATACACTTGAGATATATACAGACACCATATGCGGATTCTGAAGCATCTGCGAATCCATGTATCTCTAACTTCAGAACACTTTTCTGTTTAGGGACTATGACCCTGTGGACTTGAATGTTTGATAGCATATGCAATGACTCTTGAAATTGAGTCCACTCTTTAAGTAATTCATCAGGTACTTCTTCATCCCATCCTAGTGAACACGACCAAAATTTTTGCACGATTAATTTTGAGGTTAAAATTACTGGACCTATAATTCCAAAGGGATCGAAAATCCTTCCTTGCCGACAAAATAGTGCGTTTAGTTGTTTTTACAGCTGTGTTTTCTTCACGAAAAGAAAATTGGAATACATCTTGTCTTGGATTTCACATAAAACCCAGTGTCTTACTTGTAGTGTCTTGATCAATCTCAATGCAACCCTTAGCCACATCTTCTAATGGAACGTCAGATAGAATTTCTGGATTGTTAGCGCTCCAATTTCTACTATGAAAACTGCCTCGATAAAGCAGACTATTTAAATCATGCCGTAGTTGTTTCGCTTCTTTTATTGTCTTAGCCTCAGTCATAACATCGTTCACATAAAAATCCTCTATGACTACCTTGGATGCGGCTGGAAAGAAGGATTCTTCATCCAATGCTAGCTGCTTTAGAATTCCACGTAAGGAGCACTAGCGATGTCATAAGTGATTGTCAGCAATTTAAATATTTTAATAGAATCTTCTGGCTGGTCTCTCCAAAAGATTAGTTGTAAATTTTTCTGAGCGATTGGACGTTAATCTGATGTTATATTTTTTCAATATTTGCTGTTACAACATATGAATGTATTCTGTATACTGACGAGATTTGATTGTACTGTTGGACCAACAATTGAGATGTTATTCAATGAAACACCAGAGCTTGTTTTTGAAAATGCATCGAAAACTACCTGTAATTTGGTGGTTGTGGAATCTTCCCTTATCTCAATAAGGGAAGATTGATTGGACTACACAATCAATAGGGCAGGAAAATGTATTAAATCTTGATTTAATGACCCATTGAACAACTTTAGAAGTTTTGGTAGTGCATGTTCCAATTCCGAGTCGAGTTGGAGTACTCATGGGGTGTAGACCTATTCTTGTTCCGCTCTGCGATTTTTGCAATTTAGTTTGGTTTTTTATGTTTTTTGTTTGGTTTGTTGGTTGTACATTGTTGTTTAATGAATTGTGAACGGGCCTGTTAATTTTCGTGAATTTTGAACATGGATTAATACCGCTTTTTTAATTTTTTCTTCGGGTTTGTATTTGCCATAAAAAATACATTGAAGTTGGTTCTATGTAACATATTACTTGGTCAATATTATTCCAAGTCGATCGAAAAGTTGCTACAGGAAGAATAAGTCATCATCTTTCTGGTAAATAAGGACTTTGAAAATTTTCCTGAGCTAGTGAGTACAGAATTTTTTCTAAGTCCCACAGCGTTACTGATTTGGCCAGGTAACTTCTTTTCCTTATAACTCCATATCCGTACCCCTAATCACAAATCCCTCTTGGATCTACACAATCCATACCCGACCGCATATTTTACCCGCCCGAAAAATTTTTTACCCCCCCTCCAAATCCGACCTCAGATTTGGAGGAATACATTTTACCTCCCCCCCCCCACAAATAACGAGTGGGGCTCAAATTCTCAGGAATTTAGGCCTCTTTCATTATCTGGTGAACTTTCCTTCCTAGGATGGCTGAGCCTCTTGAGGAAATGGAAATTGAGGCTTCCTTTAGAAGATCTAAGAAAACGATTATATCACCCGTCGTTACGCCGTCAACTAGTACCGCTGATCTCTCTAAGACTGGTGTGCCTGATAAGGGGCCCGAGGAGAAGCCTAAAAAACGAAGAAGAGTGCCTAGTAGTGATTCGAGCGTCGGAGATTGAACCATTAATTGAGGAGATAAAGGGACTTCATAATCTCTGTAAATGTCATCCCACGACTAAGAAGACTATTACTCTGTCGGTGAACAGAATCCTTAACCTTGCCAAGGATGTTAAAGAAGTCATTGAGGATTTGGAGGTCAAGAAAAATACGTCTGATAAATATACGCAAACGTTGAGAACTGATCTGGATACATTGCTGAGCATGTTAAAGTCTGGGACCATTGAGGAGTTTAAACAAGTGCTTACTGGGAGATGGCCTATGAAAGGGTATCGGAGAAGAAGGGGCTACCTGAGGAGGAGGATCCCCAACCCAAGGTATATATCCTGGACCTTACTGGAGATAAACGGACCCCCTTCGCGACTCATGTTTGTGGGGTCTGCTCTGGGGCGAAGCTGAAACTCAACAAGAGTGCTTTAGCCCCTGGTTCTGTCATTCGCAGCGTGGGTTCTGTGGAGATACTAGGTGAAGGTATTGCCAACTCACTTCGGTTGGCAATACCTTTGTTTTAGCAATGGGCAGTGAAGGAGAAGACATCGTCGACAGTCTTCTGCTGGGTCTTAATAAGATTTATGCTGTGGAGAATCGCCTGTTGATTTTCTCTACAACTAAAGGGAAACTAGGGGCAATCGTTAAGAAGACATTGGAGTATTGGATCAGACGATGGTTGATTGACTGCGCGCTGTACTTCATCGGAGAACCGGATAAGTCTGCTAGACATGATCAACCTAGAGCTACCGCTGTGGTTGTACGACAGAAAGGGACGACTTATGCTGATTTATTACGCAAGGTTAAAACTTCTGTTGGACATGCCATGGCTAAGAGTATACTCTCAGTACGCCAAGGACAGGGTGAAGATATTGAAGTCCGGCTGGTTGAAGGACACAAGGCGACTGCTAGCCTTAAGGAAAAGATTGCTGCTCAGACCCCTGACGTCAAGTTCATTGATAAAGGACTCTCAACCAGGATGGCGATAGTGCACGTAAAAGACGCTGAGGAGACCGAAGAGGAAGTACTGCTGGCCGTGAATAAGAAATTGGGTGGTGACTGTACAGCGGAGGTTGCCTCACTGAGACCTGCCTTTGGCAGGACCCAGCATGCGACAGTGATATTGTCGTCTGCTGAAGCAGGCAAATTGACTACCGGTTCCCGTATCCTAGTGGGCTGGCAGTCCTGCCGAGTTGATTTACGGAGGCCTTCTACCCATTGTTATCGACGCTGGGAGGGTGGCCACATCGCCTCCCAGAGCAAAGGGCCTGACAGGAGTAATAAATGCTATAATTGCGTTGGTCAGGGTCATCAAAAAGTGAATTGCTCTGCGCCCTCCAGATGTGTTGCTTGTGGTGTGGTCGGTCATTGGAATGGGAGTAGGGACTGCCGGCACTCTCGCAAATGCAAATAATGCAGATCAACGCCAACAGGAGTCCATAGTTCACGATCTCATTTGGAGATCATCGTTAGACCAAGATGTTGATTTCCTTACGGTGGCTGAACCTAATGTGAGAAGAGTGGCTGCGCTACCATGGATAGTGGATATAGATTCAGACGTGGCGATTCTCAATGTGTCGGGTAGATATGCGACATCTCGTATTACTAGATGTAATGGTTTTGTGGTGGTATAACTTGCGGACCTTAGCCTAGTATCAGGTTACATCTCCCCGAATTCTGGAAATGAGAGGTTTCAGAAATTTATTGATGACTTAGAGGCCTGTATACGCAGTTCTAGGAAACCTGTGGTACTTACTGGAGATTACAACTCCAAATGTTGAGAGTTAGGCGGTATGAGATCAACCCCAAGAGACTACGTACTTGCTGCTATGTTTAATGCGGCCGGCCTTGTGACACATAATACTGGATCCTCGCCCACCTTCGTTGACAGGGGTCGAGGCTCGGTTGCGGATGTTACCGCATCCTCTGATGGGACTTCCCATTTGATCACGGACTAGCGGATTTGTGAGGAAGAACTGGCGAGTGACCACTTGGCTATTATTTTGACGGTAGAGTGTGGAAGGTCGGGAACCCCTGTCCCGTAGTCGAAAGCGGCGGTTCTCAGAACTTCAGGCCGAACGTATTGCGGACAGGGTGGCTGATCTGTTGGACCCTGCTCGGACGATCACACCTGAAGAGCTTATGGAGGTTCTGTGTGATGAGTACAGTCGAGGCGGACGACCTGAGGAGCCGGCAAAGAGAAGAGTCTCCTGGTGGACTGATGAGCTTGCTACCAGGAGAGCAGCTACAATCGCTGCTAGAAGGAAACTTCAGAGAGCAACTAGGAGAGCTTCTGATGATGTAGACGAGTTGCTTGTTGCATACCGACAAGCAAAAAAGTCCCTTTGTGTGGCCATTAAGGACGAGGTCCCTGGTTCTCTCGTTAAATTAATGGTGACAAGACATCCTTGGGTCATACTGGACGCCTATAATACAGCTTTGAAGAGCTATCGTTTTCCTTCCTGTTGGAAGGAAGCGCGGTTGGTCCTGGTGCCAAAGAAGAGAGAAATGCTTGGGAGTGGTGTCTCATATCGTCCGATATACTTGCTCAGCACTCTGGGCAAGCTGTTGGAGAGACTTATCGCTGACAGACTCTGGTGCGAGGTGGAAGCGAAGGGCGGGCTTTCCCATGATCAATATGGCTTTGTTAGGGGGAAGTACACAATTGACGCGTTGAAACGTGTAACTGAATGGGCTAGAGATCGAAGTACTGGCACTAGGCGTCGACGGACACATTTTCACTTCTACAGACATATTTGCAAATGGCAAGACTAGTTTTCTGACCGCCTTCTCAGTCACAAAATTTGACTGCGACCCTGAATCTAATAGTGCACGACTAAGATGAGGAGCCCCACGATGATCGAGAATAGACAATAGGGTAGTAGACAACAACACTGAAGAAGAAACACCTTGGCACGATATATGTGATGTGCACACGATTGATTTTGACTACTGGATTCAGCCTCGGAAGTTGATTATTTGATTCAGGATGCAATGATTTATTTGTTTTTTCTGAATAATGCAATAACGTATTGTGACGTTTACCACAAAGTTTGCATTTTTGCAAAGCCTGCACGACAATTTTTTATTTGATGATCACCAGAAGAAAGACAATTAAATCACAGTCCTAACTTCCTTTTCTCTATCATTAATGGAAAGTGATTTGAACGTATCACACAAACACAATGGGTGGGAATTGTCACATAATGATCACTTCTTTATAAAAGAAATTTCCAGTTTAAGATTACTTTGACATCTTTTCTATAGAAATTGTAACAGGCACATTGATAGATTCTGTCTCTGATTCCCACTGACGGTGAGTAGTTTTATCCAACTTGATAAAACTGATAATCAAGTGAATTATTAGAATGTTCCAGTGGGTCGACCTAATGTATAAAGGGCACGCACATGTTTTATACATCGTCAATTAATTTTCTCAAATTAGAACTACACTCTTTGTCTAATTTATTTAGGTTGAAAATGGCTGAGACGTGTTTGTTGATCAAATACCTTTTGTTTTGAAACCTCTCCACTAAGAGGTCCCAACCGATTTTATAATTTTCGCTTGACCCTTCTAGAGATTGTAAAAACTAGCGATACTGTCTTTTAAAGACAATTTGAGATAGTGAAATTTCTGACAATTAAACAAATTTGAATTGTTATGAATTAATGATTTAAAACTGTCATGGAATGATGACCATTCGTCATATTCTCACGAAAATGTGAGCAGCTTTACAGCTGGTAACGAAAAGCGGGGGTGAGTCCAACTTGACTCGTTAATTTCGTCGGTTGTTTCATGTTTTACACCGATAGTATCAGCTTTACTGAGCTGCTGAATTGTAGTTTGCACTTGCGTAGTTAATCGATAGAATGTATCTTCAAATTGAGCCCAATCATCATCATGGCTCTCAGAACCGTCTAAAACGTCGATTTCGGTTTGAATTTTTTTCGAATTCCGATAACAGTTCTTGAAATTTAATTAACCTAATTTTAAGCTAGCATTATCTGATTTATCTAACGTACTATTGAATCTTGTCATTTGTCCCTTAACTATAACTTGTTTTTAATTAAAAGCTTTAACGTTCTGAATCCTCCATTTTTAAATTAATAATAATAAAGGTATGATTGTTCACAGTAATCGTATGTCAGGAGTAGTAACAATATTTAAAACGGCACAAATTTAATGATTGAATAAAGGCAAGCACACATGGAAATATGAATAATTAAAAATAAGCTATTGTTTTAAGACGGAATAACATTTCAAATAATAAAGACAATAATATTTGCAAATAAAGAGGTTAAATGCAAAGAAAAGAAGATGGATAATTAAAAGGAATGATTTAATCAATATTTTGAAAGGTTTGTTTATGATAAATTAAGAGTAGCTAGACCATGTTTCATCTGGATTATTTTGGTCACGGGGCGTTGCCTCAAAAGTTGCTGGGTAATAATGTCAGCGTAGGTTGTACTAAGTAGCCGGCTCACTGAGGATACGATAATAGTCGCACGATTGTAACGAGTAGTGAAGTTAAAGTAAAAGCTATGCTGAAGTACTGCGTTGTGTTTGTGTGAAAGACACAAACACAACGCAGTACGTAAATTGAATAAAGAATGATGCGCAACTACACGATTACATAATAAAGTATACGGATATGTATTTAGTGCACTAACTGGTAATATATAATTTAACACACAGTACGGCAACACTGTTATGATAAAAGTAAATGTTAACAAAACACGGAAAATTACACTTACGTTAATTTTTTATTAAACTGATTAATAATGACCGCTGGTTGATGATACAGTCATTTTTTCTATTTCTAATGGACTTTAACGAATTCATAAATCAAACAATATTTAGTACCACGAATTGTTAAATAATGTTGTAAAAAAAATATTTTTGTAAAAAATGTTGCATCCCAGTTGACCCTCCTTGACCAAAATGATCGTATCATCGAAATTGGTTGAATTTAGATAACAATTGATAAAAAATCAAAATTTTATTAAGAAAATTTGGGTTTCATTCGAACCTATTCCTCAAAAGCAATCCCACAACATTTTCAACATGATGATATCATATTTTTAATTTGTTTTAGCCACGAGTATAAAAACAGGTAAAGTATTAAAAATTGTTCAAAATCAAAAGATGTTTAAATTTTTCAGGTGAATCCCACAGGACCCACTTTTTACTTCTTTGTACGAAGTAAAGTAAAGTACGTAAGTTTGAATGCATCACGCATAACTCAAAAACGATTAGCCGTAGGATGTTGAAATTTTGGATTTAGGACTGTTGTGACATCTAGGTGTTCACCTTTCCTTTTGATTGCAACCGACTGGCCCAAAAAAGCCCAAAATCCAAAAAAATTATATTTTGGACTTTTCCTTAACTGCAGTAATAAGCACTCATTGAGAATTTTTCTACGAACTATTATAAGTGGTACTTATTTTCATTGGTTCCAGAATCAGACAAATGAAATTTTAATCGATGAAATATTTGAATCTTATAAGAGGAAGGCACATCGGTTTCATTCAGACTTCATCTTCCTTTTTTTTAAATTTAGATATATTGATTTATTAATAATTATTAACCTATGATGGTAAAAAAGTTTTATGATAAATAACTTAATAATTCAATAATAATAATTAAAAAAATCAAAAGTTATTTATGTACTTTTCATTTAAAAAAAAATATGTATATGTAATTTAACAGGCGTGCAAAATGTAATATGGTCCCACATCAGATATTTTGATTTAAAAATTGTCGTTTTTAAAATTATTAAATTACTCCTTGGTTATAATAATTGTAATATTTCATTAATTCAGTTTATATAACCTTACAGTTTTAACAAATTAGTAATAAGATCTTCATAAATTTTATGTTACAACAAATAAATTATGTTTTTTTTTTGTCTTTAGTCATTTGATTGGTTTGAAGTGACTCTCCAAGATTCCCTATCTAGTGCCAGTCGTTTCATTTTGGTATACCCCCTACGTCCTACATCTCTAACAATTTGTTTTCATATTCCAAATGTTGCCTGTCTGCACAATTTTTCCCTTCTACCTGACCCTCCAATATTAAAGAGACTATTCCAGGATGCTTTAATATGTGGTGTATAAGTCTGTCACTTCTTTTAATTATATTTTTCCAAATGCTTCTTTCTTCATTAATTTGCGCAAAACCTCTTCATTTGTCACTTTATCCACCCATCTGATTTTTAACATTCTCCTATAGCACAGCATTCAAAAGCTTCTATCCTTTTCTTCTCAGGTACTCTGATCGTCCAAATTTCACTTCCATATAAAGCTACGCTCTAGACAAATATTTTCATGACATTTAAATTAATTTTTGAAGTAAACAAATTACATTTCTAACTGAAGGCTTGTTTCGCCTGTGCCATTCGGAATTTTATATCGCTCCTGCTTTGTCCATCTTTAGTAATTCTACTTCCAAAATAACAAAATTCTTCTACCTCTGTAATCTCTTATCTTCCTATTTTTATATTCAATGGTCCATGTACATTATTTCTACTATCTTTCATTACTTTCATTTTGTTCTTTATTTTCATGCGGTGGGTCTTGCGTAGGACTTCATCCATGCCGTTCATTGTTTCTTCTAACTCTCAGCTAGAATTACTATATCATCAGAAAATTGTAGCATTGTTATCTTTTCACCTTGTGCTGTTACTCCAGATCTAACTTGTTCTTTAACATCATTAACCATCAGTTCTATGTAAAATTTAAAAAGCAACGGTGATAGGGAACATCCTTGTCGGACTCCCTTTTTTATTATGGCTTCTTTCTTATGTTCTTCAGTTATTACTGTTTGGTTCCTGTAAATGTTAGCAATTGTTCTTCTATCTATGTACTTGAACCCTAATGTTTTTAAAATGCTGAATATTTTATTCCAGTCTACGTTAACGAATGCCTTTTCTAGGTCTGTAAATGCCAAATATGTTGGTTTGTTTTTCTGTAAATTAATCTGAGTGCTAAAATTGCTTCCCTTGTCCCTATACCTTTTCTGAAACCAAATTGGTTCTCTCCTTCCAATTCTTCTGTACAGAATTTTAGTTAAGATTTTTTTATATATGACTAGTTAAGAAAATTTTCAGCTGTATTCTTCACATTTTTCTGCTCCTTCTTTCTTTGGTATCATGACTATAACAGTCTTTTTGAAGTCTGATGGAACTTCCCCTTATCATAAATATTACACACCATTTTGTATAATTTATCTATCGCTTCCTCACCTGCACTGCGCAGTATTCCATCTATTCCAGGAGCCTTTCTGCCATTCAGATCTCAGTATTGTTTCTTCCCTTTCATCCTCTTCAACTTCCTCATCTTACTCCATAACACCATTTTCTAATTCATTTCCTCCGTATAACAATTCAATATATCTCACCCTCCTATCGACCTTACCTTTCCTATTGTAAATCGATGTACTATCTTTGTTTAACATATTTTTAGATTTTAATTTATGTACCACATAGTTTTCCTTAACTTTCCTGTATGTTCCGTCTATTTTACCAATGATCATTTCTCTTTCCACTTCTGAACAATTCTCTTTAATCCACTCTTCTTTTGCACTTCCTGTTTATAGTACTTCTTAATTATCAATAGTTCCTTTTACTTTCTTTATCACTAGCATTCTTATATTTTCTACATTTATCCACCATCTGCAATATGTCTCTACCTGCCTCAATTCATGAATCATCTTTCTTCCATTATCTACACCACATCACCTCTCTCGTTCATTTCCTCCATCACAATAATTATCATTTTATTCTTGGTTTACCTCTTAGTCTTCTGTCTGTTTCCTCTGCATGCAGCTTCCTGGTTGGTAATTTTTCCTCATCTATGCTTTCAATATGCCCAAACCACCTGTCCATTGATCTTCCAATTGCCTTGACAAGACTTCCAAATTTCAGTTCCTCTCTAATCATACTGCTCCTTATCCTATCCCTTCCTGCCTTTCCGAGCATGCTTTTCTTGAATTTTATGTATAAAATTAATTTTGTTAACTAAAACCTTTACACTTACACACTTTTGTACATTCAAAATTCTGTTTTTCAATGCCACTAATTTTACTTAAAAATTATTTTGGAAACTTATGGTATAATTCTATGATGCTTTCTTTTTTTTTTTTAATTTTCAGGTCATATATGTATAAAGAGAGAGAGAGAGAGAGAGAGAATGAGGATATAAATCTGCTGATTTTCCCTCAAAATTTATTTGAATTATCGTATCATTTTACCTTTGAAGAAGAAATAAGAGCAAAATCTTTCACTAACCATACCTTTTGGACCTATGTTTATATGAAATATTTCTTTTACTTTCATGTGTAGTATGTATTCTTGAAATAAGTCCATTCATACGACACTGAATTATAATACATTGTTTCACTGAAAAATATGTATTAGTTTGTTGTACATTGTTCTCTCTTATATTGGCCAAGAAGATGCATGGGTACCACTTGAGGTACAACCAGGCTTTTACAAGAATAACATTTTTTTTAACTAAAACAATGATTTTTCTCTTTGAGACAGAGCAGATGCACAGAGCTTTCAGTGCTCCTTTTGTCATGAATTAATTTTTTTTTTAAAAACCATGGATAAAAATATAGTTCAAAATTTCATCATATATAAAATTAAAATTGACCAAACTAAAAAAAGATTAAATTTAGATATCTTTGTCACGCTTATTTGATAAAACTACTATTACATTAAACATGAACTTTTAATGTAGTGCATTTACTGTACACTTTCTATTAAAAAAAACTGATTGTATTACTGTTAACAGTTGACTACAGAATATATTATTTTTGTAACTTATTAAATAAAATTACTTAATTCATTCCAACAACTAAAAAGAGAAGAAACAGATTTTTTTATGTCTCACAAATTTTTTTTCTGTTTTTTTTTTACTCTGTTGTAATACTATTTACTTTATTCTGTTTTATAGAGTCCATTTACTGTGTTATATTTATTCTTCATTCTATTCTATTTTCTTTATTCTATTGTAATATTTAAATTTTTCAAATTTACCATTCAGAAGTATAAAATTTATCTATCGTTTAAAAAAATGGCTATATTAAAGTTGTTTGACACCCAGTGACATTGACATTGTAATGAATTTAATCATAACATCATACATAATTAAGATCATATGAATAAAATATAAAACATAATGTAAATTGATAAATATTTTAGAATTAAATAATATTTAAATAAGATATGTGGATCTGATTGAAATACAAGGTGAGGTGGTACTGATTTTTACAGCAATTTCCTGTATGTCTTTCAGATGGTTAGAAACAGTACACTTGCTATAATGTGACAGGGTTCTCACATGTTTTACCACAATGTTTTTGAATATTTGTAGAATTAACTTCATGAAAATTTGCAGTAACTTTCTGGGTTATTCCCAAAATATTTTCTTTGAATTTTTTGTTTCTTCTTCAGATGTTTTTCTTGAAAATTGTGGCCATTTTTGTATATTATAGGATTGGTTGTTTTCCCCACAAACTGAAGGATAATTTCCTATGTTTTCTTTAAATGAATAAATGAAAATGGTTTACTGAACAAACTTGTGGTAGGGATCCCCCTTTCCTGTAATTCCTTCAACTGAAATTGTTCAATACTGTAAATTAGCTGTTTTATATTGAGATGTTCCTAATAATTTATATCAGAATTTTCTATTTAGTAGTGTCTGATACAGTTCATCAAATTTTACTATGATGTATTTTATCTCCTTTCTATTTACTTAATCAAAATGGTCAACTAGTATGTATGTAATAATGATTCTTACGCTGTACTTGACAAGAATTTAATGCATCTCGGTTGCCCCATTGGATAGACTTAAAAATCATGAACCTTCCTGGAATGTAAAGGGGTTTTTTGGTAAACGTTTTACCACTTTTGATAAAATGTCTAGGAAAAAGCCCTGTGATAAATCAGTAAGTCCAGAATTTAAAATTTGAATTTTAATTTTAGGCAATAATCATGTCAATGGTTTTTTTTAATTTGTGTCTTTTCTTTAGCAGACAAATTTATAAGAAATGAAATATAAACATTTTTTTATTAATGACTTAAATTTTACCCTTTATAACTAATCAGGAAAGCTTAAATTAATTTAATCGAGATTTTTTTGGTCAGAGAAACATTAGTACATATTCAAATTGATAGAATCAATCAAAATATTAAAATAGTTAAGAAAAAAATAACAATTTTCGATGAAAGTTAAATCATTATTATTGATTAATCTAAATTTGGGCCCAGGAGATTACAGCAAAACATCTTTAGAAAAATCCTGTCATATATTAGCAACTTTCGTACTTTTAACAAGTTCTTCAGAAACAAAGGCAGGAAATCGACGATAAAACATGTGAGAAAAACATTATCATGTACAACATTCAACATTTTAACCATTTCATCAGAATTAATTATAATAATTCTGGAATGCTTCTGGAAAAACCAGTAACTGAGCAACTTCAAACATATTCATTTGAAGGAGAAGAAAGGAACTCAGAAAATAATATTATTGGTTTCATAAAATACATTAAAAATAAATTTTATTGGTATCAAAAGCTTTTTACAATGTAAATACCTATTTATTATTAATTTTAATCCCTGAATTATTAACAACATTTTCATATCATTACAGTTTAGATTCTAAGGCAACAAAATTAATATACAGATAATAATTAATTATATATATATATATATTTTGTTCCAATGGTTAATTTTGCGTTTTTTGAATGTTATGTATATTTTACCATTTTAATTCATATTAGTTTCTATTTCACATCAAATTATATTTAACACAATAAAAGAGTTTATGTGGCTGTAAAGTAAATCTAATTTACGATCTTTTTTATTATAAAATTTTTGCATTTCGTTGTTTACTTTTAATCTTTAACTAATTATTTTCTTACAAAGAATTGTGTTTTTTTTTTATTGAATTTGAATGAATTTAGAAATAATTTTAAGCATTGCATTTTTATTAAAAAAAACTAGCTCTGAGATATCCACTGCAGATGAAGGGGGACAGGCGACCATTGATGACATATTCAGGGGTCATAAACTTCATTTAAAAAAAAGATTTGGCGAAATCGGTCCAGTAGTTAGGGCTGGAGGACTCTGTCAAGGTTTTTGCTAATTATTTTAAATATATAGATATGTAGAGTTTATACTGTGAAATTTTCCCTTAAATTTTCATATGTGTATATAAGTATATTTACTTTGATTGAAGCTTTATTCAACTTTACGTTGAATATTATTTATATATATATATATATATATATATTTATATTTTTTGTTATGTTATTCCCACATGATTATTGCAAGATAATGAAGTAATAAATAACTTCTATTAAATATTTTATTTATGCAAATTTTCCAAAAAGTTCAGTTAACTTATTTCTCTCAATTACTATCCAACATCTTTAAACTGTTTCTTCAAAGTTTTAAAAAACTTAAAATGAAAAATAATTAATATGTATTTTAAATAAGTTGTGGCTTTTTATTTTAAAAATTATTAATCAGATAATTTTCTTTTATAAAAGATATTATATATAATGTGTCAAAATATGAGAAAAACAAAGTAAAATTGAAAGTGTGAAATATCAGTTATCTACATTATGATTCCCATTTCAGTTTATAATCCAGACCAATAAATTTTATGCATTCAGATGTAGTGACTAACTGATTACAAGCTTGTAATGTTAAAAGATTAATACAAAATAACATCTAAATTGTTTTTTTTTATATTTATGATTCACTAGTTATTAATTAATTATATAATAAATGTTTTTGTAGTAATTGAATATACAATAAGTCTTTATTTATAAATGAGAACATGACAGATGTAAAGCTTCGTGGAAGCAATCCTGTCACATACCAAGTCCACCATTTTTAACAATGCTTAAATCATAACATATTCATAAAATACTAATATTGTAAATTCTAGTGTAAGATGAAACTGCATCACAGAAGTATTTAGAAGACACTTTACAAACAAGTTATAGGTTTTGTACGTAGGTAGGTCCTTCACGTCTAATTTCCTGAAAATAGCTGTATATCAAAAGTGTCATGTATCCAAGAGTAACTGAAACATAATTTTAAAAATTTGATTAATTTAATTTGATCGAAAAAATTATAGATGTGGATTAACAAAATCTAATTGAAATATTTTTGTACTTGTCTATTAATAAAAACTTTTAAGTAGATGTGGAAAGTATATTTGTTCCGTTGTATTCAACAAAACTGAGCTTTGATTTGATATAATTAGTACCAAAAATATCAGGCACAATAGAATATTTAAAAAACCCACTTAACAATTCTTTTTTTTTTTTATGTGTTCAAGTGCTTTCAGAATGGAATTCCATCAACAGAAACTTAAAAATGTGTATATTATGCTTTTAGTAAAGCTAAAACTTTGTTGTCATATGTAAAGTTGTGTTTATGTAAAGAATATAAAGTATACATAAGTAGTATATTTATACAAGTATATAAAATATAACAGTGGTTGTCATGTGTTTAAAATTGTGTCGACTTAACGTCATGTCATTATGAATGTCTCCACCGTTATGGTAAAATGGAATGGGAACGGTATGGTCAATTCACTCTGTAGTTATTATTTAGTACTTGCTTAAACAATTAATCATTATCAAATCTTGTTTATTCGTTTATTAATTTATCATTTTTAAACTATATATGGTACTTTTCTAACTTATTGGTAATGTGAATATTATTTGAAAAATTGAGTATGGTAATAAAATTTTCTGGGTTATAATTATGGTTTTTATTTATAATATATTTAGCAAAATTAGATTTTTGTATTTGATCTTTCTATATACGATTCATATGTTCTCGTATTTTAACAGAGAATGACTGATTGGTCTTGCCAATATAATTTAATTCATAATCTGTGCATTTTAAGCTATATGCACCTGGTCCATCTAAATTAATTTTAATTTTATTACCATTTTATATTGTTTTAGATGGATTTATATTACTAATATGTTTATTTTATTATTAGTTACGTATGCAGTTTTTAAACCAAATAATTTAAATATTTTGTTGAATTCTCTATAATTTGTATTATACTTGATTTTGGTATATCTATCATTATTGTTAGTTAATTTTATGTTATCCTTTATGTAAATTTTGTATTTTAATTTATTAAATAATTTATTTATTAAATTTTTGTTATATCCGTTAGGTATGGAAATATATTTGATATTATTTATTTCATTTTTTAATTTTATATCATATTTTAAGGCTCTATGTATCAAGGTGTTAAAAGTGGCCATTTTTTGGTTATAAGGATGAAAAGTTTCATAATGTATTATTGTATTTTGCCTAGTGGGCTTCCTAAAAATGTCAATAATTAATTTGTTATTTTTATAATCTTTATTAACTTTATATATAAAGAATCTATACCATTATTATTTTCCTGAATTAGGTAAACTTAATATTATTATTTAAAGAATTCATTTCATTTAATATTGCATTTCATTTTAATATTATTTCATTTTCATCATCGTTGCATTGTTGGTTATAAATAATTAGTGTCATCAATGTATAGTAAAATTTTATACTTTTTAATAATGCTGTATAAATTGTTATTTTCTTATTCATTTATAAATATATTGGCCAATGTTGCTGAAAGTGGAGAACCCATGGTGAAAAATAATAACATGTAGCTATTATATTCAACATTTCAAATCATGATCAAATTTAAAAATAAGAAAACTATTTTTTTCTAATTGACATATCTCACTATAATAGAAAACTCACTTTTGGCAAAAACTTGGTTCCTCCTGTACCATTACTTAAGAATTTGACAGAAATTTAAATAATATTTTTTTCATAATTTATATTTTATTAATAATATTAAATGGTAACTAACAGTAAGTATTTATTATAACAAAATAACAAAGTGCCATTCACCTTCATAAATTATGCGCTCTATAGTGTATAATGTAAATTCTTTAAAAAACAGAATCATCAATTCAAGTGCCCCATTTATTAGAAGAATTACACAGAATACCATCCATGGAATTATATAAGCAGGACGTCTCTGAAATACACAAAAAACAAAATAAACTACGATAATTTTCAAAACATATAATTAGTATAAGTATTAAAAATTAAATCATTCTACTCTAAGTTGTTATTTAATGCACATTGATGTGAAGCAGATAAAATTTTTAATTGATAAAATGAATTGATAAAAAAACCTTCTGTGACCAAAAGGTAAAATTTAGAATTTTAAAATACACATAACATATCGTCATATTTAAAATAAATTTTTATCGCATTCAATGGTATCACAACTATTAGTCAAATTTTTAAAAAAAGATGACCAAAATATACAATAACTAAAATTATCTACTGAACATAAAACAGCATTTTAGAACATCTGAAAATTAAAATGGAAACAACAGTAATTTTTTTTTTAATGAAAAAAGGAACATTATTATTTGATCATGTTTTAAAAATACTAATTTGTCATTCAAAATGATTCGGTTTCTGAGATAAAGCATTATGACATAGTGACTGACCATAACTATCTCTTGAAATGAATATTTGTATCACATTAACAAATTCCAATATTTTGTTCTGAAATTAATATCTTGGGGTTGGTGATTATAAACTCATGAGAACAGTTTTATCATGGATTGATAACCTTTCATGTACAATACTCAACACTGCTTTGGGAATCATCATCTAAACAAAATTCATAGAGTTTTTAGGCTACAAAAGAAAGCCATTAGATTATGTGATAAGAATAAAGAAATATTAAATCTTTAGGCAATCTTAAGATGTAAAATTAATGACTTTTCATTCATTCATATGTTTTATTACGAGCCCAGTATCTTCTTTTGTTAGCTATTGTCAGGATCTACAGGAGTGTCTTACGAGCGACAGTCTGTGTGATTCACTAGCACGAAACCAATCAACATCCTAGCTACGGAATTTAGGAAGCGTTATATTTCTAAGAAGGCTCTCCTTCTTACTACTGGCTATACACGAGAGATTGAAGACCAAGGTTTTAACACTTGGCAGGTTAGGTGGAATGAATCTTCTACTGGTAGATACATGCATGGTACATTTCCAAATGTTAGTGCGAGCGATTAGGTAGGTTCCCCTACTTGGTTCATAACACAATTTTTGTCGGAACATGATGCCTTTACGGAAAGCTTGGCAGGTTTGGTTTGGTTGATTCAGGCCTCTGCTCGGACTGTAGGGTCAATGATACTGTGGACCATGCCCTTTCTGTTTGTCCTCAGTATGAGGCTGAATGTACCAGAGTTTTTAGGGAGCTTGAGAGAGTAAAGTCCTTTCTTAATCTGTGGTCAAAATCTCATTATCATCATCATTCTAATTATTGGCCAAAATTTTCCAATTGACTATTATGACCAGCTAGTATTACAGTAATAGCAATAATATAGTCCATGATAATAGAATTTTAATTTTGTCAATATAATTTATAATGTTACAAAATCTAAATTATATTATCTAAAGGAATGTGGCATTTAGAAATTCAATATTAACAAAATAATAATGAACCCACTGATAATTACAAAAATGAGGTAAGAGTAACAATGTAATGGAATAAGATGTATGGTAATTATCCTTAAAAACCATAGGATACATCATCCAAACATTAATCTCCAAAAATATTTTAATAATAACATTCTCCAAGAAGATGGTAAGCAGTTGAAAGAACAACTATCTCAAAATAATGCAATATTTTAATTTATTATATAATTACCAGTGTAAGGTTGATTAATATCATCAACCTTACTTGACAATAAACTAGCAGCATGGAAGTCCTTCAAAGATATTTTTGGTGCTTTTTAGGCAGTAAAAAATATGAAAACTGTCTTTTTTGGTTAATAAGCTTTTAGAAAATTACAAACATTTAGGATGTGGGATGACATTAAAAATTCATTTCCAACTTTCTACACTTCCAACTAGACCACAAAAAAAACACTTCCTTACCCACAAAAAAAACTTTTCGAGTATCTGGAATCATATATGGTGATTTTAACTAATTTTGGGGTGCTGAATTCAAAAACTGTTGTCGAATTTGTGTAATACATCACATTTATATATATATATATATATATATAATATATATATAATTTAGACACAATTTATTCACCAATAAATGAATAATCACTGAGAAATCAATATTTAAAATATCTATTATTTACGTGTATTCAAATAACATTTTTTTAGAGCATCTAATATTTTATTTATTAAATAAAATTGAAATAAATTAATACAATTTTAAAATAACAGTCTTTAAAAGTTTAAATAATTGGAATTGTCTTACCTTTAACTTTTAAAATATGTTGACAAACTTTTACGATTGTATGATATTTGATTAATTTCTCTAAACAAAATCCAACAATAGTCACTCATCATTCCAGGATCCCATCTTCCCTGGTACCAATCCTCCATAGTCAGAATAACCTGACAGAAACACTCTTCTTGCTTATTACTCATAGAGTTCAAATTTTCAAGAAAAAAGTCTAGTTGGAAGTGTAGGAAGTAGGAAATGAATTTTTAATGACATCCCACATCCTAAATGTTTGTAATTTTCAAAAAGCTTATTAACCAAAAAAGACAGTTTTCATCTTTTTTACTGCCTAAAAAGCACCAAAAATATCTTTGAAGGACTTCCATGCAGCTAGTTTATTGTCAAAAGTTGAATGCTTAAGCAGTTTCTAGATTATCACCACTCCTCCTTGAGCTCACCATTACTCAGTTTAGGAAAAACTTATTTTTAAATGATCAAATCCTCCTCCTTCGCAAATGTGTCTTTATAAAATTTTTTATGAGTCTGCATTTTATGTGAAGTGGCGGTAGTATGATTTTACCACTCTCAATTAATGATAAATGCCTTACATTTTTTTCACCAGCCACAATGTCCAGTTCTTTAATTGGAAGTGACTTTTGTAACACGACTATCCCAAAGACAAAGAATAAAGCAATATTTTGTAAACCCACCTTGTAAACCAACAAGTAATGTAACAACTTTCAGATCACTGCAAACTTGCCACATATGCACTTTGTATTTTATTGCTTCTATTACTGATGCCATAGTTTCATATCTTTCTTTCTTGTCAACTTCATGAGCTAATGAAATGGATGGCTGTATATTACCATTATGCAATAAAACTGCTTTCATGTTAACTTTAGAAGAGTCAATAAAAGACACCATTCTTCAGGAATATACTGATTTCTAAGCTTTCATCAGTCATCAGGCCATCGACATCAATACAAATGCGCATTGAATTTTTCATAGTAAAATAAGTTGAAAAAGTTTTATTTCATGTTCTAAATACAGTAACTTTTGTTTTTTCTGCTAAAAGATTCCACTGTCGCAGTAGACTCCAGAAGAAGTTCAGCTTGGTGCTTGGTAACTTTAAATCTTGAACTAAATCATTAAGTTCATGTTGTTGAATTAAATGAGAATTTTTCTCATCAGATACAGGAAGAAATTCTTCAACATCCTCTACATCTGCTTCATTTTCAGATTGTTCTTCTAGCGATGTTGGATTAGATAGTGGCAGAGGCACAGCTGTAACTTGTCTCAGTATGCTAACAGCTTTAGAGCTGAGTACCATACAGAAACAAGTTACAGCATTTGCATACTGTATGAACATCCAAATATATTTTTAATGAAAATCGAAACATATTTGTCATATAAAAGTAGCAGTTGGTGAAGTGGTTCTTATGTTCATGCCATCAGTACAGCAAATGGCATGGCTTGTGGTTTCCCTTTCAATCATTCAGTTAGAATTACTTAACGTGATATACAAATAACAAGAGGTGCCCAAATTTTATCTTGATCCCGAGTGCACAATCAAAATAACATTTATAAGCTGTTTTTATCAATACAGAAATAGTCTTTCTTTGGGATTTAGGTGTAAATTTACCACAAACAACAAAAACTGTCTGGATGATTTGAACATTTAGGAACTTTTTCAGAAGCCATGTTGTAATGAATAAAAATGAGAAAAATCAGTTTTGTATTATAAAGAATTGATGAAAATACAGCAAAACACTAATAAATCTGTGAAACACAACACAGTATAGACAAGTGAATTTAGACTGAATAAGATTTTAAGCTCTGTAGTAGGCAACGACAAATGTATGTATGATGTCATGATACAGACATGTTTGTACGTGTCTACTTCTCATGATACCTTTATGTGGTAACACAATTTCAATAGCGTATCTGAAATCAGTACAAAAATACAGTGACCAAAGTTGTGTAACATGTTAGATACAAATTTTATGTTGACTATAGTTACTATTTATTTTTTTTTTATAAACTTATGCTTACTTTATAAACTCCAATAATCAGTAATACTGCTAATATCAGAAAAAGAACTGAAATAGCTGAGATAAGAGCACAACCCAATATCAGATCTGTAATGAAAAAGATAAATAAAAATAGATAGAAAAATAATTTATTAAAATATAGGTAAAGTAATCTGTGCATTTTCTTCATTAGCAAAGAAAAGAAAGAGTGTTATTATTTCTCAAACATTAACAAACAATTTTACACAAAAGTTTAGTAAAGAAATTATGTTTATATTTATTTAACATTTGCTTTATATTCATTCTAGTTGTAAAAAAGAATAGGACAGATAATGTAAAGCAAAAAAATTAGTTGAAATTGTGTATTACAAATTATATTTGATTTTTTATCATTCTACTATTTTAAAAATAAATTTTAATAAATTTGCTAACTTAATGGTTGAAGATGACCAGACTTATCACCGCAGGGTCAGATGAATGTCCTGGTGATCTGTCTCCTTCACTCAGTTTACCATAGGGAGTAACTGTACATTCAATACCACTGCTCGCAGGAAAACAACTTTGAAAGCTACATTTACTTCAGGTACTTTACATGTGTTTGTCTTATGAAAGTTTGGTCAAATACATAGTGTTAATGAAGACTGGTAAAAAATTAATATATTCTTTTTCTGTGCGAAGCAATAGTGCATTGTCATTATCATCGTCATGGTTGTCATCATCATCATTATTATTATTATTATTTGGAGTTATTCAAGCCTTTCCATGTTTATGCCAGTCTACTTTAATCTTTATCTAACCTTATCCAGACTTTGAAATTTTACTTCTTAAGTAGTAAAATTCTGCAACATTTGATGGTGTTATTCTTTTTAAGTCTGCCTAAGATTAGTCTGAGGGCCAGAGTGGCCTCCCTTGTACCAATGTTATCTCTGATAATCTTCCAGTCTAATGAACTCTACCTACTAATCTACATAATACTGTTCAGTCCTTCGTCTCCTAAGGAAGGCACTAATTCTAAGATATATCATTATCCCTGCTGCTTTATTACTAAGTGTTTTGGAGTTCTGTTCCTTCCAAAGAAGGAGTTTGATTAAAGGTCAAACTCTTATCTTAAAATAAATTCCCTTGTAATCTTTTTTTTGTTTACAACTTCACCTGATAAGACAGGTCTGTGATGAAAAACTTAGGTATTGGATTTTAGTACGTATCTTTTTTTTATGTAATTTTTGGTGCTGATTTAACAAATAATACTAAAAATGTCATATCACATACAGGTCTTCCTGTAGTTGATTATTTTTATTACACATACATATTGAAGTTATACATTTTACAACCTATACTATTATATAAAGAGGAAGAGGGTTTTTGTTTGTTTGGGATAAACAAAGAACTACTTAATCAATGGCAACCAAATTTTTTCAAGTTTCTTGACATAAGCCTTAGATATATTTCATCTGGAAAAAATTGTGTATATATATATATATATATATATATATATATATATATAGTTATACGTAGTAGTAGTGATTTGCCAGCTGAAGTACAAACTCTAATAAATTGAATTAATGAAATGAGAACTGTGAGAGCTGAATTGAATTGCATGAATTAAATCAAATTAATAATATTACACAAACAGTAGAATTAGATTTATGTTAAATAAAATAATATTAAAAAAAAAAAGTTGTTTGACAATAATGGGCTTCCCATGGGGACTGCATGTGAGGCTAGATTGGTGAGCTATGCAAACATCTCATGGGAGGGTAGACTAATCATTACCATCAAATGGAAACAAACGGGGTGTCCCTGGGATACTGTTTTGAGAGATGCAATGGGATTCTCTTAAAATACTTCTGCAAATAATCATCCAATTTCAAAATTCAAATGGAGTATTTGTTAGTAAGTTGAAGGCTAACTTTTGTATGCATCAGATACACTCTTAATGTAACAGATCACAGTTATTCAGAAATGTAAATATATATAGAGCTTGTTTGTTTGTTATCGCATCACACAAGAACCAACCAACTGATCATTTTAAAATTTTCAGGATACATTCATATTATCCCAGGGAAGGTTTTAAGGCATCGACCGAGCCCCTAGTCCTTTGAAGGTTAAAATATTAAAAATATTCATTATTTCCTCGCCCCCAAGAAGGGTGAAGTTGTGAATTAAATATATTCATTAATGAAAAAAATATATTAAAACTTTTTTTTTTTTTATTATTATATTTCTGCCATTTGGCAAAGAAATTAATTTTTCGTCATCAAAGGTGTGTATACTTCAGTTTCCAGTTACTATTATTCTATCTTTGGCAATTTAGTTTCTTTTTCAGATTTCTATAAAGCCTGAATACTATAATTATTACTTATCAGTATTATTCTCACAACTATGAGGATAACTTACAGTGCATGGGTTCAAAGAGTGGAGCCCTCTGGGTAGAGAGGAATGGTGACTGAAGCAAGCTCTACAGGTGTCCAGGGCGCCGGTCCCCTTGGCAAATTGGGAATGGCCAGCAAAGCAAGTTCTGCGGCCATGGGGTAAGCCCCTTGGGTCTGGGAAGCCCCAGAGTTGGATTCTCCTGGGCTGTCCTGAGCCCCGAGAGGCCAGGTTCTCGCTAGATGGGCAACTAGTAGTAGTATATACACATTAATGTACAGATACATTTCTATTATATTTCACTGATTGCAAAAATCTTACCGATAAGAAATTTATCAATATCTATCATGATAACCTTCTTATATCTTGGTTTTCTTATAAATCCTCCCACATTAAGAATTGTCATAAAACTGCTGATATTTAAAATTTGATTTTGCTGATTTTTGAGCTCCAGATTAAAAGAAAAGAATCATTGGCACAGAATTGTCTACTTTTGTTTGTAAAAAGAGAGGACTACTACCTTTTTTTCACAGGAATATGATTTGATATACTGCTGTGATATCGAGTACAAAATAAATAATTGGAGACTTTTTATTAACTAAAAGTAGTTTAAAAGCTGTTCTTCTGTACTGTAAGCTGTAAAATGTGTACTGTAAAATGTTCTTCTGTACTTCTGTTCTTGTTGGTCACTCAATATACCTAAAAATAGTTGCGTTAACTTAAAAATGGTACTCACTAAAATAAAATATAAAGAACTCAACTGAATGGTTTGTGCCTTAAAATACTGAGTATGATTTTAGATCAGAAGGATGAATGTACTAAAGTCTGTGCTTCTTATGTGAATATTGCAGTCAAGCAAGATGTTAATAATGGGTACAAAAATAATGGCCTGCAAGAAAATCTCTTGAGCCAGGAAGATAATTTTGAATGATATTGTATTGTCTGCTCAAAAAAAAAATACTTCTGCTCCCATCCATACAAAACTTGGACTCTTGAAGCAATTTTTTATAGCTGTATTTCAGTTAATTACTGCTAAGCAATATCACCATCAAAAATAATATCCATATTTCTAATAATTCTTGACTTCATCATATGATTACAAACATTAGAGCAAATAATTTTTGTAACTTACATTTTCCTCTAAAGTCTTGTGGTAAATCTTCTTCATGTATTTTACCAATTCCAACTAAAATTATTCCAGTGAGTACAGCAATATTAAGTGCTATCACTGAAACCTGTAAAAAAAATCTCAAATAAATAAAAAGTTGAAAAAACATGATTCTCATTGCTTGTAACTTAAAAATCATAAATTTGTCAAATAACCTGTAAAAACAACATTCCAAATCCTCCTGAGGATTCTCCATTTTTTAAATATTATGGAGCTTCATAAGCTTACATATTAAATCCATGATCAACAATTAAAGAGCTGCAGAAAAGATATTGTTTTTTCAATAAAAATGAAATTAATGATGCTTTTCAACATAATCCATGACTAGATTTAGTCACATGTCCTTTTCTATGAATTTTCTTATTCCAATAGAAAAAATTTTTCAGTTGGTGTCTGGCCCATTCATGCACCACATTTTCTGTCTGCTCATTATTACTGAACTTCTTGCCACAAAAAAATCTTTGAGATAGACCAAAAAAAATATCTGATGATGCAGGATCAAGAATGTAGGTCGATGTGGCAGCACCTCCTGACCTGATCTTTGAATAGTTTCCTGTTTGAGCAGTACAGAGTCAGGTATTATTGTGCAGAAGAATTACACCTTCTGATAGAGAACTGGGATGTTCATTCCTTGTTTTATTCCTCCTTACTTCACTTTATTTTATAAAATTTCATAATAGTAATCACTATTAATCTGTTATTCCAAATAATTGAAATAAATTGAAAATTTATTATCTTTTTCTTTCTTTTTATTCTTTTTCCTGTTTAGCCTCCAGTAACTGCCGTTTAGGTAATACTTCAGAGGATGATATGTATGAGTGTGAATGAAGTGTAGTCTTGTACATACTCAGTTTGACTATACCTGAGATGTGTGGTTAATTGAAACCCAACCACCAAAGAACACCGGTATCCACGATCTAGTATTCAAGTCCGTGTAAAAATAGCTGGCTTTACTAGGACTTGAACGCTGGAACTCTCGACTTGCAAATCAGCTGATTTGGGAAGACACGTTCACCACTAGACCAACCCGGTGGGTTGAGCATTTATTATCTAAAAAGCATTGGCATCACTTTACCAGCTAATGTGTAGATTTTGAATTTTTTCCTGGTGGGCAAACTTAGATTATTCCATTCCATGATCTCATATTTGGATTCTAACTCAAAATGTGAAACCAAGTTTCATCGCAAGTAATTATGGAATCTAAAAAAGTATTACTTCCTGCTAAAATTTGTTGTATATGTTTAATGTGAATTTGGGTGTCTTTGTGGTTTTCAGTCAATTATCAGGGCAACCCACCTTGAACATCATTTTATGTTTAGGTTTGAACCGTTTCACAGTTAATCTAAATTACTAGCACTACAAATTTAAGCTATTTCTCAAATTCTTACTTGTCTGTACTTGTGAATAAGATCATTAAAGTAATTTTGCAAACTGTCAGTCAAAACTTCCACCAGTCTTTAACTACGATGAAAATTGGTGACACATATTCTATACATATTAAACTTTTTTCCACTTATAAAAATTTCCATTGTAAAGACCATACCATACTGTTTTAACATCCATTAGTGAATTTTGACCAGTTTTATACTTTCAGAAAATAAAAATCTTATCACAGCACAATGTTCTTCCATTGTACACATTTCAAGCGGAGCCGATGTTTTGAAATAAACAAAAGAGGTTTTAATATGAGAAATTCTCTCTATGATGTAAAACAATTTCAGTTTATTCTATTAAGTAGCATTTGCTGTTGCCATTTGTCTCTTTTATTATTGAACTACCCTATAAAAGTCAACTCCATAGTACTTGGGTATATGAACTATTTGGGACTGAAAAGGTGATATAAAAAATAAGATTTTGCACTTAAGTATACCTCTTCTTATAATCCTACTTTTTACTCCTAATCCTAACCTATTCCTAATGTGGCAGTACCAAAAACAATATCCATTTAACAAAAACAAATATAAATAATAAGATTATTTTAAGATGTATACATTAAATAAATAACAGTAATTAATGGGATGTAAATTAATTAAACAGATGATAATGTCACCGTGACTAAATAAAATTAATTATAATTATTAATAATAAATAAAATAAAAATAATTATAAATATAATTATAAATAGATTTTTTTTTTCAAAGCTATTCTTTTAATAACCATACTCCTCTGTACCAATACAAATTAATTTATATTTAATAGATCAACCATAAGTACAGAATAATTGAAATAGAATGACTTACCTTATTTCATTACACAAATAGAAGTGCTTTTATGAACTTGATTCGCATCATCAGCTGTATACATTTATGCATATTACAATATATGAAATATATACACATATATATATATATATATATATATATATATATATATATATATATATATATATATATATATATACACAAAAACATTATTAATTTGTAATCCATGATAACATACCACTTATTCACTTATAATTTTATGTTAAAAATATTTTTAAACCATTTAAATTTGATTAAAAATCTTTAAATTAAATTTATCTTATACTTTAAAATCTTATATAAAAATTTTTTAATACTTTTATTTAAATAAAAACTTTTTTAAAATTATAATGAAAACAAGAAATAAAAAACATAAAATGTAAAAAATTGTATAAAATTATAAAGATTAATCAATTAAGTTAAAACTAAAATGTAAAAATATAATTACAACAAAGATAAAAACTAAAATTAAAACTTAAAAAAAAAAAATAAAAACAAAAATTATACAAAGCAAAATCATGTGCCAGCCAATTCATTGAATTTATTCTATTGTAGAGTACTTCACTGAATTTACTCTACTCTAATGTAGAGTTAAGAGTAAATTCAGTGAAATGGCTGGCACATGATTTTACTGGATCTGGACACATTGAGACAGAGAATAATTGAAGCTATTGCTAGTGTTACCGAAGAAATGTTGACGAACATATGGTGTGAAATTGATTATCGGTTGGACATTCTACGAGTGATAAAAGACACACATGTTGAAGTTTATTGACACGGCAAAAAAAAACTTTATAATTTTTTCTTTCTTTTGACACAAATTCCACTGCTTTAACTGTAATAGGTTTTTTAATAGATTTTTGTAATGATGGAAAGACTTTATGGATACCCTGTACTTTAATATAATAATGCATATAAACACTGAACTGCAGTACAGTATTAGATCTGTTTAAATCATATTACTTTATTACATATTATTTTTGAATCAACCGCAATTATAATTTTGGTTGGATTATCTGCAATCCGCTTCACGGTTATTATTCTGGATAATCAGGAGCCAACTGTGTATATATATATATATATATATATAAATTGTGGCAGGAATGGGTAGATTTATCCCCCATTCAATCAAACCTTCATCTTCAATTATAAAAACTTGAATCAAATATACCACATTCTTAAGTTATCTCCTTTCAGTCAGTTTCCTAAAGAATAAAGGTTTTGTCATAGATAAATACACCTATGTATGAGAAGTAGTAGTAGTCTGCAAAAAGTAGTTAAATAATGTTATCAAACTTCTTAAGTTTCAGAAGTTCTGATGAGTTCTTTGACTCATTATGCAGACATTGTAAAACTTTTGTTTATTGATAAATCAACTGTTTGATTGAACTAAGAGTTGTGAAATTTTTGACTGATTACCAGATTAGATTGTTGATAATTTTTTTGGGTTTAATTTGAAATGATTTATCTGGTAATTCAAGTAAATACTAATGTTGACTTAAAAGAATAATGTTGAAGAAGAAATTCTTTGCCCAAACACTTTTTCAAATTAAGTTACACATTATTTGTCAAGTATGGCTGTTGTGGATAACTTGTACGTATTTTAGTTTAAGTTTTCATTTATATTATTTTTTTTTTTTTTAATTATAGAAAAATTTCAATCTGTAAATATGAATATTTTGAGTTTATTGTATCAATAATGGTACTTGTTCACTGTAGAATAAAATTTCCAAAACTACCAAAAGTGTACATTTATTTTGAAAAGTGAACTTTTTATTTTTATGTAACAAAAAAAGATTGATATCTAATATTTTTTGTATCAAAATTTCAACCAGATTTATTGAAGATAAAATATCTTCAATCAATCAGATCTCTTTTAGACAAGAATAAATTTCTTTATATAACAAACTTAATTAATATTAACACTTTTTTTGTTTGCATTAATTAGAAAAGATAAACTTAATTAAATCTTTTTTAAATTTTACAAACTACTTACCAATTTTATCCAGGCAACAATTTTTGCACCTACTTCCAGTGAGCAACAGCCAAAGCAACTGCTTTCTAAAATTGGAATTGGACCCCCCATGTTGCATTAACAGCTGAAAACAATTATAAATAAATTTATTCATTTACAATTTTTTGTAATTAATAGTATTAACATATAATTCTCCACTTATTAAATGGTGCAAACTAAGTACTAGGAGAAAAATTCAATAAGTAGATTAAATAGAGTAGGAAAATGTTTAATTATAACCAAGCCAAAATAGGTATAAAGGAGGGAATTACCCGTAATTTACAACTTGCTTATTTTTTGTCATATGAAGGAGATATTTGATTTTCTAGTTGGCTGTCTCTCATGAATTTTTTAAAGGGTTTCAGCAACCTAACATACCTCTTTACATTTTGCTGATGTTTTGTTTTGTAAATTATGTTTTTGTTGTTGTCCTTGTTTTGTTTTGTTTCAATGTTAATGTGTTGTTATTGTTCCATGTAATATTTTTATATTTCGTGTTGTGTGTTGAACTCACCTTTACCTTCTACAGGTAGTTAGTTAAATTCCTTTGTTAGTTAGGTATTTTCAATCTTGCTTAAGACTCGGTGAGCTGTGTGAGATTGTTTTCAGTTCATTAATTAGTAGTGTACCGATGGGAATGTCCCTCATGGCATCCTGGCTGAGGTGGACTGGAATATGTAAAAAGCCGAAGTTTTGAAGATGACCTGCGGTAAAGCCCATAAGGGATCAGAACAGAGGGTGTCTTCCCCTATCGGGTCAGGATACCTTTACAACCCCTTTAACTAGGGGATGGGGTTGAAATCCGTGATTCATTAGAAAAATCATAATTTTGTTTTACTCAAGATAAATAAAAGGTTTTTAAAATTGTTTAGTATATTATGTATTAGTGGCATTGGTATCGCATATTTTATGCATTTAGTACTTAATTTTATATTAATTTTTACTAATTATTTAGTTTTTAAAAATTATCTTAAACTTCTCTCTTCAAGCAAAAATGTTCAGTCTGGAATTTGTGAATCACCATACTGGTGCTACTAGAGCACATTATTCTGAACAATTAAAAAAAAAATCATGCGTTTATCTTAAATAGAACTAAAGTTATGAATTCTCTTTTACTTAAATATCATATTTTCGGAAAGCAGCAATTGAATATATGAAGGCTGGACTACTGAACTATCTGATACATACCTTCCTCTGTTATTCTGTTATTTATGTTACACCTTCCTTCTCTTTTTCCATTTCTTCATCCCTTAGATTCTTCAGCCGTAATCACATTTTTCACTTTTGATATTTTTCCTGTTGAACCTTGGTACTATTTGCTTTCCTTTGGTTGTCATGGTGGTTTGCCAACAGATAACTTCTTTTTCCTTTGCCGAGTTCATTGTTGCTAACAGAGATGAACTTCCAGAATTGTATTCGCCTTTCATTTCAGCTAATGCTGCTTCAACCATTTTTTTGCAGTTTTAGTTTTATCACAACATTTCCAAATTCTTTTGTGCAAATTTTCAACACCATTTTGAGTTTGATTTCTCAAACACTGCTCCAATAAACTTCTTACTGTTAGTATTTGATCAACGACGGTTATATGTTTTAGTATATTCAAGCTAATAGGTGTGTTTATATTATCATTGTTCCCAGGGATTTTATATTTTGCTACAGCCATATTACAAAAACACCAACTGTCTGTGCCTGTAGGGCATTTATTGTTTTGGGTCACTGTCAGTAAAAACACAGTGGTGAAGAGTGGCCAAAGCAGCGTTTCAACATTTTGTAGCAATAGCATTATTATAGTATTTAGTTGGTTTTACAATTGTACATTCTTTCAGACTACCTCTTGACTTCCCACCTAATGTGATTTTTTGGGCCCTACACATCTACCAAATTACATAATGCAGTACCAAGTCATTTTGACACATGATTCACACATTCTTCTTTAGATCTCCATCGCGTACTACAGTAGAATACCAAAATTTATATAATATTAGTCGTTTCCATAATATTTCAGCTGCACTAGTTGTAGCCATGTATGGCAATGACCCATCAACTCGTTTCATGTCCCTTGTACCAAAAATAAAACTCCGTTCTATTTTTGCCTAGTTGAGCTTTAGTGCAATTTCTGCAAAACTTAGACAATATGTAGAAATCAATGGGTCAGTTCCTATTTCAATCACACACCCTATGCATTGGATCTAAAACCTCGCTTGTGCCAAGTCCTGTCATAACTAACTGCTATATCTAAAATAATATCACAAAGTTACTTAGGATCTGGTTCCTTATAATGCTCCCAAACTAACTGACGAATACTCAACTTTTGAATCTTACTTTTGTATACAAACTGGGAATGGTGATGAAAATGTTTGTTACTCATAGGCATCATGTTCATGAAAACACTAAATTGTTCTACCACTGCATAACCTTTAACAATGGTCGTAAAGGCTTGTGTAACTCTGCGGTTTACATCAAAAATCTTATTAGAAACTATATTTAACATTTTTTTTTTAAATAAAAAATTTTTCAGTTTTGAAAAATTTTAATGTATTTAAGTTTGGAATGTAGTTTGATATGAACAGTTTAAAATATAATAAATACAGCTGAAGATGTGGGTTTCCACGAAAACGTTTTTGTAAAATATGAAATTAGGTAAGTGTCATATTTAATGTATATTTCTACATTTGGGTAGATCAATTTGATTTATAATTTGTATATTTTTACTGAGGAATATGGATATTGACTTTAGAAAAAAGATATATATGTATATATTTATATAAGTTATCATAACTTTAAATTATTTTTCATTGTTAAGCACTGAAAAATTAAGCAGCATACTTCAAAATAAATCTCTCCGAGGTAGGAGTATTTGCTAAATTTTATTTTTTAGTAGTTTGTTGTTGAGTAGTTATTTAACACGTATTAGCAGTGTGAAAAATATTAAACTACTGTCATTTTGGTTAGAGTTGTCACAGCCCAATCTTTTTTTTTTACTTAAAAATAGTTTTTGTTTCTTAATCCCCTTTAAAATGATGTATCACAATGCATACCCTTTCTATTTAAAAGTCTGTAGTTGTCTCCTCATGTCAATCCTCAGGATGTTTGAGGTGTGGTGGTTTCATATGTAAAAAGTAACTCATTTTGATGACAGAGCATTTGCTAAATTTCATTTCTCTATGTCCAAAGGATGAAAAAATATTTAAGGGTTGCTAAACTTAATCTCTGTGTGTATGAACTGTGTAATTGTTTTACACATACTACTACAAATAATTTAAACATAAGAACTCTTCCTATACACAAATACAAAGATGGAGTTGAAGGCTGTAGGATCGTACTTTACACTAACGTACTTTACTGTAACATCAATGTAAAACAGTTTTATATAAAGAACAATTAATCCTTAAAGTAAATTTCCATGAACAATCACTACTATACAATTAATTAAAGCGGCTAACTAAATTAATACACATAAAAAGTAAAACAGTTAAACAGATTTATTCGTTTGTGGAGAGAAATCATGTTATGAAAGAGTGGAAGTATATCCAATAATAAACTAGAAATAGGATATTAATTACCACCATTAGAACTATTTCAAAAAAGAATGTTACTGATACCGTACACTGTCATTAATGTGTTTTATAATATCAAGAAAGTCAACGATCAGAAAAATGTAATGTTAACAGTAATTTTGAGCTCTTTATTTTATAAGTGTGATTTCCTGAACCATCATAACACTAATTAATAAGATTTATTCTTTATTCCATTTTCTCCTTTCCATTCCCCCTTTACCATTTTTCACTTTTCCCCGGTTTCCCTTTTTTCCCATGTATAAATCGGTCCATGTGTAAATCGGACACACATACAAACATTACCTTTTATATATATATATATATATATATAGAAGAAGAAAGTCTGTTTGTATATTTGCTTTGTTTGTTTCGTAAAGATCTCAACATCGGTGCCATCTAGCGGGTATAGTTTTTGCAAAACATTTTCTTTTCACGTAACTAATATATATTCTGAATATGAGCCAAATCGGTCCATAAATACAATTTTTTCTAAATATCTAAACCCCAGCGCCACCTAGCGGATTCATTTTTCACAAAAATATTTCTTTTCACATAACTATATATATTCTGAATATGAGTCAAATCGGACCATAAATGCAATCTTTGCAAATATCTTGACCCCCAGCACCCCCTAATGGGTCCAAATTAATTCAGAAACCTTCATGAGCGTGCACACAACAAATCACCAAAGTTTCATCGCAATCAGATGAATGGTTTAAGAATGCATATGAGATAAACATATAAACATTCATTTATATATATAGATAAAGCAGATAACAAAATATTAAATAAACTAAATAATAAAAATAAATCCATTACATTTATAGTAAAGTGAGTTTTTATAAGATAAAATATGCAAAACAAAACTTTTAAAACAATTATATAGGAACAACAAACAGAATTTAAAAAAATTGATACAATTAAAGAATATAGTAATCTCTTTTTCTAATCTGGAGGCTATTAAAGTATTGGAAATTATTAGTAACAAATTTATATATCATAAACTTCTTAAATTATTCCTAATAAAAAGATATTATAGAATTATAAATGAACTACTTTGTTAATGACAACTGAATTACAGAAATTATAAATTAAATTTAATAATTCAATTTATCTTTAAATTACATTTAAACTCTAAATCATTAGGTCTATTATTTAACAAAGAAAAATATTCTAATGAAGTAGAATTTGAACAAAGTAATTACGGGCATAAAAAAATTGAAAAGCAATAAGGCAGGTGTGATTAAAATTATATTTTACATATTCTACTGCTAAGAATCTAACAGCGTATGGCATAAGAACCACAGCCATGTTTTTGTCAGTAGAATTTTTTTTATATATATTATAGTAAATTCTATTCTATTCCTTGTCAGTCAACTTGTTCATTCAAAATCAGAAGATGATTTTCAGAGATCTAGTCACTATTTACATATCCTTACAACTGACTTTAATTTAAAAATTTTAATTTGCAAACCATTTTTTGGTAGTCCATATGAAATTCTCAACAGATCTAAAATTTTCATTAATAGTTGAAATAGATATCTCGTTTTAAATACCTTGACTGTAATAACAATTAAATCCAAAATTGAACTGTGCATCTAAACAAAATAACAAGATTTCTATCTATAAAATAAGATTTAACATAATTTTTCAATATTTATTATAATGTTAGTTGTGAAACTAACAACCGACTTTGTTCACAGCTGATTTCCATGTTTCATTATTTGGCATAACTTCTTTTTACTTTCATAACCATTAAAGCTTTTGTTTACGCTTTAGTTTCTAGTACGTGGAAATGGTTTTAATACTTGAAGCTCACATTTTTTTGATTAAAAATATATTTCATTGTAGAAGTGAATAAACGAAGGAAATGTTTCATTAAACGATTCCAGACATTAATGTTCCACATATCAATGATGTGCGAAGCTTGATCAATAAGTTCCAAGAAACAGAATGTGTCAAAGAAACGCCTGAGTCCAGAAAACCAGCTATTCTGACAGAGAAAAAGTTGGATGATATTTCTGATTACATAACTCAAAAAAAATATCAGAAAATTGGCCCAAAAGTATACACACATTATCTGCAATTCATCAGTTATGTAATACTGATTTTCCTAAAAATATTGAATGCTGCAAATGGAGATTGGGTTTCATAAATGGGAGAGAAAACATTTTCAATACAACTTTTTTTTCAGATGAAATGTGATTTCATTTAAGGGATCATGTCAACAGCCAGAAATGACATTTATGTAAATAATCCTTGTCAGATTTAGGAACAACTATTATATGACAAAAATTGGAATTTTGTGTTCTATATCACATGAATGGATAATCATACAGTATTCCCAGTACACAGTAAACACAAAATGTTATTGCAATGAATTTATTTATCCTTTCATCGGCCAACTAAATGAAAAAGAAAATGCTGGAGCATCCTTTCAGAAAATTAGGCAGTGGTGTACATCGCCAATGTTTTATAAATTTTCTGTGTGTAAATTTGGAAAATGGGAAATGTTTTTGGGAATAAACTCATTTAAAATCTCATCTGGACTTCGAAATTCCCAGATCTTAGACTTACAGATTTTTATTTATGAGGAGCAATGAAAGAATTTGTTTACAAGAACAATCCTCATAGGCTGGATGAAGTGAAAAATAACAACTGAATTTGTAAGTGCAATCATTCCTTTGGGTATTTTCAAACATAGATAAAAAAACACTCCTAAAATTTTATAATGTTGATGGGTTTGTATGCAGTGATGTATGGAGGTGAATTGGATGTTCTTGAATGACAAGAATAAATTAGAACGCAAATAGTGAAAATGATTCCTTCATTTTATGAAATGTTCTAGAAATTAAATAAAGGAGAGTATTAAATATGGAACTAGATCACCAGATGATCAAGAAAAACAGATTGTCAACAACAGTTATCCTAAAGCAGGAATGTTTTATTCTTTTTCTGGAAGAAAAAGAAAGGTTACATAAGTTACTATTGGCGATATATTTTGATTTTGGAGAAGGCAGATACCATCCCATCATAATTCATGGCGGATGGACCTCAATAACAAAATTCTATTTTGTAGATGTGATCTTGCTATGTATATTCTATGCTTATTTTGATGCAGGTGCACTTCCTATATAACGAGTATCAATTATACTTATTTTCTTGTGGCTATCAGCAGAATCCCAGATAAATGACAATTTTTTTCCCTTCTAAATAGTTAATATGATAAATGTATAATAGTTTTTAATATTAAGATCAGTTAAAAAAATAATTTGAATTTTAATACACAAGCAATCACATTCATTTTTTTAGACAAATTATTATTGCATTAACTATTATCTAATTATTTATTTATTTTCTAAAATATTTACTAAAATAATTTTTAAGTATAAAATTTTAAATTAAATGTTGTTAAATTAAATTTTTTATTACAAAATAATTTTTTTAATTATATCAGAAGTATTCACACATGTGTAAGCACACTGATTGCAATATTTCTCTTATGGGATCACTCAGTATAATTTGTTTAATGAAATCTCCTACTATATGTACGGGAATAATCCAATACTTTAATTTTGCTTCTGAATGATAATGAATTTTGTAGTTGGGAAAAATGCTATGCCTAATCAGGATTCATATCAGAAACACCAGATAAAACACAAAGATGATACCACTCTACAATGGAGATTATTATCATAGTTATTAATTAATTATAATTTCTGTTAGCTTTTAGGATCATTTGACAGTTATTGTACAATTACAAAGGACTCCCATTATTATATAGAGCATTTACAGTCATGCCAAATTTTGGGTAATGATTCTACAAATCAAACTGAGGAAGAAATGTCAACAAAAATATAATAATAATTCATTTTCTATCATGCATATATATATATATTTTTTTTTTTTTTTAAATAAGTTAATTTCTCATTTAGATAAGATATATATTTCTCCAACCAGTTTTCCAGCTTCTGCCAGATCTGGGTGTATGTTCTGTATACTCAAATGCAATTACTGCTACCTGCTTGCCAGGCCTGATGTAGCTGCAGACTTAGTGCAATGCAAGTGTAAATGTACTGGAACCATGTCGTCTGGAACAGATTCGGAACTCACTTGAGATATGTGATTAATTGAAATTCAACCACCATATATTCAAATCCATATAAAAGCAAGTGCCTTTACGAGGACTTGAAACTAAGAATTCTTGACTTCAAAAATCAGCTGATTTTGTGACGATGAGTTTAACCACTAGACTAACCTAGTGGGTTTGTATTTAAAATATGTTGTAATAATATCACCTGACGCTGGGATTAGAAAGCATCAGTCATGAAGATGACTTCAAAAGCCACTAAAATTTTAGTGGAAAAACATTTTTAATATTTTTTATTTATTAAATTTGATTTAGTTTTTTTTTTATAGTTTTAAATAATATTTCATTACTAATTGTCATGGATAAATTAAAGCAATGGTAATATTTTAGATTATCAGTCAATCATTTACTTTTTAACAAATCGAAATTAATGTCACTTTATCCAATTTTAAAAAGAAATTTTTCTTATTTATTAAATTTTTTTCCTATATTCTACTTACTATTTTTGTTTTCTAGTAAATAGTAAAGGTAATGACTTTTAAAAAAATAAAGATTATGGATTTTAGAAGATATATCTACTTATTATAAAAACAGTTACGAATTCAGCACATTTTTGTTTATTATTTATTAATAGAAATTTATAAATAGTGGTGTGATAAATAGAAAAAAAAATTTGTTTTATTTAATGTGAATTTTACCTTTATTTTATTGTATTATGTTCATGAATATCACATTCATGAATATCATATTGGCCTGATGAATTAATTCTAAATATAAGCTTGAATCTTGTCCGTGGAATGTGAAAAATAGAGTTTTGTAGCGGACGAAAAATGCAATACCTAATCGGGATTCGACCCCGGGGCCTCCGGATGAAGGGCCAAGACACACCACTCCACCACGAAGATCGGCAATTCGTATCTGAGGAGGTTAGAAATTTTACAAATGTAATTTTCATACAGTAAACTTTACGGTAAGAAAAAGCACTTTGACTCGATTATTATTTTCATATCTAATTAATATGAAATTAAATTTTATTTATTTATAACATATATAAATTGCAACGTGACGAATTATTCTACAAAATAAATGTGTTATGATTATGAAAAGATAATATAATGTAATATTTATTTTCTGAGAACCCTTTTACTAATTAATTTATTAAACAATTTTCCTTAAATGAGATAAATACATTAAAATATCTTGCCATGTTATTAAAATATCTAAATAATTTTTAAATATAAAATTATAAATTAAATGTTGTTAAATTTTCTATTACAAAATATTTTTTTAAAATTATATCGGAAGTATTCACACATTGCGTAAGCATCGCTTACATTGTGCAAGCATACTGATTACAATATTTCCCTTATGGGATCTCTCAATATAACTTGTTTAATGAAATCTCCCCCGATATGTACGGGAATAACCCAATAATTTAATTTTGCTTTATTAAAATTATCGTTTTACTTTTCCTTTTATTATTAAGAATCATTATTCATATACAATCTATTCAATAGGATCAAAAAGTAAAGCTAAAAAATCTAATCTAAATTATTACTATATATCAACCATAATTATAAAATAATATCAAAAAATCAATAATAATAGTAGTAGTAGTGGTGATAATAGCAATACATTACCAGCACGTTGAATAAATATATGATTTGTCCAGTAGCGAGTACAACGTGGTTTTCTGTATGTTCACTAGTAGGAAACGTAGCCAGCTGGTCTCACATCAGTGTACCAATGCAGTACTAACGCGAAAGAACAAAGCACTATTTTTTACAACAGGAACTTTCTAGGAGTAGGGGAGACTTCAGTGTTTGGCCTTGGCTTCCAGAACTGCGTCACAACTAGCTTCCCCACTAGTTGTATACGAAGGAGCAAACTTCTTAAAGAAAATTAATTTCCTATAATCCATTTTTCCAGGGGCAGTCACTTGTCGGTAAGGGGGGTATAATAATGCTAATTGTACAATAAAATAATGTGTTTTTAGCTTTCAGTATAAAAAACAATTAATTATAAAATCTGTTAAAAATAACAAAAGTAAAAGCACAAATTAATAATAACAGATTTGTCAAAACAATATATTAATTACGAATTTAATTATTAACATAGGTGTAATATTACAATTACAATATTACGTTATCAATAACGTAACAAGTTTTTATTGTTCTAAAGATAAATTTTCTTTGACCACCACTAAAATCAGTAATTAAAAATAGCAAAATTTAACCCCTTCCCTTTTTTTTAATTCTACCCAAAATTTAATGCCATCAATGCCTCCCCCCCCCCCTGATGTGCAATATTATGTACATACATCTTGCGGAAATTTCTAAACTTTTTTATTCTTTTTTAGATGATTAATTCACCATATTAACTTCAAATCTTGTGCTTGGGAATATGAAATAAAAATTTGTAGCGTATGAAAAATTTCATGTACCGATATTCAAAATGTTGCCCGATCGCTGTACTTTTCCTTTATAGTTGTGGTACTGCAGCAGCAATACAAGTACAGCTGGAAAAGTAAAAAAAAAAAAAAAACGTGCAAAGTAAATAAAAATTTAGAAAATATTAAAAATTGATGAAGTATGTTAAATGAAGGCTGAAGGTTTTAGTTGTTTTTAATTATTGTTGTTTGAAAGGTGGTCGAAACATGATATTCTTTCTGTAAATTTTATTTTAAGTAAATTGGTAGATAGATCAGTCTTTTAAACGGGTCAGTAAAAAATTAGAAATGGCAATGAAAAATTTTAATTAATATATGAGGTAACATCCGCTTATTATTAGGATAGAGTACACAATCAGTTTCATGCAAGCGTGGAATACTGTACGAGCATTACTTTTAGTACAATTGTTTCACTGTAAAGAAACATGAGCGAATGTATTCATCATTGACAGAAAATCAAGACTTCTATCTGTTTTAATGTAAAGTTTTACTTATTTCATAACTCTTTTCTATCCAGTAGACAAATGAAATTCTATATTTACTGTGATAATGCTGTTAAAACATATAATTAATTTCTGATTTCAGTGTTAGTTTCTGCTCTTCGTAGCATTGTTACTCATAAACATTTGTACCGGAGTACCTTTATTCTCAACAATACTTTTATCACTCACTAAAATTCAAAAAAACTCTCACAACTTTTAGCACTTTCGAAGCGTTAAAAGTAGTTTTGAGAATGGAGATACTCCGAAACGCATCAACTATGAGTGACAGTGCTACGAAGGGTAGAAAATGACACTCAAATTAATTATGATAATCCTAACGGAAATATAAAATATTGTGAAAAAATATATATTTCATCACCAAGAGAAACGCTTTTAATTTTATTGGACTCTATTTTTTTTTTTTTTTACATTAAAACTAGCCGAGGAAAATATTTTTTTAAATTACTTATAAAGGGCTGATAAAACTATTTTTTAATGTTCTAACTTTTCATATAATTTCTATAGGAAGTTATGGAACATCTCACGACAACAGTCCAACCCATGCAACATAGAGATTCTTGGGAAAACTCGGGATTCGAACAACTTCCACACGCTCCTTTACTTTATAACTACTTTCTTATCTGTACCTATAAAGCAACTTCTTCTGACTGACTGATTCATCAACGCCCAGCAAAATCGGCTGAAGATAAATTAATGAAAATGTATAATATGTTCTTACGATGTAAATGCAATCTAAGAAAGGATTTTTTGAAATGCCGAGTTTAAAGGATAAAAATGGAGTAATAATGAAATTTACTATTTTTTTTTTAAATTTATCAGTAACAAAAGAAGACATGAACTTGATTTTTTGTGTGTATGTAATCTTCATGTAAATATCTAAAAATTAATTTCTAAATTTTTTGAAATTCCGAGTTGAAAGGTTTAAAGTAGATTTTGATGTTTTTTTTAAACCCGGCTATTTCTTTTATTTCTCGATTTCAAATTAATATATCAACTTGATTTTTGGTGTGTGTAATTTTCATGTAAATATTTAAAAATCAACTTTTAGATTTTACAAAATTCGACCTTAAATGGAGTGAAGAGAGGTAAAAAAAAAAAAATTGGACAATAATTGCAGATTTTCCTTATTTCCGACTATACTAAATGAGATATTTATTCGATTGGGGCTTCTAAATACTCTTCAGATAAATATCTAAAAACCATATTCATTTTCGGGTTTTATTGAATTTCAACTAACATAGCCACTGTTATTGTATGTGTGACGCGACTGGCTGCACCTGCCTCCAGTTACTTAGCTAAAATAAATCAAAAAAACGAAGTATCTCCAGTGGTGTTTGTAAGGTAACCCTAAGAACTGGGAAAAATACATTTTTACCTGTACGAAGGACGAGTAACTAGTTACAAAATATATTTTTAAGATGGAGGCCGATTGTTTTGAAATTCACATTCTTAGATCACTCAGTCTTGGGTTGTGTTAATACAGGACCAGAGACCATTCTGTTGCTCTGAAGAAATTACAATACCTTGATATTTTTTAATAAATTGAAAGGCTTTAATTTTTGTTTATCATTATTTTTCTCAAAAGCACAAGTTAATGGCTACAGCGGGGTATGCATTCATTAACGATGTATCAGTAGAATATGTATTTTAAAAGGGCAGCAAGTTTTGAAATTAAAAAAAAATTACAATACCTAGTGTTACAAAATGTGAACATCAAATTTAGATAAGAAATTTTTAATTTTCTAGAATAATATGATACTCCGGTAGAGGCGCAAAACGAAGATATTAAATGAATAGTTTTTCTTTACTGCGTTATATACGAGTAGAATAATTTGTTGACGTTTGTCTTCACCTTTCGTAAAAAATATGTACAGCCTAAAAACAGATCAAGGCTAAATCTAAATAAATGAAACTGCAAGTGAAAGAAAGTAGAAAACAAATGATACTTAGTTATCTGTAATCTGATAATATTTAAGATATATGGACTACAATAATTCAATATTTGCACATAATTAATTTTTAGGTAAATTTGATAAAAAAGCTACGTATTGGTACTATGATTCGACTTCCGGAAAATTTCGACATACCTTTGCGTTTCACATCACCCAGATACCAAAACCACCGTCAGTTCAAAAGTTTAACCGTCAGTTCAAAAGTTTATGTATACATTAATATATATATTACACACACACACACACACACACACACACACATATATATATTTTTGGGGACACGGTAACTGCCGTAATTTTGCGCCAATCACTTTCAAATTGATACATAAAATATAACAACCTAAAATCTCAGTCGAGTTCGTTAATGAGAAAAATCGGGCTATGTGGGTTAAAATGAGGGGGCTTTTCCAAAAAAAAAAAAAAAAAAAAAAAAAAAAAAAATATTGCTATAACTTTCTTATTAAGTAAAATATCGAATTCGTTTAAAGTTCCTACTATTTTTTATACAAGGGCCTGAAATTTATCTACATAAAGTTTTTTGATATCACCATTGGTCTACGAAATGGAAAAAATGGTGTTTTGAAAACAAACAAAAAATGCATACTTCCCTTAATTGGCACAGTATCGAATCGATTTAAAGTGGTAGTTAGTCCTCTAAACATTACCTGAAATTTTTGTCTGAGAAAATCTTTGATATGACCAACCCTTACAGAAAGGGATGACCAAAATATTGCTAGAATTGTAAAAAGATGTGGATTGTCGTATGCTAAATATATGAAACTTTTTTCGCATGCAACAATTGTCGTATTGAGTAAATTTGAAGTTTTTCTTAACGTTAAGGTGGAAATCTTTTTATCTCCTAATTAACATTGGTGAAATCTACCTCCGTCTTCCGGTGCCGAAAGGGATTTTTTTCTTATGTAACTGTAACTTTGGTTATACTAGTTTTTGATTATTTTTTTAGCCTCCGGGACCCCCATTAGGTATTGCCTCACATGCTGAGATGTTTTGTAGCGTGTGAAAATGCCATATCTGATCGGGATTCAAACCCGGGATCTCCAAATTAAAAACCGAGACGCTACAGTCAAAATGGATTTAGGGATGGTCAAAATGTGTAGTATTTCCATTGAAATTTGAAAACTGAAATTTTTTGCCATCACACTACTTCTTTTACTTCATATAAGGAAGTAAAAAGAAAAAAAATTATTTAATAATAATACAGCAGTCTCACTAAAATATATATGCTGTTAAAACGTGGCATTTGAATCAAATCAAATGGGATTCGAAGATAAAAAATTATACAAATATAATTTAAAATATTAAACTCGAAAAACTTTCAACATTTCTTTATTTCCTCATATGATGAAAAGAAAATCAGTTGAAACAATATTTGGCAAATTATCGGGTTATAAGGCCAGTAGTTTCCTCCGCTGCTTCGTTGGTCCGCCAATGTTTGGAAGTAGGCCGGCGATCAATCTCATCTTCTCTGTCCTGCCGCAACCTTCTATAGCTTGTACACCGAATCTGAGTCTGCCTCACCGAATCTGCAGTCTATCCAGACTCCAAGATATTTGATTGTCGGCCTGGAGGCAATCTTTCTATCACAAGCGTGATTGAAGGTAGAAAGATTGTCTTTTCTGGGACCAGCGTCAATCCTGCTCCAGCTATCCATTCCCTTATCGCCGTATAGGAGTTGGCCATCTTTTCCGTGGCCTCACATCGTGTTCCCGCTTCGATAACTAGGGCCAAGTCGTCAGCATAGCCCATTATTTTAACTTCTCACGGTAGAGCCACCCGAAATACGCCGTCATAGGCAAGGTTCCAGAGGGTCTGCCCAAGGACCGACCCCTGGGGAATCCCCTGTCAAGTGTCTTTTCCACCAATCTATCCTGTACACGGCACTCCAATCTGCGTCCAACAAGATACGAGCGCACCACTGCTCCTGTTATTCTCTGTTGTAACATGCGCTCTAGCACCTAGGCTAAGGCGTCTATCATCGCCAGCGGTCGGTACGAGGATGGAAGTGCTGGGTACCTCCCAGATTTAGGGGCCAGTACCAGCCGCTGACGCCTTTGTATACATCCTCTACCGCATCATCATCATGGGCACTTTAGGTATATAGACTTTAACAATCATTGTCGGCTTAGGTTTTGATTTTATACTGATTGCAATGATTCTATCGCTATGTTTTTGAAATACTCTACCCTCTTCCCTATCTTCTTGTTCATTAAGAAACGTACTCCTGCCTGCCCTTTATTTGAAGATAATTATTCTAAAATCACCTGACTAAAAGTCGTTTTCTTCTTCCCACCGAACCTCGCTAATTCCTACTACATCTATATTTAACATACTCATTTCCCTCTTTAAATTTTCTAACCTACCAACCTTTTTTAGGCTTCAACTTTAAAAAAAGTTAAAAAAAACTCAAAAATAAGTATTTTTAAGCATTAATCAGCTTCTCCTCTCTCAATATTGCCCGCAAAGTATTTTTTCAGGGTCATTTCTTATGTCTAGGAAGACATTAAAAAAATTTGCAATAAATAAAAAGATAAATTTTTGGATTTTGGGGAAGGTAAGAATTTTGTGACAATTTTTCTTTTTAAAGTGGTGAAGATAAGTATTCAAGCATGTACACTGAACTTAACGTAATGTTTGGTTGTGTTTGCAGAATTTTGAGAATTTGACCCCAAAAATTGTCTACCCCCCGGAAATATTGGTCCCAAAGTTTACCATCAAACTGACTTATTTATACTAGTCTTTGTAGGGAAGAGTATTGTGCCTTGAAAATACTCTACCTTGGAACGCTCGTAGTTTCTAGGCATGCTGTTATATATTTTTCTGTGGTATAACTACTTCAATAACTTGCCACCAGAGCGTAAGTCAGTTTTAGTTTGAGTAGTATCACATTTGTTTTGTAGCTTTGGTGTGCAAATAAAGTTTTGACTGGCAAAATAACTTCAAGGTTTTTATTATTGTTCTCTGAATCTCTATGGCACTTAATTCTGCAGATACTGGTGAGAAGGTTATGTTTTATAATGCTAGTAAACACAATCAAGAAAACACGTAAACAAGTAAACACGTCAAGAAAAAAATTTAATAAAAACAGCGACTCTTGTACCACGGAACAAAGCAACCTAATGTACCTTGAAACATGTTCATAAATACAATCGGATAACATTTTTCTCTTTTTTTGTTTCAGACGAAAATGACACGAAGTAAATCAGATCTAAAGAGGTCGCCAGTTGAACCGGAAAATATGCTGAACGCGATTAAAGCCGTTATTGCAAATGATACAAAAATTTCGATTCAGAAAATTTGAAAAGTCTATAAATTAAAATTAGCTGCTCTATCCAGTAATCTAGCTAAGTTCAAAGAATCTGGTTAAACAGTTTTCAATTACACATCAAACTATGACGTAAATAGAGTTTTTTCAGAATAATAAGAAGAATCTTTATTGGTAGATTACATAAAATAAGTTTCAAACATGAATTACGGCCTTTGTAAAAAAGACGTACGACTTGTAGCATTTAAGTTTACCTACTAAATTCTGTATAAATACAATATTTTCATTTTGTAAGGATGGTAATATATATTGTAAATATACTATTTTTTTGCAGATCAATGGAAATACTTTTTTTTCTATTCAAATACATCAGAAACCAAATAAAACAAAATTATCTTCCGAATCATTCAAATTAGGTCGGTTAGTTAATTTTTTTTAAAGTAAATATTCAGTATATAATCTAGTAAAAAAAGGATTTTTAATTTGAAAAATTAGAAATCCGTTCCATAACGGAAACAAAATCAATTGTTTAGGTTTCGCAATGATCTGTGTAATATTATTATCCAAAAACATCAAATCAGCTGAAATTTAACTTAATTTTCTGAAAGAAATAGTAAAAAAACAGTTTTATAAATTTCAAAAGAGAAAAAAATTAAATTGGTGAAAACTATTATAAAAATGCACCAAATTTGTTAAATTCAAAGTTTGAAAAATCCAGAGAATCGAACAATTTTTATATTTAGGAAAAATATCCAACAAAATGGAGAAAAAATGACAATCCATGAAAGAACTGGGAAAGTGGAGAAAATAAACTGAATAACGAAAAGGATTTTCAACAAAAATTAGCAACTAAATGAAAAAGAAATTGCTGAAGAGTACTTTCAACAAAACGGAGCAACACAGCCAATTTTTAGCTAAATTTTCTATGTGATTTTTTGGGGATATACTGATTTCAAAGCTTCATGGTTATCAAAAGCCCCATATCTTTCAATTATAGATTTTATTTATGCAAAGCAATGAAAGGATCTCTTTACAAGAACAGACCTTATATACTGTATAAACTGAAAGATAGTAATTCGGTGTTTTAGCGTCTGTTTTTAAGTGTGTTCAGTTTAGTCATATTCAACATTTAAAAATTCATACTATAGGTGTCACCTTGAATCTTGTAGATGACGGCTAGTACGGTGCCTGCTAACCAAACTGAAAACATTCAGTTTAGTTTTCACGCGCAGAAGAAAATTACTTTCATATAAATACAATTTATTATTCTATGTTACTGGATGATATTATGGATTGATTTTAAATATTTTCTAATTCTGCTGTTTATATTTATAAATTATTAAGTACTTTTCCATAAAAAAAATAATATAGTACATTTCTAAATGTATAAAAATGTAAGCCTATTCTCAAAGTAACATAATTACAAATTATTTATACTCGTATAATAGTTTCCACATACCAAAAATCTTTAATAGTAATGTTGGAGCGCTTTCGGATTATTAATCCAGCCTCAGGAACAATGATGTGTTATACATTACAGTTCATTAATCATACTAAATTGAATTTTATAAAAATATAAATATAACAACTGGTCGTCAAAAAGTAAAATAAAGTTAACGTTATCCGTCATGTCAGTATGAAAGACTCAATTGTTATCTAGCGTTAACTTTATTTTATCTTTTGATGATATTTAACTTTTTACTTTTATTTTACTTTCTTTCTTTTTATATAAAATTCAATTTAGTATAATTAATCGTATGTGAAGTAAATAATTATAATTTATAACACATCATTGTTCTGAGGATGGATTCATAATCCGAAAGCGCTCGAACATTACTATTAAAAATTGTTGGTAAGTGGAAATTATTATATAAATAATTTATATATTAATACCAACGGCCCGTGGTTAATAAAATTAATATAATTACGTCAGGAGACAAACACTGATTGTATACAAACTAACATTATAATTGTCTGGCATATTATAATCTATTGTGATTTTATTTGTAAAAATAAACAATAAACACGGATAAACCAAGTATTAAAAGTCAAGGAATGCGTTACCTTCTTAAAAATATCAGAAAACCATATTGCTATATTGTTTGCCATGGACTCATAGTTTTTAAATACAGCCAGGCCAATGTAAAGATACCCATGAGCTTATATAATTGAATGCTTGAATATAATCCAATTAACTAGTTACCTGTATTGGTAGATCCTGTAAGAGCTTTTGTACTAATTTTGTTTCTTTTAATTCGAGTTCTGATTGAGAAAATTAATCGCATTTTATAATCTGTATTTTTAATGTTTTGCAATTATGAGTGAACTTAAGCCTAACTAAAAAAAAAAAACAAAAAACTAAAACGGCTGACCCGAGAAATAATAAATAGTGTGTATGAGTTTATGAAACAAGAAGGTGATCGATTTTCAAAGTCGGAAAAGAAAGAAAAACACCTGATTCATATTAGAAAATCTGAAGGAAGAACAGCAACAGCTTGTAGAGTATCGCGATCTTAAGTCCAAAGAGTGAGAAAAGAGAAAAATTAGTCGAAAATCTGGCGGAGACTTCTTTCTCTACTCCAATAAAACACAAAACCCTTGAATACCCAGCAACAGGAGTAAATGATTTTGACAAGTGTATGTGGTGAGACAAACTATAATCGAATTTTACAGTATTCATAATCGACTGCGATAGTAAAAAATATAATATTAGCACTTAAAGATGTCACTAGTTATTTAAGAAAAGAGGCGAGTTTGAGAAAAATTATAAAAGAATTGGGCTTTAGGAGGAGAAAACCTGAAAATAACAGGAAGGTTCTCTCTGAGCGACATGACATAAAGTTTAAGCGTATTCAATATCTGCCATAAAGAAATTTAGAACTGAAAATAGTCAGATAGTGTGTACCTTGACACTGCTCGTTATTTAATATTTTTTCAAGTTAGGACTGACACTAGACTTTCACTAGCACTAGATAGGGAATCTTGGAGAGCTGCATCAAACCAGTCAAATGACTGAAAACAAAAAAAAAGAAAACAAGTTAGGAAGCTCGTTATTAAAATAAAACGAATGAACTTTTTTCTATAGCAATTTTGATAAAATGGTCCAACTTTTCAACCGGTTTCACACGCTTTCCAGTCTTTTTAGAACTAACATGTTTACCATCAGTTTTGTAAACATCTTACCATCATTGCTGGTTTTATAATAAAATCTTATAATAGATTTTATTATAAAACGATTTTTCTTTATAAAAATTGTTCTTTCGCTTACGCCTGTTGCACTACTTGCTTTCCGGCGATGTCTTCAACTGCAGTTTCAGGATTATTTTATTTTAAGACTATATACATGTTGCTGATTTCTTTTTCGGAGCTACTTAAGGATTCTCCTAGTTTAAGTTTCACGACAGAATCACTTGTGGTTAAAAGTCGATCGGCATAAAAAACAGGGTAAATTAAAATAACACTGAAAAATCAACTATAAAACTGTATCGAATCGTACAGAGTAACACGATAACATAAACTGAAACATTTTCTTTCACTTAACTGAATAATGGTGTAAGCATTACAAATGATGTTATTGTAGTTAAATATCAATAACAAAAACTCAAGAAAAAAATTTTAATTTCTTTTATCATCAGCATGGCACGACACCAGACAAGTGACAGCTTTAGATTTTTATACGCATTTGCTGATGGGAACGACAGAATGACTTAGCCTAAACTTCTGTGACATTACTTATACATTCTGAATTCATATTTATATCTACTGCATGGATTTGTGAGACAGGATGACTTTTTTTTATTAAAATGTTGTGGTTAAATCATTTTTTAAATAAACCACCTTTAATTTGATTAATAATAAAACAAATTCATTTAAAGTAGTGCTCTTTCTATGCTAATATCATCAGCTAAAAATAATATAAATTTCTTTTTTAACTTAATAATTTTTAAATGAAAAGCAAGTGTATTTGACTTAGTAAAAACAGTAATAGAAACCACTTCCTTCTCATTTTCTTAGAAGTCTTGGCATGGGTGATATGTGTATGTGTGCGCTTTTATAAGTTACATTACTGAGAAAAGCCTGAGAATAGATGGTGCATTACATTCCATAAGCCACGTGTGTTGCCTATCCTAGTTTCCAGGAAAAATCACTGTGAGAAAGACTGTAACGCAGCTGCAACCTGTGTTTCTTTATTCTTAATGTAATAACAATTATTCACTCTCAATCAGAAACTCATACAGTTAACATGTATTAAAGTCTCAATCGTGGACTCATTCGATGAACATCGTCCTATTAGATTCTTTTAGCAGCTCTCATGGGGTAAAATCTTGCATTAGATGACTTGTTTGATATTCCATTGTCCTATTCAATTCATTATGAGCATGTACGCATAATGATGTTAACAGTTTATTATTTACGATTACATGTATACTAATTGTAATAAATAAGTTTGTTTTTTAAAAACATAACTTGTTGAGTATAACACTTAAGCAGTAATGAAGAAAGTTTTATGTTAATTTAAGGGTTTAAGTTGATAGAAAGAGATCACGATAGGTTGAGGCTTCAGATGGCTGAAGAAGGAGGTTGAAGAATGCATGCAGTAAAGATGAGAAAAATGAAAATAGCTAGTGACTAGGTACAATGTTGGACAAGTTTATGTATCAAGCAGGCTCGGGCAGAAGCTGAAATATATAACTGATGATGTGTTTTTAATTACACAAGTTATTTCAGTCCCATTTCATAAATTAGGTATTCCTCTATGTAAATTACTTCTGACCCAATCTATCTTATAGCTATGATGCATGTACAGCACCTTAGCTTCTGATTAAAGATACTTTCATTGAGAGTAATGATATCCACCAAACTGCCAGTTTTTGTAATGAAGGTGTCGCTTCTGGATCTGAAAAATCTCTGAATTTTGGTGGGCTTGGCATGTAGACATCTGGCATCTAACATCTGTACATCTTGCAGTCCATTTGGCTAGTTATTGCAAATCAGCTGATTTCGAAGATGAGAATTCTAACTTCAAATCCTAGTAAAGGCAGTTACTTTTATGTGGATTTGAATACTAGATCATGTATACCGGTATTCTTTGGTGGTTTGGTTTCAATTAACCATACATCTCAGGAATGATCGACCTGAGACTGTACAAGACTACTCTTCATTTACATTCATACATATCATCCTCTGAAGTAATACCTTATGGTGGTTCTGGGGACTAAACAGAAAAATAAAAAATGCATTTGGCTCAATGAAGAAAGCAATGGAAAACCATTTTGCTCCTCATTTTCTTTTGAGGGTCATACTTGAAAGAATATTCAGGAATTTAGGTATAGAAATTAGTATAGTTTTATTTTATTAGTAATAAGTATAGTTTTGTAAGACTTTCAGTTAATTTCTTTAAAGCCTACTGTTTTGCTACAATCAATCTATGGATTATGTAAGAAAACAATAATCATGTATATGTCAAGACAAGGCAAATTAATCAATGTTTTTTTTAGGAACTGACTTTCTATCGCTTCCTTTTTTAATTTCACAATGTTCACTTTGTTGTATTTATAGAGTATAACTGACAGAATAAGATTAGTCCATAACACTGGCTAAGCAGAGTAATAATAATTAATCTCCAGCTGTTTGATAAAAGAAGTAAGATTAATTGTGTGATTTAAATTTAAGAATTCAAAAAATTTTAGTTGAATACAATAATGAATACAAAAACATAATGTTGTACATTTCATAAAAACAAGATTAATTAATAACATAGATTTTACTATACAAATATTATTTTAATTGATATAATTCTAATTTACAGACATTAATAAAATTAATCCTTATGTACAAATTTGTGCTAGGAAAAATACAAAAGCATTATTTATTTGAATATTCATTGCAGAGTTTTATTATACATCAGATATTTAATGTGTGTTGTTAACTTCCTGAATTGTTGGTAGTTACTTATTTCAGAAGTTTCGTGTAGTAGCTGTTTACCACCAGCAAGGAATAAATATTAAATGCTGAAACATTGTAAAAATGTTTTTCATTACACTCAAAATTTGCAACCTTACAATATTATCTTTTAGTTATATGAAAAAAATAATAATAAAAGATATATTTATATTTTAAATATTTAATATGGGCTTTAATCACATTTATTTTTACTTCCTTGTGAGAAGTAAAGCAAGTTTTGTGATTGCGAAAAATTTCAGTTTCAGATTTCAATGGAAATATCCATTTTGACCATCTCTGAATCCATTTTGACTAGTTTCGGCGAGAGAGACGTCACAGACGTCAATACATACACATGTGTTGTATGTATGTCCACATCAGATTTTTTATTTTAAAATTAATTGTGCTCATCCCTGTCTTGATCTATGTAATGTAGATCATTTCTCTGTTTATAATATAATAATATCATCAAAACAAACAAATAAAAGCACAACAAAATCTTAATACAACAAAGCCTTATATCAACACTACTGTTAATATTTGTTTGTTGTCTACTTTAACATGATGCTTGCTAACAAGAATAACATTTATTGTTTTTCTGTTGTATTGAATTCAATTGATAGAAAAGCTTTATTTTATAAATTACTATACTTATCTACTACACTGATAAATAGTTCACAAAGTTTTAACATGTAGATTGTTTTTGGTATAAATGGTTTAAGAAAATTCCCAATACAAAAATGGGTCTTAGGCAGGGATGTTCAGTTTTATTTGCATTTTTCTAAATGATTTGAATGAGGCTTTAAAGGGAAATTCATTGGAAGCAGGAAAAAAAAGGGTATTAATGTATGCAGATGTTGTAGTATTATTAGCAGATTCAGATAGAAGAATAATTTTATTGCTGTACAATCTTTTAGATTTTATATCCACCAACTTGAAATATAATGTCACTTTGAATTTTGTGATTCAATTAATTAAAACTCATTTTCTTCAATAAGTTTTGATCTTTTCTTTAAAAATATCATCGGTAATATTAATTTATCGATTAATAATAATTTATTTACTACCTTCATTATACTAAAATATGAATAAAAATTCAATAAAAAAAATGTATATTTTTTCATTCAGTTCAATAAAAAGAAATGATTCCTTGTATTTCATACAAAAAGGATAAATATAAAAAACACTCATTTATCAAGTTAATTCGAACAAGATTATATAAGTTAACATATGAGAGATGGTCATATGAAAAATTTTGCCTCATTTACATTTTCATCATTTTTTTTTTATTATGTGATTCACCAAATTTGTATGTTAATAAAACATAGTCTAAATTACAACTACTAAAATCTTCAACATTGCTTTAGTTTCTAAAATTTATTTTAGTTTTTCATCTTACATGGTTAACATTATATTTACTCTGTCTTTTTATTAATGAAGGACATGAGGTTTATTTCCTACAGAACAAAATTATTACCTTATACAAATACTACTAATGACACTAAAAGTACAGAAGACCTCAAGATGTAGGAACCAAAATAGTGAACTGAATTTATAGATAGCAGTGGGCTATAGGCAACTAGCTGGTGAGCATCATATTTACATTCTTAGCTTGACAAGATATAATCTAATTATATTAAAAAAAAGAAAGAATATTTTTTAATAAAAAGATCTATCAGCTTAAATTAATGATCTTTGTCTCAATGTACAGTCTTAGTTTCAGATATTAACTGAAAAAAATGAAATGAAGCTTAAATATAAGTTGATTATAATTTATTGTAAAAACATGTTACTTACCAGCAACTAGTATTGAATCAATGGAGAATAATCCCTCTGATAAATAAACTAATGTAACAATCACAGTTAAGGTTAAGATCATTATATTAAGTAGAATCCATGGTAAGATATAACTAGGACGTTTCTGAAACATACAAAATATTATAAATTTTACAAGGTATAAAATTGTAAAAAGCAACAAACATAATAATTTATATTGAAAAATTTCAATATAATCCATAAATATCATATTAAGTAATTATAACAATAAATATATTTTTATAATTTAATCTCTAATCATATATTTAAACAATTTAACCAACAAAGAAAGATATATTGTAATCATTAATATTTCTTTCTTTCATTTAGAAATTTCTGATATTATTTAATATGACTGGAAATAATTTTTAAAGGAGTGTATGTAATAGAGTACTGGAAGCCCTATACTAAAAATGAAAGAAAAAAATTTCTACTAAAAATGAAAGAAAAAAATTTCTACTAAAAATGAAAGAAAAAAATTTTTTTAGAACTTCTTTCCAGTCATTGGAGTCATTGGTATCTGAAAAGAACATAATCTGAAAAGAACAAGGTGTGCCAAAAAAGAAACTGAACGTTTTAAAAAGTATTTTATTTATTTACTATAATACTTAAATTTATCCCCTCTGAAGAAATATCCTCAATTATTAACACAAATCTCTCATTCTGTTGTAAATTTTCTTTATCTCTTCTAGTATCTGGAAACACTCTTTTCAAAAGATTTCTATTTTTTAAAATGTCTACTGGTGAGACATTTTTAAATCAGGTGAGTAGAGATACATGTTGTATTTAGGATATAACAGTTGTGAAACTCTTGAATGAGAAAATGGTGAAGGCATAATGTGTAGGAGAGCATTGTAATTATTATTGTAATAATTAGATGACCGCTTCACAACTTTAAGCCAATTTTTTTACACTGCTGTCCTCAAACACTGCATTATTTAAAAAAAAAAAAAAGAATGTATATTGATGTCATAACCAGATAAAATGTACTTGTAATGAATGATAAAATTCCAGTACAAAAAAATGATTTACCCCATTCCATCACATTAAATAACTTTGACGAGAATGATTTGAAAAGCTGGCATTAACTCTGGACATGGCTAAATTTTGTACATTTTAAGTAAATACCTTGCCTGTAATAATTTGCAATAGAATTTCACACTAACACATTGCTTTTCAAAAATCATCATTCTCTTATCAGAAATACAGTATGAAGCATAATTTTACTTTCACCGTTTATATATATGTCAACATAATATATATATATTTATAAAATTAAAAAAATTCTGAGATTAGAATACAAAAAGATGGTTGTACTGCTGCTCCTACCCGTGCACTCAGACATATTTTACATCGCAGCGTACTGGTCAAATCTTCATCCCGTATAACAACTCGTTCTACTGCACATTTCAGATTTCTTAATGCTTCAACTAAGCGATTCTAAAAAGGGTATGTCTGCACCCTTCACACTGGTGATATTGCGCACTAAGTTCCTAATACTGGTAGCCACTCTTGCTTTAGCAAGTTCGAATGATGTCGATGTTCTTTCACCCATGTTCGACTAATGTGCAGCTGTGTTGTGAAATGAATGTTGTAGTGAGCGGAGCGACAAATATATATACCTTATCAGTGCTATGGACTCTGTAATTCCTGTTATTTCCCGCTTGCTATTTTTACAAAATTAAATAAAAAAACGGTTACGTTTCCACACCACCCACGAGGTAGCAACCGTGGCGCGTTGAGATTTTTCTTTTACATGAGTGAAATCTCTCCCCAATAGGCCTACTGTAAAACACTCGCTTTTTTTATATTTTTTTTATTTATTTAAAAAAATTTTTTTTTTGTAAATATTTGCAAGTGATTCATTGCAAGCATAAATAATATTCCTGGCATAAAACCAAGATGAAAGGCAATAACTATAATTGAGATCTCTAACCAACGATGTTGATTCATCAACATCTTACAGCAGACTGAGCTCTACAGCGGTACTCGACGTGGAACAACATGTTCAAACGAAAGCGGTAGGTTTTCCTTGATGCAATTTTGACAACGAGTTGAGTGGTGATGCACATCCATCCTTTCGTTACACCAACAACATTTTACACACAATTCGTGAATTGAAATCACAATGTTGGTGGGGGATATCCCTTCGTTCTCCTCCCCCTTATCCGCCTTCTTTGTATTCTTCTTCTTCTTATTGGTCTTGGTCTTTCTGATCGTCTGTTCAACTGAAGAAGGCTTATCATAAGATTTTTTACGTGGATTTCGCCTTTTTCGGACCTTCGTTGGTTTCGATTTCACCTCCTTCTCAGTCGGTTTCGTAACGTCAGGATGGTTTTCGATGTTATGTAAAGATTCGTTCATGAATAGAAACGATTGAACGTCGTCTGGCGAATAAAGACCTCCTCCTTCCATGACGGATGCTCAACAACTACTGAATTGTGTACGCAGTCGGATTAAGCCTTTTTATACTTCCAGAGTAAAAGTGGTGGGGGTAACCCCCTCCACCTCTTCTTCTTCCTCGTTTAGAGGACCGTCATAGTCATCATCATCATGTGCATGTAACGTTATGTTAGGTAATGAGATTTTGGTAGCGTTTACTTTTGGTAACACTGTTGTCTTCGCTGAAGGTAATGATGATTTTACATTCACTCTTGTTTTCTTCTTCAATGCGGTTTTGTCGATGTTTACCTTTGGTAACACTGTTGTCTTCGCTGAAGGTAATGATGACTTTACAGTCACTACGGTTTTCTTCAATGCGGTTTTGTCGATATCATCGTTTAACGTTACGTTTGGTAGCACTATTGCTTTTTCTGAAGGTGACGATGTAGTGATGTTGCTAACTACATCGACAGACACGTTTTTCGAAGATGATGATGGTGATACGGTAGCGTTGTAAAAAATAGACAACACCTCCACGGACGATGAATTACATTATACTAACGGTATGTTAACCGGCGATTGCGCAGAAAAAGTCACTCTACATCGTATCGGTTTCATTGTTGTACAAGATTCATGCGAAAAGTCGCCCAGTAATAGTGTTACGATTATACCAACTGCAATACCCGTTTTAAATACACTAAATGTTATCAGCCATTTTGTAAACCGTCGCCACGTTGACAATATTTGCTTTTTACCTTCCTCTCCCCGTCCATCACCACCACCTAATTGATCGATCTTAAATACCTCCCACATTACATAAGTTTTTTCACTATTCCAGTGAGCGGAATATGCGTGACGATGCTATCATGTATAATGAGACAGTAAGCGGTCGTGCTGGCCGGTATATTGTGTCTGGTATCGAAATCGATACGTACATCTACGGTTCCTGTTTTAAGCTATTCGTTCTTACGGGAACAATCGATAACTATTAACAGTACACTGGCTTTAAAATCCGCCAAACTGTAAGCGGGACACTCGTCCTCCGGTCTGTTGTAATAACCGGATCGAAAGCTGGCGAACATTTCGTACATCATATTCACATCTCCCTGTAGATTGTCGTACGGATAGTACTGCGAATTCAAATACAGACGAACGTTTATCAATTCGCAAATATCGAAGAGCGTCAATGATTTTGTAGCTTTATCTTTTCTGTCCGTCTGTAAACCGAATATCACGTATCTCGGTTTCTCCGTTTGCGCACATGTTTTTACCGTCCATGAATGTATATTTGTTTGTGGTAGAGCCGGATATTCGTGGATCTGCCATGTACGAAAGGCTATCGCCAACGGTCTATCACGTTCTACTACCTTCAACAAATGCAATCGCATCGTATCGGCAACGTGAACATACGGAATCTTCCACGCTAACTTTGTCACTTTCAACTTTGAATCGGGCGCCTCTTTGGACGACACTAGTGCGTTCACGTCACTGGAAGATCTAAGCAAAACCAATTCTTGTTTCACGTTCAATATTATGTGTTTTTAGTCTTCTGCGAAACCCATCAGCATACGCAGCGGTAGGTAGAAGCAAAATCTCCCAGTGGTTTTATCCAAATCGAACTTATCCGACGCTTTGAACTTCCACCCGAAATTCTCCAAAATAGTTTCTTCGCTTTTACGCAACGAAAGAATATTCTTTATCGTTGTCGTTATTCCTAACTTTTGTACGCGACACATCTCCGTGCCGTTTATCTCGGATTGTATCTCCTCGAAGAGAAACGGTATCGCGTTGTTTGTTAACCACGATTCCATTGCCTTTTTATCGCCTGCTTTAGTAGTTAACGTCCCTTCGACCATCAAATAGCTTTTATGCGGTAACGTGTACACATCTTGTTGGTGTATCGGTATCCGGATTTCATCGTTGTTGTAAGTCGACGAAGCGTACGGTAGATGGGTATGATATTCGTACTGTGTGATCGTGTTGTCGAACGAAACACTTTCACCTACGTCCAACATATTCGCTTCTATCGCTGCCATTACGGTTCACTAAAACTGTAAAACCAAGTTTTCGAAGAAATAACACGTTACGCGATGTTAACGCTTTGGTGTTTGCACTTCGACTGATCGGTTTGCGCGTCGTTTCGCTACTAGTACCACCACTATTGTATATTAACCCCATCTATTGGCTTTCCTTTTTACTTCGTTTTCCTTTGTAAATGCAATCTCACCGTAACGGTTTCACCGCGAAAATTTATCGGTTTTCCGTCTTGATCGGTAAACTTTATAGCGATATCGTCTAAGCTCTTCGTATTCACCGGTAGATAGATTCTTCGGCGATTCGATTATTTTGAAACCATGCGGTACGCTTAGCGTGAATTCGTGCAACACGTGTCCCTCTGATCCGTTCGTATAGGAGCCTCGTATAAGGTTGCATTCGACCCGTACGGTGTTCACGTTGTTAATGGCGACTGATTTCGATGACTCGTGCCATATATTCGCCGTCAGATTAGTTTTCTCGAACCCCAACAGCGGTGCCAAACTATCTGTTGATGTCAAATCGATCGCGGCACTGCATTTAAGTTCGCATTTTAACGTATTGTTATTCGGACGCATAAGTAAATCTATTTTGCTTTTGTCTTTGAGTTCATCGCTCAAGCGTTTGGCGATATCATCCACTTCGTACGATCCGGTCGCTAGTGTCAGCTTAATCGGTTTTTGAGGTTTCTTTGGAACAACAGTAAATGTGTTGTTGATTCCCTCTTCGACATTTGGAATCGAGTTGTATGTGGTTAAGTTTATCAACGCCATCAGACAAATCCAATGGCGGAAAGATGTAGCGTGTAAGAACGACGTATTTCCACTTATGCAGAACATGTTTACCTGTAGGCTGACGAATCACGACTGAGAAATTAAAGACATAAATGACCGCAGATAACCGTGTTTATACTCTGTCTGGCGTTATAATTGAAATTTATAATCGAATCGAGTGGAAAATAACGCATCCATTCGTTAGGTGGACGCAGATTACCGAAACTATCGAAATAGTCCACCGTCCGTCCACGTTTTCTATAACATACCCAGTGTGTTCCATGACCGGTACTGCGGTCAAGATTAACTATCGCAGTTTCGTTGGTCTTCGGTTGTGTGGGTAATGCGTCCAACATGAAGACCCCTCGAAAATCGGCTATATTTTGCCTTCTCGCGTACCACATTAGTTCTATGTTCGATAGCGGTCGCACTGGTATTCCCTTTATTGGAGACGATGACGACGACGACGTTTTTTTTTACCGCCCATCCCTGATCCGGTCAAAGGGTAGGGCTTAAGGTATAATCCCCGCCCTGCAGCGCCCGCTTTTCGTTTCATCATTTCGACAAGGCGTTTTATATTATTCCTTTTTGATCGTCTTCTTCGTCTTCGTACTCTTCCACCGCCGAACTTTGCTTTTAACTTCATCGCGTTTGTAACCGCCAATGACGTAGCCTTTTCCGCGATACTCGAGTCCTTAGCTTTAACTCTTTCCCAAGCGCTATCGGCTAATTTACGATCTGCTGCCGCTCTTCTTTCGTTATCGCTGTACGTTGCGTATGCGATATCGTGTTCTTTACAAGCGGCGTCCAACTTGTTTACACCGGGATCGCCTCTCTTTAATCGTTTTTTTAAATTCGTTCCCGGTCCGCAGTACTGATATCCCGGAATATGTAACTCTATCGATAATAAATCGATCCCTTTGTTTACGACCGTACCCACCACCTTTTTGACACCTTTTAATGCTTTATCGCCGATATAGGATCCTAACGCTCCTGCAGTTAGAGTTGTTAACAGTCCACCGCCTCGTTTAAGACTGGCTATTCGTTTAGATCTTCTCACCTTACCCTTTCGAACGGGAGAACATTTTGACCTCCTCACTCTTGCCATGTCGGATAGACAATGAATTTGTTTACGACATTCTACCATCTTACATTGGATCTGTGTTCGGCAATCAGTAGTGTAGAAAAGGGGAGTCTGGCATAAAATCAAGTTCACCAGACAGCGTGGCGCCAGTGACGTCATCAGGGAATCCCCTGTGACGTCATCACCGGAATCCCCTCCACCGTCATAGCCCCTCCACAACCATCTACCCTGATGACGTCATCGCCCCCTACCCTCTGACGTCACAAAAACCTAACCTATCATAACCTAATCTAACCAAAACAAATTGGTGGATAAAAATGGTGGGAAAAAAGCATGCACGGTACACGTGCTCGCATGCTGGGCGATAAAACCATCGTACGGTATAGGTGCTCGCTTACTGACATCGTTGTTTTTGTTTGTAAGTTATCTCTTCTTCTTCTTCTGTTTAATTTTCCTCGTCACCAGATTTAATTAATTTAAATTAATTTAATTCCTCGTCACAAGATTTAAACGAGATTTAATTAAATTAATAAAAAATAATATTTTATGTGTTAATATTATATATTGATAAAATAATTATTCATTTAAAAATAATATTAATATTGTTTAAGTTTGGTTTAATTTATTAGCGAAAAAAATTAATATTGATAGAGTAGAAAATGATTTCGTTTAAATATATATATATTATAACCGTAATATTTGTTCACCAATGAATTTTGCAGTAATGTTAAATGAAACTGATTATTTTGATATAGGTAAGAAAGCATCACAACCTTGCTTTATAACCAAAAATCATGAAAAAAGCCCGAGAAAAGCTTGAAAAGCCTGAAAACTTACCTTTGTTGTAGGTTGCATGTTTGCTCCATGTAATAAAATTGATAAATTCTTGTTTTTTGCATATGACCGAAACATATTTCATTTTGATACTCATTAAAAACCAGAGATTAACCAAAAAACGTCTGAGAAAAGCTTGAAAAGCCTGAAAACTCATGTGTAGTAGGTTGCATACCTGCTCCGGTACATACTTGCAATGTAAATATTTAAAGCAGTTTGTGTTAAAACGTTGTGTGTTATTTTCTTTTCCTAAATTAAACATTGAATGTGCCTTAATGGTAAGGAAGAGGAATTAAATCTAGAAATGAAAAACTATTTTTTCTTTTTTAAAAACGATTTATTGATATAAAAACTGAATACAGAAGGAATGACGTTATGGTTTACATACATATATGTCTCATATAAAAACAATAGCATATTACAAAATAGATCGACGTTAAATTTAATATACATATGGTAAAGAAAAGCTAAATGTTTAATTTCCGCTCCAGTTCTTGTTGTCTTCTGGAAACGGTTCTTGAATCTTGATTTCTGGATCTTGTTGTAAGTAGATTGGTAGATCTGCGTACACCTTTGCAGGAACGTATAGACCATAATGATCGATGATGAATTGTTTGAGCAGGTAGCAGAGAACCTCCCATCCGGGCTGTTTAAGTAGCACTTCTGTGCTTTTTCATAGCATTTCCTACCGCTTCCAGCGCGTTGTAGAATCAAATTATCAAAAAAAAAATTTTCCTTTCCTTTCCTACATTAAGTGATGCAAAAGTTAAGGAAGGTATTTTTGTTGGCCCTCAAATTCAACAACTTGTAAAGAATCCTGCGTTTGACTGAATTTTGGAGGGGAAAGAAAAGTAAGCTTGGGAAGCCTTAAAGGGAGTCATTCATGGATTTTTAAACAACAAAAGAAATGAAAACTAGAGTCAGTTGGTGACAGTAGTTCTACAAAAATACTATCAACGTCGATGCAACATGTTCCTTAAACTCAATTTTCTTCCTCCTAGTTGTTGAGTTGTCAATGATCAACACAGAGAAGGATTTCATCAGGATATTTCTGTAATGGAACAAAGATATCAGGGCCATTGCAATGAAGCATTGCTTGCAGATCACTGCTGGTCTGTGTGTAGGAACTGCACACGGAACCACTTACAAGAGGAAAGCCAAAAGACAACAATCTCTTGAACCCCAACCAACTGCCAGGTATTCTTCCATCAACTAATAACTCTTAGAATATAACTGTCATTAAAAATATGTCAAATGGACTTTCTATGTTGTTGGTATATGTAATTAAAATGTATCATTTTCTCTTAATCTGTTAAAATAAAATACTTCCACCTGTTGTATATCACAGAAAGTAGAGCTAATAAAAATTTTTCTCTGTCATATTTGTTTTTCTCAACCCAAAATTAGTAAGATTTGACTCATGAAGTGAAGGAAACATTCAAAAAGAAATTTTTGTTGGGCAGTGATTTAAAAATTTGACTTAATCTAAGGTAAATTAAAATAATAAGAAGTTAAAGTTTGATGCTGCAGCAGAACATTCAAACACACACACACACACACACACACACACACACACACACATATATATATATATATATATATATTATATACAATAGCATGCAAATGAAAAATACAGATGTTATTTAAAAAAAGGTAACTTTATTTAGAAAAAAAATCATATCTGTACAATTTGTGAATATCTAATAATTAATACGTCCTCATTTAATCGTAGTCATTTCTTGTACACAATTTTGACATCAAATCAACAAGCGTACTAAACATTTTTTTTTATTTCTTCATCATGAAACCATATTATTGCTATTATTGCTTTAAGAGGCCAATTTTTGTTTAAAATTCATTTTTGATAGTCCTTTTATTTACTATTGCCCAAAGAGTTTCAATTGGGTTTAAGTCTGGAGAGTTGCCTGGTCACAGGAGCATTTCAATGTTTCATTCTTTGAAAACTCTTTTCAGTTTTTTTAGCAGAATGGCATGGTGCCAAATCTTGTTGGAACAGTCTATTGCCTTTTGGTAATTTTGTTTTGAAGTTGTGTCATAACCATTTCCTTCAGAATCTTGATTTACCCATCACTTTTCAACAATCCATCCACCTTGGAACAAGGGCCTTCAAATGTGAAACAACCCCAAAACATCTTTTTCTGGGAATATTTAACTGATTGTTGGATTTGAGCCAGTGATGTATTTTCATCTGATACTTTTCTAATGTGTGGAACATTTTTGATTTCTGTAGTACTGTTAAGATCTTCTGTTATGAGGTTACCCAAGTACTTAAATTTGACCACCTGCTCTATTAACCCAATCCCAATTCTTACATTGATATTTTCATTTTTGCCACCTAATACCATATTTTGTTTTCTTGTTATTAATTTTTATCCCTTGATTTTCACAAACCTTATTTAGATTGTTAAGCATTTCATTTAACTTCGTCAGCACCACGTTATCAGCAAATCATATACATTCTATTCTTCTACCACCTATTGCCACCCCTCTATTACCTTCAAACCATTGTTGATGATGTCTTCTAAATAAATATAGAATAGTGTAGGTAGAAATTATAAAGTGTAGCTAGAAATAGTATAGCTAATATGAATTATAATAGCTCTGAAAATAATGACAAATTCCAGCTTTCCATCAGGTCATAAGAAATAAGTAGTATGCAAACTCACTCAGGTTTTCTCATTTATATCATACATAAATTTAGTAATAGAGCGGTATGTCTTCAATTTAAGTCACTAATGATATTTCTACTAATTTAATTATTTTTAGAATTTTCAGAACATAAACCTATTTTCAGAAACATGAAACCTATTTATCCATAAAAATAAGGTAACTATATTTTAAATTAGTTAAACCTTACTTGTAAAGAAACCTAATCAATAAGTATCCATGAAACTGTGTTATTGTGCACTTGACATTTAGTAACATCAGCCTCCAAGAATTAAGGTAACATATAACAGGACAAAGTGAATATCCCAGGATTCATACTTTGAAGAAAAGTGAATTATAAAACTTGTAGAAAAATTTATAAAATTTATGAGGATAATCCAGTAATAATATTAATTTATTTACCTAGATTTAAATTTATAGTGGGTTTCCAAGTATATAATTTTGTGTAAATCAATGGATTTAATTCGAATGCAATTTTACAATATTAAATTATCATTATTTTATAAAGTAACAACCTAATAACATACATTTTGTTTTCTTTGTATTAACTTTTGTCCCTAGATATTCATAAGCCTTATTTAGATTATTAAGCATTACATTTACCTTTGTTACACTTTCTGCCAGCACTACCATATTGTCAATAAATCATGTACATTCTATTCTTCTACCACCTATTGCTAACCCTCTATTACTCTTCAAGCCATTGTTGATGATGTCTTCTAAATAAATATTGAATAGTGCAGGTAGAAATTATAAAGTGTAGCAATATTTGTTATTTCAAATAACAAAAATGGATAAAAAACCGTATTACTTGATCTTTTAACATGGATAACCATCAGTTTTCAATAAATCATGCAATTAGCAATTCAATTCAAAAACATAATTAATATTTTTTCTTTAAACTTACTTCATATACTCCAATAAGAAAAAATGAATTTATAACCAAAATTATTGCCACAGGTACACTAAAAACAATAATAAGGACAATGTAAACTGAAACAAACAAAAACTAAACATGAGTTATATTATTAAAATATATTTACAGTGATTCATAAAATTAAGAATGCTAATAATTTATTTTCCTAATGTGTACGTTGGAATCTGTTCAACTAGTGAACAATAAGCAACCCTCCCTCCCAAGGATGAATGTGATGAACATGTTATGTATGACATGTAAATGAGGTGCAGTCATGTACAGACTCAGGCCGACCATTTCTGAGACTTCAAATCCATATAAAAACAACTGACTTTTACTAGGATTTGAACCTCATAACTTTCAACTTCAAAAATCAGCTGTTAAACACTTTCTCTCTCTCTCACATCATTTAACGCCCACGCCGGTTAATACGGTAACTATATAATCTGAATAGGAAAGCCGATCAAAATAAAATACAGATACGTATTCTAGATATGGAAGGAGACAAATCATGTTCATTGGTGTAATTTTTATCAACTTTTTCATTGAGATTTTTTTTGTTACCGTAGTAACCGGCGTGGGCGTTAAATTATAACTTAACCTCAGATACGGAAGAGAGAACTTGTGTTTCATTGGTTTAATTTGTTTGGCTTTCCTATTATATTTGTTTGATTATATTGTTATATTAGTATTCGTCGAAGGCTTTAAATGATAATTGTAATCTTTGTTACTCTTGTTCATTAGTTTCATTTTTTATCGGCTTTCCTATTCAGATTATATTGTTACCGTAGTAACCGGTATTTGCGTTAAATGATAACCCTAGTCTGAGATACGGAAGAGGAAAGATATTGTTCATCGATCAATTTTTTATCAACTTCCTTATTCATATTATATTATTACTGTAGTAACTGGCGAGGCGTTAAATTATATTTTAATCTCATATACGGAAAAGGGAATTCTTTTTCATTGTTTTAATTTTTATCGGCTTTTCTATTTAGATTACATTGTTACCTTAGTACCCGGCAAGGGCGTTAAATGTTAACCGTAATCGTAGATACGGAAGAGGACAAATCATGTTCGTTGGCCTAATTTTTATCAACTTTTTTATTCAGATTATTTTGTTACCGTAGTAGCCGGCGTGGGCGTTAAATTATAACAACCTCAGATACGGATGAGAGAACTTGTTTTTCATTCGTTTAATTTTTTTTGGCTTTCCTATTCAGATTTTATTGTTATTTTAGTATTCGTCGAAGGCGTTAAATGATAACCGTAATCTGAGATACGAAAGAGGAAAAATCATGTTCATTTTTCTAGTTTTTTCAACTTTACTATTCAGATTATATTATTACCGTTGTAACCGGCAAGGGCGTTTATTGAATACTGTAATCTTTGTTACCGAAGAAGGAATCTTTTTTTCATTGGTTTAATTTTTTATCGGCTTTCCTATTCAGATTATATTGTTTCGGTTGTAACCGGCGGGAGCATTAATTAAATTTTTCAAATCTATTTGTACAATATATAATTTGCACCATTTTTGAAAACTTCAGATTACCGGTATGTTATTTTCTTACGTTCCCTTAATTTAGCCAATTCCATAATAAATCTTTATACAGTAATTAATAAATTTGTACGCATTTAATTTTACGATTACCAGTTAAATTATTTTTGCGCATCGTATGTAAATTACACAATATATTTGAATCCTTACCCGTAGGACATTTAAATGGTTTCAAAATTTACTATTGAATTTTGAAATTATAAAAATTTCATAAAAAATTTTACTAATTTTTCAGATTATTTTTTTTCAGATATACTGTCGGGTTTTGTTATCCCGATGACTTTGAATATATCAACAATTTCAGCGCATTCAGTGATGTTGACCTAAATATTCTCGCAATGTGACCAATTCATTCATTAAAATCACCATTAACAATTTAAGTTACGTTACCCGCTTAAATCATTGAGATTTCTGGTCGAACTATAATAAAATAGTAATTATGCAGAAAATAAGTGTTACGTTACCATGATATTAGCAGATTAAAAAAAATTATACTTTCAAACGAAAGTAAGGTAATTATAAGATTTAATTTTTTTTTTCATTATCACTTACACTTCTGGACTGGTCATAAGAAATTTCAAAATCTGACAATGATATTTAACTTTAATTTTTGCTGTAATCATTTTAACATTAAACTCTATTCATGACAATGTGACAATTTACCTACGAAAAATACATTAAATTTTCCAATTTGCTACTCGAAAAATCTTAAACTAATATTCTATTCCCGATTGACTCTTACTTATTTCTCGTCAAGCTCTTATATTAAAATTTCATAATTCTCGTTGGTTTGGTCTCAATTAATTGTTTTCCAGGTGATTGTCTTTGTTTGTATCTTATTAAATGCGAAGTTTGACGATTGTATATGATTTAGTTTTAACAGCGTTCAGGAGCGGTCCGTATTTTATCTGGGAAAAGTTTAGTGACCTAACTGATCAATTTATTCTCGTAGAAACATAATGTATTCTTCTAATACCGATTAGCATTCACACATTTCTAGTTAAATTTTTGTATTAAAATTTCATATCCTGGGAAATTGAAATTCCAAAACTACTATTGTTATTATTAATATTATTTTGTTTGATGCAAGAACTATTTGTAATAATTCTCTAAAAAATACAATATTATTTAACTTGCTATAATTTAAATTAAATTATATAACAAAAAAAAAAACATTTCTTTAATGTGTAAAATGTAAATAAATAACTGAGCAAAATAAAAAAAAATAAAGATAATTACTTACATGATGTGTTTTGTTTGGATAGTTGATTTTCATTCAGTACACCAGCATTAAGAATAATTATTCCGGTGATCATGGTCACAGAAATCAGTATTGTGATTGTCTGTTAAAGAAATGAAATTATAATAAATGGATTCATAAAAAGTATGTGTATATAAAAAAAGAGGAATATTTATTTACTGTCAGACACATAAATATTTATTTACTAGAATGTAAATAGTAATATTCATCACACACATTCTACCATATACATATATATATATATATATATATATATATATATAAAATAAATAAAAACAGTTATATTATAACAGTATATACAAAAAACAGTTATAATAATTAGTCATGGTTATGAATAATTATTAACTTGTTTTATTCAATTTGAACAGCCGTTTAACAATACATCATCTGTTTTTAATCATTTTTACCAGCTATTTTGTAACGAATAAAAATTGTGGTTTATCTGAAGTTGATGTTTTTATTTGAAAGCTACCGTTTGTAAATCCTAGAAGGTTGACATTTTAACAAATATTTTAACACCTTCGATAAAAGGTCTGTAAAGTTTCAGCAGAATCTCGGTGGGAGAATGGGTGAATGATAGTAAATGAAAAGGTATACCTCTTCGTGGGACACATTTACACGACGTTTATCTAATAAAATAGTTAAAATGGCAACAACGGTAAACTGCAGTTTAAAAAATATTAACTAGAATAATCTAAAACTGTCTGACGGTCAAGTTCGTACCAGTGACAGAAAATTTTTACTGTTCTATACAGTTAATGATGTTACCATTATTATAAATTCTTTTGTTTATTTCAAAATGTTGGTTCCGCTTGAAAAATGAACCGTGGAAGAACAGCGTCCTATGATATGATTTTTATTTTCTGATGATATAAATCCGGCCAAAATTCTCTCGGGGATGTTAAGCAGTAAGGTGAAAAGTTTATTAAACGGAACCTTTTTATTAGTAGGTTGAACAAATTAAATCGACCAGAACGAGTGTTACCGATTTTCATTATAGTGGAAGACCGGGGAAAATTTCAACTGAAGCTTTTCAAAAATTGCATTTGCAAGGACAGACTTGTAAAAATTTGGGAAATTGCTAAAATTTGTAATGCGAGTATCGATACTGTCCATTTCACATCCAAGATAAGGTGAATTATCGTTAAAATTGCTCAAGATGAATTCTGAGACAACTCAAAACAAAAAAAAAACACTCAAATTCACATTTGTACGGTTCTCAAACTACTTTTAGCGGAGGATAATGCGTTTTTAGATCGTATAATAACTTGTGATGAAAATTGAAACCATTTCTAGTCTGACTCAAAACGTCAGAATATGGAATGGAAACATCCAAGTTCATCGCTAGGAAAAAATAAGAACCTACAGCTGGTAAAGTGATTCTAACGGTATTTTGGGTTTAATTTTTTGATTATTTGGAAGAACAAAGTACAATCAACAGTGAAATGCTAGAAAATAATGTAAAACAGGCAGTGAGGAGGAAATGTGCTGGCTGTCTTAAAAAAACAATCCTGTATGATAATGCTCTATTCCATACCGCTTAAAAGATACGGGAAGTTATTCAAAGTTTGTTGTTGCTACATCTCCCTTACATCTAGCAGTATGAAATTTTATTTTGTTTGGTCCTCCAAAGAGCTTTTACGAGACACCATGTTCCTCAACAATAAACAGGTTATGAATACGGTACAAGAGTGCCTCAAGCACCAAGGTGAACAAATCTTTACTACTAGAATAAGAAGTTTACAAATATATCTGTCAACAAAATATGGACTGTTATAATAATGAAAGTGACTTTTCTTGGGAAACGTCAATACTGGTGACGAAACAGACAGATCAGTCGGTTTGATCTAGAGAGTAAACGGCAGAGTACGGAATGGAAATATCCACAATTCCCTACCGGAAAAAAAATTGAAAAGTCAACAATAAGCAGAAAAATTAATGTTAACAGTGTCGAGGAAACTGTTAAAGAAAATGTTCTGTAGTACAACAATGATCCTCAGGTAGGTGAAACCTTCTAGAAAATCAAATTTGATTTATTGGTTCATCCTCTGTTTAATCCTGATCTCACTTTAGACTGTCGCTTTGGTCCGCCCAGAAAAATATAAAGAGTCCATCAGTTAACCTTCGACCAAGAATTGAAAGAAGTGATGCTCACTTCTTTCAATTCTTTGAAAGAATTGGCTTGTTTCTGTAGTGTGAAACAAGACACCCATGCTGGGTGGCTTGTTTCTCACATCCAAAAGTAATTTTTTTTTGCAAGAGTATTTTGTTAAAAAATGATGCATGAATTTTCCTTTTTTGAAATAAAGTTTTAATGCTTCAGCATTACGGATTGATTCGTAAATTTAAGTGCAGACCAAAGCAATACCCATAATTAATTTGCAATACATAACACATTTTATGAAACATTTTATTATGAATATTTAAAAAAATTCTTGTACTATATAGAGAGCCATTTCGGACGTGTTTTTTTAACTAATTAACTGGTAGATTTCTTAGCTTAACTACGTTATTCTGAATAATTATTTTTCTCATATATTATTCACATTGGTTTCTTTATAAAAATAATATTTATATATATATATATATATATATATATATATATATATATAAAACACACACACACATACACATTAAGTTTTTAATTTATAAAAGAACTTGGACTAAATAGATAAAATGTGTCAACTATTTAATACCCAGGATTTTACAATAGGCTCTCTGAAGAACGCTGGCAGATCATTTCTGCTGTTTGGGCAACTGTACTGTATAGCAGTTTTGATCTCACAGCAGCCAACTTCAGTTAAAAGACCTATGAGTACAGGCATAGTAAATTCTGACTAAAAGGTTCTATGTCACTTATACAAATAACCATAATTTGTAGAATAAAATTTAACAGTAATATTGTAGACTATCCTAGTTTTTTTTACAATTAACATTTCAAATACGCCTATTAGTACAATTATAAAAACATAATTATATGTGAAATAAGGATAAAATTCAGTTTAAAAAAATATAAATATAACAATTTTTTTCTTAGATTTGTAGAATATACATGATCTTTTCAAAGCTATCTTTCAGTTTCTTTATCGTAGGTGTTACTGATGCATAATTTTTCACCAAATAAAAGATGTAGTACCACTTTTTAATTGGTTAAATAACATTATTTTTAGTTAGTATAGTTAGTTTGATTTAATATTTAATTTTTAATCAATTTTAGAAATGATTTATAATAACGATGATGCATTGGTAATATTTTTCTCTACGCATTATATCTCCATGTATTAGAGTAAACTTTATTACGTGTGATTACCTTGGTTCTGTTAGATGATTATGATTTTCTGTACAAAGATAGATAGCATATATTATATTTATGAAGGAAATAGGTCTAAATAAATATTTATTACTTACAAAACAAACCCAAGCAATAATTTTTGAGCCTACTTCCACTGTGCAACAGCCAAAACAACTTTTTGTTATCTTTGGAATTCTATTCTCTGGTTTTGACATATTGCATAAAAAACTGAAAAAAAAAATATATTTATAAATTTCAGCCTTTTTAGCAGAAAATTTTGAATCAACGCATAAACAAATAAAAATCTGAAATAAAATCTCTATCAGAACAAATCTACAAATTTCGAATTATCCTATGTCGAACCACATAGGATACAGAATTTAAATCTACGCAGATACACCGGCTCGAGGCCCCACACCACACCACCCGATGATGTCACACTTCACACGTTCGGCCCGATCGCGATAGCCAGCGTGATCTTGAAGTGGCCGTCAATCACCACATATTATCTACTCGTACGTTTTTCTCACAAAACCGAAAATGTCTGTGAAGTGAGTAATATTATTTGTAATAATTTTTTTTACTATTATTACAAAGTGTCCATATGTGATAATTAAAACAGTATTTTATTCATCCGTATTATTATACAATTAAATCCAAACTTGAATATCCGTTTTTTAAGCTTCCACGCTACAATGTTTTGTTAAAGGTCAAGAATCGCTGCGAAATGATCTGAATAATTTTTTTTACCAAAGTTCTTATAAAATTTTTTGAATATATGTCGCGGTTAAATTATTCAGATTTCTGGATTAATTAGTGTGTAGTAAAACACTAATTGATCCAGAAGTGAGACTAATAAAGTTTATTTCACTTTAAGTGAGAGTTAATATTATTTTACAATGTTATTTCTTATACTATAATTTTTTTGAGGCGTTAGATAATCAATCTCGGTCTGATAAAACCACTATATTTTTATGCTATTGAGGTTTAACCATAAAGTCCGTATTGCTATTTCCGTTCTCAGAAATAACAATCATTCTATGCCCGGCTTTTTAGAAAAAGTAAGGTATGTAGTAACTGCATACCTTACTTGCATAGGTATGTAGCACTGTCTTTTCACTTAGCCGAATATGTTGTTCCACATCGGCATACAAAAACTATAATACGTAATACTATATTTATACCTTCGCCATAGGGACTAGGTACGTAGTGAATTGATCACTACTATCAAGAAAAGCATCCATGATTAGTGTCAGTTAACATCATATGATTAATGTAAAAATCATAATCATAAGAAACACTATGCAAGACAGTGTAAAGCAACAATTTTGAAAACCATGAATTTTTATTTACTACACTGGTAAAGTCATTACTATTATTTCTAATAATTTAAAATTTTACTATTTTTACTTTCCCGGAGAATATATTAAAGGGGAAAGTAATCGGTGATCATGTCGGAAATGGGGTATCGAGTTTTTTTGTTAATCTTTACGTTTTAGGGTCCAACTACTTCATATAGACAAAAAAAAAAATCGCGTGTATATTTGTGTGTCGCACTGTTGGTCTTATATCTCAGGATTGACCAAACTGATTTTCTTCAAATTTGTCTCAAATATGGGCGAATGAAGAAATTATTTTTTTTTTTCAAAATTCCTTAAGTTGTTAGGGGACATCGCGAAAACCCTAATTTCGATTTTCTTCAGAGGTATTTTAGAGAAATCTTTATTAAAACAAATTTGTTACCAACAATGCATATATGAGTAATAAAGAAAATCCAAAAATCAACGTCCACTTATTAAAATTGAAATATATGTTTTTTTTGTTCTTTTGCTTTATCTCTCTTCGGTTTAAATATTTTTCAAATTTTTTTGAAACTTTTATACTTCATATATAGATAAAAATTAAGAAACGTCTCCAATTATTTTAAATTATAGATCTCGAACCTAATTGCAACATTTTTTTTTGGGGGGATATTTTATTTTTTTTATTTTAAAGTTTATTGAAGGGGGTATTAGATTTTTTTTTATTTTACTTAAGTAAATTTGTTAAATTTAACCTGCTTATGAATATTTTTAGAAAACGTTTTCTTAAAATTTATTTCCAGTTTCTAAAAAAATTCTGTTTTTTTTTAATTATTTTTTGACTAACTCTTAATTTTTGTTTTAATAGCCGGGAAAATCCCCCAATACTTTTCTGGCTTTTTTCTAAGGCTAAAAATTTTTATTTTTTTGCGAAGCGTAAAACCTATTTGATTGTTATCACTTGCAAGCAACGACATTCCCATTGTCACACTGATAATAATTTTGTAATTATATAAATAAGAAAAAAAGATCTATAAATTCCGTTTACAGTAAACTTAAAATTAATGCTGGTTAGTAATTGAACCTTACCAATCAACAGAATAAAATTAACATGGAAGATTATAAAACAAAAACCTATCAAAAACACCTGAAATAGTTGTTTAATAATTTTGTGTACATACACATATATTTCAAACAAACATGCACTTAAAATTGTATTATTTAATCGATATATACACTTACATATAAATTCATATAAATCCTCGTATTTTCGCTTGTATACATAAATGAAAATTATAATTAGTTGAATTATGCGTGAGAAGAACACAACTTATGATCTGGTAAAGGAAAAATCTAAATTTAAAAATGCAGCTGCTAGCAATATGTTATTAGAAACATTGTTAAATATACTGATAATTTTTTTCTTACTAATCCCTTAAGAATTTTAATCACAGAACTTTTCTGGCAATCTCTCTCCGTTTCACAAGGACAGCCTTCTCTCCTGTTCCATTAAATCAAAAACTAAATTCGATGACAACAAAAATATCTACGAAAACATTTTGAAAAATGAAATTTAAACTACGGCAAATAATATACCTCTTAATAATCTTAAAAAATATTTCTTCTCCGATCTTATGCTTGTCATCAATATTAAATATTTATTAAGCTTTGTGTATTCCAAATTGAAGTATAATATTTATTATTATGGGCCGCCACAAAAAAGTCAGAATCAAATTTTCAAGATATAAAAACAAACAGTTAGATCATGGTTTAAAATTTCTGTAATCAGTACTCTCAATGTATCGAAAAAAGTAAATATAAAAGTATGGTTACATTTTTTATTTTTTCACAAAAATTGGATGATGTGTGTTATGGTTTCATTTCAGTAGAAAATTTTTTGTCACAGAGATTTTCATATTTTGTGCACAGAAGGGGATATGGGAGATGTAAGCAGAAATACAAGATGTTGCTATAAATTTCAAATTCCACTGGAGAAAAGGTTACTACAAAATTCGTAAGAAAATGAGTTTCGATTGCCAAGGTCACAAGCAATATATTAAATTCTTGTAATCAGTACTTTCTATTGTAGCGGGAAAAAAAGTAGGGTTCGATTTTTTTTGTTATCTCAAAAACTGAATGATGTATAATATATGGTTTTTCTTTTCCAGAAGAAATATTTTGTCAGAGAGTTTTATCATATTTTATGTACAGATAGGGTATACGGGAGATGTAGCCAGAAGTCAAATATATTAGTATAAATTTCAACTTCAACTAAAAAACATTTACGAGAAAATTTGTTAGAAAGTGAAATTCCATTGCCAATAACTCAAATAAAAAAATATCAATCACTATATTAAATTTCTCTAATCAGTACTCTTCTAATGTATGAAAAAATTCAATTAAAAAATTGGGTTAGATTATTTTTTTCACAAAATATTGGTGAAGTATATTTGGTTTTTAATATGATTAATATAATCATGAACCAAATTCTTGGTTTTTTAGTAGAAATTAGTTTTTCATTGACTTTTCTCATACTTTGTATACAGATGGGGTATGGGGTGTGTAACCAGAAATACAATATGATGCTATAAATTTCAACTTCTACTAGAAAGTTAGTAGAAAATTTGTAAAAAAAAATTAATTCCCATTGTCAGTGCCACAAATAAAAAAAATCAATCATTACATTAAATTACTTTACTAAGAACTCTCTAATGTATTGAAAAAATTAATAAAAAAGTAGGATTAGATTTTTTATCTTTTCACAAAAAATGGATGAAGTATATTGTATATATATATATATATATATATATATATATATATATATTGTATAAGTATATTCTATTTAAATTCATGGGTTTCTTCTGTAGAAATTATTTCTGTCACAGACTTTTCTCATATTTTGTGTTCAGACAGGAAATAACAAATTTCAAATTCTACTAGAAAAAATCTGATGTGGACACTACATGACTTCTGTGTACGCTTCTTCTTCTTTTTTGTTTATGTTTAGCTTCCGGGAATTACCGTTCAGGTTAATACCTGAACGGTAATTCAGAGGATGAATGAGGATGATATGTATGAGCGTAAGTGAAGTGTAGTCTTGTACAGTCTCAGTTCGACCATTCCTGAGATGTGTGGTTAATTGAAACGCAACTACCAAAGAACACCGGTATCCACAATCTAGTATTCAAATCTGTATAAAAGTAACTGCCTTTAATAGGACTTGAATGCTGTAACTCTTGAATTCCAAATCAGCAGATTTGGGAAGACGTGTTCACCACTAGACCTTGTCCGCCTATTAAATTACATATACACATTTTTTTTATATGAAAAGTACATAAAATTAGATATTTCATTAATAACTTCTGATGTTTTTTCATTTTTTATTTATTGTTATTACTGAATTATTATTTATTGTAAAATTATTTTTACAATCAGAGGTTAATAATCAATATATTTAGAAAAAAAAAGGAGATGAAGTCGGATTTGAACTGATGTGACATCCCCTTGTAAGATGGTCAACTGGTAACAGTGGCACATACACTTGATCCTTCATAAACCTCCAAAGAAAAAAATCGCACGGGATCAGATCGGCTGAACATGGAGGCTAAGGCAAACAAGCCCTGTCATCTGGACCCGGCGACCAATCCAGCAGTCGGGGAGATTTCATTCAACCAGTCACATACAGAATTATGTCAGTGAGGAGATGCACCATCTTGTTTCCAAATAGAGCTTTGTGGTTCGTATTGCAGTTGAGGAATACAGTTGATAGGCCACAGTTATATATAGCATATCAAGATAGTTCATTCCAGACACACTTGTTTCCTGTACTCTTCCATTTACAAATACAACTGTTGGTATCAAATTGTTTATAACGGCTATGAATGTTATGTATGAGGATGATAAGGAACTTGTCACTTGTCATCACTGAAGGATCACAACAAACAGATCGCAGATTGAACGGTAATTACAAATTCACACTTTGCAAACTGCAAAACACAGAACGATTTCTGTTGGGGGGGGGGGGGGGATCACCATCTTTGCTACTAGTGCTTTCAAGCGGAAGATAGAGGAAACAGTTTATGAGGTTGCGCACTTAGGTGCTCTTTTATTTGATGAATCAACATTCGTGAAACTTGATAAATATTACGTAGTAAAAAACCCTGATATTCACTTTGAAACACTCTGTATTATTTCCTAAATTTTTTCTACCTCTAATTGTATTTAAATATATGCTCAAATAATTTCCATTACCCCATCTGAATTTTTATTTAATTTAAGTAATAATTATTTTTCTTAATGATTAATGTTGTCTTTAATTACATTTATTTCTTATTTTATAATTAATTTTATATTTTGACATGCTGTTCTGATCAAGATTATACCATGGTTTCCCTTGATCCATACAGGCAAATGAATTGGCAGTTCTTTTTTTTAATCAAAAAGTAGCATATCAACTCATTTCTGCTGGTGTGGTAAAAAACATCACCATTGACACCAAAACAGGATTTTTTTAATATAATATCGATTAGAAAAATAACAGATATACTTACAATATTTGTTTATTATCTATTTCCTGGAAGACTTCAGGTATCAAGAAACCAAAAAATAAAAATAAATGACAGAAAGATTGAAGAAATCATTCGTTGAAGACTGATTATATTGTAAGAAATATTAAAAAAAATTTCCTTCAACATTTTTTGCAAATTTAATGGACAATAAACTTTTTTTTAAGTATAATCTAAGTGAGTAAATGCTGAAAAAAATCATTTTTCATCAAGAGACAGCATGATTTTAAACATGATAAAAGTATTGTATTAAATTTTACATATTTTTATTTTGATTGTAATACTCTAAGGCACAAGATGCAATAATTACAACTTCTTTCTCTCAGATGATTAATGATGTTCACTACCAACATCATGAATTCAGAAAAACTACAGTACACTACTGCAGACAAATATATTGATGCACTCTGAAATATGATAAATTCATTATAATACTTACTTGTTTTAAAAACTAGATGTGATTTATAACATTTTTTATATCCTCAAAAATCAGAAATTTCATATTTTTAATGACTCCTTCTTACCGTTACCAATATGATGAAATTTATGAAGGGTTTCTTATATATTCCTAGTGATTATTCTTTTTTTCTGATTCTTATATGTCTGTATATATTATTTAATACTTTATCGATCTCTTTTCTTTATACTTTTTGTTTGGAATACAAATTATTTTAAAATTAGGAATGTATTTCTACACACTATGATTTTTTACAGATCCAGGTGTCAGATACAGTGCTGACTCAGTACTCAGATTATGGTGGGCTTGGCCACCAAAGACAGATGACAGATGCATTGGCATGACAGATGCGTTTTATTGGTGGGAATGGCTATGCCATTCTTGAGAATAATTTGTGATTGTTGTCTGCATCACATAAATCATTTTAATGGTTGAATGGCAACCATTGTGGTTATGCCATCTAACATGATTTAATTGTAGAATTCTATTTATTATTTTTTACTAATTTTGTAAAAATAAACAGAATCTTCTTTTTTAATGCAAAGCTTGAAATGAAGTTTTGTAATGTAGTAATTTCTTTAGCTATATAAATTTATTTTTAATATCTTAAGGGTTTCTTTGGTTCATTTTGAAAAACATAAGAAATAAATTTCTTTAGATTTATTAATAATAATAGCTTATTTTTATAAAATCTCTATGTTACTCTTTATATGAAAATGATAATTTGCTAAGCCAGTAAGACACAACTTGGACTTAACAATCAATACCTCTTCACTTCTTCCTTATCTTGTACAACACAATCAGAAGAGAAGAAATGAGTTAACTAAAGGAAGAAAGAAAAAGGAAAATAAAAATGAGGAAGTTTAAAGCAGAACATTTTTCTAGAGGTTATTTAAAAATGTGAAACAGGGAAGGTATAAGATGAATCAAAATATTTTTAAAATTATTCATATTTTAAAAATACTCATCTGTATCTAAAATCCTGTGGAAGAATAAATAGAAAAATTAATTAGGAACACCACATGAGATTAAGAAAGCAGTGATGAATTAAGGATATCTTTTACAATGAGATGATAAAGGTTGTAATAGAAAGGCAAGCATGAGTGCATTTGCGTATTAATGTATGAGTAATAAAAGCTACATGGAGAAAAATGCAAATGCCAATATTAATATTGGCATATTAATATTTTAATATTAATATTAATTTTAATATTAATATTAAAATTACAAAAGTAGTAACAGAAAAATTGTTGATACTGTAGTGGAATTATACTGCTTCATATACTGAAAATCTTTGAAAGGATATTGGAGAAAATAATAAAAAATAAAGTGATGATATACCACTTGAAAAAACAGTATAAATAAGAGCTGCGAGAATACAAAAGAAGAATAATCTTAAAATATATAACCTTTATATTTGTTTATAAAATAGACAAAGATTGTAAAAAAATCAAATGATGGCACTTCCAGAGGGAAAATAGTCAGTACAGTAGTGACAAGAAAAATTACGTATCCAAGAATAATACAAGGAATGCTAAAAAAATTGTAAGAAACTCATTAAGAGAAATTGAAAGTTTTAAGATATAGAATGGACTAATACAAGTAAAGTATTCTTATCTTTGTTATTTATCATTGTAATTTGTGAAATTTTTAAAGAAATGAAGCAGAAAAGAGAAAATAAGGAAAGAAAAACATGTTACTCACCAATCAAATTGTTGTTTTTGAAGAAATAGAGGAAATAATCCAAAATTACCTTACTTCTTGGATGGATTAAACAAGAAAGTGGAGGATACAAGCAAATGTAGAGAAAAATAAAATGTTATTAGTAATAAGAAATTTTCAAAATGAAAGAGACAGTCTGCAAGTACAAGGAAAAACACTAAAAAACTATTGAAAGTTTTAATTGAAATAAAATAAATTTGGCCTATGAAATATCTGAGAAAGAGAAGATCAGTATGCCTACAGATGACAAGGTTTTTTTTAAACATGACAAACTTACTTTGTTAATAAGATTGTTTTATCTTTTGAATTACAAAAAATGAGTAATTATCCAAAAATACAAAGCATTTTAAAAAGAAAACACAAATAGTACAAAATGTGTATTTGAAAAAAAGGATTCTGTAAAAAATGAAAATGTACAGATAAACATGTTAAGTGAATGGTAGGTGTATGGTTATTCAAGATATGTTAATTTTATTCATATAGGAAAAATACTAACTTTACTCATAAAACTCGCGCTATATGAGAATATAAAAAATATATGTAGGTATATAAAAAATTATTTTTATGATTTATTCATGATACAAACTTTTACACATATACATTTTTACACTTAATATTTATGTTATGATATTTCATGCATTTTATTGTTAAAAAATCATAGGTATACAGGAATGAATTAGTAAAAATGAATAAAGTATAAATACAAAACATAAAATAATAAAAATGAAGAAAAACCGTACGTATGAAACATTATAAACACATTTCTACTAGTAAGCCAATTTAAACAGAATTAAAAATTGTTTATTAAGAAATGATGCACATATTGTTTTGGTCAGTCTAAGTTAAAAGTGAAAACTTAACACAAACATAGTATAAAAACACTTAAAACTCCATAATTGGACTAAAATTTTTTCCTATAAACATCTTTCTCACTGAAATTTTACAGTAGAACTACTCATAAAAATTTAACTAAGAACTACTTATAAAAATACTTAAAGATAGCACTAGATTTTGATAACCCATCTTATAAAATCATACACTTCATGTAAAACTGGAATAGCAGAAGGGATATTTAATTATTAAACAAAACAACTGAAAACTCAATATGTAGATTACTAATTATCTTCATACGTCAATCCTTTCTCATAGTAGCTTAATGCATCTCAAACACAATGTACGAAACAGCCTTTGAGAAAGTACAAAAATTAATTACAGATTGATAGTTTGTGTTATTCAATCTCAAGCAGAAACTGATAGATCCAAGTGTCGTTCATAAGTAGGTCTTTCAGCCTCAATATCTTTATAGCAACTATACATCACTAGCAGGATATACGTAGACAAAACTGAAACAATTTTTTTTTAAAATTAATTGTAATTTAATGTACTGGTACATAAACAAATCAAAATTTAATATTAACTTATGTAATTTTAAAAAGATAGAAAGTCAGATCTAAACAAAAACCTGTTTTAGTTCATATCAAAACAAGGTCTTTGTTAAGGTTTCTAAAAACCAGATTTAGTAGCCTTACTATTTATAAAGATTATGTTTATTTCTATTCCAAATGGAGGATATGCCAGCATCTCATGTTATAAGCTATGACAAAATTTCCAAGTCTTATATAAAGATTGAGTGATTTACCAAGGATTCTAGCACAAACTCATCTATTAACATAACAATATCTGTAAAAATACAGTCAGTTCTTAATTTAACATTGTAAATTCTTTCATTTTTTAACCCTGAAGGAATGAGGTTTTATGAAATTTACTGTATTGTATTAAATTAGAAATATTTTTCCAACTATCAATGCAGAAGAAATTACCCTTTCTTCTGCTAAAATGCTAAGATGAAGTAAACTAAAAATGTTTCAAGTATGGTGAAAACTGAAATTCTCTAAAAATAAGAAGACAAGCAAATCTTCATCTCTTACTGTTTATCTTTAACTACAAGTTAAGGTATTCTGTTTTTTATTGTCTTTATTAAACAAGTTATTTTCTCAGTATGTATTATTTTGACATGTACTATGTACTGGTGCAGTTAGAGGGTGCAAGGCATGCGGTCTGCACCGAGTGTCATCAACAGAGAGGGTTGTCATTTTCAGACACAACATTCTTTTCTGCATTATATTGTTTTTACTTAGAAATGTTTGTAAAATACTGGAAGTTTATAAATCTTAAATGTGTTAGAAGTTAAAACTTGACAAATTATTCGAAAACAATAGCAACTACCATTTCGAACCAATTCAATGATGATAGTTAGTTAATATTCTGTGTGATGTGTGACAATGCCTTGCTAGTTATCATCCGTTCAGTTAACCAACATGTGGTTCGGAGTGTGGTTTTGGGAATGACAAATCTGAGTCTGCATCAGGTACCAAATAACCTAGCTACAACACTTGTGTTATGCTTTTGTTTTTGATATTTTTGGTTTTTCATGTAAATTTGAAGTATTTTCAGTAAAGGTTTTTAATAGTACAGTGTACTATATGTAAATATTTTAGTTAGGTAATTGATGATTGACTGAATATGATTTGTTGTAATAATATTGATTTTTATTTGCCTGCATTCCTATAGATTTTACTCAAATTGTAACCCATGATAATATTACAAAAAAACATGATTTAATAAGACTCACTTTTCTATCACAAGATTTGTAAAATATAACTCTTCAAAGATAAACTTTCTTTTCTCTCATATGAATACTACTGCATAGTGCGATGATAGAAATATTACAGATGAATGTATATTGTAGTACTAAATATTTGAGTGTGCTTTCTGTATTTTAAATGTTGCTTTCTAAATAAGTTTGTGATAGAATAAAAAATTTAATGTATTCATTTTTATTTAGACTATTCAATATAGCTATATAGAAACTAAAATTTAAAAGTCTGTTTAATGACATTAGCAGTAGTTGTAAATGAACCTATGAAGAGTTGATAACTAAATATAAAGCTGCAATATCTAGTAATAATTTAAAGAAATGGTTGTGTCTTAATTTAAAATTAGTTCAAAAATTAGAAGAAAAAAAATATTACAATTTAATTCAAGAGACTTCCACTCACCTAATGCTAATACATTTAGCAAGAGTCCAGACTCAAATCCACATGCATATAAATATGACAATATATGCAGGAATTCAATGAGTACACAAAATCTGTAAAATATAATCCATGGAAGCATATAACTGGGACTTCTCTGAAATATACAGAAAGTAATAACAATAATTGTAAAATTACTCAAAGTAAATAATGATTATAAGAAAATAACACTTCAGTTTAATGCAAACTTTTGTCTTAGGATGAGATTTTTTTATGATGACATTTTCTTTTTACGTCTCTTATGGCTCAAAAGTAGTCACCAAATTTTTGATTAGCCAGAAAAGAATTAAAATATTTTATACTATTTTTAAAGGATTAATACTGTTACTTTATTATTGCTCTAAATTAAAAAAAAAAAAATGTAAACACCGTTATGGACCAACAAATCATATGGAATATATCACTTCAATACATTTTGCAAAAATAAAGTTTCCAAAAATGCAAGAAATACATGTTTTATATTATAATATTAAATTGAAATTGAAATTTTTGGATCAAGAAAATAAAAAATCCTTTTACATTTTCTCAATCATGTTTTTGTTTAATGTAATCTCTGTCCTAACATACTCAAATTAACTATTCTATTTAATATTATGCCTAAGTGATATTGACATATGTTGATTGAATAGTTATCAGAAGAAATTCTTCAACAAATATCCCCATGTCACAGTTAAAACAACTGATGAATCCAATAAAAATAATCAATTAATTAAATTAAATATATATTACATTTTCAGTCACAATTCAGGTATTTTGTTAAACACAGTTAATAACCAAAAATGCAATATTTTAAGACAATGGATTCTATAATTCAAAAAATTTATTTTAATTAAAAAAAATCATGCTCTTTGTGTATTTATTTTTTCACTACCACAAGAAATCGTTGATTTATTTTATTCCTTTTTTTCCATTTAATCATTCACAGATTTTTGTAGTGATATTTTAAAACTAAATGTTTTATGGGAAAATTGTGTTCATTGTTTTCAATTCTGCAACCCTCTGAAAGATAATTGAGACACTTATTAGCCGCTCCACATACCTCAGCCATATGTTCCGTCTTTCCTTAATTATTATAAAGTTCTTCTTGTCAAGACCGCTACACTTGCTCGCAATTTGGCCTGTGGTCCAGCACCTGTAACATCTGAGCTCCACGTGCCAATCGTCAATCCTTTAAGACACCCACCCAAAGTTCATACGAGCATCCTTGATGAGGGTCCATGCTGCCATCTCAGGAACCTTGACAATAGCATGAACCAGTGCCTCGAAAGCCTGCCTCTCTCGTACTATTCACATCCTGCCTGATCTCCAGCCCTACACTTGCCACACCTTCTATCTTCATCAGAGACATTGACAGCCAAATCATATAACTTAATGGTAGCCATCTTATTTTTATTAATACTGCAAATTGCTTGTCCTTAACTGTTCTGCGACCGCCGACATGAAGGTACCGTTGAGGTCCCTTCCTTGTGGACAAGACTTCAGTACCCATATTTTGTGGATTAACAACTACTTTAACTGCCTTGAGGATCATGTAATATTCCTGTCTCTGAAGTTTTATGATTACAGTCCCCACATTGTATGGAGATTCTCTCTTATCCTAGCTAGGATCTGCATTTTAGCAGCCGTCCCTACAAACACAGTGAACTTAGTAACGCATCTCCTGCCATGGTGCTCAAGCAATTTCCTCACCATTATCAGAGATTTCATCCCATAACTCTGAAGGGACATATTTTTTATTTGATTTTAAAATTACTGAAAGGAGTGCCTGTTACAGCCTTTAAATGTCCTTGGGTTCATTATAAAATAAGTTAGGATCGGTTTTAATTTTATACCACCTTTGCCATTACCTATGAATAAAAGGGTATATCTTTGGATACTTTATAATCTGGTGTTGTCCCTTCTTTTCTTGCTAAAAATTTCTTGTTGGCATTTTTTCCAGAATAGGCCTACTTTTTAGAAAATAAACTACCTTTGACATTTTCATCAACATTAACTATTTGGCAATAATCACACCCATTTTCGTCAATTATTTTTTTTAACTCTTCACGATATTTAGCTGCCACATCTTTATCAGCACTCACCACTTCAACTGCATGTTTAACATTTTTTAAGCCTGATGAAGCTTTGAAATTTTCTAAGCAGCCCTTACTTGCATGTTGCAGTATCCCCTTGATATCTATTGATATCTAGAGAATCATAGGATTTTATTACAGACCTCAAGATGATGATCAGCAGGATCTCAATATAATCCTCTTCTTTCAAGTCTTTTGTTAGGAGGTCCTCTTGCTTCAGTTTAAGGTAGTTCAACTTGCTTTTCATGTTTCACAGCTTATCAAGGATTGTTTATTTAGCCTGTCTGGATCATCCTGATAATATGTCCCAGGAAATTTAATCTTCTCTTGGTTACTGCTGTTTCTGTCTTCTTGATTTTGGTAGATCTCCTCATTAGATTTCAGTCTGTATCCTTCCTCTGTTACTCTTTGTCCATGGTTATGCCTTAATAAGTTTCCTTCGATCCTGAGCAATTTTTCAAGATTGGTTAGGAGTAATTTTTCAGTCCCATACAGGATTACTGGTTTTACTACAGTTGTATAATATCTCAGTTTCACGGCCTTGGAAAGATACTTCTTATTGTAGATGTCTTTGGTAATAAATCTAAACTTCTCCAGTTTTGATGTTCTATCTTCAATTGATTTTCGTTTGTTCTTGTCTTTCTTATCTCCTAACTGCTTATTTATTATTTAAATTATTTATTTTTTTAAATTAATTTATTTAAATTAATACTTTATTTATTTTAGTATGTAATATTTTATTTAACCTACATATTTTGATTTGATGGTTGATGCTGCTAACTAAACTAATGTAATTTCATGATTTATATACAACAATTTTCCATAAATTGTCAGGGAGCTGCTATGACTGAGAGCTAAAGCACCAGTATCTTGGGTGACCAAGTTTCAAACCTACAGTTACCATTTTACACTTTAATATTATTTATTTATTTAATTTATTGCTGATAAGTAACATCACAACTTAGGAGATGACTAAAACAGCTGTACAGTCAGTGCTACCTACCTTTTAAATATTTGAATAATTAAATAAAATATATAATTAACTTTTAAAGCGTAAAAAATAATTAGGTTTGCAACACCCTGAGGGAAAAGGGAACTTTCTGCAGGAAAAAAGGGGATTTCCAAGATGATGGAATAGTTTCAATTTCCAGGTTCAAGATGGCAATTTCCAGGTCCAAGATGTGACCGAAATTGTGCAACAGAATTGGCTATTGATTCGGTACTACCACTTTCGTAACACTTTTATGTGTAATATTTTAATAACAAAAAAAATAAAAATATTATGTGATGATAGAAAATTGCCATTCATGCAAAATTTATTAATATATAAAATTACAGATGTATTTATAAAAAAAACACAATTAGCTGATGAAATTTGTAAATTAACATAATTACAGAATAAATGAATAAATTTATTGCAGTGCTCCAATCATGTAGATTACAATCCCTGAGATTCAGTTGCAACACTTGAGAGGGTTTGCAAAAAAATAAATTCTTACTTGTTGAAGCACGCTAATCAAATTTGGTACGACATATGTTAAGGGGTGGTCTTATTTTCTTTGATTCAATATTCATACTATGTCAATATAATTCAAAACAGCAGAACGCTCCATGAACATTACTAAACAGAAAACAGGAACAGCAGACTGTATGATGCGTTTCAAAATAATTCCACCACAGTACTAATACTTCCTTCCAAAGTAAAATTCTAGTATCAAATTAAAAGCTGAAAAGACGAGCCTATTTTAAATTAATATATGATTCATTTATCAATTTTGTATAACAATATAAAACATTTTGTGTTGTCAATTTGTGTCCAGTAAGGTCAAAAAAGAATTATCTCCTTTTAAGACAACAAACATATTTTTATTTAAACCACTATGATTTTACTTTAATATATTTTCTTTCATTTCCGCTTAAAATAAGAATGCTTTAAAATTTATATTACAAAAGTTTACAATTTTTTCACATTCTTAGTTTATGATTTATTGAGAAGCTGCTTTAGAAATGTTTTACTGTAAGTTTATATTACAAAAAAAAATAACAGAGTTATCTTAAAAAACATTCCCTCTATTCCAGAATAACAATCAGCATTGTAAAATTAATCAACAAGCTGTACAGAGATTAAAGTCATCACTACAAGTTGAAAAATATAAAAGTGAAAACATCATCATAAAAAGTAAAAAAAAAAAAATATATTTCTTGACCTCAAACAAGGATGCCATCAGGGAATATTATTATATCTTTTTAATATTTCATGCAATAACTATGAATATCATTATCAGTTTTTTAGTAATTAAATTCTTACCTTATTAACTCCAATTATGAACAAAATAATCATATAAAAAAGATATGCTACCATAGAAGTTAATATAACGCATACCAAAACAATACCTAAACAAAATTAAAATAACAATTTAATAAAATATGTTAACAATTTTATAAAAAAAGAACATTTATTCTATGTAATGCATGTTCTATTTATACAAATAATTATATAAGTAGTATGAAGGTACTTAATATACACACATATACTTATTGTAATTAAAATACATTTTTTTTTATCTTTAAAGTATGATGCTGCTGTAATATTTTTAACTTGTAAACTTATACAAGTGCTTTTGTCGAGGCCATGGCTTCTTCAGGTGTTTTTATTGAAATAAATGGAATAAATATTAAAGAATTAAAAATTAGAGATAATGTGCTATTCTTTTAGTCACTTTATTATAACTGATTCTCTCTAATTTTTAATTCTTTAATGTTTGTTCCATTTATTGCAATAAAAATACCTGAAGAAGCCGTGCCACAGCAAAAGCGCTTGTTTAACTTAGAAGAATTACAGCATACTTTAAAAAAAATGTTTAAATTAAATTGCTGCTAGGATGCTTATATTCAATAAAACATTTATTAATACATGAACATATACAAGTGTACATATATACATATGTACACTTGAAGTTATTGTCTTTGTGTATTGTAATTAATAACTAATAAAAACCACTTATAAATATAACAAAACATTAAACTTATGTTAACTAACCAATTTACTCATATACAATAAATACAATTTTTATATTGATTAGTACAAAATAATACATTATGTTCATCATGTCTGGAATGGGTAGATATGTAAAACAAAGAACTAAATATCATTATCTTGTCACCTGATTTTCTTCCTGGTTTGATCAATGAAAAGTTAGATTTTTCCATCATATTTTGTGAAAAATATATGATTAACAACATTTATACTGTTCGGATATTTTCTCCATGTTATATACATTTGTGTTATGTAATCAGATAGTTCATTTATAGCAGCTTGAAATTGTTAATAAATACTATGGATACTGTGTGCGTCCATCATCATGCGTTCTTTCTTTAAACAATTGTTTATTTGTAATAGAATAATTTATACAAAGATCACTTAGAACCTTGCCAAGGTTTTGTTCCTATTTCAGTAGGTGCAGCAATCACCTACTGAAACTTTTTGATATCAAAATATCAAAACAGTGCTTTTAAAATTATTATTGTTGACGACATAATCTACCATACATGAGATGAATTTGTTGCTAAATACAGTGCCATTATCTTCAGGCCACATATACAAATTTATTATTTTGTACAATTGTGGAGTTTTTAATTTCTGTCTACAATACAATGATGAAGCTATAATAACCATACAGATCAGAACCTTTGCAGATCCATTATTAAAGCTAATACCTCACAAATGTTCTTGGTAAATTCTTTGATTATACTTTTCTCTGCTTAAACTGCATCTTTCAATAATTATCACAATCATTCTTAAAATTATTTATATCCTTTTTCACCAATAATCCCAGTTTTAAATCTACAAGTATCTCACTGATTTTTTCATGGTGAGAAGTTGTATTTTTCTTTTTTTAAAAACGTCTAAATATTTTTTTATGAAGTGCCGTTATTTCTTTCTCTTCAGATGATTTTTAAGAACTCTAGCCATATGTGGTCATGACAGAAAAACAAATTCAACATATAGCCTCTTTAATGATTTTCTGAAGTAGTGATTTGGCACTTTTGGTATACATTGAGCCAATTCTTTCATTATGTTTTCAGATGAACTCTATTTATTGTTTATATAAGGAATATTAGTTGATATATTTATCTTCTTTAGCATCTTAGTTAAAGTGTGATAATCAGACAAAAAATAGGATATGGACTTTTTTTATATTTCTCAATGTTTCATGATCCAGGGTCCCCAAAAAACAAAAATTAATGCTGACAACACAGTTGTAGGACTTTAGCCGTGTTCCAGAAAAGTACTTACTAGTTTGGGTTGTTTCTGATGCACGGCTTACACACATATACACACACAACTTAATTTAAAATATTTATAATTTTATTTAAGTATAATATTTTTTCATTTATTTATTTCAAAGATTCTAACCAAAGCACATGGACATACCGTATTTAATTTGTGCGGTGTGGCGGTATTAGCGGTGATGGCTTTAACTACTAATCTACTGTAATTTCACAACTTACATAGAACAAATTTCCCTTGTACAGTCGGCACACTGGTGTAGCCGTGAGGCTTAATGCACCAAGTACCAAGTCAAACGGGCGGATTCAAGATCCAGCAAGACCGAGTTACTTTTTTACACTTAAAATGTTATTAATTTATTTAATTCTACTGCTCACCTGTGATGTCACAACATAGCAGATTACTATAACAACATTTTTTGGGGTTAGGGTGCAATTTTTTGCAAAAATCTTTTTTGTAAATATTGTTATTTTTTTTTTGTTAACAAATAACAAATATGCCTAAGAAAAATATGACCCTAATTAAGTGAAATATCCAGATACTGATGGTGACCTTGCTCTACAGCCTCATTCCTTGACTTTTTAAAGTGAAAATTTAATGGCATCAATGTCATATATGTAGAGGTAATCTGAACAAGTGTGGTCAAAATCGGTTCAGTAGTTCTGGATATGTAAGGTGATTTATAGGCCAACACCAAACATACACAAGTACATATGAACATTATCATCTGATTTTTTGGGTTCCTTAGGTGTCAAAACATCAAGAACAGGTGAAAACCGCTTATGCCCAAATTGGACTGGTTACAGTATTTTCCCTTCTAGAGCTATAACTCCTCTATAACGCTATCTTCACAGGAAAGTAAAAGTGGAGGGTAATGTTCATATATGCATATGTAAATGTGCTGGTATGTTTGAAGTTTAATAGCTTTGGATAAATCGATTTTGATGAAATTTTTTACAGAGATTCATGAACTTGGGGCAATTTGTGGGTAAATGTTTGGGGTCAATATCTCCACGGGGTGAAGAAGATAGTTTTTTGGGGTAAATTTTCTTGAAATTTTGCAAATTAACCCCAGTTTATATTAATCTCAGTATATGTATGCATGCTTATCTATTCTAAAAAATGTCCCAAAATTTCCCCTTCCCAAAAATCAAAAAAGGCTATCTTTTTATTTATTGTACATTTTTAGTCAATTTTTTTTTATGTCTTTCTAGGCAAAATAGTAGTAGGTCACTTAAAATAAGTGATCTAAAAAGAAATAAAATTGTTTGGGGACAATTTTGTGGGTGGGGGAGACGATCAAAGTTTATATATAGAAATTTTTTTAATTTTATAATAATTTAATTCTGAAATTTAAAATAAATATGCAATCCCAGGAAAGTAAACAACTTTGTTGTCAGGTTTTTTAATTTATTTTCTTAACACTGCAAATTTTTAAGATAAAAAGTCATTTGATGAAGGGGCCAAATCAGATTAATATTTTTTTTTCACTGAATATTTTATCTTTTTCTCAATTGTACTATACATGTTGATAATTAAGTAATTAATATTGGGCAAAGATAAGTCTATCTTTGCCCATGACAAGTTTATTCACACTTCCATCATGTTTTGCTCAATACAACAAAATGTAAAGTTTATGTTAAAGAACACCTGCTAACATAATAATTTGCAATAGTTACACATACATAAATATAAATTAAAAATTGGTGGCTCCCCCATCCACAATATTGCCCCCAAAGTATTTTTTTTTTTTTTCAATTGCACAACTACTTTGCCTAGGAAGATGCAAAAACTTTTTGAAAGGTTAAAAAATGTGCAATAAATAAAAAGGTAACGTTTTGATTTTTTGGAAAGGGGGAATTTTGGGACAAAATATTTTTTAGAATAGTAAGATAAGCATGCATACATGTACTGAGCTTAATATAAAGTGAGGTTATGCTTGCAAAATCTTGAGAAAATTAACCCCCAAAAAACTTGAAAACCTTAATATCTTCTCCGCCCCCTAGAGATATTGACTGCAAAATTTTACTAGGTAGTGTTATAGCAGAACTATAATTCTAGAGTAGAAAGTACTGCAATCGGTCCAATTTGGTCATATGCGGTTTTCATCGGATCTTGACGTTTTGACACCTAAGGAACTCAAAAAACCGGATGGAAATTTTCAGGATATTAATTTTCCTATGTTTGTTTGGTTTTGGCCTCTAAACCACCTTATATCTACTGGACCGATTTTGGCTAAACTTGACCAAACCTTTTAAACTAATAGCCCTTAAAAAAACAGAAAATTGTCTTTACTTACGAACTCTTACATACGGAGGTAATTCTTCTGATGAGAATACACCAATACCGAACATTATTAATAGTAATAAATATCCAATTGAACCCAGTACCAGCAAGCTCTGTTAAAAAAGAGCACTTAAAATAATAACACAGATGAAACAAAATTTTCAAAACTTATTTTACATTATATCAAAGATATGTGTAATTTCTTTCATAGTAAAAGAGTACTGTGCATCCTTCCTTATTTAACAGTTCTGTAACACATACAGAATATCAGAAATGAGCATTTACATTTCATAACTTAATACTTTTTAAAATTATTGCTTCTAATATTTCTGTTCTTACTATAAAATTAAAACTAATTTAACGGTTATTTTTGTTTTGATCTATTTAATATGCATGTACATATATAGATGTGTATTAAACAATACGTACAAAGTAATTCCAAATTGCACAGCAATCTCTCAGGAGATGATTTTATAGCCAAAAATAAGAAAAACAGTTCATATAAACATAGGTTAATAAACGGTTCGTTAGCAAGTTTTGGCTCACGAAAAAGTTGCCCCTGCTTTCTGCACCCTCTGTGAAAGTAAACCGTACTCAAATTCTTGGGGTACAAATCGAGGGTAAATTTAGTGCTTCCTTATATTTTTTGATCTAAGAAATTGAATAAAGTGATCTCAGACCTTAAAACCTTACTTAGGTTTTAAGTAAAACGGGGTAAAACACGAAAACGTTTTGTTGGAAAATACACGTTTTAGATTTGGAATCAAGTAACTATGTTAATTTACCAACAAATGAAACTTTCTAATTAACTTTGTAAGGAATTTAAATCTGAAAAAATTGATGTAAATAACTTATATTAAAATTAAACACAAATTTAAGAAGTTCAACTTTAATTAAAAACAAAACACATAAACTAGATACAAAAATGATACGATTTTAAACAGGACAATTTTCATCAATGTTTGAACAACATAATGTAAATAAAAACAAATAGATAGTTTATCATTAATAGAAAAAATGAGTAAAAAATAGATTTAAAAACTCAAAATCACGTACATTTGAAGTAATACCTTACGGTGGTTTCAGAGGCTAAACAGAAAAAAGAGGGTAATTAAAAATTTTGGAGATGAATATCATGTAAGGGATTTTTGACTTTGTGTTTGCTATTACAATAAATGAATCCCATACAAAATATATGATACACAAAAATAAACATCTACTATATTGTCATAAGATATTACTATTCTGTAAAAGTTGTTGCTTGTTCACTAACTCTGCTGAATAAAATTTTTAAAACCCTCACACTTTACAAATAGAGCATAAGGACAATTATTTATATGTTGGAAATTATTATTTTAATTTCTATATATTTCAATGGATTTTTAATTTATGGTATTCAACTGGGTATTTTTAATTACCCAGACTGAGTCAAGTGAATGATAGCCTTTATGAAATAACAAGTTAATTGATTATGATATAAATATTTTGTTATTACAACAATAAATTTTTCATTAATGATAAGCAAAAATATAAGCAATATTCAGATCTATTAATGAAATTTTCATATCAGTAAATAACTAACTGTTCATTGCATCATGTAACATTAAAATAAGAATTAAATCTAGGCTTTCATTTTATGTTTATTTACACAATATAAAAAAAATATATATACACAAACAAATACTTACTAATTTAATTAAACCAATAATTATTGAGGCCATTTGCAGTGAACAACAGCCAAAACAACTTCCTTTTAGTACTGGAATTTGAAAACACATGTTGTACAAAGATCTGAAAAAGGAATAAAAATTAATTAATTTATAACTTCTCATTACTCTTTTCTATTTACAATAACATCAAGTACTATTTTAAAATAACTGCTTTTAATTGACAATTAGATATAGAAAATACATCAAGAGTAAATGAAAAATAATCACATAATATGAGTTTAACGTTCTAATTCTAATACTAATTTTTGTTGTAATATTTTCTAAACAATTACTTTTATACAAAAATTTTTTCTGGAAATTTTGATGTTGATATTTTAGAAATAATACCTTATTTTTATACCACTGTTGCATTGCAGAATTTTTATTATTACAATTATTGATATTTTTCATTATATTTTAAAAAATTCATAACCTAAAATAAAGACTGCCAATTTCAATGGCTGAGTAAATAGCATCTCAGCATTTCGTGTAGAGGTCTCAGGTTCGAATCCCAGTCAGGTGTGGCATCTTTTCATGTACTTCCAATTTACATCGGGCTAATGATCATAGCTGTTGATGCCTGTTCTTTCATAATAAAATAAACAGAATTGTGATTAATAAGAATAAAGAGAATTTTAAGGCAGAATCTTTTTAGAACCTTGATTTACCAGATATTTTTCCTTGATCCTGAAACCTTACTTTTCCAAAATGTATTTAATTAAGGGGTAGATAAAAAAATGATTGTATTGTCAAGGTTAAACCCCATACCTTCCCAAGTCCTGTTAATTAGTAACAATCGGAATAAATCCATAATCAAATCATTCTTTTCAAAGAGGTCTTCTGCTTCTGGAATTCACTAAAATATTCAGTATATCATAAGATTTACATGCCTCCTTCACCTGCAGCACCATAACTTCCTCTACCAGCTTAAAATGTATAAAAATATATTATTATACTAAAACTATTTTCAAGAACCCAATCTACTTTAAGAGACAAATGAGAAACAAAATGATAATAAAATGTTTTAAGAACTCCCTTCACCTTTTTTCACTGTGTCAGATAGCAGTCACATACTCACTATAAATAAGTAAACTATTAATATTCTGATATACTTCAATCATATTTTGCAAAATGTGTTCCAACTTCATGTCAATTAAAAAATGCAAACTTCAAGGTTTTTATTTTGCTGAAAAGTACAAAAACATTTGCTTGTAAAACCCTTCAATTAAAAGTCGTGATATATTAGATATTATTTCTTCTTTGTGTTGCGCTTCAAAGTGCTATTAGTATTCTTGTGGTATTGATTGTTTCATTCCTAAACCCTGTCTAAGTACCCTAAATTTCTTAACCTATTCGTTTACAAAAATTAAAATTCCATGATTTCAAACCTTGCTTGAATATGTAGAGTTCAAATTTTTAACAAACACTAATTTACAAAAACAAGTAAAAACTAAAGATGTAAAAAACTAAAATTTTTAGACTAAATGATTATTGAAATGTAGATATATAAAATAAATTTTATTTATATTTTCTTCACCGTACAGTGTTTTTTATCTAAATTATATAAAAAAAAGAAAATTAACAAAAATGAGATACAAGACAGCCTAATACATTATACCTAATCCTGATAGAAAACATTTTTGTTTATCTCATATGGATGATATTCTTCATTAAAAAAAGTCTGAAGAGCGACACCACTCAAAAAAAATATTAATTTAATCATTCAAAATTCATTAAAACAAAAAAAAAATAAAAATTTGCAAAAATAATGGATATATTGTATGTATTATTACTAAAAATATTTTATGAAACTTCAAATGGAACGCAAACCTGTCCGCAGTTTAATGAAGTAGTTTCTTTTTTTATTTCATAATTAATTTTACAAAATATCAAGTTAAAAAATAGATGTAAAACTTAATATAATTTTTATACAAACTTTTTTTTAAATTTTGACCAAACCACCCATTTATCACAATAAGGAACGTATTTCATGAGAATAACATATTATTTTTTTGTGTCAATATTATCATTTCTAAGAAAAGTCATTTACTAACATCTACTAGTTAATTAACTAAGTATTGGTATTTTTAAGGAAGTATCTTAAAAAAAATATAATTTTTTCCATTCATATAATTTCACTGGCAGGTTTTACAAGTTTTTTTTTTTTTGTTCAAATAAGGTTTATAATTCTAGAAAATGTCACAATAACTTAAATTAATTTATAATGAGTATACAAATTACATTATAATAGTAATTTTAAATTAGAAATGTTGAAAAATAGAACATAAAATGATTTATGTTTTAAAATAATAATATTTTTTGTCGAAAAAATTTTTAAAACATTTTTTTTTTTTTTAGTAAAAATAAATAGAGAATATTTATTTTTTAAAAAGAAATACCGCTAAAAATGTTTACTTACCAGCAGACTGTCAATAATAACAGTTAAATTTTATTAAAAAAAAAAAAAAACTAAGGAGGGCAATCCTTCCTCCAGTACAACTGCTGTAGTATAGGTTCTTAATAACACGTGTATTCCTATTCGAACCAACAACGCAACTATATCTTGCGCGCGACAAAGGATAAAAAAAGAAAAATAGTAAACAGTAAATTCAAACTGGGCTCTCTGCTGCTCATGGTGTTGGCCTTGAATGTGATTATAAACTACGACGTCACAGGCGATACCTTCTTGTTTTTTGTAAAGCGTATCCCCGTGGTCCTTCAGAGAAACATGTTAAGAATTAAGGCAATAAATATTTTGGGGTATAGTTACACAACTCGGATAAATATATTAATATTACCGATATGTAATACATTTTGTATTTACTAATTTCACCAAACAATCCAATGCACAAAGTATCAATTCATTTACGAACTATAATGTTGCATTTAAAGTATGTGTGATTAATTATAATTTACGGTTGTAAATGCAAAATGTACGGTTAATTGAGTGTGTGAGTGTATATATATATATATAATAATAATAGCTATTTTCTTGTAGATAAAATATATTTAAATATAAATACAAATATTATTTTTAAATATATTTCGGTTCACTCAAGTGACAAACAATTTAAAATAACAATTAATAACTTTGACGATTGCTGTTGTAAGTGGGTTACATTTCATTATTCTCCATAAAATATTCTTTCAAATGTAGGCTAATTTTAGAATATTAAACGCAGTATTCTAAAATAACTTTTCAGTCATAAAACAAGAAAGTATAATTAACAAATTCTCCTTTCACAAAACGATCTATTTGTCTGTATGAGACCAAAACTTAAATTCTACTGTTAGCTACTTTTGAAAACTATGACAAATAGAGTAAATAGCAAACATTTTATTTTTATTTATTTTTTTAGGATAGTCATAGCTCAAAGTTTTTTATATCAAAATTTTTGTTTTTCAATATCTATTAAAATGATTAACATAATCAGCCCATTATATGTTTTTGAATTTCAAATAAACCATTAAATAGGGCAATTCAAAACTGGCGTAGTGGTCTCATCCCGAAAAATAGATCGTTTAAGGCAGGTGAAAGGTATATTATTTTATTATAGTTATAATAAAATAATATATATATATATATATATATATATGTAAAAAAGAAAACATTGAGAAATATTCAGAAAGAATATTTGAAAAAATATTAATAATTTTTATATAAAAAATTATATACAAAGCGAGTCAAAAGTATGGAAACCCCTCAACAACTTTAAAATCGTTCCAGATAGAATACTGTTACAACTTAACACAGGAAAAGAATATACGAGGGTATGATAAAAAAGGGCGCTAAAATCCTTCTATGGCAAGAGTGACAGGAAACTTAGGATGAGTCACACACTGGAACATAGACACGAATAATATAACCGCGATTAGAGCTGTGGCTGCGGAGAGGTCATGGTGATGTGAGTTATTATGTTGCACATCTTCTCTCCGGTCATGGAAAATTAGGTGAATATTTACACCGATTTGGGAAGCGAGAGATGCCTAACTGTATATACTGTGGCCTGGTAGATTCACCTTATCATACATTTTATGAATGTGACACAGATGGATCGGATGTAGAGGGCAGGCCTTGAATTGATAACGCCCGAAAACACTGTAAGCTGTATGAAACAAGGGTGGTAGAATGGAATGCTATGTACGTTTTGGCCACAGAAATTTTTCAGAGGAAAGAAATAGAGTTTCGTGGCTGGAGCAGGGGACAGCAAGTACAAAAAAAGGAAGAGAAAGACCGAGACTCGGCTAGTAGGGGGGATCTGGGAACACCATATCCGGATTTGGTTTTCCTCCTTGGTGGGTTGAGGCAGGCAAGAGGCAAGACCGAGTCCCGGTTACTGTGGCCGGGCCCGGGAACGGTATAGCCGGGCCCGGTTACTCCGCCTCAGTGATTTGAGGAAGGCGAATGAGGTAAATAAAAGATTCGCCCCCTGGGTTGAGTATTGCTTGAATGCCGATCCGAGCCAGGGAAGCAGAAAAAAAAAAGATAGAATAGTGTAACTTTCATGATATGGTATCGGTCAACTACTTTACCTTTTGACGAGAAATAGAATTTCAACTCCTTCTTGGGGAGTGGGGTGGCCCACGGGTTGTAACTCAAATATTTAAAATAGTAACACCATTTGTACAGTAAATCATTTTAAAGTTTCTTTTACACAAGAAAAATGCTATAAATAAAAATTTTGTACGATGATTGTACCCAAAATGGCAGCGGAATAAATTTTGGATTTTGATAAAAATTACATTAATATTTTAAGGAACTGTTATAAATACATTTATAAAAGTTTAATTAAATGGATATTATCTAATAAATTTATTTTAAAAAAAATATTTATTAAGCATAACGTTTGCTTATTTACTTACATTTAATTTTAATAAATTTCGAAAAGCTTCTGTTATTTGACAGTGTGCCAGTTGGTTATAAAATAATAATATTATATTATTCCATGATTCCCTAGTGATATTTTGTGCTTATTCTCGAATTCTATTTTGTAAATCATGATATTTTGGGACTTATTATAATACACAATACTTTTTAAGTTTTTTTTTTGTTTGGTGGGCGAAAAACGAGTACTTTTGTAGAATAAAAGATTAAAAAAATAATGCCGACCTCCGTGGCTGAATAAGTAGCAGCGTCTCGGCATTTCATGCGATGGTCCGAGGTTCGAATCCCCCGGTCAGGCATGACATCTTTTCATACGCTACCAGTTTCCACAGGCTAACCCTAGCTGTTGATGTCCTCTCTTCACAAAAAAACTAATAATAAAAATAATTTGAAGTGGAATTTTATTCACTGTTTTTATGATTTTTATAAAATTGTTCAGTTTTCACTTAAACATACATTTAGCATATTAATAAAAATATAAATTAACATATAATAAATAATTCAATGACTGTTTTTCAAGATTCAGTAACAATACGAAGGTACAATCTCACAACATTTACTGCCAGATCGGCTATTTTTTTTGCCTTTTTTTAGTCTCATAGCCCTCAAGGTTTTGTTGGATTGAAAAATATAATAAATTTTACCAAATGTTAAAATTTTCTAATCAACCAATCTACTAACGTATCACAAGGTGATCCGATGTCTGCAGAGGTTGAACAATAAATGAATAAAAACCGTTTATTTTGTACAGTTAATACATTAAATAAATCACATCAAGAATATGTTAAATTAATTTTAATACAGTTCCGCTTAATTGGGCCACTGTTTAATCGATGCAGCCAGTATAATGGGGCAAATTTTTAAAAACAGAAACAAATTGTCAAATTAAATGATGATTTATGATTTACTTCGCTTTTGACGGTGAAATGCACTGGTTAATCGGTCCAAATGTTGCCTATATTTTTAGACAGAGATCGTTTAGAATCATAATAATTATTTGTTGCCAGTGAGATGGAGAAACTGGAATGTCAAGAGAGAATGATAAGAATGGGCTAATGAAAGACACGTGAGCTGTGACAGGTCGTCACCTGCTAAGGAACATGCATTTTTTGTTTTGTCTGCATCATATTTATTGTCACCATTACATTTAAAGATTAAAGTAGCTTTTATCGTTTTACTTTATTGAAATACATTTTTTATTTAGTGCGCGTGCTCTTTTCATTCTGCTTTGTAGAGCGTTGTAGAGTAAGCAGAACTGTTCATTAATTTTCATCTTTGGTACATTACATATTTTTATTTTAAAGTTTGTTTTTTATTCACCTGTGTGTTTTATGCCACGAAAAGATCTGACATTAATTGAAAAGTTTCTTTCTAAAAAGAATTTTAAAAAAACCAACCGCCAAACATCAATCGATGGCAGCTGGCATTGATTATTGGAATCCCAAAATCAACAATTGCGCGCCTACTACAAAATTCAGACAAAATACAACGAGAAGAGTGACGTAAGGATTCAAAAGTTGAGAAAGCACTTAATGAGTGGTCTTCAGTCACAACAGGACGACGTGTACGAGTCAGTAGTCCAGTGTTTAGAAGTAAAACAGAAGAATTAACTCAGAAATTAAATAATGATTTTAAAGCTACGTTGGATGGCTGTCCCGCTGGAAGCGTAGGCACGACGTTAAATTAAAAAGAGTGCGAGGCGAAAAGAGAAGTGCAGATGAAGAAAGTGTTGAAGTTAACAAAACCAGCTGGATTTATTGAAAACTATTTAGTAGATGATATTTACAATGCCAGCAAAAGCGGGTTTTATTATAGAGCTACACCAGATGGGTCGTTCACTTATAAACATACAATACTTTTGGATTCGAAAAGAACATTAGATCGTCTGACAGTGTTGTGTTGTCACAAGAATATCCGGAAACGACAAGAAAAAATTATTAGTCATAGGAAAGTCAGCAAAATCACGCTACTTCAAAAGACTTCAAATTGAAAGGTTACCAGTTGAATACATACTATTCTAATAAAAATGCATGGATAACTTTTTAGCATAATTTTTTTTGGGTTAAGAAATGGGATGCCAAATTAAAAAAAAAATTAAGGAATGTTCTTCTGGAAGTTAATATCTGTTCATCATATCAAAATTTAAAATGTTTACGAAACATTCAATTAGAGCTTCTCCCACCAAATACAATGAGTTTGACACAGACACTCCATATGGTATCATAAAGAATTCAAAATCACTATATCACTGAAAATTAGTTAAGAACATTCTTGAAGAAATTGAAGTAACTCTTCTCATTCCAGTTAACTGCCACAGAAATCAGCGATAGATGGCGATGATGAAACGAGTTGGAGAAGGTTTTCTCGTAGAAAGAACAGAGATAGGTAAATAAACCACTGGACCAATCTTTTACCTTGAGAAAATATGAATACCTTACCCAACTCAGTTTCATCATTGTCATCATCACTTTTTGAACTATCCAGAAGGCTAAGAAATTCATCAATTGGTTTTGACAATTTTTTATGCAAGAAGAAAATGAGGGTAGTCTATTTACACATTGGATGACTATACTGAGTTTTTTTTTAACTAAAAATCATTTAAAAATCTGAAGGCAGTTAAAATTAGATGACTATTTCAGAAAAATTCAGTATCATGTAAGTAAATTTTCTACTGACTGTTATAATGTTAAACTTTTCAATAGCCTAACTATTTCTGTATTCTTTATATGTACTCTAATGTGAATACTTAGCACTTCAGTGTACTTACTCTGAGACTGAACGCTTAGACTTTGTTTTCAATGTACTGAATTTTTGTTCTTTCTGTAAACTGGACATACATGCCTACTCATACTGTAATTTTTAAAAAGATTGAGTTGGTTCTAATTTTTATAACAGTATTACAGTTCTGTACTACATTTCTTTAATATACCACGTACTTTAATGTTGATCACACATTAATATGTATTGTACTTTTCTGTATTTACTTTATGTATTTTTTGAACTGTACAGTACTGTATTACATAAGATTCATGTTAAGTTAGATTTAATTTTTATTAATTCATAAACATTTTTAAATAAACATCAATAAACATTTTTATTGATTCATAAACAATCGTCTCAATAATCATATGTGGTTCAATTTAGTGGGATGCTCTTTATAAAAAATAGATATGATTAAAGTGCATAATTAATTATTTAAAACATAAATACATGAGATATTATTAAGGTAACTTTAAATACATGACAAAATTTAATATAAAAAATTACTGTAAAATAATTTACAATTCAGAAGAAATTATTGAAAATTATTTGAGCACATGTTTATGTAAATGTTTAACAGTAAGCAAAAAATTCAAGATTTTTTTTACATTTTTTAACTGGTATTATTTAAAAATTTGTTGACAAGCTAACATTATTTCCTTAGGACAAAATATTTTAAATAAGTTATTGGTAAAAATTTGTAAATGGTTTACTAATTTGTTAATGATGATGTCAAAAGCTAGTAAGGCCCATTTTCTTAAGTCGAAGTATTATCTTAAGTTACCCGAAAATAACTCATTTTTCTGGTTTAATAGAAATAGATATGAGAGTCAAACTATCAGTTTACACGTTCATACTTAGGATGCCAAACAATAATCTAAAGTTATACTTAAGGTGACAATGTATATAAGATTAATAAATATTTAATCATTTTAGAAAAGTTTAGTGTAAAGTATTTCAAAGCAAAACAGTAAAATTTGATTTTTTGTGGATGATCAATAAATTTGATCATACACATCAACAAAAACTTGTCATCTAATAAAACATTCAGAAATCTCACTTTATTTCCATCTTCATTATTTTTATTACATTCCACTACTTTCGTTTTGTTCTTGTTTATTTTTATACGGTAGTTCTTGTGTAGAACTTTATCCATGCAGTTCATTGTTTCTTCTAAATTTTTTTTTACACTCAGCTAGAATTACTATATCATCAGCAAATTGTAGCATCTTTATCTTTTCACCTTGTACTGTTATTCCAGATCTAAAAGTAGAGAACTATTGCGTATGTGTTTATGCTTTCTAATCTTTAATGAATAATACAATAACAGAGAGTGAAACTTTGTTTTAGCAAAGATTATGATTGGATAATGATAATTTACATAAGTTGAAAATAGATACAACTGATAATATTCTCAGCATATTCTTATTTGTAGAAGTGGGATTCTTGATCAACCATCTCAACTATAGTTTGAGAAGTTGTTCAAACTCAACATAAAAAGCTCGATGTACTACTCGACTGATAATAATAAACAAGGAACGGTTTTTTTATTGTTAAACTATTTATGAATGAAAACTGTAACAAACTTTGATCAGTAATACAAAATTAATGAATAAAGAGGAGATGTGATTAAAGTCCATATTAGTTCATAAAATAGTAAATATATAAAATAATAGTCAGCAAAATATGTGAAGACAATAAACAAAATCAGTACAAATAAATTAACAGTTAGGAAAGAATACATCAATTTGAGTAAACTGTTTAGTTGAGCAGCACCTACTTACTAACCTAGTGTAATACAATGCATTTTACCTTATTTTGTATAAAATTTTTTTTAAATTATGAAAAAAAAATATTTACACAAAAAATTTTCAAATTATCAAAAATTCATTATGGGTTTTTATCTCACATTCATTATAGCATATAAAAAATAATAAAAATAAAAATATATTTACATTACTATCACCTAGTATTACACAAGGAAAAAATTCTACTCTTTATCTAAGTAATAAATAATCTAACTTAGTTCACTGATAAATGAAATAAATAATTATCAAGAAAAAAAGAAGAATTTATTGCTTATTTTTGATTTGTATTACTAACTTATAAGATTGTTATAAATTATACTAAATTATTGGCAACTTTAAATCATTATTATAAGTATGTTCATTGAAAATAATTATAAACACAATGGGAATTATTTCAATAATTATTTTCTTGGTGTTTTTTACATACTTAAAAATAGTATTGCACAAACAATTAAAAATAATAACAGTGAAAATAATCTACTGGTTGCCCAACATTAAAATCGAATACATTTTTAATCTTTATTCTGTTCCATTTCCTTTACAAAAAAATTAATCTTCTTTTGCTAGTGTATGAATTTTATTAATAGAGAGACCTGGAAATATATTCCACCTTGCTGTAACTATTCAGACCTTTGCCAAGAATAAAACCACCACAATCGTCACTAGAGTAGTAAGGAATGAAACTTAGCCAACTGAGACAGTAAAATAAGGGGCAGGAAATTTTTGTTTTTTATTGATTTTAATCACAACAATTTGCTCAAAATTAATTTTTTCTAAATACTTAAATAATAACACAGGGATACAGCTTCACATCCAATTTTCAATCAAAACTACAAAGTTTACCTTGTAATTGAAGTTCCAGAAATGCAGTATGGTACTTTAAATTTGAAAAAAAAATTTAGCAATCATAACTAGAAAACAAAGCATTTTTAAATACATTTATAAGAATTTTTTAATACATTTATAAGATGAAAATAATGTCTAAGAGTATGTTGCTGACTTGGAATATGATTGAAACTGTGTAAAGGGAGTGCAATTCCTCCAGTAACAGCAATAAAAATAATTCACACATTCAGTTTTACTATGAGAAAAACATATCAATCTTTCAATTAGAGAAAAAAGATCAACTTCTAAATAATATGTTTACTTGTTATTGCAATAATATAATTATTAAAATGTTTACAATTGTGTTATTTCCATGAAAGAGACTCAGGAATAATCTAGATCTTCAAGTGGTGAAATTTGCTTTTTGCCATGGATTTAATAATTACATAAACAATCGTTTTCATAAATAATATGTCATTTAAACAAAAAAATTGAACATTTTGTTAAATATACATACATATCTTAGACAACTAGTATGTAAAAAATAAAATGAATTTATCAGCAGGAGACCTCTCCACAAGCTATTTCAATTTTGTTCAGTTGATAGAGTTGTACCTTTAGAAGGTCTAAACTTCTTTCCTGGTTGCTCTTCAATTTTCAATGGAAAAGTAATTTTTGTAACAGTATATATATTTAAGGAGATCAATGAAAAAATCAATGATTTTGTTGTTACCCCAATTTTCTGAAGGGCTGTGTATAAGGCAGGGGCTTGTAAGTGGACTACAACAGCCTTCAGCAGATCTGTTAATGGGGCTGTTTACTTCATGCTGCATTACTTTAAAGGTAAGTCATTCCTTCTTATCATCTACTATTACTTTTCCTGATCCTTCTTGATCAATCTTTTTCATGGTTTGGGTTCTGTTGATGAACTCTTCTTGTTAAAAATGCTGGGATCTTTAGAAACAGGACATCTGTGGAGGGCAGCTGCCTGAGAAATCTTTCTAGGAAATCGTTTTTAATAGATTGCACAATAAATCTAAAGGCTAAAGTGCTCATTTGATAAAGCTAGGTCTCAATAATTTTATAATATAAATCTCTGAAATCTGTCTTCTGTTTGTGTCTTACATAATTTGGTAAAGATCAACTGCAAAATAACATTTTTATATAGCTGATTAAAAATTTTTATAGTTGTTTAAATATTTTTTTTTTAATTTTGAATCATTTTATTATTAGGGATGCAGATTAATAATCAAAGTTTTATTATTTCTGACAGAATATAAACTATACTGGATTTAAGCTGTCAAGCTGTCACCCATCAATCATATTAAATTTTTTTATATAGAAAATGGGTAAATATTATGCCTTTTTTTTGTGATCGTTCTGACTTAATCATAGGTTAGATACATAATACAAAAATAATTTTTTTATTCAGATTAATGTATAATTTCACTTTATAATTCTAAATCATTTCATATTATCTGTGCTTATACTAATATAAATGTTATACGGTACAACAGAAATTAATTGCTACACTTGACTCATTTTTTTCTCATTTGCCTTATTAAAGTGTGCATAGCATCTCTGGTTAAAAAACTGCATAGAATTGCCATTACTAACAAACAGTTAATGGTAATCTGTTATATGTTACCTTAATATGTAGTGAAAATATGTTAAATTAGAATATAAATATTATGATTCTGTAATGGCAAAGTTGAAATTATGTCACTGAATATAAATTAAATTAATTGTACTTGACATTTTTTAAGAAATGAATTTATAATATTCACTGGAGATAGTAATCAGCAATATAATATATAATTTTTCTGATATATAAAAGCAAATAACTGAACTCTTTTATTGGTTATAGAAAGTTATGTACGTTTTACACAAAAATATGAGATTATTTGTTTGTAGAACCTTCTACTCTTGTCATGGTGTTATACATTCATATATTTATTTATCCATTTGTTCATATATGGGGATTTGACTTACATATCAATTAATAATAATCATTTAACCTACAAACATTTGTTTCAGTTGACAAACTACACAACAAACAAGCCATGCATCTGTATAGTAGATTATTACACTAGTCAACAAATTTAAACTTTTTTTAAGTAACATTGATGAAAATAGGTGTATTTAAAGTATCTTCTATCCTTAGATTCGAAAATGATATGCAAAATACTGTAACACATACAGGTTTTTTGTTACAGGGTTTGCGAGTTAGACTAAAACAGAAAACCTTTTTTTAAATTGCATTTTTCCAATGTAATGTACATTGAATAAAAAATATATTTACGTCTAAAACATGTTACATCTAATTAAGGATATTTTCATTAAGAGCTATATAAAAAATAAAAAATGTAAAATGTTACATAAAAGTACCATTTAGTGATAAAATATTTCACTTTTTTTTCTTGTGTTCAGTAAAATCTTATCTTTTTAAAACCAGCAGTAGTCACTCAACAAAGATCCCACCATCTCTAGTATATTTTTCCATTGTCCTGGTGTCTCCGTATTCATCACTGCACCCAAATTTTCCAGAAAAAATGCAAATGAGACCGCTAAGAATGGATTTTTAAGAACTAGTGACATCCAATTAATTCGTAGGCTTTTAAGAGTTTATCTACTAGAGTTTTATAGTTCTCATTTTTCTTATTACCCAGAAATCCCTTCACTACTCTTACAAAACAATTCCAAGCTGCCAATCCTGTACCACTTAATTTTGCTTTAAAAAAGCAGATCACTTAAAGGTTTCCTTATTTGAGGTCCAATAAACAACCTTCTTTTAGCTCTGCCTCACTTAACTGGAAAAATAATTTTTGAAGTACTTGAAACCTGTTAAGTTCACAACCTGTTTTTTCCATAGCTTTAACAAAGTTTTCATTAGTCCATGCTTAATATGGAGAGGTGGAAGAAGCACCTTTTTTGGATCAACACGGGAAATATACTTTATATTTGAAGAACATGGCTCAAAAGAAGTTCTATGAGGCCAATTTTTCTTAATGAAATGATCTTGTGTTGCCTGACTGTCCCATAGGCATCAAAAACAATTACCCTTTGAAGCCGGTGTAATATACCTATATCACTTCTAAATCTCCTAAAAATTTTCCATTGATACTGTTCATATCCAACTTCATTTAGAATGGTAACAAAGTTATTATAATTTTCTTTCACTGTCACTGAAGCCAAAGGAGTAGCTGGTTTATCATTTCCATTATGAAACAAGACTGCTTTTAGTCTGTATTTAGTTGAATTTATGAAAATATGCCACTCAGAAGATATGTTTTATGTATTAAGTTTATCCATTAAACCATCAATATCATAACAGACACATATGATCCTTCCATTTTAAAGAACTTTAGTAAAGTGAAAACTTCTGTTTTCATCTAACAGGTTCCACTGTTCTGGTCTGGAACCAAGAAGGTCAGCTTTTTGTTTTGACAAACCCAGGTCACATACCAAGTCATTTAGTTTGTTTTGAGTTACTAAATGATACTCACTAGTGGTTGGTAAAAACATAGGGTTACTAGTATTGGTTTCAGGAAGTTGTGAATCACATCCTGATGATGAATAACAATTATCAGGAAATGTAATGCTGTCCAATTTTAAAGGCGATTCCAGGTTATGAGGAATGGGTCTTAGTGCTGAAGACAAATTTGGATACTCAATTTTACCCTTTTGATTTTTTGAATAACCGTCTGTTTTAGTAATGCAGAAGTAGCAATCACTTGCATGGTCAGAAGGTTCTCTCCACACGATAAGAACAGCAAACAGCATAGAATTTTTCTTGCCGTGCATTCACTGCACAAGATTTAAATGATAACTCATACAGCAAACATGAGAAACCCAACAGTTATCTAGATCTCCAATCTGGCACTTAAAATATAAAAAGTAGGTTTTTTGACTTCTTGAAATATAGATCTAATGTAAAACTTTAAATTAAATCTTCCACATGTATAACAAAACTTATCTATCCACTGGATTTCTACAACATTGACAACTGAAACTTGTTATTTTACATAATCACTGTGACTGTACACAAGACAGAATCAATCTAAACTTTAAAGAAATGTAACAGTCTTTAAAGGCTTGTAGAATGCAGTGGAAATACCCAGTAAAGTCAGGTGTAAACTATTCCATGTAATTCAAAACAGGTTAACAGGTACACAGAAATAGGACTTGCTAGGATATTTCTGTGAATAAATATTTTAATAACTAGTAAAATGAAACATAAAAAGAGCGTTTTCATTGATGTTACAAAAATCACATCAACCATTGTTATTATTAATTCTATTTCCTCATCAAACTAAAAGTACGAAAACATTACAATAAAGAAGATACCAGGAACAAAAGAATAAATAAAAATATTTAACTGAAAATAAAAATAATGTAATGTCAGAAGATATTGCAGTGAAAGTCTACCACCACAATACAATACTCAACAGAAAAAATAATAATCTTGATGTTATTTTTAAAGTATATATTTTATTTAAATTATTATTATAACATTTATGTAATATATGTTAATATAACATAATTAACTAGTATGCTCTAGTTAGACTAGTATCAGCTGTAATAATTTGTGAAATGTGTATTGATATGATTTAAAGTTATCAAATAAATTTTAGAAAATGTATAAAATTCCTTCTCATAATAACAGGTAATTTTATAATTCTAATAAAGAAAATAAATTTAATATAATATGTAGATTTGTTTGACTTGGCTTTTGTTCTTAATCAAGTTTCTTCACTCATTTAAGCTCAAAATAAGCTTCTGAAGAAGATAAATAAAAGTTAATAAGTTATAAAATTTCACTTTAAATGAAGTGCCATGTAAAAAGCATACAACATAAAAAAACCAGTATGACAACACTACCACATTCAAGTTTATGGTATTGTGATTATTAATAAATCCTAATTTATCAAATAGAATCATAAATAATTTGATTGTTACTTTAATTTTACATGATCATAATTGTGTTTTGCATAATTTTAATTTTAGTACTGTCCTTTGGATCACAGTCAACATTCTGACCTTGATTTCCTAAGGATAAGGTGTTTCATGTGGTTGTGTCACTCCTTCTCCAGAGTTTCACGTTGAAGGACCATACAATTAAATGATAATTACTTCCTGTTTCATCTGGATATATATTTATTTAGAAGAATGCTCACTGTATTTATTTATATTTTGTATAGGTTTTATCTTTTTTTGACTTGAAAAGTTTAGTGTAAATTTTAGCAACTCCTTTTTTAGAATATTATCTTTTAATTTTATAAATTTTTTTTTTTGAGTATTCTATAGCAGTCCTTGTTGATCTCATGCCCTTTCTGTCTCTAGTCAAGGGTGATAAGGAATGTTTTTACAGCAAGATTTTGAAGGAATTTAAAAAAATTCAAATTAACTTATTACATGGAGTATTTCAGATCATCCCTATAATTTGTATACTAAAAGAAAGTATTTATTTTTATATTGTTAAAATTCATAAACTTTTTAAGAATTATTAAAAATCTTAATTCAAAATATTTTCTTAATAAGTCACATGTTAAAATTATTTCTACCTAGTAGAATTATTTTTTATTTTATCAAAAATATGAAAAGAGTTTTTAGAGCAGTACTATTTCTTAGAATATGCAAATATGATTACCAATCAAGTAATAACTTTTTTAAGGATTATTTTTTAATAGCCTTCAATACTATGTCCAGTTGCACTTTCTTTAGTTTGAATTTCTATAGTTAAATATTCAGTTGTTCACAAACATGAAATTAATATACCAATAAACTATAGTTTTCTTGTTCAGTAAAAAAAAAAAAATAAAGAAAAAACAGAAATCAATTAATATAATGCTTTTTAACTATTTACTTTATAGTCCCCTTTAATATTATAGCTCTTTGTGTATATATTTTTTAAAGTAGTTGATATGAATTAATTTTTTAGCCTAAACAGAAACAATTTAATTGTTATCTTTCTGATCAAAAACCAGGAAAGTCTTTAACAGTATAGATTAAGAGCATAGGTTATATATACTTATAACACAATATAATGTAAAGTCATAGCAAGGTCCCAGAAAAAACTTTTCTATTTCAACTACATGCTAAGTGAATAAGTAAAAGGTCATTTCATATGTAATTTTTAGATATGTTTGGAACAATTTCATGTGGTTTTCATTAATTAAACTATAAATATCTAAATAACACTCCAATTCTGGCTGTACAAGATGAAATATATTGGAGTTGCGGAAAAGTTTCTTTGTATTCACCCAACAAATGGCTTTAGGATCATGTAACTCTGATAATATAAATCAAATCTATCAACACTTGCATGATTTTGACATATCAATGAATATTTTTAGTAAGTTATATTATGTTATTTATTTAAAAGTTATTGTGTCGAAAATAAGCAAAAATAATGAAGAAATTTTATACATTTTAAAATTTTACATAAAAAAGAAAAGAATCAGCTCAACCTGCTGAAAAAATTTATGATGTTTATGGACATGATACAGCATCCGTATGCAAAGCATAAAGCTGGTTCAAGTGTTTCCAATCTGGAAATTTTTATGTCAATGGTTATCTCTTTGTTCGACCAATGACTGAAAGAGTCAATGAAATCATGGAAAAAACTGAACAAGACCTGCACAATATCAGTAATAAACAAAACACTTTTAAACTGTTTTAAGAAGGCTGAATACAAAAATAATGTTTGGGTGTCACATGATTTAATAATCTAAAATTTAATGAATCAAATTTCCGTTTGTAAATCACCGCAAAAAGGAATGAAATTGAACTATTTTTGAAATGGCTCATTATGGGTAATAAAAAATTGATCATGTGTGTGACATTTCTGTGTGTGTGTGACTTTTTACAATTATGTAAGAAAAGATGGTGGTCAAAGCATGGTGAAGCTCCAAAAATGATGGCAAAGCCATGAGTTATTGAACTTATAGTGCAGTAATTTTTATATTTATCTGCTCTTCTTTATTTTGAATTGTCTTAACAGATATATGCAAATTAATACAGCATTTTAACATGCATACTAAACTATTTTAATTATTTAATATACTAACTGATTTAATTATTTCTTTTTATACATTTCAAGATAATTGTTTTACTGCCAGCAATATTAGTGATGAAAGAATTAGAATAAACAGTGAAAAATAATTGTAATGAAAATCCAGGTAATGAGTAAGTTTTGAATGAGTAAGAAATAGTAGTATTTGTTTATTTAACACTAGTTACACTTATAAAAAAAATTATTTTTTGTGACATTGATTGCTACATTCATTGGTCACCAATAAATAAATACAAACACCATCAATGTACTCCAATGTTATTTTTGGGTTAAATATCAAAATTATAAATAATTTACATAAATTTTTGGATGGAAAAATAAATATTATCACTCCTTTTTATAGTAATTTTAGTTATGGAACCATCAAATTCCAGAACACTAACAATAATTTTTTTTTTTTAGCTTCTCAACCTTTCCTTACAGAGCATCTTTACTGCCCTAAACAGACAGAAAGTGGCACGTAGCAGGAAGTAACAGAGAATTTACATACAGTAAACAGCCAAATCCACTAGTACTTCTCAGTAAAAAAAGAGAAAAAAATAACCCAAGAAGAAAAGGGTATTACCTAAAAAGTGAAGCAACGCTTTGTCAAATGACAAGAAGAGTCATTTATGACAAGAGAGTTAGAATAAGATTCTCTTCTGATTATTAATGAAAATATTTTGATTTTATTTGAAGAAATCAATGTTGTCCCACAATGCAGACGCAGTACCAAAACATCTGTGATCTACAGTGAGCGATCCCTGCAGTGGAAACCAAGGGACAAAAATTGCACACTCTTCTGTTTGGTATTCTGTGAATGATATCTGATGCAGCACCAGTACCCTTTAAGATGTTTTAACTTAGTAGTGCATCGTTGAACTTTCTTCTTGCAGATAAAAGCGGTGACTTATATTGGAGTCGAATATAACTCATGATCGAATATCTTATCTTATATTGGAGTAACTCATGATCGAATATCTTGATTTATCTCAAATTTGTAATGTAACCATGATATGAAATTATTCTGGATGCCCTCAACAACCACATCAGTGTAAACACAGATTCTGTTCCAGAATGTTATAGTATACTCCAGAAAAATCTGGAGTACAGCAGCTTTGTACAGCAACCAACATACACTTGAACAGTAGCAAACATGTGAATATCTCTTGGAAAGGTCTGGATACCCATTTTATAAGTCAGATTTTGCTTAGCCTTATTAACTATATTATTAATATGGTTATTCATCTATAGTTCATAATCAAGAAAGACACTGAGCTAGCACACAAGCCTTTCAGTGAGTAATAATAATTAAATGTTATTAAAAATAACTTACTATTATGATTTTTGCAAATTACTTGCATATTTTGAGGATAATAGTTTTCAGGAGGAGGATAAATTGAAAAAAGTGGAGATGGATATTTTGGGGAAGAATTGGTGGAGATTGTGGGGTCGTATTAATGATTAGCAATTATTCTGACAATTGTGTTATATTTTTCTCTGCATTACAGGGAAAGAGTTAAGAGAGTCAAATAAATAAAATGTGAAGTGATTATTTTAGGAAGAAAAATATTCTCTTTTCTACTAATTATGTAGCATTTGAGGCACAGTGTAGGTCGGTAGTTGAATGCAGGAGCAAAGTATGAATTTGAAAGAGATATGATACATTAGAAGATTTTCAGTATTTTTTAATAAAAGAAGTGTTAAGATTTCCGAGGAATCTGAAGTACATCTGCAGAATAGACTGTATTTAATGAGTAAATATATATTGAAATTACATGTTTAGTACATACAATCACTTAAAAGTTTTAAAAGTTCCCTTTAAGAAATGGATGGTTTAAAAATTGAATTATTTTGATGAAAAATCATGGTTGTGAAATATGTCATGATTTGTCAGGGATGCAGCACAGGATATTACAATTAGCATTATTATGTGAACAAATAAAATCGGCCAGGTTGCCTAGTGGTTAAAATCGTCATTGAAATACAGCTTATTTTTAAAGTCAAGAGTTTTATGGTTTGAGTTTTCATAAAAGCAGTTGCTTTTATATGGATTTGAATGCCAGACTGCGGATACCAGTGTTGTTTGTTGGTTGGGTTTCAATTAACCACATGTCTCAGGAGTGGTCAACTTGAGTCTGTTCCAGACTACATATTTACCAGTGTATTTACACTTACATTGTACTATATTTGCAGCTACGTCAGGCCTGTCATGCCGATAACAGTAATTGCGTTTGCCTATAGAAACACACCCAGACCTGGCAGTAGCTGGAAACTGGTTGGAGAAAACAAACATGTGAAAAAATAAAGGAAAACAGGAAGTCTCCTTGGATCAATAAGGTGAGTAGTTAGCAGTATTGTGTAGAATACACTAAGCTAATGTAGAATTTAAATGAACAATTTTTCATTATGACTGCTATAATAGATAATTTATAAACATTATATTTAGAGTCAGGGCTGAAATACTTTCACTAAGTTATCAGCTCTATATAGAAAATTATTTCTCCTATAGGTTGTGTATTTGTTAGTTTTGCAATGTTGAAGAAGAGTAATCAATCGATGTGACAATCAGTATAATTGCAAATTGGATTTGATAAGCTAGATTAAGGAGGCAGTAAATAATGAATTCAATTAATTTACAAGTTTAATTGTAGTTTTAAGCTATTATCTATTTTTATTTTCATCTTTTGAGCCTGCATACAAATTTATATTGGCTAGTCTGTAGGATGGTTAATTATGTAATTTCTTTATTGGAAAAATACTGTACTGTAAGGTAAATTATGTTTAAGTGATTGTTATAATTAAAGTTATAATTACAATTTGTAGTGCAAAACAAATAGGTTGTTTCTATTTTGGTTGTAGTTAACTTGATAAATAGCTATATCAAGGTCAACACTAGTGTAATTGATGTGTTAAGTGACTGTAATATAGTTTTAGTTTGGTAAGTGAAAATTTATTTCAAGTTTATTATTTATTATTGCTTGTTGATTTACTGATGACATCTTTATTGGACTTTAATGCATTTTTGTTTAATTTGAAATATTTAATTTTATTATTTTGTACCAGTGGATGAAAGTCATTCAGTTAGTTTTGCAGTGTAATCTAGTTTTGAGGTAGACAACCTTTTGTTATGTTGTAAGTGTAGTGAAAATTACAGTTTGTAAGCTGTTGTAAATTAAATAAATACATTGTTATTATTATAATATGCTTATTTAATACTAGTTACATTTAAAAAAAATGATATTTTTAATGATATTGGTGTTATATTCAATGTTGTCCACTAATAAATGCCAACAGCATGTACTACATCTCAATGTTATTTGACTGTGGTGTTCTACACCACAAGAACAACTTTATTGGATATGGCTTTGAATATTGAGTTTTTATCTTTATGTAACATCTTCAATGTCTTGAATGCTACTTCCCAAGATGATCTAAGTATTGTGAAACCACCAGGTTGTAAGGAACATAACCTTCTGTTTTAGCCAGAACCTTATTTACATGTTTTTTTTTTTTTTTGTCTTCAGTCATTTGACTGGTTTGATGCAGCTCTCCAAGATTCCCTATCTAGTGCTAGTCGTTTCATTTCAGTATACCCTCTACATCCTACATCCCCAACAATTTGTTTTACATACTCCAAACGTGGCCTGCCTACACAATTTTTCCCTTCTACCTGTCCTTCCAATATTAAAGCGACTATTCCAGGATCCCTTAGTATGTGGCCTATAAGTCTGTTTCTTCTTTTAACTATATTTTTCCAAATGCTACTTTCTTCATCTATTTGCCGCAATACCTCTTCATTTGTCACTTTATCCAGCCATCTGATTTTTAACATTCTCCTATAGCACCACATTTCAAAAGCTTCTAATCTTTTCTTCTCAGATACTCCGATTGTCCAAGTTTCACTTCCATATAAAGCGACACTCCAAACATACACTTTCAAAAATCTTTTCCTGACATTTAAATTCATTTTTGATGTAAACAAATTATATTTCTTACTGAAGGCTCGTTTAGCTTGTGCTATTCGGCATTTTATATCGCTCCTGCTTTGTCCATCTTTAGTAATTTTACTTCCCAAATAACAAAATTCTTCTACCTCCATAATCTTTTCTCCTCCTATTTTCACATTCAGTGGTCCATCTTTGTTATTTCTACTACATTTCATTACTTTTGTTTTGTTCTTGTTTATTTTCATGCGATAGTTTTTGCGTAGGACTTCATCTATGCCGTTCATTGTTTCTTCTAAATCCTTTTTACTCTCGGCTAGAATTACTATATCATCAGCAAATCGTAGCATCTTTATCTTTTCACCTTGTACTGTTACTCCGAATCTAAATTGTTCTTTATCATCATTAACTGCTAGTTCCATGTAAAGATTAAAAAGTAGCGGCGATAGGGAACATCCTTGTCGGACTCCCTTTCTTATTAGGGCTTCTTTCTTATGTTCTTCAATTGTTATTGTTGCTGTTTGGTTCCTGTACAATTTACATGTTTAATAAATTTAAATCTGATTATAAATAAGATCTAATCAATCTATGTTACATCAATTTACATTAAAGTACGTACGTTATTTACATCAATTTTCTCAAAATTAAATTATCTACAAAGTAAACATTTTTATTTGTTTTTTGGAAATTAACAAAGTTATTTTATTTCAAATCTAAAAGAGTATTTTTTCTGACAAAACTTTTTCATGTTTTACTCCATTTTTTCTGAAAACCTAAGTGAGATAGAGGTTTGGGACTACTTTTATTAAATATCTTAGATAAAAACCATAAGTTTGCAGCAAATTTACTCCTTGATTTGTACCCAAAGAATTTTATTACAGTTTAATTTCACAGAGGGAACAGAAAGCAGGGCTAAATGTTTTGCAAGCCGAAACTCGCTAATCATACATTTTCTGACATATGATTATATGAACTTTCTCTTTTTTTGGTTATAGAAATCTCATGAAAGATTGCCATACAAATTGGATTCACTCTGTATACAACCAGTTTGTTAAATCAGAATAAGCAGCTGTTTAAAATAAACAAAACAACAACTTAGGTTACCCAAAATTTTAAAAACAGATATTATAAATAGTCTATATCAAATAAAAAGATTTTTTAACCAGCAAAATGTCAAACCTTATAACAAACACAAAACATAAAAACAGCACTAAAACTAAAATAATTAACACTAAAAAAAGCAAAATTCCAGATTAACACGAACACATCACAATTTTACTCTTTATAATAATAATAATTTTTTTTTTTTTTGAGGAGGGAGGTGGAAATGCATTTACGCGCGGAGTGTCGGGCTCCCGCTGATGGTATTATCCAATCACTATCAGCAGACTACCGACTAAAACCATCCCCCTTTCTACCAGGACTCAACCCGGAACCGTTTAACACATTACTTCCGGTCGAGTCCTCCTACACTAGCCTGATTAGGTGCTACCTAATTTTCAGGACAATCCAGGTCAATCTTTTTGGCCCTGAGAATGTTGCCGATGAATTGGGCTACACTTTCCCAGCTGCTCAGGTCACGGAGCATCATCGCAACCACGTTGTGGGGGCTCAGTGCTCCGAGATCCGCCTCTAATGTCCCTCGATTGGAGGACGGCGCTTTCCCTATGACATAGAGGTAAGCGCAGAAGTACCAGTGACCCATTAAAAATTGGGTCATGTAGTACTCCACCTTTCCATGCCGTCGCTTCGTCCACAGTCTGACCAGAGGGATAAGCCTTGCAGTCCATCGTCCCCTGGTCGCGTGGTCCCAGGTCTCTTGCCATGCGAGGAACGTGCGAGTGCGTTCCTCGTTGACAATGGTCACCCGGTAATAATAATAATAAAAATAATAATAACAATAACAATGACAATAATAATAATAATAATAGACTCTACTTACTCTATATTAACATCAGAATAACATCCTACAAAAAGCCTTTTTTAAAATTATGATGAAATAGATGAAACGATCGATGAAAAAAATTTTATATTTTTTCCAGCTGATTTATGTTATACTAACCACTACATCAACATTTTAAATAAATGTAATAAAAAAATAATTTAAAATTGATGTGTATTATGTCGTATGAGAGTATTCAGTTTACAACTAACCTCCCAAGTAATCGATTCTCTGCCAAACATTTTGTTACCATAACTTCTCTCGTACCATGATATCATCAATAATTAGTTGAAACTTTTTCCTTTCTTTTTCTCCTGCTCTTCTTTTTTCAATTTTAGCTTCTACAACGTATAATAATATACTTCTTCTTCCTAACCAGTGACCTTTGTAGTTTCTCTTGCTGTTTTTTATTTTACTTAAACTATTTTTTCTGTTCATTACTACTTTATTTCTGATTTCATATATCAAACATTAACCTCTCATTCTTTTCCAAATCCACATTTTTAATCTTTTTTTCATATTCGTTCCTTTAAATCTGCTCCATATATAAGATATATACCCTCCAGATGTAAGATTTTTGTAAACTCTTCCTTACATCTTTATTCAGATGTTCATGTAAAATCTTTTAAAATCTTTCTTTTACAATGTACTTTTTTTTTATAATTCTTTGATAGCAGTAAACTCGTTACTATCCTCGCTGCACAGAAACGACGATATCTCTTGATGTCTTATTAATTTTTTTTCTTGCTGATATAGCAACATAAGGTTGAAGAATGTGCATGGAATATAAAAATGGAATATTTTAGCGTATGAAAAATGCCACGCCTGACTGGGACTTGAACCTTGGACCTCCAGATGAAAGGTCGGGACGCTACCACTCCACCACTGAGATTCTTTAATTCTTATTTCCAAATATCTTGTTATAAATTACTTCTTCAGATCAAATATATATAATTACACAATATTCTCAGAATTTAAATATATTAAATGTGTTCTTTGTAGATATCAAACTGTTAAAAGAAATTACTTTTTCTTTCTACTTTTGTAAGAAAAATTTTTTGTATCAAAAACTTTTTTTGATACATTTTCAAAAAATATGAAATGAATTATATTTCTGAAATCTAGATAGATATTTAAATAAAAATTAAAATATTATTATAAGATTTTGGAACTTGGAATAAATTATCATAAATTCATTTCTATATAATATATATATATATATATATATATATATATATATATATATATATATATATACTTTCCCGGCAAATATAGCTAGAAAATCTGCATTAAAGAGGAAAGTATGAAGATCGTGTGATATATGGCATAATGGATTTTTTTTTCAAATCTTTACGTTTTATGGTCTAACTAGTTCATCTAGACAAAAAAAAAAAAAAGAAAAAATGTGCGTATGAATGTGTCAGCCACTGACCTCGGCCTTATATATCTCAAGATTGACTAAACCGATTTTTTTCAAATTTAGCTCAAATATTTTTATGTATGAGACTAATTATTATTTTTTTCAAAATTTTTTAAGGGGGTATCACGAAAAAATCTATTTCGATTTTCTTCAGAGGAAGATTAGAAAAAGCTTACTTTGAAAAATTTGTTACCTAAATTGCATGCATAAATAATCTATTTTTTTTTAAGTCAACACCCACATCTTAAAATTGAAATATATGTTTTTTAGTTCTTTTGCTCTATTTCCTTTCGTTTTAAATATTTTTCAATATTTTTTTTGAAAGTTTACCCTTCAAATACTGTATCTCAGGCCATTCCTAATATTACACAATTTCATTGCTGTTTCCTTCGCTATTGTCATCCAATTTATCTTTACGTTAAATTTCTTGGTCTTCCCAGAATTTTTTACCTGGTGGTTCGCTTCGATGACCAATCTCAGGATTTTTTTTTTCTTAATCATCCTTGTCAAACGACCAATAGACTCAGTATTTTCTCTTAACTGTTCCACTACAAGATTCATGTTATAAAATTAGATTTCTGCATTCGTGATTTCATCTCTTCTGTTTTATCTTTAATATTTCTTAAGTGACTTATATAAATTGAAGATAATCTATTTTTTTAGTTTGTTAGTAACACCAAACGTTTATAGTTCACTAAAATCATGTGGGTCTAAATTCAGAATTATACATCGAAATTTATAAATCTACTTAAATTAGCCTACAAATTCTAGTAACATCACATTTCAGTGACCTCTATTTTTATTAGTTTTTTTTGTTGATCTTTTGCTGTCAAATTTGAATATAATTATTTTTCAATATTAAATTATGTAAAGGCAAAATTAGGGTTTTTTTTTCATATAACGCAAAACAAGGTTTTATAAAATCCTTAGAAATAATCAAGTTATTACTAAATAAAGCCGTTCCTGGTTAATAACGTCTAAGTACGTAGTATTAAGTTAATTTAAAATAAATTCTTCGGTGAGCTCCTATTAATGTAGTAAACCACTGGTGGTTATATCCAATTAAAACAAATACACCAGAATTATTGTATATTTAGTTTAATTTAAGTAGTATAGAAACCTCATATACTGGGTCTGGCCAACCAGTCCTGAGCACAATTATGGACCCAGTATATGAGATTTATTTTTCTCGAGAGCGACCCACTCTTTCTAGTTAAATTTTTACCACGAAGGCTATGTGATTTTCAATCACGTATAAGGGATTTTTTTTTTTAATCTGAATATGTATATGGTATTAAGCACAATTCTGTATCACAAAAAAAAAAATTAACAAGTAATTTTAAATTTCATGAAATAAACTAATTATGAAGGTTGCTTTATTACTTTGCCAGTTAGCGGTGAGTAAGCCACTATATTTTCATATGTTAATAAACAATACGCGATTGTATTTGGTTTAAAATTCTCTTCAACTCCAATATTAATGTTCAAATCAATAACACCAATTTTTACCGATTCATCTGGTCGTGTACAGTCAATCACGTGTAAGGGATATTTTTTTTTATAATCTGAATATGTATATGGTAAATCAGTCATTTTATAATATGATTGTTTAAACTCCACAAACATCATGTACATCAACATTCGATCCCCCTCTAAATCCTCGTATGGATAACAGTTTGAATTTATGATTTTTTTTTTTGTCTTCAGTCATTTGACTGGTTTGATGCAGCTCTCCAAGATTCCCTATCTAGTGCTAGTCGTTTCATTTCAGTATACCCTCTACATACTATATCCCTAACAATTTGTTTTACATATTCCAAACGTGGCCTGGCTACACAATTTTTCCCTTCTATCTGTCCTTCCAATATTAAAGCGACTATTCCAGGATGCCTTAGTATGTGGCCTATAAGTCTGTCTCTTCTTTTAACTATATTTTTCCAAATGCTTCTTTCTTCATCTATTTGCCGCAATACCTCTTCATTTGTCACTTTATCCACCCATCTGATTTTTAACATTCTCCTATAGCACCACATTTCAAAAGCTTCTAATCTTTTCTTCTCAGATACTCCGATCGTCCAAGTTTGACTTCCATATAAAGCGACACTCCAAAGATACACTTTCAAAAATCTTTTCCTGACATTTAAATTAATTATTGATGTAAACAAATTATATTTCTTACTGAAGGCTCGTTTAGCTTGTGCTATTCGGATTTTATATCGCTCCTGCTTCGTCCATCTTTAGTAATTCTACTTCCCAAATAACAAAATTCTTCTACCTCCATAATCTTTTCTCCTCCTATTTTCACATTCAGTGGTCCATCTTTGTTATTTCTACTACATTTCATTACTTTTGAATACTTTGAATACTTTAATATTTTTAACGTTACACGAATCAAATTCTGACGCGTTCTTTGTAACTTTATTTAATCTATCTGTTTGAAAGCCTACAATAGCATATCTAGGTTTGTCTAATTGTGATGATGTTTTTACATTCCAAGCCATAGATTTTGTTTGTAGGACTGTTGGATTCTGATGAAGTTCCCAACTTCTACATTGTATACGCAACTCGCCATTTTTTTCTCTTAATTCCCCAAATTCCAATTAATATTGCACGCAATATCAAGCCGTGCAAAATCTGTTATATCTAGTCTAGATTTATGCTCTGAAACCATGGCCAGTATTGCGTTTACATCATTACTAGTACGTTTCAATAATAATTCTTGTCTGTTGTTTATAATGTTTTTATTAAAGTTTATCAACTGGGTTGAAAACAACGGCTAGAAAAAGTAAACGACTAATAGTAATGCACGTAGGAAGTGAGAATGGTTTTTGAACAGTGGTTTATGGGTATTTTAATCAGATCTTCCCAAGAGTATCATGTTGAAATGAATGAACACAATTTTATGTAGAGGTTTAATAAAATGTCATTTTATGTTAAAACTAAAGAGAAGTGTTTTTTCTAGGATAGATTGTGCTGACTTAAATAAAAGTGGAATCATCATACTGTAATGTTTTGATTTGTTGCGCGCTATTGTGAAACAAAATATAGACTGAATAACTTAAAATTAGGTCATAAAATAAAATGATCAATCTTTTGTAATTTGATAGAATCAGATTCAACAGTCCCTAGTCTAACTACTTTAACATATGATATTATTAGACTTCTTATTATCTTTGTTTAAACACAAAATTAATTTATTTTAGTTATTTCACTTACTACCAAAAATACATTTTCTTCAGAATATTATAAAACAATACACTTTTCAAAAATGGGTTGGTTCTTCATAATTCTAACTAAAAAAGAAAGGAAACACTGACAAAATTATAAACCAGTTAAATGTATTACTTCAAGTCCATGGTTATCAGATTATTCTGAGAAATATCTTAGATTTAGTTAACTGATTACTGATTTTCAACAAATATCTTGTTTTTTATTGGCGGGAGATTGATGATTATTTTATAGATTTATTGTAATAAATTAATCATCAACCTGGTTTGGGAGCTTGTGTGGGGAATATGAAACGGAACTTTTGTCCGTCATGAAAAAATGAGCTACCTGACTGGAATTCACACATGGGACCTTCCAGATGGAAATATTTTTTTTTTTTTTAAAGAAAGACACTATCACTACATCATGAAGGTTGGTAATTAATTATGTTTTATTCAATTTGTAACTTATTGAAATTTAATCTTTTCGGAATGTTTGGCATAATTTTTTTAATAATTAGCTGAATGCATTGTAATTTTTATTTTGAAATCAGTATCCTAGTAACCAAACAACTGATTCTCATTTTATTTAAATAATTTTAATTCATTTAAACATGTTTTTCATTTACTTAAGGATAGTTAAAAAATGCATACCATAATTGGTGAAAATTAATATTAGTGAATTAACTATATAAATTTAAATGAATTTTATTAAATATTCTTGTGTTACTACAGATTAAAATGGAAATAATGTACACTCTGAGAACAAATTGAATTTCTACAAGAATGGTAAAAATCTACAAAATCAGAAATGCAATTAAAAAGAAAAAAGGATGAACAGTAAAACAAATGTCAAGAATGAAAGAGAAATTTTCAAAAGAAATACAATTACAATTAATATCCATAAGGAAAATTTCAGTATTATATCTTATTGAAGAGAAACTGGACAGATAAATAGATATTATTTTTAGTCTATATTAATAAGAATACAGAATAATATATATTACTCTTAATTTTATTCAAAAACATACAACATATGGTAAGTTTTAAATTTTTTATATTTTTTCTGTATTTTACAAGATCTTTTCGTCCATCCTTTGATACTAATGTAAGTAAAGATAATCATCTCATCTCATTTATTTTTTTATAACTGTAAAACTTTGTAGAGTAAATTAATTAAAACTGAAAAATTTTACATTAGATTATAATGTGCAATTAGATAGTGTTCAGCCTATTAAAAGATGAATCACACAGTTCTTTTCAATTTCCAAACCACTTTTGCAATGATAGAATGTAACATTTATCATATCTTAATTTTGATAATTTCTGGTTATTACATGTGATTTTTTTTCATCAAAAGAAATATTAAGGTTTCTTTGAAAAATAAAGAAATTATTATATACATACAAAATAACAATTTTATATATATATATATATATATATATATATATATATATATATATATATATATATATACACACACGAGTATATTATGTATTGTTTAACGATTTAATTAAAAACATAAGATATTTGTTAAAGAATATTTTTAATTCAATATATTTTTAATATATATGTATACATTATATATATAAGTATGAAAAAAATGAACATGGTTACCAAATACTATATAATTACTGTTTAACAATTTTTCCCAATTAAAGGATAAGTTGTGTAACCTACAACCAACAAGATACAATGTTTTTTTTTTTTTTTATGTAAGCAATAAGTACTTATCTAAGTATAATACAAAAATATTGTATTATTGAATTTATAAACTATGCATGAAAACAAAAAAAAAATTATAATTTAAATATATTTTCTAAATTTTTATTTTAGTGAACTGAATTCAATTAAAATGTTACAGAATATTTTAATTCAAATAAATAACCTTTAAACCAATCAGAACATAAAAATACATTTTATACATCAAAACAATTGTATTTAAAGACCATATTAATTAATTAAATATAAACACTTGAAATTATAATAAACTACAAAAATATTTTTCGTTAGGCACGGTTAGATTTTATCAGTGACAGCATAGTATTGTTATTCACTGGAGTTTCAGCTGAAGTTATAGCAATACAATTTTTAACATGTACTTTTTTGTTTAACGCAGTAAAAATAAGGGAAACCAATGACGACACTCTTTAGATTTTATGGATCTTCAGACATTATCCTACTTAAAAAATGAATAGATAGATACATTAAAGAACAATAAACAAAGTTTAGAAGAAAAAACACTTTTGAAGTGAAAAAAATTGGATAAATAATTAAAAAAGTTAAAAATCATTTGTGCATTAATATAAGGTCCTTAATAATAAAATAACTGAACTTTAGTAAATTTGGTGGTTCAAAGATTCAATGAAGAATTAAAAATGGTCTAAAATAACACTGACTTGATAATTAGAAATAGTTTGTGGAATTGGCATCAGATGTATTATTTCCAATCTAAATATTCTGTGTTTGCAACAACAAAAAATCAGGAAAGTAATATATTTCAGTAATTTGGCTAATAAAAACTTGCAAAACTATAAATTATAATAAGATATAAATAATAAATTATAAGATTTATTATTGCATATTTGTAATTCAAACAAAAGCATTAATTTTGTTAACATACAATTTAGACTGATGTTAAAATAACACTATATTATGTAATCTGTTACATATAATATTATGTTATTACATTTGCGTGTAATTCTGTTTTATATACAGGATACACAATAGCTTATACACACACACTTTTTTTTACTAAATTTTATCTTTGTAAGTAGTAATATATATGAAACTTACATCTGGATATTAATTTTATGTTGCAGATGCAAAACAGAATCTGAAAACAGAAAAAAAAGAAGAAAAATGGAATGAGTGAATACAAAACATAGAATACAAGAGATATTTTAGGGTTAGATATTTTCAAGAGGTTGTTGTAATCAATAAAAGATTTTGATTTTGGTATAGGGTTTTGATTTTTGGGATTTTGTTTTATTTGGTATAGGATATAAGATGTAGTAGAAATAACAAAGATGGACCACTGAATGTGAAAATAGGAGGAGAAAAGATTATGGAGGTAGAAGAATTTTGTTATTTGGGAAGTAGAATTACTAAAGATGGACGAAGCAGGAGCGATATAAAAAGCCGAATAGCACAAGCTAAACGAGCCTTCAGTAAGAAATATAAGTTGTTTACATCAATAATTAATTTAAATGTCAGGAAAAGATTTTTGAAAGTGTATGTTTGGAGTGTCGCTTTATATGGAAGTGAAACTTGGACAATCGGAGTATCTGAGAAGAAAAGGTTAGAAGCTTTTGAAATGTGGTGCTATAGGAGAATGTTAAAAATCAGATGGGTGGATAAAGTGACAAATGAGGAGGTATTGCGGCAAATAGATGAAGAAAGAAGCATTTTGAAAAATATAGTTAAAAGAAGAGACAGACTTATAGGCCACATACTAAGGCATCCTGGAATAGTCGCTTTAATTTTGGAAGGACAGGTAGAAGGGAAAAATTGTGTAGGCAGGCCACGTTTGGAATATGTAAAACAAATTGTTAGGGATGTAGGATGTAGAGGGTATACTGAAATGAAACGACTAGCACTAGATAGGGAATCTTGGAGAGCTGCATCAAACCAGTCAAAGGACTGAAGACAAAAAAAAAAAAAAGAAGGATATAAGATATAGGATTAGTAGGGTAATAGGATATAGGGTGTAGGGTATAGGATTTGTAAAGGGTAAAAGGGTATTAAGAGGTTGCTGTAATCAATAAAAGATTTAAATTTTGGTATAGGGTTTTGATTTTTGGGTTTTTGGTTTGGAATTTTGAGTTTTTTGGTTTAGAGTATAAATTATAGGATTAGTAGGGTAATAGGATATAGGGTATAGGATTAGTAGAGGGTAAAAGGGTATAGGGTATAAAATGAAATTGTGTAGGTCAAAATTATAGGTAGCGATTTCATATCCATAACCAATAAAGTTTATGGAAATGTAATTGCTAACTATGCTACCTAGCTTAACCGTACACGCCCGTAGGAATTATACAGCCTGTACATCCTGTGTTGTATGAAAGGAGAGAAGGTTAGCACTCCCCTAGACAAGGCTGTACATCCTGTGTTGTATGAAAGGAGAAACGGTTAGCACTCCTCTAGACAAGGCTGTACATCCTGTCTGTACATCCAGAAAAACAGCCTGTAGGACGGTTCCTACGACCGGCAAAGGCATTAGGAATGGTAATATACAGCTGCCAGCTCCGAGCTGGGAAAACAGCCAGTTGAACTGTTCCTATAAGTGGTTTTTTAACCTCACGGAGGTTGTACAACCAACTTGGTATATCCGAAAGGATTGGGTGATTGGGGGTAACAGTTGAGGTGAAAATTAAAACTGGTGTTAATTCAAAATTTGTTAGGGTATATCATCCTCCCTTGTTGTTGTCGTGTACTAATCTCCTGTCTTTGACCGGGGAGACTTTTGAGTCTTGGTGAGTGGCGTAGGTTAATGTAGGTAGGAAAATTTCTATTTACAAAATAGCGCGCTTTTTTATGGAAATCAATTGTATCAATAAAAGATTTTGATTTTGGTATAGGGTATTGATTTTTGGGATATTGGTTTGGAATTTTGAGTTTAGTATAGGGTATAGTATTAGAAGAGGGTAAAAGGGTATAGGGTATAGGGTATAAAATGCAATTGTGTAGGTCAAAATTATAGGTAGCGATTTCATATCCATAACCAATAAAGTTTATGGAAATGTAATTGCTACCTATGCTACCTAGCTAAACCGTACACGCCCGTAGGAATTATACAGGCTGTACATCCTGTGTTGTATGAAAGGAGAGAAGGTTAGCACTCCCCTAGACAAGGCTGTACATCCTGTGTTGTATGAAAGGAGAAACGGTTAGCACTCCTCTAGACAAGGCTGTACATCCTGTCTGTACATCTGGAAAAACAGCCTGTTGGACGGTTCCTACGACCGGCAAAGGCATTAGGAATGGTAATATACAGCTGCCAGCTCCGAACTGGGAAAACAGCCAGTTGAACTGTTCCTATAAGTGGTTTTTTAACCTCACGGAGGTTGTACAACCAACTTGGTATATCCGAAAGGATTGGGTGATTGGGGGTAATAGTTGAGGTGAAAATTAAAACTGGTGTTAATTCAAAATTTGTTAGGGTATATCATCCTCCCTTGTTGTTGTCGTGTACTAATCTCCTGTCTTTGACCGGGGAGACTTTTGAGTCTTGGTGAGTGGCGTAGGTTAATGTAGGTAGGAAAATTTCTATTCACAAAATAGCGCGCTTTTTTATGGAAATCAATTGTATCAATAAAAGATTTTGATTTTGGTATAAGGTATTGATTTTTGGGATATTGGTTTGGAATTTTGAGTTTAGTATAGGGTATAGTATTAGAAGAGGGTAAAAGGGTATAGGGTATAGGGTATAAAATGCAATTGTGTAGGTCAAAATTATAGGTAGCGATTTCATATCCATAACCAATAAAGTTTATGGAAATGTAATTGCTACCTATGCTACCTTGCTTAACCGTACACGCCCGTAGGAATTATACAGGCTGTTTATCTTGTGTTGTATGAAAGGTGAGAAGGCTAGCACTCCCCTAGACAAGGCTGTACATCCTGTCTGTACATCCAGAAAAACAGCCTGTAGGACGGTTCCTACGACCGGCAAAGGCATTAGGAATGGTAATATACAGCTGCCAGCTCCGAGCTGGGAAAACAGCCAGCTGAACTGTTCCTATAAGTGGTTTTTTAAACCTCACGGAGGTTGTACAACCAACTTGGTATATCCGAAAGGATTGGGTGATTGGGGGTAACAGTTTAGACGAAAATTAAATCTGGTGTAAATTCAAAATTTGTTAGGGTATATCATCCTCCCTTGTTGTTGTCGTGTACTAATCTCCCGCCTTTGACCGGGGAGACTTTTGAGTCTTGGTGAGTGGCGTAGGTTAATGTAGGTAGGAAAATTTCCGCTTACTATTCACAAAATAGCGCGTTTTTTTCAGAATAGGTTTTTTACATTTTCAGGTGAAACACAGATGAAGAAACTATTTTCCATTAAATGCAGCTGACTAAAAAGATGAAGTTAGAAGATGTGAGAAATTATGAAGATTAAATGGTGCTGACTAAAAAGATGAAGTTAGAAGATGTGAGAAATTATGAGGAAGATTACTTTCATGACAAATGAGAATTAGAAAAGAAAAAAAATAATGTAAGCACTTTCTTGTCTTAGTTTACAGATTCTATTTCTAAGATATTTAATATTATCTAAAAATGTTATTCTCTTTATACAGGTATGTAGTTTTTATGTTCATAAATACAAATAAAAGTAATTAATTTTAAATGATACAATTATTCTGTTGAAATATTTAATTTATCATAGTACTGATATGATAAAATTATTCTATTTATCTGTCCAGACATTTTCAATAAGATTTGAGTTAATAAATGGGGTATTGATTTTTAATTTCTCTTAACAGTTATTAATTTTATTTTGAATAGTCTTTGCTTCTTTTGATACTGATAAATGTGGCGGAATTGTGTTGTTCCTGGATCATTTATCAATAAATTCCTTAATAGTGAAAATTGTTATGTTTAGTCCAGACAGAAAACATTTCTTTCAACTGTTTGTCTTCTGCCGGTAAATTTGAAAATATGTGAAAACCAGTGAATGAGCTGAAGATGTTGATGTTTCTACCGATAGTACATTGTCACTATATAGGTAAGACAAATTCTTAGTTTTATTCTTTTTAATTCAGTAAGGCTTAATTTAATACATTACACTATAAGAAAATATGGTACATTATTTTAATATTTAAAAAACTGTTTATCTATGCTGTAACATAGAATTCTCTATCTTGGAAAATCTACAATTGTGTTTAGTTGTAGTCTTGTTGGTCTGCCAAGAAATTTACAGAACTATTTTTTAACATAACTGAAGGGAATAATATATCCCCAATAGCAAAAAGATTATGAAAATTTTTTCATATAAATTAAATACATATAGTATGTGTTTACAGTATTACATGTCATTTTTCACACTCTTATCTTTCATTACAATGAATGATCTCTCCATCTTCTTTCTGCAGGTTGTCATTCAAAAACTTTCTTAAGCAAATAGTTCTTACTCAGCCTCATTATATGTCCATACAAAGTCAATAGTTTCTGCTCGATTTTATTCTTAAACTGCCACTTTTCACTTTCATTCTTTACAAAATTGAACATTCAGTGAAATCATAATATTCTACAAGGACCTACACTAAATTTCAGAATTAATTATCATTTGCAAGTAACCTCATGAAAACTGGACATAATAAAATGACATGTAAATTTTAAACATGCAGATAAAAATCGTGAATTAAACTAATTTAAATTATATAAATTTAAAAATATATTAAATTTAAAAGAAATAATATATTAGTTCAAGAAAAAGAACACAAATCAAATATAATATACTGGATACTCAAATTCCATAATGGATGGGTTTTCTAACAGTTTTATGACAATTGCCACTAACAATGATGTGTATTACTGAGGCTGAACTACATTTTAGAACTGAAAAAATCTTATATAACCATATTTCCAAACATTATTCAGGAAGCAAATCTGTGATATAACTACTATTTTATAAAAATAAGCTGAAGTTTTCCCAAAAAAATGTCTCAGTTTCAGCAAGTAATATAATTTTATAAATTAAATGCATTTATTGATATGAGAAACATTTCATACACCATTTCTTTATCATACCAAATGAAACTCTAAATAAAAAATTTCATGTAATATACAATTTTGATAAATTTTATTAATATAAATTACATTTGAAAATGTCTTTATTTAGAAACTTTCAGTGTAATCTTTTTACACTGAAACATTTTTTTAATATATTTTTATATAAAAAAATTATTTAATCTTTTTTTAAGTTAAATTTTTAAAAAAGAATGTTTTATTAACTGATGAGGGTAACCCTTGAAAGCGCTTTTATATAAGTGTAAGGTAAGAAATATTATTGAATTCTGTACTCCAGGTGGTAGACTTTTTATAATTTTGTCTTTGGTATAAAATTAAAAACACTTAGCACATTTACGGTAAGGAAATGCAAAATAACTCTTCAAAGAAACACATAAAAATAAAGCTGGTTAAACTGTTGTTCAGCTATTAAAATAATTCATACAATATACTCAACAAAAAATGTGGGTACTATTTTTATACCGTTAAAATTTGTTTATTCCATAATTTTTTTTTCTTCCAAAGGTTTATAAAGGAAATCATTAAATTATAATTTGTAATCAGCAAATTCAAGTATCTCGGGAAACCATCATGCTCAACATCTCTGAAAAAAAGCAATGAACAAATGAGTATGCAACCTGGAATTCGCATATCAACTCATCCAATTCTATGATCACACTTCTTGTATTAATGACAGAAGACTCAAAACCTATTCTCATACACATCAAAACCTAAAATAACAAAACGATCGATGATATGGGAAAAGATATGAAAGAAATAATCACTGATGAAGAAACAAAAACCGGAACACATTTTGAGACTGTCAAAAATTTCTAAAAAAAAAAATTTATTTAAATACAACTGGTATAAATATAAAATATCATATCCAAAACTTTATTCCCCATTATCAAATTTTCTATTTTCCTTTTTCAACAATAAAATGGTTTAATATTAGCAAAATACATATCACCCAATATTGTAATGTCTTAAATTAAATAAATTAACTTCAAAAGTGAGAATAAACATTGAAAGCTCTAATAATTAAATTTCTTAGTTTTAAAATACAGGATTTTGTAGTATTAAGATGAAAAATCCCAGTAATTTGCCGGTTCATGATTAAACCTAAGTACCTAATACATTCATCCTGTTATATTTTAACCAAAAATAACAAAATCTGACTCCTTGCACAATACAATTAAAAGATGTATAATATAAAGATTTGGTTTGCTTGGGATTTCTCCTGCCACCACCCCATTCAGTCGCCCTAAAGCATACCACAAAATATCTGTGCCACAAATGGCTACTGAGCATCTAAACAGTTTAGCGACCAGTGTCCTAAATAGCTCCTAGAGCTTACCTAACAGCATAAGCGGACTAAGCATGGTGCCATACACAACCAGCTTACGTGCCCCAACTGCTCACTTGTCATATATTTACTAAAATGGGTAGGCGCACCCTGTCAACAACTAAAAATATATGACATCCATAAATTAAAATTCATTTGTACTAGACAGCAATACCCTGCCACGCCTAGGCCACTGAATGCCAGCAAGTACCTCCACCACATTAAAGCTCTTGGAGCCTTAATTTGCTGGTGGTCAGCCATATATATCGTAATGTTAGCTTCCCACAGCAGTGCGGTAGGAGTCTTTCCCTTAAGTAAGCTACTGATGTCAGTTGAATAAAGCAACCGCATCAAAAAACTCCCACACTCGCCACATTGACTCAACGCTTGTGAGTGGCCAATTTTACTCTTGACCTCTAAGTTCCAGACTGGCCTGGTCACTGGCCCTCCCAAGAGCAGGGCAATCAAACATCAGATGATCATTTAACTAAACTTCCCCACAAACGCACAGTTCATCAGCTGCCAAGCGGAACCAAAACAGATATTGGTTTAAATTAACATGGTTGATGAGCACCTGGGCATCTGTTGCCCTTAAAAATGAGCTTGAGGCATACAATTCTCCTCAGATCTCGTATAAATTTATACACTGATGTTCACATAGCCGTGGTGTGCTATTCCAGCTGCCATGCATCCATCACGAGGCTCTGCTCAAAATAAAAAAAAGGCTTAATATTTTAGTAATAAAATAAATTTTGATAAAACCAATATTTATGGATATAACAGATTGAAAAAATAAAGATGGCCACCATTTTGTAATTTGAGAAAGTATTTAATTCCTGATTTTTTTCTAATTTTACAACTTTATTACCAAGACGCTTACCAAATATTAATGTAATTCGTCTGTCTGAACTTGAGATATAAATTTTTTCATAAAAATAACAATGTGGCGGACAGTGAGAGAACGAAGGAGAAACTGCCATTTTTCCTAAGGACATTTTTTGTTTAGTTTTACAAGTAGAATCTGAAAAAGTATAGCCAGCCCACCACTTTAGAAACACTCTGTATATCTTGAAAGTTATTTCTAAATACATATAGATCTATAAACAAGAAGAAAACTAAAGTAATGACATGTAGTAGAAATAAAGTTATAATACTAGTTCTATGTGTAGTAGAAATAAAGTATATTGGTCCACTGAATATAAAAATAGGATGAGAAATGACTGTGGAGATAGAATTTTATTATTTGGGAAGTAGAATTATTAAATATGGATGAAGTAAGAGCTTAAAAGTTTTTATAAAATGTTGAATAGTACAGGCGAAACGAGCTTTCAGTCAGAAATATAATTTGCTTACATCAAAAATTAATTTAAACATCAGGAAAGCATTTTTGAAAGTATATTTTGAGCGTAACTTTATATGAAACTGAAATTGGAATAAGTAAGGGATACTTCCTTTATAACACCTACAAAGCATTGTATATGAGAATAAACTTGATGGTTTCTTATGTTTTTTGAAATGAAAAATCTAATAAAATGTCTAAGAATTGAATCTACCATAGTCTTCATTACCATTAAATTCTTCATCTAAGAGTCACCTTACTTCATTAGTGAAATATTTTGGTGCTCCATCAAGTTGATAATACATTTCATTTTATTTCGCCAGTGAGAAATTTTCAGTCACTGTAATAAGTTCATCATTTAGAAATTCCAGATAATTTCTCATCACACATTGTTCTCATATGAAAGAGCCTATTAATTAGTTGTCAATCATGCCACACCAAACATTCATTGAAAATCATTGCTGGAAATTTGATTCAACTATAACATGTGGGTTTTCTTCAGATCACAGATTTGAATTACGTGTGTTGTTTTTGTAATTATGGGTAAAATAGCTTTGTCTGAAAATGGTGTAACAGAATAAGTGATAAAAATTATTGTTAACCCATTAAACCTTCAGTCATCTGGTTGGGTCATCAATCTGGAGGTGTGGTACTTTCTGAACATAATAATGAGTGTTTAAGCTGAAAGACTGGCACAGAATAGAAATGAATAGAGTAGTGCATTAAACCAAATGACTGAGACACATTGATCAAGCATAAATTACAAGATGTAATTATGTAATGTCTTTCTTCCAGGTCTGCCTCACGAAAAATAAATGTGTTTTACAAGATTGTTTGTCTACAGATATGGACAGGTTTGAGCGAAAAAAATTTCATTTCAGAATCTTTGTTTAAATCAATTTTTACATCTCATAAACGAAGATCAACATTAAAGCAAAAACAAAATTAGACTTTTTAAAAAAAAAATTGTGTTTTTAAATGTACGTTTTGAATTTTTTCGAATTGTTTAAATCTTAAGAAATTATGTTTTTATAAACACCTAGTAAATTAATTTTTCAGTTGATTAAAATTTCTCTTCTATTCGTTTTTTGTAGCTCTTTCTTAACTTTTTTGAATAAGTTTTTAAATTTTATTTTTTTATGAAAGAGTAAGGTAATTTCTTTCAAACGTTTTTGTAAATTCTGAATATTTTATTAATAAATTTCTACTAACTGGATTTCTTGTAACGTATTACATGTATATTACATATAGTAGCTGCAGCGACGTGACTCGACACGATATAACGAAAGTTAAGTTAGAAATTTAACTCTAGAAATTGATACTAACGAATCGGTATTTTCCGCTAGTGATCGGTACATTCCGATCCCTGGCCTACTTTTTGGTATAGTTCATTATTTTATAAAGAAAAACAATCACATAAATAAAAATAATATATTATTATTATATATTTCGCATACATATCAATATATATGGGATATATCTACATATAATAATACAAGTATACACCTGGCCACCACGAGACATGTACTAACGAATCAGGATTTTCCGCTAGTGATCGTACGTTCCGATGCTAAGCTAAGGAACACACACACACACACACACACACACACACACACACACACACACACACACACACACACACACACACACACACACACACACACACACACACACACACACAGAGAGAGAGAGAGAGAGAGAGAGAGAGAGAGAGAGAGAGAGAGAGAGAGAGAGAGAGAGAGAGAGAGAGAGAGAGAGAGAGAGAGAGAGAGAGAGAGAGAGTAATTTTTTAAAGGTGAAAAGTATAGAATTATTATATTACATTATTATATTATATATTACAGAAGACTGTTAAAAATATATAATCATTCCATTGAACCACTATTAGAAATGTTGAGGGCAATGTCTTTTTATTTCAAAATAAACAAACTGAAATGGTATAATAGTAAAGAAAAATATTAAGCAGAAAAAAGCTGTATTCAGTGAGTTTGTTATACTACTTCTGAAAAAAAGGTAATTTAATGTTATTACCCTAACATTTCTATCTCTTTTACCTATACACTCACATTCATATGCTGATCTGTTCTTAAAATAATCTCATTTTAAATATTCTGAAAAATAAATACTTTTAAATATTTTATAATATTTTACGCCGGGTCATGTACTTACAGTGAAAATTAAATCTAAAATGAGAGAATACCTTTTACAATTCAACCATCTAAAAAATTACCTGAGTTTAAAAAAATGTTTTAAACGTACTGTAAACATGAATAAACATGACTTTTCATGTTTATTCAAATTTTTTTTCTTACTCAAAAGAAGTAATTTGCTTTATATAACCTACTTGCTAATCAGTTAGATAATAATAATAGCAGTTGAAGCAGCTTAAAACAAAGAAATAATTAGGTTCAACCGAGAATAAATTTATTTCTCCTTTTTCCATAATTTCTCATTAAAATATTATTAAAATTAGAATAGTATTGACAGTAAAAATAGCAAAAAGAAAGAGTATCTCTTCACTTTATATTAAGTATTTTTCAAACTGTATCAGTTTAATTTTAGAACCTAATAAGTAATTAATTGTACATAGTTATTCTTTATTAAAGTATTAGAGAATCTTGGAGATGCTTTTAAGGTATGAGATTCGGTGAAGAGAACATTCTGATATTCACCTTCCCATGCTAGATAATGACCAATTATTGTATATATTAACAACTGCTAGTACATTTAAGCAGCTAATGAATGAAGGGGCTAAATTATAAGGATTTTCCCGAATTATAAGTGCCAACAGACCCCTCGGCAGATGAGCAATGGTGGGTACAGACCACCCTATTACCCTTGGAGTTTACTCTTGGAAATGAGAAAAAGTTTAAAGAAAGTAGAAAAAGGATAGTTAGTTAAGAAATGAAACTTAGAAAAGTTGAAGAAATTGGATGGAAAGAATTGGATAGGGAAAGGAACCAGAGATGTCATAGTACAAAAAGTTTGGATGCCAGCAGACCCCCTTGACCAAATGACATTTTTATCATCAAAATTATATTGCATTAGAGTATATTTGCTAAAAAAAATAAAGCTAGTAAAAAAACTTTAGGTCCTGTTTGACCTCCTTGCTTGACAGCTAGCTCAAATAATATTTTTATTGGCAATCTCAGCTTAAAAAACATAAAAGAAATTATAAAAAACTCAAAAAGTTATTAAAAAGTTCCCATGTTGTCTACATTAACACTAGATATAACTAGATTTCAAATCTTGAAAATTAAAATTTCTAAAAACTGACACTGTATACAAAGGTCCCCCATTCAGCACTGTATTTTTGGGGGCTTAAAAGTTTGTTAGAGTAATTATTAATTTCAATAAGTTGACCCATTTAGTTATACAACAAGGCTAAAAAAAATTATAAAATTTACTGAAAATATATGGGTTCTGTGAGACCCCTCTTGTCAGGATGGTATTGAAAATTAAGCCAAAAATGGGGATATATAAATATAAATTTAGTCAAATATTTGTGTCATACTTCAACATTTTTGCTCAACAGGATTTCGATATCAGGCAAAAACTTTTTACAAATGTTGTTGAATAACCCTCTACTCACAAATCCAATTGACTTAAAACTTTGGAATTTTAAATAAATACTTTCATTGTACTAAAGTTAATTTTTCGCAACCACTTTAAAAAAGTCCAATATTAAAAATGTTAAAAAATGCTCTCCCCTTTTTTAATCCAAAATGTAATACTATTAATTCCCAAAATACAGAAAATTTTTCATTTATTTTTGAAGACTTTTGTTGAGCTACTCTGGATGGAGATATTAATCAAAACACATGAATGTATGTACATACATCTGCTGAAAATTTCATTAACGTTTTTGTTCTTTGAGCTAAGAAAGTCTTGAAACAACACTGGCAAAAATTCCATACCCAAAATTTTGACTGATTGCTATGCTTTCCCTTTATATCTATGCTATTGCAGCAGCAATAAAATTAAAATTGGGAAAGTAAAAATTTGTTAATATAGTAACATTAACTTAATAAATAACATTTTTATAATCAATTTACACTGTGAACCGATTACTTCATTACATTAATTGTATTCTAAATAAATGTTTAACAATTAAAAATCAAAAAAAAGATTTACAAAAAAATTATCAAAAAAAAGATTTACAAAAAAAGACCTACAAAAAATTAACTAAATAAGAATAACCAACAACTTTAATAAAAAAACACAACATATTAAAAAAAAAATTATTATTTCATTAAAATTTAAACAAATTGCTGTCTATAAAATAAAACTGATAAAATAAATATAAGAAAAAACTAAAGTAATGGAAGTAAATTACAAATATCTGTAAAAAATTACAGATATTTGGGTTCTGTGGTGATAGAGAACTGGAAGAGCACAATGGAAATAAAATAAATATAAGAAAAAAAGTAATGATAAAACTACCACTAATGCTTTCTTTTTATAAATTTCAGGATTGTCATGGTTATATTCTTGCATGAATCATTCATTACTGACACAATATTCTGGATTATCCACATTCCAGTCATGGGCAACTAAATTATTTTATTGAAAATGGATTTCACTTGTATTATTTTTCAATCATTCTTAATTCAGGTCATGAGTAATATGTTTATTAATAATCTACTATGCAAATTCTGTTCATTAACTTTAAAAAAAGTAAAGCTATGGAAAGAAATAATGAGATACAGAATTCCAGAAAAATGTACTATGTCAAAATATACTGCATTTGTTTATTGCATTCACATTTAGCTTCAAAGTCTAATTTTTGGTGAATATTTAATTTTGTTATCTCTCAATAACAAAATCACATTTGACGACTGTTAGCCAAACATTTAGGTTATCCAAATGTTATTTAACAAGTTTATGGTTTTAAATAATTTTCTTTGCCAATCATCTTGGAAAAAACATAGAAAACAATTAATAGATTTGAGATAAAATATATTAATTATGTTACATATTTTTAATTATTATTCCTCAGTACTTTTTTAAGTTGTAATGGAACACAAATAAAAATGTAATACTAGTAAACTTGCTTTTATTGAGAAAATTAATTTGTTGAGCATCATGATGAAATTATGATTTAGAAAATCTTTTAAAACATTTTTATATATAACACTTCAAGATTAAACATTATTAACAATTCACCTTCTGTCATTTTGGAGCTAATTTTTCATTTCTTGCTGCAAGGAATCATTGATAGCATAGTTGTTAATGGTAGATGTGACAACAAAAGATGATAACCAAGTTGCTATTTTTAAATGTCATTGATTATTTATTGCTATATAAAAATGATACATGAGAAAGTTTAAAAAATTCAAAAAAGTTATATTTTTGGCTACTTGTAACCACTATGCTCAGAAAAACATAAAACCAAGTCTGGTTAAAAAATATGCAATAAATAAAAATGTAGCATTCATTGATTTTTCAGCAACGTGGAGAATTTGCAGGAAATGTTTTTTTTTTAATGGTAAGATAAGCATGTACGCATGTACTGAGCTTAATATAAATTATTACCAAAAAAACATAGTATTTGTGACAAATTTCATCAAAATCAGTTTATTCAGTCAAAAGTTATTAAGATTCAAACTTGTACATTGGTACGTGTGTTGGCGTGTTTTAAGCTAAGGATGAACATTACCTACCACTTTTTTTTGTTTTTTGAGGTTCCTGAGTCATGAAACCGTAAAAATGCAAAAAAAATTGATACCTAATTTTATAACTGATTACCGTACTTTCCTTCTTGCAGCATAACTCTAGGGCTGTGATGTCAGTAAGTAAAAGTTAGGAAACCCCTTTTTAGACAGAAATTTATCACAGATATAAAGAACACATACTCGCAACTTAAAATCAACTTCTTTCATTAATCACCTCAGAGTATTAGCAACTCACGCAAAAATATAAACCACAACATGATCATTTTATATACCATATAAAATTTAAGATTACAACATGCTTGAAAAATATAAAATTTACTAATACATTAAATTTACAAAACAATATACTGCAGGAAACAAAAATCTTAAAAGGAAAAAAACAACATTATAGAATAAAAAGGAATATGAAACCCTCTTTTAATCCTACAGTACATATGATCACGTTATAATTTGTAATCTAAACTTGGAATTTATAAACGCATTTCAATTTTGTGAAGTAATATGTACATTTTAAAATATCTATATCATTTTGTCATTTAAATGCTAAATTACAAGAATTGTGAGATATTCTGAGCTTCTTGGTAACACACACAAAGTAAGCACGCAAAGCACTTTCATTTCTGTAAAAGAAGTATCTTGAATACTTTGATTACAAGAAAACTGTTATCTAATTCTATTTGAATAAGTAATTTGTGCAACATATGATTATATGTAAAAATGAATAAACAAAAAACCTTTTGAGTTTTGAAAAAATGCAGCGTTTGCAGTTTCTGCTTCATTAGTGATTATTGCTTGAAGATGCATGATTATTATAAAAGTCTTCAGTTAATCTTTACTGTTAATGTAAAATTGAGATACCACATAATATAATCTGTTTTTGCATAATCCTTACTTTCTTCTACATAATTATTATCTTAGTCATTTAAATTATACTGTTCATCTCCATTTCTTTTAGGATGCATGAAAGTTTTCTGATATCATTAGGCTTTCTTGATCTGTTGATATTTTTATAAAAAGAGATAAAAACATAACATATACTACAGCATTCAAGTATGTGAGCTGCTGTAGATGTCATAAAACTGAAAATTCTTATTTTGATGAATTATAGATTATTTTATTTACTCATTAAAGACTCATCAACTGCATAGCATTTAAGGCAGTCTTCATTGTATCAAAAGAGTTCATTTACAATAGGGTGGTTCTTGCTTTGCACAGAGTGTAATTACTTAATTCGAAAAAGAATTATTAGAATTTGGACGATTCTCAATCTCATTTTCAAATGAATGAAATATTGTTTGGAATTTTCAGATAACTGATTGTTTTTCATCTTTGAAATTCTCAACTATTTGAAAACTCCTTTAAAAAAATGTTGTGTACTCTGTGATCAAATCTTTATAAGTTCCAAATAACAATACACCTCTTAACAAAACTAATAGTATAATAAATATGTCTTCAATGTAAGAACAAAAACTAAATTAATCTTATAGAAAATTACTAGTATTAATTACATACAGAAGCACGGAATATCAGGCTAAGTAAATAGTGTAGTTATTAACTGTACACTTGTGCACAGAAATAGAGAATTATAATGAGTTATTTTTTAATTATAACAGAAATGTTAAGTACCGGTAACTAAACTAAACTAGCATGACCAAAGATAAAAATTAATGACAGGAGGAAACTTAAAAATTGAAATTTTTGTCTAATTTTTTCTTTGGACAGCATTGAAAAGTTCAAATGGATACTATTAATAACACTACCAATGGTAACTCCAACAAAGAAGAAACTGCATAATTAGCTCTGAGTGGTACTTTGGAAAAACTTTCTATATAATTTAAAAGTGAATCATTTTTAATTTTTTAATAACTTCATGTAATTCTAATAACAGCAAACTCTTCTCTGTTTACACTCAGTCCTGCATATTTTAAATAAGTAATACGTTTTAAATGACTAATAAAAAACAAAAACCAATCAATATTTCTGTTGATTGAAATTGTTTTCTAACAGAATCCAAGTGATTTAATTCAATTATAATTTATATTTATGTTTAACAGCTTGATTAATATGAAGGAAGGATTACCACCAGTGCTAATTTTTCTCCCCAATTTAGTAAATTTTTTATATCCCCATTACTCATTTTAGATAAAAGATCTGTTTGTAACTGCAGTTTCTGGAAAAAAATTTAAAAAGCTGAGAAAAAATCGTATATTTCTTAGTAAATAACAAGACAATTTCATCTCTTGAAGCATATTTCATATTAAAATAAAGAAAAGAGTATCGAAAACTACTTAATAACAATAAAAATAATATGATTTCACTTTTCAGTTACATAGACTGATGAGAATTAAAAACTAGAAGATATTATATTTTCTAATTATAATATAAAAAAACTAATAAATAATTTTAAAACTTTAACTAACAAAATTTGTATGTATCGACATTAAAAAGAAATCCAACCTAGAATAACAAAGTAGTTTTATAAAAAATAAAAAAAAACATTTTACAGAATAATAAAATACTGGTTACATTGTGTTTCTAATTGGCTGCTCATAAAAATAATATTCAAAAAAAAATCATTACACAAACGCTGAGGATGTGAGGAAAACTTTTCTAATTGTATCTATAATATACATTGCACAAATTAATGCAACAGTGATGGTTTTTCATTTTAAAAAAAAAATCAATTTATCATATAAGATACAAACTCTTGTCTCATATCGTTAATGGAAAATTAAGTGACACAAAATCATTTTCATAGCAGTCAACCTTTAAGTATTTCAAGAATTTAACTGAAATTTTATTTGAGGTGATACCATATAAAAATATTGTAAAAATTAGTATAAAAAAAGTAAAGTAGCCTTTATTTTTGGAGAAGTGGAAACCTTTTATAGGCCCCATGTGGCTTCATACCCCCATAGTAGTGTAGGACTCCTTTGCAGATCTACCTACTAAAACCCCTCCTCCTCTACAACATGGGATGCCAGGCCCACCTTAGGTATTATCACAGCACCCCGTCTGTCTTGTCTCAATCTGTGTCTCCAATGCTGGCCCCATGCCTTGAACTTGTCGGGATTCTGTGTTGTTTTGGTTTTTTAAAATTTATACTTGCATATATATATATATACATAAACAAGTATATATATATATATATATTTTTTAAACTAGCTTTTTAAAGAGCTTAAGCTCTTGGAGCCGAAACGTGCCCCAAGAGAGACTCAGAGATAGTTATTCACTCCTGGACCATCTTCCACCAACTTGGTGCAGATGATTTTAACCAATATCATGGACACCATATGCCACGATCATTCAGTCTGAAGTATAGTCCAATGTTCCAACAATGTTCTCTGGTGAAAGCATGTTGAATGCTCCTGTGCATGCTTCCCTATGCTGCAGAAAATGATCGCAGATGAACACCGAGTGTTCCGCACAGTAATCGCAATCTGCAGAGCATCTCAGTGTTCATGTGCACAAGTATGCCTTGAAACATCCTTGACAGGTAAGGAACTGGGTCAACTCATACTCTAGAATAAGATAAATATTTAAATAAATTAGCTTAATGGCTTCAAAGTGGCAAATTTTTTGTTGTATTTATACTAGATTATATTTCATCAAAAGCATGACCCATTTAATAATCTAGTTATTATTTTCTTTAAAATCATATATGTCAGCAATTTAGATCTGCTTTCTTGCAAAAAAACCATCTTAATTATAAAAATCAGAGGAGTAAAATGAATAATCTATTTATAATTTGTTGAAAATGATAATTTTTTGTGTGTTCTTTTAATGTATGTTTTGTATTATTATGATAGAAAATTATACCATATATACAATTTAAATATTAAAAAAAATAGCAATGATATCTTTTTCGTATTTGATGATTTTTAAATATTGAAACTGCATCTATATCAGTAATTTTTCCCATTTTTATATGAATAACAGTTCCTTACAAGCTATCTCTAGTTGTTATAATTTACTTCTTCACCACTCAGTACTTCTTACGAAAGTTAAAATACAAAATTTTTATAAAATTGTATCTTAAATCATTGCTTTCCTTATACAGTTTATTTTTGTATTAATGTTATACTATCATTACAGGAACATAATATTCACATCAGAAGCATGTTTTAACTGACAAATAATTTAATGTAAGTTAACATAAACTGAATAATTATTTATCTTACATCCTATATTTTTTTTATCAGTTTTAAGGTGTAAAATAAAATTTTCATATGATAATAATTTTAAGCTGTTGTCTAACAAACTCTTCTTGTCATCAGACTTTAAATTTTTGGATGATTTAGAAATATCTGCATCAGCCATTCTTTATCTAAATTCAGGCCAGCAAGTACTATATTATATTTAGTTAAGACAAACCATATAATTTTTAGAAACCAGCATTTCACAAGGATACTCTTGTAATCCATTTATTACTCTTTTAGAATAATTAGATGACAGCAATTATTTGTATATATTATATTCTGGTCAACAGCTCTATGAAAAAGAATCTCGTACTCTTTATTCCAAGACTCAATAGCTAGTTTTGTGAAAACCGAAACTTTTAAAATCTAACCAAATATTTTATTACCTACAATTAACCAGGTTCTAAAAAAATGAATTAATTTACTAAAATACTGTACTAAGAAAAACATTTTTTTACAATTTAATATTGGTTTCATTTTTGCATTATTTTACACGGTAAAATTTTTGTATCAATTTATCCCCCCATATGATTGAATTTTTAAATATTAACTAATATATTTTTTTTTAATATTAATATTACTGTTTTTCCTAATATTGAAGTCTAGGCATTCCATGTACCTAACAGTTTTATATACATATAATAAAACTGAGGGCCTCCTAGTTAATAAATATCACAGCATAAATTAAACAACATAAAAATTGTAAATTTTGAATGATGTTTGTCTATAAAGAAACCATTTTTTTTAGAATTATTTTGTTTACTTAATGTAGAACTTAGACTTATTCCTTGAGTATAGTCTTCTCAACTGTTACGTGGTTTTCCACTCTTGGGATGCGTTACAGTATAAATTTTATGGAATAGCCTACAGGTCCCATATTAATTTTCTTTAATCTCTTTTATCATACAAAAACAGCATATTTTCAGTGATTTTCATCTTTGAAAACAGACAACATCTGACCAATTAGGATATATTATGCCAATAGTATACCCCAATATGAGAGTTAAAAACTCTCATATTTGAGATTACAAAAATTTTCAAATCAGAACTGTTGAATCCACAGAAGCATTATCATGGAACAGTATCCATGTTTTGTACGGTCTAGAGTCAATCTTGTGCCTTTCTCTCAAGTCATCTCTTTCTACTCATAAGTCATTTGACTCGTTTGATGTAATTCTCCATTCCTTTCTGTTTTAAGCTAACTTTTTAACTTCATCGTACATGTTACACATTACTAAAACACAATTATCTGTTTTATATATTCCAATATTTGCCTTTTTCTACTGTTTTATTTTTTACATATCCCTCTACAACAAGATTAGCACTAAATCTAGATGTCTTAATACATTACCCATTAATCTAATTCTTTTGTTACAACATCATAAATTTCTCTCCTCTCCTGTTTGTCGTAAAATCTCTTCATTTTGAATTTTATTGATCCACCTTATTATTCAAAATCCTTCTGTAACATTTCATTTGACAGAACTGTTTTCTTTTTGTTTTTTTTATGGTAAATCTTTTATTGCAAGATAAATGTTTGGCTAAAACTTTGATGTAATTTCTCATTTAAGACATTTGCTAACAATTTTGCTTCTCATTATCTAATTATTTCATCCACTCTTTATGAAATTCCTCCTCTTCTGGTATATTGTATTCCTCCATCTTAATAATTAATTTGTAATTATCTTTGTCACATTTCATAACCTTTATTTTATTCTTATTTAGTGCTAATTCTCATAATAAAAAGTGTAAAACAACTAAAGTACAAAGTTTGTTTTCTTAGAAAATATGGTCAGCAGTAAATAAAAAAATTATATTTCGTAAAATCTGTGTAAAAAGCAAAAACACACTCCTATAAAGTGGTTTTTTTATTCCACTCAAAGAAATATCAACAGAGTTTGCTCTTTCAGATGATGTAGTGATTTTCGCTGATGAACTAAACACAGCCCAAATACGAACTGAAATTTTGAAGGAAATCACCAAAAGAACAGGTCTGCAAATTTCATTTGAAAAAAAGAAATAATGGCAAATCTAAAAGAACAACTTAGAGAAATTAAAACAAAATTCGGGAAAATTAAAATCATGGAAAAATTTAAATACCTAGGTGCAGTAATTCAGACAAAATGTGTTTAGAAAATTGGGCAAATAGCATTTTAATCAACCAAAAAGTTTTACAATAAAAAATCGAATTCTTATAAAGCGAAATTAAAACATATTTCAGTAAAGTTATAAAATCTGAAAGTCTTTACGCGACAGAAACTTGTAACACTAAATAACAACGGAAGAGTAAAAAATACTTTGAAAAAGGAAAGAACAATTATAAGAAAAATAATTGTTATTGATCTTAAAAATATTTTAAGATCAAATGGAAAACTTTATAAAAATATTGAAAACACAATCGACACGATTAAAAAACAGAGAATAATGTTTTTTTCCGGCCATTTAGAGAGAGTGAATGAAGAAAGATTGGCAAGAAATATTTTCAATTTTTTTTTATTATCTAAAAAGTAAAAACAATAAGGCGGTACTTGTTTCTTATCGCACCGCCACTTTTTTTATGCAACTTCTTTGTCAAATAAACAACGTATTAAACGTACTAAACAAAAAATGTCTGTTAGTGAGCGTAGGTTGTTTGTTTATATTGTACTGACGAATCGTACGTGTACCAACATAACTTTTCTTTCTTTATTTTTCCTGTTTAGCCTCCGGGAATCACCGTCCAGGTATTACTTCAGAGGATGGATGAGAATGATATGTAAAAGTGTAGTCTTGTACAGTCTCAGTTCGACCATTCCTGAGATGTATGGTTAATTGAAACTCAACCACCAAAGAACACCGGTATCCACGATCTAGTACTCAAAAGTGTATAAAAGTAACTGCCTTTACTAGGATTTGAACGTTGGAACTCTCGACTTCCAAATTAGCTGATTTGGGAAGACACGTTCACTATTAGACCAACCCGATGGGTTTTTATTATTTTTTTTTTTCACCTTACCCCCCAGGCTGGATCCACACCAAAGCAAAGCACAGCCCAGGGGGTTGTCTACTCAAACAGGCATCTCCATCCGCTGGCCATAACTCTAGTGCGACAGTCAGCCCGCCGGTTAGATCTTTTCATTGCCTGCCTCTAACCCCTAGGGCGAGGTATCCAAGCCTGAATATGTCGTTCCTGGACTCCACCCCAGAAGCCGGGACTCGGTCTTGACGCCAATGCCTCTGGTGAGAGAACCTTATGGAGGTCTCGGTCTTTTTCGCAAAGGGGAAAAAAAGGGTTATGTTATGTTGATACAATCCATGGAGTTGTATCTACATAACTTTTCTTTTTCCTGTTTAGCCTCCGGTGATTACCGTTCAGATAATACTTCAGAGGATGATAGGTATGAGTGTAGTCTTGTACAATTTCAGTTTGACCATTCCTGAGATGTGCGGTTAATTGAAACCCAAACGTCAAAGAACAAAGAACACCGGTATCCACGATCTAGTATTCAAATCCGAGTAAAAATAACTGACTTTACTAGGACTTGAACGCTGGAACTCTCGACTTCCAAATCAGCTGATTTGGGAAGACGCGTTCACCATTAGACCAGCCCGGTGGGTCGTATCAACATAACCTATGCTCGCTAACCTTGTCTAATTAAAGTTTATTGTGCACTATTTAACGTTTAATTAGAAGAGTTTAACGAGCGTAAGTTATCTTTGATTGCTTATATTGATATACGTACGATTTGTCAGTACATGCAGTCAACATAATCTAAAATGTTGTAATTTTTATTTTTCATTAAAAAATGCACTTTTTCCATCTTAAATAAACATAATTATTCATTTTCTCATGAAATCTGAAGAAGTTGCATCAAAAAAGTGAAATAAAGTAGGGTTGTAATAACATACCGGTTAGCTTCTAGAGATGGAAAAGGATCTCTAAGAGAACGGAATAAGAAAAAAAGAAATAAGAAATTTTAGTCAGGAAAATTTCCGAGAAAAAACACATGAGTCTTAAAGATTTAAAGCGCTCAAGACGGAAGAGGAAACAACAGGAGAATCACAGAAGAACACAGAGAAAGATTTAGAAAAATTATGACTGAAAGATGATAGAAAGTTAATACCTCAAAGGAAAAGTATAGTTTGTTCACGCGATTCAAAGAAGGCTAATTCGTAAAAAGTGATTTATAAAATATAACTCTTCTAACAGATATTTGTTTTTGTAGTGAATAATTTATCATTTTACACTGATTTTTTCAGAACAGTATCATAAATAATTCTCCCTTAAATATCACAGTCATTAACATCTAGACAGGGAATAAGAAAACATTTTTAAATGAAAAAAAAATTATAAAATAATTAAAAAGAAAGACAAAACAGGATTATAAAAGTGCACATCTTTTAACATATAAACTCAATACAGTAAAATAGATAAGCTAAAAATAAAAAAGTATTCATTGTACACAAATATAAATATATATATAATATAGATTTAAGTACTATAAATAAATAAATTAAATAATCAAAAAGAATAGATTTATAAATATAACAATATTATATAGTTGTATCATTTATAAAGGTAACCTTGTGTTACTTTTGAAAACAAATTGCGATACAGAACTGTTATATAATAAATTAGAAAAAAAGACGAATTATTTTTATACGGTAAGTAGTTGAATTAAGTTATAAAGAAATTGAATTTATTTCCTTGAATGTTTTATAATAAAATTTTAAGCTACCGTTAAAAAGTAAATACGAAGGTTAATTATTTACCATCTTTTTTTATTATAAAAATTTAATTGATGCATTAAATTATCATATAGCATAACAAACTGTTATACGAATCTAATTTTATATTGCATAAGATTATTATCTAACATATTCTTTTATAATATGCGGTATACATTTTTTTTAATAAAAAAAAATTACTTTAACTTAAATAGCCAAGAGTATTCATAAAAAATTATCCTGTTATATATATATATATATATATATGTGTTGTGTGTGTGTGTGTGTGTGTGTGTGTGTGTGTGTGTGTGTGTGTGTGTGTGTGTGTGTGTGTGTGTGTGTGTGTGTCTTTATGCACTTTCATTATCAGTTAAAATAATTCTGATAACCATGTTACTGCGTGAAAAAAACTTTGTGAAACGCAGATTAAAACAATAAAATATATTTATCTTCGTATATAATATCTTTGCCAATGAGTTCTTAAGGTTAATAACTTGCTTCATAATAATGGTAAAAAATCAAAATAGTATAATCTTTTTCCCCGAATTATCTTTATTAATAAATTATAAAATTGTGTTTTATTATTAAAAAGTCACTTTTAAAAAAATAAAAGAAAAACTCAAGTAAACATCCGTTGTCAAACTAAAATTGACTTGAATCCTCTTTTAATGCACAAAGGCAATCTAAAGATATGAATAACTAACTGTCTAATAATGGACTATTATTTTATTTTTTTATTATTATTTTCAACCAGTCTGACCGTTTATGACCATTAGTTTATTGGTTTGCTTGGAATTTTTTCCGCCACCACCCCATTCGGTCACCCTAAAGCATAAGACCGAATGTTTGTACCACAAACGGTTACTGAGCCTCGAAACAGTTTAGCGACCATTGTCCTAACTAGCTCCTAAAGCTAACCTAAAAGCATGAACGGAATAAGCGTGGTACCATACACCACTCGCTTGCGTGTCCCACCGCCCAGTTGTCATATATCACCAAAGTGGGTAGACGCACCCCGTCAACTAGTAAAACATATATGAGTATCAATATTTAAATTTATCTCGTCAAAGACAGCAATTCGCTGCCACGCCTAAGCTGCTGAATGCCAGCAAGTACCTGTCCACCATTAAAGGCTTGGAGCCTTAATCTGGCTGGTAGCCAGCCATATCTCTCGGTGTTAGCATCCTACAGCAGCCTGGTAGGAGTCTTTTCCCTTAGGTAAACTACTGATGTCGGTTGAACGAAGCAACCGCAAGAAACTCTCACACGGTCCGACAATGTGGCTCTTGTCACAGTATGTGCTCTTTAGTTGTTGTATGTGCTGTTTAGTTCGGTTTTTTGGTGTCTTTTGTTTAATTTGTTGGTTGTACATTGTTGGCTAATGAATTGTGAACGTGCTTGTGAATTTTCGTGAATTTTGGATATAGATTAATATCGCTTTTTTTATTTTTTCTTCGGGTTTGTATTTGCCATAAGAAATACATTGAAGTTGGTTCTACATAACATATTACTTGGTGAATATTATTCCAAGTCTATCGACAAGTTGCTGCAGGAAGAATAACTCATCATCTTTCTGGTAAATAAGGACTTAGAAAATTTTCCTGAGCTGGTGAGAATAGAATTTTTTCTAAGTCCCACAGCGTTACTGATTTGGCCGGGGAACTTCTTTTCCTTATAACTCCATATCCGTACCCCCAATCACAAATCTCTTTTGGATCTACGCGATCCATACCCGACCGCATATTTTACCCTCCCCAAAAAGTTTTTTACCCCTCCAACTCCGACCTCAGATTTGGAGGAATACATTTTACCCCCCAAACGCCCCCCCGGACCGCCCAAAAAAAAATATCGAGTGGGAGCTCAACTTCTCAGGAATTTAGCCGTCTTTCATTATCTGGTGATGGTGAACTCAACTTCCTAGGATGGCTGACCCTCCTGAGGAAATAGAATTTGAGGCTTCCTTTAGAAGATCTAAGAAAACGATTAGATCACCCGTCATTACGCCGTCAACTAGTACCGCTGATCTCTCTAAGACTGGTGTGCCTGATAAGGGGCCCGAGGAGAAGCCTACAAAATGAAGAAGAGTGCCTAGTAGTGATTCGAGCGAGAAGGCTGCGACGGAGATTGAAACATTGAGGAGATAAAGGGACTTCAGAATCTGTGTTAAAGTCATCCCACGACTAAGAAGACTATTACTCTGTCGGTGAACAGAATCCTTAACCTTACCAAGGATGTTAAAGAAGTCATTGAGGATTTGGAGGTCAAGAAAAATATGTCTGACAAATATAAGCAAACGGTGAGAACTGATCTGGATACACTGCTGAGCATGTTAAAGTTCGGGACCATTGAGAAGTTTAAATAAGTGCTTACTGGGAGATGGCCTAATCAGGCCTATGAAAGGGTGTCAGAGGAGAAGCGGCTACCTGACGAGGAGGATCCTCAACCCAAGGTATACATCCTGGATCTTACTGGAGATAAACGGACCCCCTTCGCGACTCATGTTTGTGGGGTCTGCCCTGGGGCGAGGCTGAAGCTCAACAACAGTGCTTTAGCCCCTGGTTCTGTCATTCGCAATGTGGGTTTTGTAGAGAAACTAGGTGAAGAACTCACTTCGGTTGGCGATACCTTTGTTTTGGCAGTGGGCGGTGAAGGAGAAGACATCGTCGACAGTCTTCTGCTGGGTCTTAATAAGATTTATGCTGTGGAGAATCGCCCGTTGATTTTCTCTACAACTAAAGGGAAACTAGGAGCAATCGTTAAGAAGACATTGGAGTATTAGGCCAAACGACGGTTGATTGACTGCACTCTGTACCTCACCGGAGAACCGGATAAGTCTGCTAGACATGATAAACCTAGAGTTACCACTGTGGTTGTACGACAGGAAGGAACATCTTATGCTGATTTATTACGCAAGGTTAAAACTTCTGTTGGGGATGCTATGGCTAAGAGTATACTCTCACTACGCTCTCATTAGGGTGAAGATATTGAAGTCCGCTGGTTGAAGGACACAAGGCGACTGCCAGCCTTAAGGAAAAGATTGCTTCTCAGACTCCTGATGTCAAGTTCATTGCTAAAGGACTCTCAACCAGGAGGGGGTTAGTGCACGTAAAAGATTTGGACGCTGAGGCGACCGAAGAGGAAGTACTGCTGGCCGTGAATAAAAACTTGGGTGGTGACTCTACTGCGAGGGTTGCTTCACTGAGACTGCGGGGGCTGCGTAAATGGCATTTCTCAGACTCATCTATAACAAAAACAAAAAACAAAAAACAAAAAAAGAGTTATAGCCGAAAGAAATTTTAATTAATTAAATATTTGAATATTATAAAGGGAAGGCTTATTGGTTCGAATCAGACTTCATCTCCTTTTATTTTTATTTTTAATTTAATAAAATTGATTTATTATTAATAAATAATTAACCTCTTACTGTAAAAAAATGTTGCGATAAATAATAATGAAATAATAACATTAAAAAAAAATCTGATGTGAACATCACATGACTTCCTTGTACGCCTATTCAATTACATATACACATTTTTTTTTTTAATGAAAAAATTCGTGAAATTTTATTCAATTAATAACTTGTGATATTTTTTCGTATTTTTTTCATTTTTATTGTTATTATTGGATTGGCACAGAATTAAAGGAGCTGTCGCTTTCATTACGCTAGACATTCTGGTTAAAGTATGTTAGAGTAAACTGCTATTGGTTAGCAAGATGCAATAAGTATCTCCTCTTAAGATTCCCATCTAAAATAAATAAAATACGTAATAGTAAAAAAAGTTACTACGTGGTATTTTACCTTGTTTTATTACTACCACGATTTTTCCGTTTTTTTCAATTTTGATTACTTTTACTCGTAATTCAAAAATGAAGGCGTTTATCGAGAAAAGATTTTCACCATCTTTTTCTATAAAGGTTTACATAAAATCATGTAAAAAGAAAAAAAACGTTTGATACTATCCTATCTAAAAAGAAAAAACCGTTTGATTCAATTTGGCAGATCCAAGATGCCGGAATAAGATTTCAAACAGACCATAAGGTAGTAATTTTATAACTATGAAGATCTGCACTTGTTTCTGTCTCTTATTATTCCTCAGTTTTTAAATATGAAGCCGTTTCCATAGTTTAATATTACCCTATATATGTATATATGTACAGTCATACATATAAACAGTTTCACTTTACCGATATCGTAATTTAAAGATGTTAATAAATTTATAGTTATTAAATAGTTAATCTTATTTTTCTGATGAACTGAACAAACGGTGTTTTTAATTTTAAATTAAACATTTTGACGGAAATGTATATTGATAATGAAAACGGTTGATAACGGTGAAACCGTTTGTTGAAAATATTTCTAATTGGCCAAGGAAAATGAGGAAAAGTTGTTAGAATGCTTTTATAAAATTGATTGTTATTTGTCCTACATGGAGATAAATGAATTTAAATAAAAAAGTAGCGAGGAAATTTACTTTTCTTTTTTAGTTATTTTTTTAATTTTTCTTTACTTCTTTGGCGAAAAATTTCAGTAATGAATGAAATTACATAAATTAGAAGAACAATATTAGACTGTTTTTAAATATTTTTATAATTATTGCAATTGGGCTTTAAACTCATCGATAAAAATATAATAATACTACCAAATTTCAAATCGACAAAATAATTACTTTATTATTATTTAAATTTTTTTGTTCAATTTTAATCCTGCTAATAAACAATTTCAGCAACATAACAAAGGAAATTCAATTATCAGAATTAAAATATTACTAACATTTACGTATGTGAATATGTATAATTGAATAATAATACCCAAAGTAATTATTTCATTATAAATTTAACTCAATCAACACGTCATAATCCTTTGTTTTAATGATAAATATAATATTTACAAGGTAAATACATCTAACTTTAACTATATTAAATACATTTAACAAAAATCATAGTAAATGTAAACTTTTTTTGTGACATACGTAAATACTTACCTAACTAAAATTCAACGGTTTATTAACTAAATTTGCGTACAAATATTACATTTTCTTTTAAATTAATTATAAATAAGATATATGTTTCGAAGCAAGTACATAAAATTTTAGTACAGTCGAAATAACTAAGATTAGCCGGTAAATGATTTACTTCCTTGTACAAAGTAAAAAAAGTATTGTGATCGCGAAAAATTTCGGTTTTCAGATTTCAACGGAAATATCTATTTTGACTAGATTCTGCGTGACGTCTGTTTGTACGAACGAACGTATGTATTTCGCATAACACAAAAACAATTAGCCGTAGGATATTGAAATTTTGGATTTAAGACTGTTGTAACTTCTAATTGTGCACTTCCCCTTTTGATTGCAATCGACTGAACCAAAAGTGACCAAAAAAGCCCAGAATCCAAAACATTTGAACATAACAAAAGATTCTTCATTCTTAAGTTATAATGGCGTGTTGAACGATTGAACAGGATGCAATTGAGATTAAACCATTCTCAGAAAAATGGCGATAGTTTTACAATTAGCAAAAGCAGTTTCAAATAACCATCAAATTGATGGAAGCTACCAAAATCTGCATGCAGAAATTTTGAAAAAAAAATTACATTAGCTTTAAACAAGAAGATCCTTTTGGTAAACAAAGGAATATATATATATCTGAAAACATAAAAACTGTAACGGATGCAATGTTCCTAAGACCCAATTGGTCAGCAATTGGCTGTCATCCGTTTTATTTGGCTTTTTAAATACCAATGGCCGAAGGATTCGTAAAAAAAATGTATACAAATATCCATACAAAATTCAAGTTATACAGACATTAAATGACATCGATTGACTTAATTGTATGACTTTTGGCCGCCGAGTAATGAAGACGTTATTCAGAATATGCTAATGAGGGATGAATAACATTTCCACTGATTTTTATATAACAGTAAACAACAATTATGTTATCGGATAATAAAAACAATAATGAAAACCTTAATAAAATTCAACACAAGGTTTTTTCAATTTCTGAGTGTACCTTGCGTCTAGATTAAAAACAAATAAAATCAACTTGAAGAACGAGTAAATTTAAATGACACCGTTGAGAAATTCTAAAAACCATGTCGTATTTTTACTTCCTTGTACGAAGTAAAGGAAGTATTGCGATCGCAAAATATTTCGGTTTTCAGATTTCAACGGAAATGTTCATTTTGACCATCCCTGAATTCATTTTGGCTAGTTTCGGCATCACGTCAGTACGTATGTATTTATGTATCACGCATAACTTATAACGATTAGCCGTAGGATGTTGAAAGTTTGGATTTACGACTGTTGTAACGTTAGTTGTCCACCTTCCCTTTTGATTGCAATCGAATGGACCAAAAGTGCCCCAAAAAGCTCAAAATTCAAAAACATTTGGATTTTGGACGTTTTCTTAATTACAGTCGAAGTCCTCGTTGAGAGCTTTTAAACGATATATCATCACTTATTTTTATTTGTTTCAGAGTTATAGCCAAATAAAATTTAATTAATGAAATATTTGGATCTTGTAAGGGGAAGGCACATCGGTTCGAATCCGATTTCATATATATATATTTTTTTAACTATTTTTTAAATTTAAATATATTGATTTATTAATATATTATTAACCTTTTATTAATGATTTTATTTATTAAATAATAATTCAATTAAAAAAATAATGACAAAATATCAGAAGTTATTAATGAAACAAAGTTTTATGTACTTTTAATTTAAAAAAATGTGTATACGTAGTTTAATAGGCGTACAAGGAAGTATGGGGGACCCACATCAAATATTTTGACTAATTATAATACGTTCCTTCTTGCAGCATAGATCTAGAGCAGTAATGTAAGGAAAATAAAAATGATAATATAACAAACGGTCCGTATTGCAGTTACAAAAATAAATAGACCGCAATACAATAAAATTTCTTTTCGATAAATCCCATTTTCCTTCAAAATAAACAGGGTTGTATTTAATTTTTATTTTCAAAGTATTTTAAAGAATTTTAATTCAAAAAATTACTCGCCTATGAAACGTAAAATATATTTATTTAAATATAAATAAACATAACATGGGGAAATTTTGATCAGAAATTTTAAAACTATTGATATTTAAAGTATTTTTATGTTTCTTTTCTTCAAGTATTTTTTTCCATAACTAATATTTAATAAGTGATGTGATACTGAGATGTGGTTTTATAAATACACTCACACATACACACAATTGATTTTTGATGTATCATTCAAATACGTCAATATATTAATGATTGGTAAAGAAAATGATGTTAAATTACGTTTAAATAAATATTATATTTCGCTAGCCATATTTAAGTAGGAGGTGTCTATGACAATGAAAAATTTATTTAAATAATTGTATAATTATATAATTTTTTTACATATGACCTTTAGAAATTATGCGCACGTGACAGTAAAAAACGTGCTAGATGTTATGCACAGACATTAAAATAAATAAAAGATATATTAAAAAAATTACAAATTTATTTAAAGAATCGATCCCAGGATCTAATATAATATGTCAGAGGATAAATTACAATTATCTTAATATCAAACGCTGTACTGACTCGTGCAATAAACGGAAATACGGGTAAAAAACCAAAATCATACCGCATCATTTTAAAAAAATTAATTTTAATTTGAAAGACATTTACAACTTTATAAGCAAAACATACGTGCACGTGAGGTGTTTAATGAATCTAAAAAATTCGCAAACAGGTAAAAATATCAGGCCTGCATGACCATTTTAATTATGTAAAATTATTTATTCTTAAATTGATTCAAGATTTTTTCTCAGAAAATCGATTCAATATTTTTACTGTAATAAGGCGAAGAGTTAACGCAATGCAAAATTTTCTTTGTCAGACTGAACTTTAAGAAATAAACGCCTTTTTAAATGCAAACGTGTAAAAAAAAAATCCATATTTTTTTATTTCCTGGCTGTGTAAGCGTATATAATTTAATAGGGATAAATTTTGAATGTGATGGTTTTTTGCAGATCTTGACGTTCCATGACCTCATCTAGCCAAAAAAGCACAATTTCAATATTGTATATATATATATAGTGTGTGTGTGTGTGTGTGTGTGTGTGTGTGTGTGTGTGTGTGTGTGTGTGTGTGTGTGTGTGTGTGTGTGTGTGTGTGTGTGTGTGTGTGTGTGTGTGTGTGTGTGTGTGTGTGTGTGTGTGTGTGTGTGTGTGTGTGTATGTACGTACATATGAATGTATTGTATGTTGGTTTATTTTCTATTTATTTTTATTTTTTTGACGTGAAACGTCTTTAAAATCACACCGAAACATTCGGGTACCAGAACAGAAATTTGTAGCGTAACGAAAAGGTCTACATCGTCCTGCCTTAATAAATCTAAACTAAATTATTAGTGTCAGAGATGTAAATGCGGTGTCATTTTATAACGTACACAGTCAGCTCTCCGTTACGATTTTGAGTTGCGTCACTGGTAAGCGGGTTGGCGGAGAGGGAGCACAGCACAGATAGGCCAAAACTGGCGCTGCCGCTCATTTCCATTCATTGAAGTTCACAACTTAGACATGATAGCACGGTGATTAGTGTGTTTGTGTTTAGAGTTTGTCCAGATAGATCGATTTACTTAATAATAAATGCATTTTGTACAATATTTATGTGTAAAAAAATAAAATAAACGTGTAAAAAAATATAAAAATTCAATGTCAGCCTCAGCCCGCGCAAAAGCCAGCCGGAAGTACAAATTACGCATATCGTTGAAAAGGGGAGGTTACGGGCAACTCACAGGTACTCCGATATCCAATGTCGAGAGAGCGAGACAGTTTCGGGAGCATCGCAAAGTTGGCACGGCGCGCTCAGTGAACGACGCCGCGGCACGAGCACCTCTAGCGCCGCTTATTACGGCTTATGTCTCTTACTTCTCATTTCACAGACCAATTTTGAACAAAATTTTTGTCGAATATTATTTTCTTTTTTTTTGGTCTTCAGTCATTTGACTGGTTTGATGCAGCTCTCCAAGATTCCCTATCTAGTGCTAGTCGTTTCATTTCAGTATACCCTCTACATCCTACATCCCTAACAATTTGTTTTACATATTCCAAACGTGGCCTGCCTACACAATTTTTTCCTTCTACCTGTCCTTCCAATATTAAAGCGACTATTCCAGGATGCCTTAGTATGTGGCCTATAAGTCTGTCTCTTCTTTTAACTATATTTTTCCAAATGCTTCTTTCTTCATCTATTTGCCGCAATACCTCTTCATTTGTCACTTTTTCCACCCATCTGATTTTTAACATTCTCCTATAGCACCACATTTCAAAAGCTTCTAATCTTTTCTTCTCAGATACTCCGATTGTCCAAGTTTCACTTCCATATAAAGCGAACCTCCAAACATATACTTTCAAAAATCTTTTCCTGACATTTAAATTAATTTTTGATGTAAACAAATTATATTTCTTACTGAAGGCTCGTTTCGCTTGTGCTATTCGGCATTTTATTTCGCTCCTGATTCGTCCATCTTTAGTAATTCTACTTCCCAAATAACAAAATTCTTCTACGTCCATAATCTTTTCTCCTCCTATTTTCACATTCAGTGGTCCGTCTTTGTTATTTCTATTACATTTCATTACTTTTGTTGTGTTCTTGTTTATTTTCATGCGATAGTTGTTGCGTAGGACTTCATCTATGCCGTTCATAGTTTCTTCTAAATCCTTTTTACTCTCGGCTAGAATTACTATATCATCAGCAAATCCTAGCATCTTTATCTTTTCACCTTGTACTGTTATTCCGAATCTAAATTGTTCTTTAACATCATTAACTGCTAGTTCCATGTAAAGATTAAAAAGTAACGGAGATAGGGAACATCCTTGTCGGACTCCCTTTCTTATTACGGCTCCTTTCTTATGTTCTTCAATTATTACTGTTGCTGTTTGGTTCCTGTACATGTAAGCAATTGTTCTTCTATCTCTGTATTTGAACCCTAATTTTTTTTAAATGCTGAACATTTTATTCCAGTGTACGTTATCGAATGCCTTTTCTAGGTCTATAAACGCCAAGTATGTTGGTTTGTTTTTCTTTAATCTTCCTACTACTATTAATCTGAGGCCTAAAATTGCTTCCCTTGTCCCTATACTTTTCCTGAAACCAAATTGGTTTTCTCCTAACACTTCTTTCACTCTCCTCTCAATTCTTCTGTATAGAATTCTAGTTTTGATGCATGACTAGTTAAACTAATTGTTCTGTATTCTTCACATTTATCTGGCCCTGCTTTCTTTGGTATCACTTTTTTTGAAGTCTGACGGAAATTCCCCTTTTTCATAAATATTACACACCAGTTTGTATAATCTATCAATCGCTTCCTCACCTGCACTGCGCAGTAATTCTACAGAATTAAATGGCAGAAAGGCTCCTGGAATAGCCCAGGAGCCTTTCTGCCATTTAAATCTTTTAATGCTCTCTTAAATTCAGATATCAGTATTGTTTCTCCCATTTCATCCTCCTGAACTTCCTCTTCTTCCTCTCTAACGCCATTTTCTAATTCATTTCCTCCGTATAACTCTTCAATATATTCAACCCATCTATCGACTTTACTTTTCGTATTATATATTGGTGTACAATCTTTGTTTAACACATTATTAGATTTTAATTTATGTACCCCAAAATTTTCCTTAACTTTCCTGTATGCTCCGTCTATTTTACCAATGTTCTCTTTACACTTCTAAACACTTTTCTTTAATCCACTCTTCTTTCGCCAGTTTGCACTTCCTGTTTATAGCATTTCTTAATTGCCGATAGTTCCTTTTACTTTCTTCATCACTAGCATTCTTATATTTTCTACGTTCATCCATCAGCTGCAATATATCGTCTGAAACCCAAGGTTTTCTGCCAGTTCTCTTTATTCCGCCTAAGTCTGCTTCTGCTGATTTAAGAATTTTCTTTTTAACATTCTCCCATTCTTCTTCTACATTTTCTACCTTATCTTTTTTACTCAGACCTCTTGCGATGTCCTCCTCAAAAATCTTCTTTACCTCCTCTTCCTCAAGCTTCTCTAAATTCCACCGATTCATCTGACACCTTTTCTTCAGGCTTTTAAACCCAATCTACATTTCATTATCATCAAATTATGGTCGCTATCAATGTCTGCTCCAGGGTAAGTTTTGCAGTCAACTAGTTGATTTCTAAATCTTTGCTTAACCATGATATAATCTATCTGATACCTTGCACTATCGCCTGGCTTTTTCCAAGTGTATATTCTTCTATTATGATTTTTAAATTGGGTGTTGGCAATTGCTAAATTATACTTCGTGCAAAACTCTAAAGTCGGTCCCCTCTTTCATTCCTTTTGCCCAGCCCGTATTCACCCACTATATTTCCTTCCTTGCCTTTTCCAATGCTTGCATTCCAATCTCCAACTATTATTAAATTTTCATCTCCTTTTACGTGTTTAATTGCTTCATCAATCTCTTCGTATACACACTCTACCTCATCATCATCATGGGCGCTTGTAGGCATATAGACGTTAACAATCGTTGTCGGTTTAGGTTTTGATTTTATCCTTATTACAATGATTCTATCGCTATTAGTCGAATAGCTAATCGCTAACAGTCGTTGAATATTAGTCGAAATAAATATCATGCACAATTTATTGTCTACTTTTAGTTAAAATTAAATTTAGTACGCAGTCGATGTCTCGTTTTATTTCAATCCAATACATTAAAAGTGACTCGCTGACATACAGATCGACCAATTTATCTGTAGAGTCGGCAAAATGAAGAAATTAAAATTTTCCATTGGAGACTTTCAGTTTTGTTCAAAAAATATACGATGGGGCTGTCCCGTTTTACTCTGCAGATACCGGTTGCCGTGGTAACTCTCCCCAGGAGGGCTACCCTTCCCTTCCCACCTAGTCAGGGTCCGGGTATGCAACCCACCCATACCCCCCTGCATCGCGCGCCCACCTCACAAACTTCGAGGGTCCTCAATGCGTCATCAGAACGGTCCAGCAGATAGCTGGATTCGAACGCTCTCAGCAAAGAGGCTGCCTCCCTGGCCCTGCACGTATCCACGATTCGACCCCTGGCGACAGATTCTTTTTTGCCAGTTCCCCTAATTGTTATTTTTTCAAATTCACATTACTGGAGTTTGACATCTACAGAGTATAGTTTCATTAGCTCCAGTCAGTCGAAGATATATGTCATTGCCTTTCAGTGACATGAAGTACAGCTTAACTTATATGTATATAAGATGTATGTGTGATGAGGTATAAATTATATGTGTAGCAAGATTTATTTACCAACACAATCCAGTATACATAATACATACAACCAAGTCACTTAACATTGCAAAAAGGATGAAATACAATTATCAAATAGATTAAATTTATTATAAATATTTACAATAACACAGCTCTATTAGTAGGTCATACACATGTACACATGTAGTAATGAGTTTGCACCGTAAATGGTGTACACCAACATATGTAGTACAATAAAACAATATAATAACAGTAAATGTAATGATACAAATAATAATAAAGCAACAGCAAAATTAATAAACAAAGCTAAGTACCTAGACCAGCCCAGACAGTTAATCCTAATTACTCGCCAACAAACACAAAACAACTTATCCAATCTTACACTAAACATAACAATAACACAACTAACATGATAGAAAGTGCCCAACAAGGTAGGACATAATATATACATTTCATAACAAAGTATAGGGGTCCTCATTCCCGGTTTAAACATTAGTTCACAGACACGATTCATGCTATGTAGTGATGAGTTTCATTTCACCAAAATGCGATAGCACATTTTTATACATAATACAAACTGTAGTAGATCCAATAAAAATACGACAAATTACAAGATTCAAAAAGATATGTCAAGAGAATTAATATAAATAATTATAAAATACACATGTATTTACAAGTTAATCTACATATTTACAAATTTCCTTCTCCGAGTACCTGGCAGACTTGATGACTGTCTTGCAGTCAGATGTTCTATCCGTCAGTCTCCTCCCCGTAGTTCTGCCTCTCTCGCTTTCGTAGTCAAGATGCGAGACCAGTGATGCAACCTCTGCCCATTGCCGTCTTCCCCAGAGCATGTAATTTACTAAGTTATCCCCTAGGGGTAATCCATGATAGTTCCAGGAGTCTCCTGACTTCTTACCATCAACTACAATAAAAAAGCGCTTCTGCCATTGATGGTAACATTTCTGGAACTCATCTCTGTAATATCCTCCAAGACCCTCGTCACAGCTTTTTGGACATCTTGTGTTGTTTGAAAATGGTGTCCCTTGATCGCCCTTTTGACTCTTGGAAATAGAAAAAAGTCGCACGGAGCGATATCTGGTGAATAAAGTGGCTGTGGCAGTACTTAAATTTGTTTTGAGGTTAAAAATTGCTGTACTGACAGAGCAGTATGGGATGGCGCATTATCGTGATGCAGAATCCAATTATCAGCAATGTTGGCACGGACACGAAGAACTCGTTTACGAAGTCTTTCTAAAATTTCTTTGTAGAAATATTGGTTAACTGTTTGTCCAGGAGGCACCCGCTCTTTATGAACAATTTCCTTGGAATCGAAGAAGCACACAAGCATGCATTTCACTTTTGACTTTGACATGCGAGCTTTTTTTGGTCTGGGTGATCCCTTTCAGCACCATTGTGAACTTTGGCGTTTTGTCTCTGATCGTATTGAAAAAACTAACCTTCATCACCAGTGATAACACGGCTCAACAAATCTGGATTGATTTCAGTTTGTTCTAACAGATCGGCTGCCACATTTTGCCGTGTTTTTCGCTGTTGTGTGAGATTTTTGGGGACCATTTTTGCACAAATCTTTCTCATACCAAGATCTTCAGTTAATATTAGACGAACCGTTTCTCGATCGATGTTGAGTTCTTCTGCAATCATTTTCACGGATAATCTTCGATCAGATCGTACGATTTCACGCACCCTGGTCAAGTTGACATCTGTCCGTGAGGTTGATGGTCGTCCACTGCGGTCTTCGTTTTCAACATTCGTTCTGCCTTCACTAAAAATGTTATGCCACCGGAAAACTTGAGCTCTTGACATAACCTCCTCTCCAAAAGCCTTCTGAAGCTTACCATAAGTTGTCGTCGCGTTTTCACCCGATTTAACGCAAAAAGAAATGGCATACCGTTGCGCAATATTTTGCGGTTTCATTTCTGTGACGAGAGACACAAACACGTGTTCACTTTTTTTAAACTGTTTTCTACATTTTCATCATTATTATTGTTATTGGAATATTTGGATTGTACAAAGCAGTACTACTTTTATCACATCATAATAGCTGGTTGTAAAATTTATAGTTCTAATATTAATTAAAAATTTATTTAAAAATCCTTTAAAATGACTAATATTACTTTCTCTAAGATTATCGCCTTTTTATACGATCTGAAGATAATTCAAGAAATAAATCATTTTAAGTATTATTAAAATCCAACTGATACTGATAATTACAATGAAACAAAAACAGTCGTGCCGAATAACTTGGACACAAGTACATATTTTAAAACCAACCAGTTTAATTTTGAACTCGATAAATATAATTAATTTTGAACTCGATAAATATAGTAGTCAACTGATTTAATAAAAATGTTAAGAAATAAGTTTCGTTATATCTTATGACAATTATCTTTATGGGGATAATCCCCCGTTTATTTTTTAACAAAATAATAATCTCTAATAACTCTAAACAGCGTACGTTACTATGAATGCTGTTTATAAATTTAAAGGTTATTATTGGGTTTCAGTAAGGCATGGAAGCAACTAAACTTTTTCGGCGAAATGTTTAAAAACTCGTATTTAAATTAATCTTATTATTAATCACGGCCCGTTGGTACAGATATTAATTAATTATATAATAATTTCCACTTACCAACTATTTTTATTATTATGTCCGAGCGCTTTCGGATATTAATCCATCATCAGGAACATTTATGTGTTATGGATTATAATTATTTCCTTCACAAATTAATATATTAGATGAATTTTGAATTTTTTAAAAAACAAAAATTATAAATACAACAATTGATGGTCAAGATGTAAAAATAAGAGCTTCATACTGACATGACGGACAACGTCGACATTATTTTTACATTTTGACCATCAATTGTTGTATTTATAAGTTTTGTTTTAAAAAGTTCAAAATTCATCTAATATATTAATTTGTGAAGGAAATAATTATAATCCATAACACATAAATATTCCTGATGATGGATTAATATCCGAAAGCGCTCGGAGATAATAATAAAAATTAAGTGGAAATTGTTTACATCAAAAATTAATTTGAATGTCAGGAAAAGATTTTTGAAAGTATATGTTTGGAGTGTCGCTTTATATGGAAGTGAAACTTGGACGATCGGAGTATCTGAGAAGAAAAGATTAGAAGCTTTTGAACTGTGGTGCTATAGGAGAATGTTAAAAATCAGACGGGTGGATAAAGTGACAAATGAAGAGGTATTGCGGCAAATAGATGAAGAAAGAAGCATTTGGAAAAATATAGTTAAAAGAAGAGACAGACTTATAGGCCACATACTAAGGCATCCTGGAATAGTCGCTTTAATATTGGAAGGACAAGTAGAAGGAAAAAATTGTGTAGGCTGGCCACGTTTGGAATATGTAAAACAAATTGTTAGGGATGTAGGATGTAGAGGGTATACTGAAATGAAACGACTAGCACTAGATAGGGAATCTTGGAGAGCTGCATCAAACCAGTCAAATGACTGAAGACAAAAAAAAAGTGGAAATTATTATATAATTAACTCCTACTATTTAATTAATAAAATTAACAATTTTTATTAAAATATTTTTAATAAATTTTAAGAAAATAGCTTTCTAAAAGTTATATCTAGTATTTTATCTAGAATCTTGACAATATAAACTTTAAAATGATAACTCAGTCATTAAAATTGGTTAAACCGATTTCTCAATATACCGTATCTAATCAGTTTATCAAATTCATACATAATATGAGGCGTGTATTTTATGTAAGGACCGTTAAGATATAAAGATTTAAATAAGCAAAATAGAAAAAAAAACTTTATTATAACAAAATAAACTTAAATATATATACTATTTTTCTACATATTCGTCATTCACTGCAATACTGCAATACATTTTTGAAACCGGCTTACAGCTTCATTACTGCGTTACAAAACAATTCTCCCGCCTGTGATTTAATTACTTCAATTAATTACTCTGTTTTGCAATTCCTCATTATTTTCAAACATTTGCGATGCAAGCCATTGTTTTAAATGAAGATACATATAATAATTACTCGGAAAAAGAACCAGACTGTAAGGCGATTTTCCCAATGAAATCATAGTAATTATTCGGTTGTTTTGTTTGCCGTCTGAAGTCGTGCGTTATCGTGGAAAACAAAATTCTGTTGGTTATTTTTCCACGCCTTTTTTTTTTAATTGAACGTCTAAGTTTTGTAAATGTTTCACAGTACGTATCGGCGGCATTAACAGTTCTTCCACATTCAAGAAATTCAATCAGCAATATCCCTTCGATGTTCAAAAAAACCACAGCCACAAAATTTTTCATTGAACTTTCTCGCTTAAACGTTTTGGGTTTCAGGTATGATGAATTCCGTCATCACATTTATTGCTGCTTTGTCTCGACATTTGAATAAAATATCCACGTTTCATCACCGGTCACAACATGTTTCCATAAATCATCACCTTCATTTTCGTAGCGTCTCAAAAGTGTTTGTTCAACAGCACGACGTTTTTCTTTGTGTGTTTCTGTCAATATTTTTAGTACCCATCCGGAACACAACTTTCTGTAACCAAGTTTTTCAGTTAAAATGTCGTAAATTACTGATCGCGAAACAAAAGGAAATTCAATCGATAATTGAGAAACAGTAAGCTTCCTGTTTTCACAGATTTTTTCAATTCATCTGTGTTGACGGTCGGGCGAACACTATACGTTCTTCGTCGTGTGCATTCGTTTTTCCTCCACGAGACAAACGACACCAACGGCAAACGTTACTTTCGCACATAACATCAACAATTTCTATATGAATATCAGCAGGATTATTTATTGTAGCAGTTTTTCAACCAGGCTATACACAGTAACTTTTCTTTCTTTTTTTAATCTCCGGGACCACCGTTAGGTACTGCTTCAGAGAATGAGATGAATGATTTATAGCGTGTTTGAAAATGCCATGCCTGATCGGGATTCAAACTCGGGACACAGCAACTAACGCGAATAACGTCAACCTGTTGTAGCAAACAGATAACCGTTGATATAAATAAACATGCTACGCTAGCGCAATCAATTTCCACCACATGTAATGGCGGTAAATTAAAAACGGTCCTTGCTTAAAAAACACGCCTCGTATCATCAGTCATCATTATATCAAATATATAGGCTACGTTATATAAATAACTATAAAACTTACTCGACTTTTTTAATCGAATTGAAGAAAGAAAGTTTTTAAATCTCTTGCATTGTCGTTATATTAATAATGTTCAAGAAAAAAATTTATTTGAATGTCACGTTTTTTAAATAGTAATAAAAATAACATTAAAAGTTTTAATAAACAGAGATCCGGTATTTAATATAATTGGGCAATTTTTAATCAGTAACCGTATGAAAGAGGAAATCGGTTATTTGTTTGCAAATTATCATCAGCAAATATATAAAAGGATTTTATGTTAGTAACCGAGTGGATAAAATTTACAGATTTGTTTGCCATTAGCTAATTTTATTATTATAAAAATATTTTTCATATCGATTGTTAAGTTTAATTTAAAATGTTCCCATGTGATTACAAAAAACGATGGGTATATATTAATAAAATAATGGTACACCACTCACATAAATTATACGTCGTCACTAATATTCTCTTTTAGGTTTAAATCCGAAAGGATATCTCGTCATAACATTTCACCGAAGGTCAAGAAGATGGAAAAAAAATTGATCGTTAAAGATATTATAAATTAAGAGAGACAGATATTAGAAAGAGAAAATACTGAGCAGAGGAATTATTTATATATTTTTTAATTTCCTCAAGGACTCAAATATTTTTGAAAATTAGAGTAGCAAACCCGTGTTCAACAAGAAGTGGACCTTTCTTCAAATTATATTTACGTTGTAGGTTTACTCATACCTACGCTCAATTAAATTACTTTTTAAAATTAACATAATTCTACATCAACAACATTTAATTTTTATCCATAAGAGAATTACAGATATTTTTTGAAGAACCCAATAAAAATCTAACTAAATTTCTTTATAATTTACACAGGAAATATCTAAAGTAGGTGCATGATAATTATGATTTGTACATCTTAATAAAATGCAAACCTTGTTATTATTTTTTTTTTTTTTCGTAGGGGGAGGAAAAATCTCTGCCAGCCGCCGTCAAGCCCGCATTGGTGGCAGTGCGGGGCTCTCACCCGCTAAAAAACCTCCCCTCCTATCATGCAGGGGCCGGATCTAAGCCTATGGTATGTACAGCCCCTGCATGATCACCCAGGCACTCTACTATCCGAATCCGTGTGACCGGAATGCGTCCCCAGGGGGCGATCGACAAGCGACGACTCCGAGGAGCTCCCGCCGCCCACTCCCAGAAGATGGCCTCCCTTGATCACCCGTCATCGAACTCCAAGTCTCTATAGATTCGCATCTGATCAGCCTGTCGTCGTCTCTCTTATTATTATTATTATTATTATTAAAAATGTATATTCTATTATTTTTATGTTTACTATGTTTAAAATATAATTCTACATCTTGGAACTATTTTAAAATGTGAGAGCGATTTTTTAGTAGGGTCCACATATTATGGTGGACTAGATTATATTATTCGACTTCCGTAAATATGAACTATGTTAAATGATATTTAATAAATCAAATTTTAAACAATTCTACCTGTGTTTATGTAGAAATATGCAATTTTTTTTAAAAATAAATATTATTCTTAAAATTATATTCAAAATCCACCTCTACCAAACCAGACTACAAAAATATTTTTGCTTTACTCAGCACAATAATTCTTTCTAAAAGATAAGTTCTTATTTTCCCTATAACCTAACGATCTACAAGATTTTCAAACCAGTTTATTTAAAATAAAATTTACTTTAAAAAAATAATAACAATCTGTCGTTAAGTCACTTAACACGATAATATTCTGAGCTTTTGAATGGGACTGTGGTAATGAGGTATCATTGTACCAACATAAAAATGCAAAAAGAACAATTATAAAACGGTTTTTCATAAATATATTCAGTAAAGTATTGAGATAAAGTGGCACCCACTAAATTAAATCTTACTTCAAAACAACTATATCATACTAATTTAATTCGGATGACATTCCTAACATTAACCCCGAGTGTAGTCAATGAGGAAAGTGTACAAAAATATTAAGACCATCCCAGAATTAGTTATCCATTTGATTCCTCGATAATCCATATCACGAGAAACATTGTAAGTTTTTGTCATTCAAGGGTAAACTCTAAAATAAATAAAGAAAAAAAACAATATTATAGTCTAATATAACTTAAAGGTGCCTTTAATAGCAAGTTTTTTTAAAGCCTACTTAGTCGCATAAAATACTGGAAATTTTCTTTCTTACAATCAAATATTTTCATTCGCTCAAATATTTTTTTTCAACAATCTAACATCCTGTTTTGAACTCCGCTTTTCACCCTTTTATTCTCTTCGCACTCTAAATTATAGAAATTTAGTAAGCTTAAGTAGATCCTACTGATCACAGGTATTTTAATACTAATTACGTACCCTTAAATAATAACGTACCTTTATGTAATTATTTTACGTACCCGTACGTGAAACTTCTTTGTACTTTAAACATATTTAAAACCGTAAAAAAGTATTTTTCAGTTTTTTCCTCATAAATTATTAATTTACAAACAATTTATTATATTTATTTTTACTATTAAGACCTAAAATACTGACAAACATTTTCATTAAATTTATTTCGTAATGGATAAAAACGTGTAAGATTGTGATTATTTTAGTATTTTATCCGTAATATTCGGGTATGTTTGATAACAGGAGATTCATCTTTTAATAAATCTTTATCCTGGTCATAACCAGGATATTGGATGAGTGAACGAGTGAGCAGTTGAAACAATGTACAAAAATGGAATGTAGTTTTACGGGTGTACAACGGTTGTTTTGAAGCTATTTCAATATCCAGCGGAATGATATAGTGAGTTTAAAATTGGTTGAGCGTTGAACAAAAAACCTTCTGGTAAATAAGATAATGTATAAATACTTGAAATCATTGATGCCATAATACTTACGATGCTATGAAGGTCTAAAGTTCGTTGTCTTTTAATTTCACTTGGCTTGTCGAATACCAGAATCTGATGAATTTTTCATTAGATTTTACCTAGACATTCAGATAAAATTCAAGAAGTGGAGACGTTAATGAAGCAGATTGAATTTTTCGTATGATCTTTTGTCACCGAGTTTTAAATTTTATTGTAAATCACTTTATTAAATTATTATAAATTAATACAGTATAAACCACAATGAGTATTTTTTTTTTTATAGTAAATTAAAAGTCCTTTAATTTTACAAGTGCTAAATTTATTGTACTAAAATCAGCTATAAATAAAAAAATAAGTTACAATAAATAACGAAAATTCTACCGTTGACATTAGTGCAATTATCATCTCGTTTCCTTACATTTTCTTTTCCCAACCTTTTTTTTACCCCCAGGATCATCCTTAGGTATTGCTTTAGGTAATGCCATGCCTGACCGGGATTCGAACCCGGGACCTCCGGATGAAAGGCCGAGACGCTACCGATCGCACCACGTTGGCCGGCTTCTTTTCCCAACCTAATGATATCTTCGCGTTCCTTGATGTGGGCAGAAGCATTGAGAATGCAAGTAGTCAATACATCACGTGTGTCTAAGTTTTACTTGTATACCTTGCACTTGATCCATCTCCATAAACTATAGTCTAAGGGTTCATAAACTGTATTCTAAATTCGTTAAACGTGTTGGTGCTTCCATCAAGTTGATATAATACATTCTAATTCGTTTTGCCAGTGTAAGAAACTCATTTTTTAAAAATTCCAGATAATTTCTCCCCGTGATACGTTGTTCTAGTATGAAAGGGTCTATTAATTAACAACTGTTTTTTATTTTTACAAATTCATAACATTTTCCTGTTAAGTTTTGTTTTTTATTAAAAGGTTGATTTTGTTTGGTTTTTTATATACTTTATCGGATCAAATTTCTCAGAATTAGAATCTCTACAAGATTTCATAATAAAATTTACGCATTTATTAGTCATTTAATAAAGTTATTGTACTTCAAAACTAAAAAAAAGGTAATTTTCATCATCGAATTTTTCTGTTTTACGGTGGATATCATGAAAACTATGGGAGTTTTAGTGTTGGAGTTTATTTTATCCAATTTTTCAGGTCAAAAAACATAAGAAACTATCAAGTCTATCTCTTATATAATGCCTTCATAATTTCAGTACGATCTCATTTCATCGGGGGAACTGAAATCCGGTAGAAATTTTTCGCTAGTCGTAACTCGCTAACAAAGCGTTTTCGGAAATATGTTTGAACTTTTTTCTTAATTTTAAGCTCTAGAATCAGTTCCAAAATTATTTCCGATTCCTTCTTAATCGCTCTGTATTAGTTTATGTTTTCGGAAATTAAATTTCCAAGAAATTTAAAAAGACATAACTTGAGGAACAGATTAAGAATTTTAACAATAAAAAAGAATACAAAAGTTCTACTTTATCAATAATGAAAATAAAAATAATTTTCATATGAAAAATATAACGATTGTCATCTTATAAAAGTAAATGAAAATTTCACGCTGCAAGGATATTGACAGGATCGGAAAGGCACGATAAATACAGAGAAATTATTTCTAAGACTGTACTGATTAATATCGAAAGGCCTTGTGAAAAACGTATTAAATGAAAAAAAAAACAATTTTCACGGATGAGGAGATAAATTAATAGGCCTAACATAATAAGTATAATAATAAATAATACCGAAAAAACTATGAATTGTTTTTATATTCTATGTATTATATTAAATATTCATTACTTTTTTTTTATAAATTCAAAGTAATTAAAATAGTATTAACTTATGTAATTAATATTTTGTAACACATTCAGTCATAATAATGATTCTAACCTAAAATACAATAAATTGTAACTATAAAATTACAATAAAATAAACGATCAGTCATAAAAACCACATTCCATTAAATTTTATTCACATAATTCTAGAAAAAACTAGTGTAAACAAATATAAAAATAAAATACAATTAAATCTTACAAAAACAGAAATTAAAAGTTAATTAATAGATAACATAAATACCAGTATAATCTAAAACATGTATTATATGCTTAAGTCATTAACATTATTAGTTAATATTATTTTATGCCAAGTCATTTTTTCATTATTACAAGAAAAATGTACCAATTAAATATAAATAATTTAAAACAGTAACATATAATTTAAATTGTATATTTAACGATGAGAATAGAATTAATTACGGTAATTCACAATTATCATAATCACCGGAAATGTACCATTAATAAACAAACAATTTGTTTTATTTGTTAGAATATAATAAAAGTGTTTTCAGTAGTACCACATTTTATGAATTATCCGGTGAAAACAAATACATATCACATTTACAGAAATAATACAATTTTTATGTTTATTCATTGTTTAATTAATGAAATCGGGCCGGTAAAAGTTTTGTAACAAATTTTTCTTTTTTTTGCTTATTATATGGAACGCTTAAATATTATTTATTATCTATTACATATATTTAACATGTATTCTTTTTTTAAAGAAAATTCCAAATTAATAATAGATTTTGATAATAGAAATGGAGTGTTTTACCTTTTTATAAGCTTTTATTTAACTTGCTTTAGTTATAATCAAATTTTGCAACCGCTATATCTTTTGATCTATATGAAAGTCAATGAAATTTGTTACACGTATGTAACTTCGATGACAATACAATACTACGGTGTTAGAATTTGGATATGATTTAGGATTAGAATTAGGATAGAATTTAGATTATTCTTAGACTTTTCACTTAAAATATTAATGAATTGCCAATGTTTCGTGGGATCATTATTATATTTTTTAATTTCATTTTTTAAATAGAATTTTTTACGATTTCTTATCATTTTAGTAACCCTATTCGTAATTTTTTTATAGTCAGTTCTACAAGTATTATTTGAAGGGGAACTTTTCCTTTTCTTAAAGGAAGCGTCCTTTAGGATAGTTCTGTAGCAATCTCTTAAGACATCCAGGGGTTATTTTTGCGATAAGAGATAGGATTGTCACATGATTTAATTTGTGAGTTATTATATAAGAATTCTGAAACACAGAAACCCATTGTTGATAAAAATCATTAATATTTCCTTTACGTGAAATGTCACCCTCCAATTTTAGTTTCTTATCTATGGCTAGAAGAAAAAGAATTAGAAAATATTAGAAGAGAAAGTTTTGTAATCGGTCCATTTTGGGCATATGCGGCTTTCATCGGATCTTTACGTTTTGACACCTAAGAAACCCAAAAAATAAAAAAAAACCGGATGGAAATTTTCCAGATATTCGTATTTGCGTGTGCCTGTTTTGTGTCGCACCCTAAATCACCTTATATTTGCAGAACTATTGAACCGATTTTGACAGTGGTTAGATTACTTCTGCATATGAGGCATTGATGCTATTAAATTTTGACTTAATTTACTAAATTAAACTAATTTTTTGCTACTAAATTTTTTGATTTAAAAGGTCAAAGGGGAGAGGCTACAGAGCAAGGTCACTCTCAGTATCTCGACATTTCGTCTAATTAAGGTCTTATTTTGCTTAGGCACATTTGTTAAAATCAAAAAATAATCGTTTTTCCAAAAACAATTTGCAAAATCGTACACCCATCCCGAAAATTGCTCTAAATAAACAATCTCTACTTAGCTAGAATTATTACATCAATTTAATCTTTATTTAATAATTCTACCTGAGTCCAATGTTTTTTAAAACAATAGATAAGAAGTTTTTATATTTATCGTCAGTACGTGTAACTTTTCCCTAGTGATATAGATAATCGCATACCTCGAAATTCACTTCATTAAACAACGATTGATATGTAAACTATTTATCGACAGCTATAACAGTAATAACAGAGACAAATATAAAATTTTAAGGTCTATTAATAAAGACATAACAACAAAAGATATAAAATATTAGCAAATTAAAAATTACAATTTCAGGACATCATTAAAGTTATTTATACACAAAACCTTTTCATTTGTTTTTTTTTTATAAAACAATTTTCCAGCCGAAAACCATACAAATTTGTATGATTTTTTCTTTAGCTTTAAACCTTGTTTACTTATAAAGTGATCGGAAAAACGGCGTCATGATTTCATTGAGATATACGTTAAGATTCCCTTTTACACAACTTCCATCCTGAAAAAAGTCACTGTTTCTCAAGGAAGAGTTGATTTTTTTGAATTTCTTTGCATAATTAAACCATTCGTTTCTTTGAATTCTACAATGAAACTGCATTATAACTTTCGGAGATCTCGTTTTATAATTTGAAGAAATACGATGAGCAACATGAATAATAACATCCGGTTTGTAATCAACACCAATACGTTTTGTTACTAGACTCGATGTTTGATTAACGTTTTCATTATCAACCGATTGTATTTCTTGAATTTCCACGTTCACTTGTCAACTATATTGTTCTAAGTTATTTAACTGATCGGTTAAAAGATATATTTTTGAATCACGGTCTAGCACATCTTTTCTTAATTTTTTAATTCCAAATTATCATTTATAATTTCAAACAATTGCTTAGAGATTTCGTCATACTTCATTGACAAAAATCCATAATTTTTTCAAGATTCGGACAGGAAAAAACAAATCCATGTGAATTTAAGAGAAACTTTATTTCCCTTAAATTCTTTAAAAGTCATTCTATTTTTCCTGGCTTTTCTCTTTTTAAGTAATGACGTTTTTTAACGTAGGGCACAAATGACAGGCCGTCATGTTTTATTGGAAACTTTAATACGCGTAATAGGAATTATTTCAGTCTCATTTCTTACAATTTAAAATAAAAACATTCTTATACATATCCAACACAGCTTTCTTAAGCCGATAAAAAATTTCTCTTCCACTTCTTTCATACTGTAAAATATTATATTATTCCCTTTATCGTCCTCTTCAAAAACACTTCGTTTTCCTGCCTTTCCTGCCAGAGAAGTAGTTTAAACTTGTTCTACCATATTTTTTATTTTATCCTGGATATAATACGACTGTCTATTTTATTCTTAGAAATTTCCAAAGATTTATTTACGTCAAGTAATGGTAAGCCTGTATCATCATCCGCTGACTGACATTTTTTGAATTTCCATTGTTTTATTTTAGTTTTAGACATAGCTTTAACAGTAGAAGTACAACCATAGTGATGATGATTGGTGATTGGTGATTGGTGACAATGAGAATGAGGATGAAGATGACGATAATAACAATAAAAATAATAATAATAATAATCCTTTATTGATTTTTGAATGCAATATATAAAATTGAATGTATTAAATATTTTTATAGTTTCCATTAAATACATATCACATAAATCGTTTTGGAATTAGGCCAATTCGACATTCTTTTACTATGCCAATATAATTCAGTTATTTTAAAAAATCTTTGTTTAAATAAATGATATGTGATTTCATTTTAAATGAAATATGCTTCAAATTTTACCATATAAAACATTATTTGCCGACCTCCGTGGGTAAGTAGACAGCGTCTCGACATTTCTTGCGTAGATCCCGGGTTCGAATCTCGCTCAGGTACGTACGGCATCTTTTCATACACTACCAATTTTCTCCGGGCTAATGACTGTAGCTGTTGATGCCCGATCTTTCATAACAAAAAAAAAACACTGATTAATTTATTTGTTTTTAAAAATATTGATTGAAAAATTTAATTTCTCCCATTTTGAAATTATTTTAAAACGTATTTATTTCGTAAAATATGTCTTATTAGATACGAATGTATCAAACTTTTATATAATATTTAATTTTTGTTTTGTTTTAAGATATGAGTTTTTAATTTTAAAAAAATATGTAAAAAGGAAGACTAAAAAAAAGCGTTAAAAGTACATTAATAGCTTCTTCTGGATTATTTTACTGTCCCAAATCACTTTTCAAAGATATTTCGTTTATCCACATTAAATTCAGCATTTTATCCAATATTATCATAAGCCAAAATTTGAAATTAGTGCAGATAGGCGGGATATATACTTTTGCCGTATTTTTACGTTAATAGATCGGGACTGAATGGATAAAAAAAATCTTTAAATTTGACATGGGGTTTTAAATAGGTGAGAAACTGAAGCTATTAACTTCTGAAGTTGAAGTCTCAAAGGAGTGATGAAATAGTAAAGTTCAGGGATCATACCTCAGCTGTAACTTGACTTAAAATTGTAAACATTTACTCGTGAATGTGCAAATGAGGTTTGAGTTTTTACTGCATACGAAACTCGTATGAGTTTTTTACGCTTTTATTAAAGAAAGAAATAATATAAATGTGTATTTATTCAATAGAATATAAAATTAAACATTATATAAATCTTATCAACAAAAAAAATACAATTCAGAAATATAAAAATTCAGAGAAAAATATGTTAAAGAACTTAGCAGATTATTCTCATGGTCTTTCAACCGTTTGAGGAGCAGAAAATTTGCAAAAACAGAAAATTCTAATTATAGGTACATAAAATAAAGTACCATACATAATAATAGAGTTCGTTAAAAAAAAAATAGAAGTAAATAAAAATAACTTAAAATGGTTAAGTTAAAGCTTTTTTAAAAAATAACTTTTTTTTTAATAAAAATATTAGAAAATTTATTATACCTTAATACTAACTTTTAATCAGTTATGGAATTCTAGTTAAGGCTATTATTGCCATTAAAGATCTTTACGTAGAAGTTTGAATTTTTTTTTTTTTTTGTTTTTGTTGATATATCACCATATAAGTTTGAAGCTTGTGCTTGGAATATGAAAAAGGAATCTTTTAGGTGTGAAAAATGTCATGCCTGGGGATTCGAACCCGGGACCTCTGGATGAAAAACCGAGACGCTATCACTCTGTGGTAGCTACCGATATCCGTGACCGATTAATGCGGATGTCGGCTATTTACTATAATTATTAAAGTAAGAATGTTTTCAACTAAAAGTTTATATCATTTTTTTTTTTTTGTTTGCTACAGAATGACTTATTATGTAATAATACACAACTTCTCTCTTTTTATATCTTGCAATATTAGAAGAACAATGACCAGTAATTGCAATGTATAATTTCCAAAACTCAGAACATCTCTTTTAGGAAGTCTTTGATAGATTCATGAGGGTAGAACTTTTAATTAAATACGAATATAATATAAATGTAAGAAAATATATCTGAACAAATAATATTAAAATAAATTAAAATTACTTGATAAATGTGTAATTTGTGGTTGTTCTGTTTAAAAATCGATTATGTTTTCAGATCTTATCTTTTCCTGCCTAATTTTAGACTTAGATTGTATCTTAATTATTTTGTTGTTTTAGTTTATTTATAATTAAATACTAATTTATTATTGTTACATAATGACTTTAATGTTTGATAGCTTTTATTAGAATAGTTTATATTATTTATATTAATGTACCTCTTCTATTTTTGTGAAAATTTATTTAGTTATATGTAATTTTTACTTTTTTTCGATTTAATACAAATTCTTGCTGTACCAGCAACAGTTTTTGGACTTTTGGTTTCTAAGGGGTACATTTTTTCAATCAAAATTAGGGTCAGGCTATAAGAGTACTCGATCTCCATCAATGTTCTCTATTGTATGTAAACTATTTTTCACGTAACAATTAATTAGCGCCTAAATAAAACGCAAAGACGTGGTTTTTTGGTTTAGTAAAAATAATCACCAATCACGTACTAACTTTGATATCGATATTATGAATAATTATTGACTTGCCACGTAAGACATGGTCAACGCTAAACAGAATACGGACTCAGCATGGTAGGTGCGCCTATTTCTTGTATAAATGGGGTATAACACCGACGCCCCTTTGTGAGTGTGGTGAAAATCAAACTGTCAGACATCACAGAAGTTTGCCCTAGGTCAGCTTATGAAGGGAATCCTGAAGAATTCCTGATAGCGATTCCAGAATCAGTAGCATATATTAGTTTGTTAAATCTTTGTAATTGGTGTTATGTTTTGGTGCCATACGCTAAATAAATAAATATGAATTATTAGACTAAATTATTTTGACTTTGAAATAAATTATTACGGGAGAAGGAAGAAAAACGGAATAAATAATAGAAGGAAAAAAGAAGAATTGAAGTAAAAAGATTTATTGCCAAATAGAAAACATCGAACCTTCACGTAGAAATATAGCTCTAAAGCTATATCTATCATAAATCCCGCTAAACTCCAACGATTAAAATTATATTTTACTAGGGTAGATGAGGAAATGGTTTTTGAAGCGTTGTCAATCGGAAAATTTGTAACTATTCAAACGTGGAATGTTGGTAATAAGACAAAAACAAGACGTTTGTCACGCGGTAGACGTGATTTTTTTAATTTAGTTTTTATTTGCAAACCTTTTAATAAATAAATTTGAAAATACCCCCTTCGACCTGACAACATTATACTATATGTTATTCCTAAATGGAGCAAATTATTTTAAATTTACCAAAAGTTCTTCCTTTAAGTATCATTTATCGATGACATTTTGATTTGTTTTATTATCTATCGTAGACCAAATTTATACGTTTGTTTATCGAAAGTTGCTACTGGCTTCCTCATATATCTCCGCATAAGTAGTATATAGAGCGCTACTATTTATTGCGCTAGCTCGTTTATTTATAATCTAATCTTAATAATTTCATAACATTTATGTGTAGAATATTTCGCTCTACATTTTAAACAAGAATGATTTTTTCTGTAAAATCAATATTTAACGACCTACAACCAAAAGAGTGAGAAAAAAACACGGTTCTTAAATTTTATTTTGTTTATAACAAAGTTGGAACGGTAGTGAGACTCGACTTTTAATATGATAATTGAGGCATGCTTAGGGACTTATTTTAACCTGGTCTAATCAATAGGAAAATCTTGCCCCTATATTCATGTTTTAAATCTAATACTCCTACTCTAACACGAAAGATTGAATTTTATACCAAAATAGATTGAATTACATCGAATAGATTGAATTTTTTGACGTTATTTTGCAATTTATTGAAAGAAAATCTATAAATGTTACATTCAGTACGCAAAAGATTTTCGGCCTTTACTTGTAGCGCATTTTATCTTTCCTTAATATAGTTATGCGGTAGAAGAAAAGAAGTGATAGAATTTTGGAGGAAGAAAAATAAATTGTGCAAGATTCGTAGATGATATGTTTTTTTTAGATGAACACACAGAATATTCTGAAATTATAAAACATTATGACAGAATATGGTATGAAAATAAATTATATATAAATGTATAATTTAGAAAAAAAATATACATACAGATATTCAATATATATATATATAGAAAATATTTTTAAATAAAATTATTAAAAGTAACCATTTATTATTTAAAAATATAACAATAATAAAGAAATAACACTAAAAAAAAACTTTTTCTTATTTAAAACACGAAGTTTGTTTGATGGATGGAGATATGGTAATGTTCAAATCGAGTTCTAGGCAATGACAACAAGTCTTACTTCATAATGAAGTAGTCCTTTTATAATAGAATAAATAAATATTTCTATCTATTTTTCTAATGATTACGTCACCTAATTCAAAAATATAAACAAGTTATCTATATTTACATTTGTAAATAGAAATACATCTTAACAACGGCTCTTTATCTTGTAAAGTTATTTTTTGTTTCAAATTAAATTTAACTTATTGAAATTATAATATCTATGAATTTATTTATATGAAATTAGCCGGCCAGGGCTCACCTTCTCATTTAATCAGAGGATGGAGCCCCCCTGGATTCCTTCTGTGTTCATTATCCTTATGCTTGTGAGAAAAATACTGAAAAATAACAATTAACGTCTGTTCAATTTATTAAAAAAAAACATCAGTATATTGTAATTTCTTCAGAGCAACAGTTTGGTATCAAAGGGCTCCAAACTTTGAGTGATCAGAAGTATGTGGGTTTCAGAATAGTCGGCCCCATCTTAAAAGTAATAGTTATAGCTGGTTACCCGTCCTTCGTACGGATAAAAAACTGTTTTGCAATATCCGACAATCACCTCAAGAACATAACCGTACTTCATTTCTCATATTTATCGTTTTATCATTTTATTTTTTAATTATATCATCTTTTTATTTTTTTATATATTCTTTAGTCAAGTAACTGGAGGCAGATGTAGCCATTCGCCTTACACACACACACACACGCACACACACACACACACACACACACAGAGAGTGAGAGAGTAACAGTGGCAGTGGTTGTGTTGGTTGAGCTGCCGCACCATACATCGTCGCACATTTAAGATATTTTTCTCGATAACCAAAAGAGATATCTAAAAAGATAAAATTATCTTTTTTGTAGAAAATTTAATTTAAAATACTCTAAGTGATCTCCGAATTAGATCTGATTAACGGTTTGGCCATGGTAAAGTTGAATATCTGCAAGGAACATTATCCGGTTGTTACCGTAAGCCATTAAAATAGCCATCATTTTCAAAAGGCGAAACATTTCGTTAGTCCTGTGTTATTTTCAGGTACAAAAAATATGTTCATGCAAATTTTCAAATCATTGGAGAACTGAGTAATTATTGCGTGAAAGAATAACAGACTCACAGATACCACTAGATATATGTATATATATATATACATACATATATATATATAAAATGTATATATATATATATATATATATATATAATGTATTAGTCTCTTTATACTACGCTTACTTCCAAGGCAGTGTTAGCGTCTTATCCTTTCATTAAGGAGTTTCGATCAGGCTTAACATTTTTCAGCGGCTACAAAATTGCCAGCACGTATTTCCACGCAACGCTTTGAGAAATTATAAATACGTCAGGAATGGGTAGATATACTATTCCATGAATACAAAATATTAATATCAAATATTTACCTGGATGGATCAAGAGAATCTCCGATAAAACTTTTATCAGAGCAGAATTATAAAATTCACAGTTATTATAAAATAACAAATATATCTGATATAAGTCCTTATTAATTATTTAAAATATAAACAAATAAAATAATTTTAACATAAATGTCTGAAGATATTAAATATGAAAAAACCCACCGGGTTGGTCTAAGGTAAACTCGTTGTAACTCAAATGATTTCGAAGTCGAAATTCTCAGGTTCACATTCTAATGAAAGTAGCTTTTATTCGGATTTGAATACTAGATCGTGCATACCGGCAATCTTTGGTGGTTGAATTTCAATTAACCACACGTCTCAGGAATGGTCGGCCTGAGTTTGTTCAAGACTACACATCCATCGGTACAGTTTCATTACATTGATAAGTCGCTAATTACTTTAATTGTTGATGCGATTATAATTAAAAGTATTAAAAAAAAATACGAAAAAATAATTACAAAATAATTCACAATTCAGAAAATATTTTTTCAATAATTAATGCAGATAATTCAGGGTTGAAAAAAAATTTAATTAATAAAATTTAAAAATATATCGCCAGAGTTTGAGTTACACGAAAACATTTATGTTATTTGGTTTGATAAGAGTTAAATTAAAATTTTATTTTTAACCGTAACTGGTTAAACTAATATTGGCTAACTGGTTAGCAAATATTGTACATTCATAAATATAAACTCAGAATTAAATTAACATTTTTAATTTACTAGATATTGGTCTACAAAATTAATTTTTATTGGCGTCAAACAATGATCTGACAGCCCATTTTGTATCTGGTAAACTCAATATTTTTATCTTTTTTTTTTTTTTTTTTTGTCTTCAGTCATTTGACTGGCTTGATGCAGATCTCCAAGATTCCCTATCTAGTGCTAGTAGTTTCATTTCAGTATACCCTCTACATCCTACATCAACATATCCTAACAATTTTACATATTCCAAACGTGGCCTGCCTACACAATTTTTCCCTTCTACCTGTCCTTCCAATATTAAAGCGACTATTCCAGGATGCCTTAGTATGTGGCCTATAAGTCTGTCTCTTCTTTTAACTATATTTTTCCAAACGCTTCTTTCTTCATCTATTTGCCGCAATACCTCTTCATTTGTCACTTTATCCACCCATCTGATTTTTAACATTCTCTTATAGCACCACATTTCAAAAGCTTCTAATCTTTTCTTCTCAGATACTCCGATCGTCCAAGTTTCACTTCCATATAAAGCGACACTCCAAACATACACTTTCAAAAATCTTTTCCTGACATTTAAATTAATTTTTGATGTAAACAAGTTATATTTCTTACTGAAGGCTCGTTTAGCTTCAGTATAAAACTCAATATTTTTATCTATCGTACTAATAAATTACACTACTTTCAAGAAATTTTATTTGGAAATAAGTATGAAAGATTTTAATAATCTGTTTCTTGACAGAAATCAGCAAACCCAGACTAATGAGTAAAATGTGTATCGGATAAACGCTGATATTTTAATCAATTTGAAATATAAATATCTCTTACTTGTTAACGAAATAACCATTAATGTACCACAATTATACGTACATTCAGAACCTTTAACAAATCCTTTCATTTATTCTTCGATTTACAAATTCATTTAGAGATCAGCATATAATGTGTTTTATTTACTAAAATATAAGCGTCATAAAATAGATAATTAATCTTTCTTATTTATAGAAAAAAAGATAAAATTTTATGTATTATCCATTACTATTCAATTACAGATTACAAAATCGATTTAGAAATTCTGGTTTATTAATCGGCTAACTTCAGAGAAATTTAATAAAATGGGTTTTTACTAGAGATAAATAAAAAATGTTAATCTTTGGTTTTTACCAACATAATTCAATACCAATGCGGTGAATCTGTATTATTCCTAATACCCGATGGCGTATCATGAACTTTTAGCATACCAGAGGCAACATCTCAACAACAAATATATTATTAAAAACCGGTTTTATCAAAGAAAGTGGAATATAACAGAACTATAATAGTAATAATAAAAATAATAAATTGTATGGTGTCGTAGGAAACAAAAATAAAACATACAATGAAAAACAATTTGGAGTGGGTAATAAATAAGTAGACAAAAATGGATTTTCCCATGTTATTTTTTTTTTCAAAGAATACTTAAATAAATGAGAAGTAAAACAGAGTTCCTATGACAAACTCCTAATTTCATATCTATATATTATATACAAAGGAAGTTAAAACCAGTTTTGATTATTTTCATTAATTAATTTGTTACTTATTTACATTTAATTTATTCACAAGTTATTAATAAATCGAACTAAGACTATATTAATATTCTAAGAAATTATGATTATTTTTGTTCATCTTGAATTAATTTAAATAAATAATATATAGTCTAGTAATTTTTTAAAATTATTTAAAGTAAAAAAAAAAAACGCGAACCGCAAAGTCGTAATGCTTTCCTATATATAGTGGAAAAATATTGCATAAAAAATTTACCTAAGGTTTCTTTTTTGGAGTGGGGGTAATTTATGATGAAATTTTATTGTTAAATTATCATTATATGTTTAAATAACAAAACCAAATATCAGTATTTTTTTTTTCTACTTCCCACTTCCAGAATCACTCCACGAATTTTTTGTTGATTTTTCTGTTTACTATGTAAAATAGAAAAAAAATTAAAAAATCAATTGAAAACTGTACAAACAATAAAAAGTTACCAAAGATTGCTTTTTTTGTTATAAGGGGGAATGATAAAGAAATTTTATTGTAATATTATTAACAGCATATTATTTAAACTTTAATGATATTAAAAGTTTAAATAAACCAAAAAAAGTTTTAAAAAATTCAAAAAATTAATATTTTAAAATTTTGATCGGCTCCCTCACCCTCAATATTGCTCCAATTTTTTTAAATTTTTTTTGGTGTCACTTGCATCACTACTACTACGCCAAGGAAGACATAAAAAAATTGGTTAAAATATCTGCAATAAATAAAAAGGTATATTTTTCGATTTTTGGGGAATGGGGTCGAATTGGAACTTCAGGCCGATTTTTTTTTTAATGATAAGATAAGCATATACTGAGCTTAATACACGGTGGGGTTATGTTGGCAAAATTTTGAGAAAATTGACCACAGAAATCGTTCAGTCGTTTAAAATTGGTGAAGCCTCTGCACAAGTGGTGCTTAGTCCAAGAGTCTAGAAAACCACATCACTAGTAACTGCAGTTTTTATTTCTCTTTTTTTTTAAATAAATATTTTACTCATTTTATTCATACTCAATTTACTCATTTACTCTTCTTTCAACACAACCGTTTTGATAAATTAAAATTAAAGATCGACTTCTAACAGTTTTGTTTTATTATTATTTAAAATATTTGTTAACTGACATAATCCAGTTTTATCATTATGTGTATATTGATTATGTATGGATAAATAATATACGATACGAATAATATGGATATAATATATCTCCCACCCCCTGGAGATATTTACCCCAAAATTTTACCAACTTATTGCCCCATATACACGAGTTTCTGCACAAAATCTTATAAAAATCAGTTTATCGAGTTAAAAGTTATTAAGTTTCACACACGCCAACGCACGTAGATAAGTATATACTTTTTTTTTTTTTGAACTCTACTCCCCTGGGCCGGTCCGACTGGTTGGTATTGCGCCACCCAGGGGAGTGCCTGTTCTACTCTAATGGGCCTTCCCACCTACCGGCTATAAGTCCGGCATGGCAGGTCGGCCCACCGGTCAGTTCTTTTGAGTTCTTTTGCCCCATCCGTATATCGCCACGTCAATACCATGTATTGTCGTGACATGGCGATTGAGACTTCTCAGATCTTGATATTAACCTAACGAAAAAACCCTTAGGAGTCCCCAGTGGATCATCGGAACCGACACACCTCGGCATGTCAGCCCTCACCACTGAGGCTGTCCACCCTGCCCTATGCTAAAGTTTAAAATCCTAGTCTCCTCTCATCGTTGTTTTTCTGCATAAGTATTCTTTTGATGACCGACTCAACTTTTTTCCAAGTTTCTTCACTGTTTATCATGCTATTGATTAGTCTGCCAGTTCCATCAGATGACAGGTCAATACCGTCTGTCTCTTCCCTCCATTTATGACATACAGTGAAAGTATGTTCGACATCATCATCACAGTCACAGTACATACAGGCTGCAGTTTCCCTTCTACCGACTCTATGCAGATAGTAATTAAAACTACCGTGTCCTGTAAAATACTGTGACGTGTAAAAGTTTATTTCACCGTGTTTTCTATTTATCCAGTTCCTTAGATCGGGGATTAGCCTTCTGGTCCTGTCTCCAGGGCCTGCTGTGCTCCATCTCTCCTGCCATCTCTCTATTAGCCTATGCCTCGCTTCGTGAACTTCAACACCTTGATCTCTTTCGACTCTGAAATGAGCCATAAGGTCGATCGGAGGCACTCCTGATAAAACCCATAATGCCTCATAGGAGACTGTCCTGTAAGCGGAAACCACGCCAAGCAACAGTCTGCTATGGGTCCTAACTAAGCGTGCCAAGTTCTTCTTTATCCGTACTGAAGGCCACCGTACCGGGACAGCATATAATATCGACGACATAACCGAGGACGCAACAACCCTCCTTTTAGACGCTTTAGGTGCTCTTTGAGAAGTCATAATAATATTAAGAGATTTAGTCATCTTATCAGCCCTATTTCAAACCTCATGTATGTGTTCCGTAAATGCACCATTTCTCTGAAAGGTGACCCCAAGTACTTTAATCTATCTGTTTCTGCTATTACGTGTTCATTGACCTTGATATTTAGCCGTTCGATGATCCTTCTGCCAGTAAATGTAATAAAATTACATTTACCAGTATTTAGCGTTAGATTCTTTTCACATAGCCAACCATTTATTATCTGCAATGCCAAATTGGCCTTTTCTTGTGCCTCCAATTCGTGCCTGTCACTCGCCAAGACCACCAAATCGTCGGCATAGGATTTATATACTTGCGTACGAACAACATTACATCCCTCCAATTCTTTTATCTTTTGAGGTTCCTGGGTCCCCAAAAGGCAAGAAAATGTCGAGAAACGGAAAAAGCCTATACCTCATTTTTTGACTGATTACCATACTTTCCGTGTTGCCATTATAGCTCTAAGCTATAACGTCAGGAAAGTAAAATGAATAACTTTTTGAAATGAGTAACTTTAAGCTTTTTATTTTTTTATAAAATCCTCTTATTTGATTAAATTATCGACCGGATAACATCGATATTTGCTTTAACATTTTAGAAAGAATGTAGAAAATTAACTGGTACTTTTCAAATTCAGTACCTCAAATTTTATATTGCCGAATATTATACAATCTACAAATGGCATTATATTATAGAATTATACAATTCTGTATCATAATACAAAAGAAAACACGTTTCTTCTAAAAAATAAATAAAAAAATTTTTCAGGATATGTACTGAAACTAAAAATAAAGAAAAAAGTTCATATAAACTTGAATCCAGACGGTTCGTTTTTTAAGTTAAATCTTGCGAAAAAAGACTTTTTTTAGGTTTGACTATAATAACTTTCTTAAATTGCTAGTAATCAAACAAAATGAGTAGAAAATTTAATTTTGAGAAAAACTGTGTAAATAACGTCAAGTTCACATGAAGAAGAGCTTAAGAAATTTAACTTTTATTAAAAAAAAAAAAAAAAAAAAAACAGTTTTCTTATTTTTATTTGTAGAATATTTTTTGAAATTCATTCCATTTTTATGCGAGACGTCATGTGTATACCTATTATATTGATTCAAGGAATCATTTAAAGTTGAAAAGTGGCAAAAAACCCGCTTACATAAATGTGTGTAGGTGTGTATATACGTATGGTGTGTATATCTATATACAGTGGACTCTACTTCGCTTGATATCTGAGGAATAGAAACCTTTCATTTTTTTTAGAATCATTCAACATATAAGGCATTAATTTTATTATTTTTTTTTTAAGTTCGTTAATTGGGCGGGAAGGTACGAAGGTAGGAGTGTCACCTCGATTAAAATATCCAGAGTAAATCTTTTTCTAACCTTTTTACTCTTTGGATATTACAAAAAAAAAAAAAACCCGAATGCCACCAAATATTTCAGATATAAAAATGTCAGTCAACGATAGTTTTTATTCTATTGTGATTTAATAAAAGTTAAATTTCACGGGAACACTTTTGTGTTTATTTATAACACAAAGAGAATTCGGTGTATCTGTTTTTACCTCGCTTAAATTAAATGAGATAATTGTATTTAAGACATTAGGAATCGTTCTATAAATTCGTAGCTGGATAGAATAAATACGCTAAACAAATACGAAAAAGAATATCCTTTTCATATTATTTGATTCGATAATTGCGTTATGGTTGCAATTTAATTTTTTCACAGATGGTTTATTTAACTGAAAAATACGGTATAATTTTTTAGTGTAGTTCATGAAATCGGCATGAATTGTAGAAATTTCAATAATTGGCTCTAAAGAGAATACTAGATTTTGCAATGTAGGACTCTTTTCAAAATGCTTTGTTTACAGATTTTTAACTACATCTGCTTTTTTTAATATACTAATGTTGGATTTTTTTTTAATAACAACGAAAATTTATTTACAAACAGCTATCTTCCACAATTTCTGTAAACAGACCAATACCCACGCACCGCCGATTTAATATAAATTCATTTAAAAACAAGTCCATACTGTTCAGTTATATAACCTTCCGAGTAATGTTCATTAGTTATACAAGGAAAACAAAGGAAACGAAAGGAATATTATTGGTTTTAAAACTAAGGTTACATCATATGCCGCTCCATAACATTGTTATTAAAATAATTAGATGACCCTTGGAACGGTATTTTATAGTAGCTTCTATTATTCTATTTATATTTATTCATTATGTGGTGATTATTTTTTTTTAGAACAATTTAATTTTATTTTTGTACAACTATTTGTAATAGACATTATTTTAAACGTATATATTAAAAAAAAATCCCTTTCGGCACGCCGGAAGGCGGAGGTAGAATTCATCGATTCTAAATAGGGGATAAAAAAAGATTTCCACTTAAAGTTAAGAAAAACTTCAAATTTACTCAATATGACAATGGTTACATGTAAAAAAAAGTTTCACATGTTTAGCATTTGACAAGCCCCATCTTACAATTCTAGCAACATTTTGGACATCCCTTGCCGTAAGGTTTGATCGTATCAAAAATTGTTTCAGACAAAAGATTTAATGTTTAGAGTACTAACGACCATTTTAAACCGATTCGATACTGTGCCTATTAAGGGAGGTATGATTTTTTTTTGTCTAAACAATCCTATTTTTTCCACCCACTCGGCTAATGGTTGGTGATATCAAAAAACTTTACTTAGATAAGTTTTAGGCTCTTATCCAAATAATAGTAGGATCTTTAAAGGAATTCGACATTTTACTGACTAGGAAAGTTATAGCGATATTTTGGTTTTTCGAAAAAGCCCTCCCATTTTCACCCCCATGGTCTGATTTTATCCATTAACGAACTCAACCGAGATTTTGAGTCGGTATATTTTGTGTATCAATTTGAAAGTTATTGGCGCAAAATTACGGCAGTTATCGTGTCCACAAGAAAGTGAAATATATATATATATATATAGAAAGTGAAATATATATATATATATATATATATATATATATATATATATATATAAAGTTTTGGACCTGACGGTGGTTTTGGGGTCTGGGGGATGTGAATGAATTTATATATATGTGGATTGACTGTACAATGGATACGGTGTTGTTTGATGGTTGGGTTTCAATTAACCACACGTCTCAGGAGGGGTCGCCCGAGTCTGTTCAAGACAACGCATTTACACGCCAAACTGCGAACAGATGCCCTTGGCATCTTTGCAGAGTACTGTTGACATCTTGTCATTGTGCTGTTACTTTGACACTTTTTTTTTTTTTTTGTTTAACCTCCAGGTCCGCAGTTAAGCAATTATCACAGAGGATGAGATGAATACTTTGTAGCGTTTGTGAAAAAATGCCATGCTTAACCGGGATTCGAACCCAGGACCTCCGGGTAAAAGGCCGAGACGCTACCACTCGCGCCACGGAGGCTGACGTTACTTTGTAACCTAGTATAACATAAAATAAATAAATAATTATATTTAAGTCAGGGAAATTTTACAAATATAATTAAAGAATAATCGTGAAAAAAGTTCATTTGAATCTCTCTGTAAACTTCATTTATGTTTTAAATATTAAATGTTCATCGTTTGTGTCATTAATATTTGCATGTTTAAATTAATTTAAAATTAAAAACATGAAGCTTTTACTAAATAAAAAAATGGTTTTACAAGGTAACTTAAGCCGCATTGCTTTTATAGAAAAAGTCTTATAGAACTTAAAACTTAAACAAAGCGGCTTCATTTAGGAATGAATTTCACTAATAACATTGCAACCTTAGTAATACTTAAACTGTTGCACAAGTGTCCCTACGTCTATAGATGCTTGCTTTGAATAATCTATGAACTTACATATTAAAATAACTAATTTTATTCATGTCCTTTGCATGAAAGAGTGTGTGCGCGAACGTGCAAGCTCATTAACTTATATGTATACTTATTTTCTTCAACTATCTTAACTTTTTTTTTCTTATTTATTCATTTCTTTTTTTTATTGTTCAAAGCTTGCCGTGAAAACAGGGAAAATAATTTTTTATTCTTATTAGTACGTAACAATACTTTGTATAGATTACGATTATAAATTAAATTATAAGGTAACAAACAGATGTAATTAAAGTCCTGTATTAGTTATTTAATATAAAACCACATAAAATAATGTTAAGGTAAACACACGAAGATAATAAGGTAAAAAATAACTCGAAATAATTAATTATTCAAAAGATGTTATTGAAAATTGTTTGATTACAAGCGCTCTCCTACACACACACACACACACACTATATATATATATATATATATATATGTATATACTTATTGAACGGGGTGTAGATAATTCAAAATCTTTTAAATAAAATGGTAGAACATTTTTTAAAAATGGTTCAGTAATTTATTAAAAATGGCAAAGGAAGCCTAATAGACGAGACCAGCTTTTGTTACCGTATTTTGCCCGTCTCAAAGGACAACCAAATCACCCGGATTTTGACCCAGTTCTTAAGAATCCTAATTTAAGGAAGTATGAGGACCGTCCACGCTGTACTGCGCCTGTGGGTGTCCGTACCTGACGTCTGCTGCAGCATATAAATGTTGACACTCCCTCGTTCTTTCCATCATGTCCGTGCTCATATCCTCCGTGGAGAATAAACCTTGTAAATTTTACATTTGACCTTGCAACATACGATAAACGATCAACACCACCTACTGTTTTCCGGCAAATGTTTCAGTATATTTTCATCAAGACGAACCCAGACGCGGTGATATACACTGGGTCGAAACAAGACGGTACTGTTGTTGTCAATGAAAGAACTTATATGTTTGGCCTACCCGGTATTACGAGTGTGTTCACCGCAGAACTACTTGATATAAATAGGGCTCTAAATATCGTTAGCCCTAAATATAGAAACATTCTTATTTGCAGTGACTCGTGTAGTGCTCTCCATGCGTTAGAAAACTTTTATTCCAAACATCCTGTCGTCATTGACATTTATGATGCGATCGCTGAGTTAGATAATCGCAACACAGAGGTCAGTTTTTGCTGGATCCCTAGCCATTCTAGGTAACGAAAGAGCAGATTATGCTTCCAAAGAAGCTTGTATTCAACCTCCTTTCACCAGCCGAGTTACTACCTTTGATTTTATCAATTGTATAAAACAATCACTGAGAGCAAGGTGGCAAAGTGACTGGGCGACTACCGTCAATAATAAACTCCGACGGATTAAAGATTCAGTGTTGCCATGGGGCTCCTCTTGCAGAAATTCTCGTCGTGAGGAATGGTCCTCTGCCGGTTACGGTTAGGACGTACGAGGATCACACACAAATACCTAATGTCAGGAGAAGCCCCACCACTATGCACACAATGCAACTGCCGCATGACTGTGCACCACATTCTCGTGGACTGCATATGTTACGCGGCGTTGCGTCGTAAGTTTAATCTACCTAGAAACATCTGTGATATCTTGTACAATAATAACGAAATTTTGGACCGCATGTTTCTCTTTTTGCATAGTACCAGGTTAAACAGCAAAAAATTTAATATTATCGTATATATTTTTATGCTAGAAGAGTTTTTTAATAATTTTTAACCTTTACTTCCAATTTTGATTTTTTTTGGTTCTATGTATTTAATTTTACTATCCGGGGTGAGAACCTATCCGGAACTATCCGGAGTGGTGCACAACCCATCGGAATTAGGTAAGTTTTATAGTTTCTTTATTCGATTATTTTAACTTTTATATTTTAACAACTTCGTCTGTGGTATTAGTTTTGAGTTTTTTTTTATCCTTCTTGACTTGTTTTAATAGTTTTTTATTACATGATTAATATTACTTTTACACCTTATAAACTTTATTATTTTGGAGTTATTTTCCCCTTTTATTAATAAAATTCCGGGCGATGATAACGCCCAGGCGTTTTTCGCCCACAAACAAAAAAAAACAAAAAAACAGACGAGATACTTCCATATTCACGTCTGGTAGACGTGATTACTTCTAATTACGTATATCTGAGAAGTACAATGCAATGGTTTTAACCATGTTTACGGTTAGATGGTTTCAATTTATCGATTGATTAATTTTTACTTCCTTGTACGAAGTAAAGGAAGTATTGTGATCGCGAAAATTTCGGTTTTTAGATTTCAACGGAAATACCCATTATGACCATCCCTGAATCCATTTTGACTAGTTTCAGCACGACGTCAGTATGTATCTCGCATCACTCAAAAATGATTAGTCGTAAGATGTTGAAATTTTGGATTTAGGACTATTGTAACAACTAGTTATGCACCTCCTCTTTTGACTGCAATCGGCTGGACCAAAAGTATCCAAAAAAGCCCAAAATCCAAAAAATTTAGATTTTTGATTTTTTTTAACTGCAGTAATCATGAGAGATTTTAACGATATTTCATAAGTGGTTCTTATTTTCATCGGTTCCAAAGGTATAACCAAATAAAAGTTTTATTAATGAAATATTTGGATCTTACAAGAGGGAGGAACATCGGGTCGTATCAGACTTCATCTCCTATATTTTTTTTTTTTTTTAATTTAAATATATTGATTTATTAATACCTATTGACCTTTGATTATAAAAAAAAACTTACGATAAATAATAATTCAATAACAATAAAAAAAAGAAAAAAATATGAAAAAATATCAGAAGTTGTAATGAAATAAAATTTTATGTACTTTTAAAAATGTGTATATGTACTTTAATATGCGTACAGGTCATGTGGTGTTCAAATCAGATTTTTTGAATTACTATCGTAGAATTTTTAATCTCAATTAAATAATTACTTTTAGATGATTAGAAAAGTGGAAAGAAAGATATTAAGAAAAAATCATGGTCTGGTTTTAGAGGAAGGAATCTATAAATTTAGAAAAGAGAAAGATCTTTACAAAAATTGGGAGTGAATTGAACATTTTTTTGGAAAAGAAGATTAAAATTTTACGGTATGTATAGAATGGAAAACGATAGATTAACAATACGTACATTTAACTTACCTGAAAACAGGAAAACTAAAATAAAATGGTTTCAAGAAGTCTAGAAGGATCTTACATATTGGGCAGATCTCTTTTCAGAGCTTTGATTTCAGGAGTTAAAGTTTCCAGAGGAAAAGAAAATTAAAAAGCCTAGCATGAATAGTAGAAAGAAGAAAGAATCATTGAGAAAGAATGATTAAATATTGGAAGGAGAAGAAATTGAATGCTATTCATCGTGATCCTTAGGTGGTCCAAACGAAAAAAAATTAACTTTAGGTATATCTACAGTTGTATCTATATCTTTGCAGCTGCGAAGAGGTAAACAAAATGATTCAAGATTTTAATAAAATCATTAATAAACATTAAGAAAAGAAAGGGACCAAAGACATTTACTTGAGAGACTCCACATTCTATATCTTGAGGTGGAACCTACATTTTTCATGTCTTATCAAAGGATAGAATTATAATTAGATGCTTATAGTTGGTAAGATATGGCTTTAATCAGATACAAACAACCCTCTGACATATATATAGCCATTGAGTTTTTTCATAAGTAAAAAATGTGGAATGAAATCGAATGATTTATTGAGATGGCCAAAACATAGAAAATAAAATTATATTGTTATCTCGGCTGTTAGAAATATTTTTGAAAAATTAGGAACATAAAACCATGCTGAAAATTTCTTAATAAAATTACTTTTCAAGAAATGTTAAAACTGCATTTTTTATAGATCTTTTTTTTCAAATAGTTTAGAAAATATAGATAATAACAAAACTAAATTATAATTTTGAAAATTGGGTGCAAATGTTTCTTACGGATGAGAATAACGTCGGAATGATATGGGAAACACTTGATGAAAGATTTATTAATTAAATCTGTAAGGGAAATAATAATACCTACGACTTTCTTTTACCGACTTTTCGAAGAAAATAATGGTATTAGTTTCGGTCGCATGGTGAGAGTGGGGATGAAAAAGAATTTTCTTTACTTTTTTTGGTATAAGGAGTACGAAAATACCATTCACCTAAATTGTGGTTTCCTTAAATATTTATTTACATATATATGTAATCTAAATATATATATTTATTTATTTATAAGCCAATGTATAAAATTTTGTGGCTCGAAAATTTCCAAAACTACTCGATCAATTTCATTGAAATTTAGATACTGTGTAGTAGTGTATCTGAAATTGTGCGTGTGAAAATTTGAAGAAGATTGGTTGAGTCGTTCATGAATTACGCTTACTTAAGGTTGAAAAAATTTGAGTGGGGCAAGTTAGAAGCGTGGTTCATTATGATGATGCAAGTTTGAATGTTGGACCAGCCGGTAGGTCTAGTGGTTAAACTCGTAATCGCAAATCAGCTGATTTCGAAGTCGAGAGTTCTAAGATTCAAATCCTAGTAAAGGCAGTTACTTTTATACGGATTTGAAAACTAGATCGTGGATACCGGCGTTCTATGGGGGTTGGGTTTCAACTAACCACACCTCAGAAATGGTCGACCTGAGACTGTGCAAAACTACACTTCATTTACACACATACATATCATCCTCATTCATTATTTGAAGTAATACCTTACGGTGGTTCCGGAGGCTAAACAAAAAAAGAAAAGAAAAAGAAGTTGGATCGTTGACGTTTCTTTATTTATGGTATCTATTATTAGAAATATTGTTATTTTTATTTATTTAAAAATCTTTTTGTTAATTTATTTTTTATTGTAGTGAGTTTTTGACATGTAACAATTTTTTTATGGATCAAAGGATTTTCTTTTTTGTAAAATATTAGATTAGAATGAGTTGATACTTTTGCAAAAGGAAACAAAAGAAAATAGCGAAATTTCGGTCTTCTTTCTCAAGAACTCCGTAAGATTTTTTTTTTAAATACTGGTACGTCAATACTCACCGACTGTTTATTTTTTATACATTTATAAAGTTAAATACATATTTTAACTTTCTTGGAATCAACGGGAAATAAAAATACTGATTCATCAATAAAAGGATTCAAGGTGAATGGCTTTGTTTGAAATTGATCAATATTATTGTTATTTGAAATAATGGAGAAGAAATTACTAAATTCATCTATTACATGAATATTGGACTAGATAACAGAAGCCGAATTCTTTTTTGTGAAGTTGATGACCTATTTAAATTCAAAATCCGCTTTCACTTCCAATAATTACCTATATAATTTTAGACTTACTGATTAAATTATCATAATATAATATTTTAACATTCCTAATAACTTTAGCTTAGATTCCTTAGTAATTTTTCAATAATAATATGAATAAATAAGTAATAACTAGTATTAAATACAACAACGACTTCAAAATAATATTAAATCTATAAATGTTTCATAAATTAATAAAGTAGATAGAGAAGTAATGACGTTTGACCCTGACTATTTTTATGGTTACTTTTTTTTTGTAAAGAAAATAATTCCAGTGATCTAAGTAAATTTTCTCCAGATTTAACTGAAACAATTTTAAAAGAAAAAAAAAGACATTTTCTATCTAAATTATTTTGTTTCGTATTTGTTACTGGATAGTTTAACGTAGATACTTATCATAATGAATTAACGATTTTTTTTTTATAGAGAAACTACGAATAGTTTATCGCTTTTTATTAGTTTTTAAAGGTTTCTTTTCAGGCCTCTTCATATTTTAAATAAAAATAAAATTAAAAAAGCCACTAAAATTAAAAAAAAAAATGAAATAACAGTAACATCTTTTCAATTAAGATTTAAAAATTAAGGATTAGTAAACTGTTTTTAACATGGCGCCGAATTCAAAATGTAAAAATTAAAAGCACTGAAAAAATATTACTTTTTAGTTGGTAACGTTGTTTTTTTTAAAGGAAGGGGCTTTTGTGTCATAATGTTTCCTGATGTCTTATTTTGCAGGGTGTCTCTTGGATACGTCCGAATAAGTATCTGACGCAATATCTTTCTGGGCATGGCGCTTTTCGGAACAGGCTGCAGAAGTTCGGCCTGGTGGACTCAGGAATATATTCGCAATGAGGACAATTGGGTGATATATATATCACCGATGATATATAAGACCGATGGATTAGAGTTGAGATTATAGCTGAGAAATCACAAGTGTTGGTACGGTTTATAACATTATCACCAACAAGACAAGTACCGTAAAAAAAGCGCAAGACGGCATCTCTTGGAATCCATCTGCTTCACGATAACTCCCGGCCCTACACACCTACTACTAGGCTTCAAAAAATTTGTCGCTAGTATTATCGAAAAAATGCATCAAGAAGTACTACCTCGTCCTCCATAAAGTTCTGAATTGGCCCCACCGGATCTCCACTTATTTGGTCCATTCATGGAGATGTTACGTGTTAAGAAGTCTAATGTCAACGAAAACGTCAAGAAAATGTGCTAAATTACATTGTACATCAAAATAAAGATTTCTTTCTAGCAGACATAAATAAGCTGATTTACAGATAAGACAATTGTGTTAATGTTGCTTGAAGTAATACTGAAAAGTTAAAAAAATGTTAAATTGAATAAATAATAATAACCCACCGGGTTGGTCTAGTGATGAACGCGTCTTTCCAAATCAGCTGATTTGGAAATCGAGAGTTCCAGCGTTAAAGTCCTAGTAAAGTTAGTTATTTTTACACGGATTTGAATACCAGATCGTGGATACCGTTGTTCTTTGGTGGTTGGGTTTCAATTAACCATACATCTGAGGAATGGTCGGACTGTACAAGACTACACTTCATTTACACTCTTACATATCATCCTCATTCAACCTCTGAAGTATTATCTGAGTGGTAATTGCCGGAGGCTAAACAGGAAAAATAAAGAAAAAGCCGTTTAAATAAGTTGTTTTAGGTACCAAAATAATTTGTGTGTTTAATTATTGAATGACCCTCGTATATTATATTTACATTTAATAAATATAGTATCAAAAATTAATTAAATATACAAAAAAAAAAAATTATATATTAATTGTATGACTGTTCATATAACATCAATGTTAATGAGTTTAATTATTAACAGCTAGCTCGTTTTGTAATAGCGAAAGTCATAGATATTTTTATTTTTTATTCAATCAGTTTTCTATTAACCTATTTAATTTCATTTTATTACTCAAATTTATCTTAATAAAGCTGAAAAATAATTAATGAAAGGTCCTTTTAACATAAAAAAAACCTTAAGCCGGGTTATGTTAAAAACGCGTGAAAATATTTTTACGAATTATTCATTTTCTAATAACTAATCTTTTATCGTTATCCATTCTCCAATTTGAGCGTTTCTTGGCTCAAAAAAAAAACAATCAGTCAGGAATATTTATTTTTCTAAATTAAAAAAATAATAATAATATTGTTCTTGAGAATAAACTGAAATAAAAGAATGGTATGAATACATATAAAAATTAAGTAATTATATTTACAATTGGGAAAACGTGTTAAAAAAAAAAATTATTTTAATAAGTGCTCTGAAGTAGAAAATTACACCAATTACGTCATAACATTGAATACAAGCTGATGTAGAAGCTCCTCATTCGATAATACGCTGACTAGTCATTTTCTTGCTAGTTATTATACATATATAATACGTATATTGTCGTAGCAATATACTGCTACGACGGATTAAATGGTATTTTAATATTTAAAAATATAGATTCACTCTTGACGTAATAATGAATTTATTTTAATTCGTATAAACATTATCATACTCAGATTATATCAATAATACAAATACACAGTGTATCATAAAGTTCTCCCGGGACTTTTTCCATGAAGTTCTCCAGAAATTATCATAACTACTCTACTCCTGAAAATAATGGAAAAACTTCATATAAACATGTCATAAACTTCGTTTGCAAATTACGTCTAGTGAAAAATTTCGCTCGGATTTCAGCTATTCCGGTGAATTGAGGTTGAACTGAAATTTTTATGGGGTAAATTAAGGGAAAAAATTAATGATTTATTATGGTTTATAACCTGAAAATCGAGTAAAATAGGTCCCAGAACGTTTGAAAAATATTGGGTGAGCTCACCAGGCTGGTCTAGTGGTTAACTCGTCATCGTAAATCAGCTGATTTCGAAGTCGAGAGTTCTAAGGTTCAAATCCTAGTAAAGTCAATTACTTTTATACGGATTTGAATACTAGATTGTAGATACCGGTGTTCTTTGGTGATTGGGGTTTTAATTAACCATACATCTCAGGAATGATCGACCTGAGAATGTACAAGACTAGACTTCATTTATATTCATACATATCAACCTCTGAAGTAATACCTTACGGTGATTTCGGAAACTAAATAGAAAAGATAAATATTGAGTGAAAACCAATAAATTGGGGGAAAAAACCCTGTTTATTGTGTTTGACGTACAATATTTTTTGTTAAACTGATAATAAACACGTAAAACTATTAAACAAAAATTGTAAAAAAATTAATTCTGAACAAAATTATATAATATAAGTTCAATAAAACAAAAAAGGTTAAAAAAAAATCGAATTTTATTTAGAAACAGTGCATTATTACATTTCTCAGAAAAATATTTATTTAATGTAAACAAAAATCAGATTGTTTTTGATGATGTCAAATATTTGTAAAAACAAAATATACGTTTAAAAAAAAAAGAAAATTAAAATAACAATTGTAAAATTAAAATAAATAAACAAAGATTACTTAAATAAAATATTTTTATTAATGAGAGAAATACAATAAATTATTTGAAAAATTATTATTTTAAAGTCGGCAATAAAATAATAACAATTAATCAACAATACGCAATACTGTATTAGTGTTTAAATCATTCTGTAAAGTACATAAGTATATCGGGTATTGTGAGCTGTGCTATCGTTAGCGAAGGATTCCTGTGAATTATAGTTTGAACGTGATCGGTTTGCCATTGAAGTAATGCTGCAATTATTTAAAACAGAGGAATACACTGATACGGTATACATTTGTTTCGAGGATAAAGTAAAAATATAAACTAGTAAAACGAGTACCATCTCCTTTTATTAAATTCAATTAATCGAAAAGCTTATTTCATTGAAAAGATTTGAAGTCTTCGGTTAAAATTTCAAAAACATTTTAAAATATTTAATTTAATAAAAGGGAGCAATTTTTATAACATTAACTTTTATCTTTATTTTTCCCCCAACCACTACAGAGGGCTGTCCCTCATCACCACGCTCCTCAGTCCTTAATCTTAGTGACATAACGTGAGATAGTATAGAACCAATGTTTACTCTCTAACATCTCGGTTGACAATGTTCCCAGTCCAGTGTCCAACAGACCCACCGGCAACTTGCATGCCTGACGTTCACCAGCCCAACTGCCACACTCAAAGGTGTCCGTCTCGCCACAGTACGGGCATCCTTCATCGTCCGTCCACTCCCTACCGTACAGGTAAGTTCTAAATGCTTGTCTGGTCAGAAATCGGGTGAGCCAACAGCTTAGCTAACCGAATTTCCTCCCGTACCACGTCCTGATGCATGGAACGGTCGGTGGGTCCACCGGCCCATATGAGAGGCGTTCCAACTGACCTGCCACTCAGTAGTCGCCGCCTCGAATAAGCTTTGACGGTCTACCCCAGCATAGCATACAGTCTTTTCCTGTGGCCAACCAAGTGTTGTAGCGGTACGGTACCGGCAACTACTACAGTTGTGTGCGGCCGGAACCCGCAGAGCAATACGACGTTGTATACCTTCCAACAAGCACCGATATCGCCCGACCTCCAGTGCTTTGTGCCAAACGGGAATACCGTAAAGGAGTATGAAATTTACCACACGGGCATACAGCCGCCGCTTAGACGTTCGTGGTCCTGTCACGTTCCCCGTTAGCCTGCTAAGCCACATCACAACCCTTTCAGCCCGGAGATATATTTCTTTTGCGTGCGTAGTAATTGACCTTAACTTTTTAAATCTTTTTTACTTTCCTAGCATCATAGCTCTGGTGATGCTGCAAGAAGGAAAGTACGGTAACCATCGAGAAATTGGGTATGGTTTTTTGCATTTCTCGATGTTTCATAACTTAAGGACCCCAAAAAAGAAAAGAAAGTTAAGAGGTGGTAATGTTCATACGTATGTATGTACGTGTATTGGCATGTTTGAAGTTTAATATCTTTTGACTGGATAAACCGATTTTGATGAAATTTTATGAAGAGACTAATGTATACGGGTAATTTTTAAGTAAAATTTTGGGGAAATATCTCCGGGAAGTGGAGGTAGATAGTTTTTTTGTGGTCAATTTTCTCAAAATTTTGCAAAGATAACCTCACTTTATATTAAACTCAGTACATGCGTGCATGTTTTCCTTATCATTTTTTTTAAATTTCCCATAATTTCCCTTCCCCAAAAATTGAAAAAGCTAGCTCTTTATTTATTGGATTTTAACGAATTTTTTTTTTTAATGTCTTCCTAGGCAAAGTAGTAGGTCAAGCGACTTCCCAAAAAGATACTTTCGGTGAATAAAGTGGATGGAGGAGCCGAACAAAGTTAAAAATATCGATTTTTTTTTTATATTTCCAAACTTTTTTGGTTTATTTATTATTATTAAAAGTTTAAATAAAAACTTTCAGTAATAATAGTACAATAAAATGTCATCATAATTCACCACCCACTTTCAAAAAATAAATCTTAGACGACCTTTTATTGGTTGTAAATCAAAAGATATACTTGGAAGGTATTTTAAAGGTGAGGGAGATGGTCAATATATCTTACCATTTTTAAAAACATTTTGCTCCAAAATTCCGCCCTTCTCAAAAATCTAAATATGTTATCTCTTTATTTCTTGTATATTTTTTAACTGAATCTTTTTATGTTTTTCTAGGCAAAGTAGAAGTGAGTATGACCCAAATAAAATACTTTTGTGGGAATATTGGTTCGAGGGAAGCAGATCAAAGTTTAAAAATATCCATTTTCTTTTTAATCTTTTAATTACTTTTTTGGTTTATTTTCACGTATAATTATTTTTCCACTATATAAGAATAAATAACCGATGCCAAGAAAGTATTTCAACTTAGTTGTCAACTTCTTTTAAAATACATGAAATTTTATATATTAATAAAACATTAAAAAACGAAGCTTTCAAGAAACAAAAATAAAGTTCCTTTAGTACTGGTTAAAAATAAATGTAATTTGAATATTTTGATAAAATTTGTTGAGAATTAATTTTGAGTCAGCTTACAGAGTAATGTTCGTAGAACCCTAAAAAAATAAAGAAACTCTAAAACCTCAAAAAAGGCATTTTTTTTTTACACACAAAGTATTAAATGATACAAATGCTAAACAGACAGAAACATTTAAAGATCTGAGAAGTATTTATTGATAATTCTTTTACATTATGGCATTTTTACATATTAAGTCAGGTGAATCGTATTTTTTTAATCTGTTTTTAAGTGAAAAAAAAACAAAAAAAAAACATGTAAATACTGTAAGTAACGTGTTTCTACGTATTGTTTTTTTTTATATTTATTCAGCATATCAAGGACATGTCGTATATTCAGTTTCTGCTGAATAATCCTTCTATAATCAGCCTTGAACTACGCTGTATAGAACAATAATTTCAGAGTTCAATTGTTTAAAGCACATTAACACTTCAACAAAGAGAAATTTTTCAAAACTTTTTACAGCTCTGTCAAGAAGGGTTATTCTTTTTTCGGTGTACGTTTATAACACGTATCTATAACTTCAGAGTAACTGCGTTGATTTTCGTAAAATATATCTGAACAAATCATCTTAACTGCACGAGTTAATGTTTGCAAATGAAGAATTGGAAATAAAAACAGTACGGTTAATTGTTCAGGAAATTTTTCCAAACCAAAAATATTTTCAAAAAATTAGCGTATCGAACTAAATTAGGTGACAATATTATGTACTTTTTTCCTTTTTTTGTCTGAGATCTCATGAGAATTTTCCTTGTTTGTTAAACTATTTTTTTTATCTACATTACTCTTGATTCGCAGATAAAATACACAGATATACATACATAAATATACATACTACGCATACTACGCTATATATATACATACGTAAATTATAGATGATTATGGATGAATAGCAAAGTGATATGTGCGAAATAAAATTAAAAATAAATAAATCATTTTTAAATTACATATTAATTCCTAATAACCTGCTTCATAATAACAGAAGAAAAGTAGAGATTATCTTATTTCGCAGTCAAATTTTCCTGTTTTATTTAATTATTAATATCCGGGTTTTCTCAGTAAACCGAAGAAAAACTAAAAACAAAAATACCCTTTCAAATTATCTTTTAACCTTACTCGAATCTACACCTATATGAAACGACTAAAAAATTCCCAGTTATTGGGTATTATCCACGAATTACTAGGTATTTCAGTCAGTAATGGTTAAATTAAAAATAAAATTAAGGATAAAGAAACAAATATTATTACATTAAAAATGGAATGTTTGTTAATTAAAATGCGATTAAATATTTCACACGTAGAGAGCAACTCACATGCAAAGATTACCGAGCGCATTTTTTTTTAACAGCCAAATAGGAGTTTATGTTATAGGATCGTTGTAGTAGTTGTTCCGTGTCATCTACTGTAACAGGTATTTTAAATAATTTGTATTTGTAATACTAGCTATAAATATAGTAATTTTTAATTACTTTTACAAGTTTAGTTGCATTTTCTTATTCAGTTTATTCATAAAACCAAATTTTAATTTTTGTAATTTTTAAAAATATTCATTTCTTTCTTTTTCTTTTTTTATTTGCTTGGTGATATAGTCACATAAGCTTGAAGCTTGTGCGTGGGATATGGAAATGGAATTTTTTAACTATGAAAAATGTCATGCCTGACCGGGATTCGAATTCGGGACCTCCTGATGAAAGGCCGAGACGTCACTACTCCGTCAAGGAGATCGGAATTTCTAACTAAATAGTTATTATTTTGAAAATTATCGATAACATGAAAAACTGTTGCTTAAAATAGGAAGAGAGAATTAGAATTATTAAGCATTTAAAAGGGAATATTTAAATATTTCCACTTTACATGGATGTAAATGCCAACAAGGAATAATAAGATCCACCGGTTTAAAAGTCTGGTCAATAATAAGACTTCTCGATGTAAAAGGATTTAATAATGCTGAAATTCATCGTGTGTAGTGGGACTGTGGTACGTAAAAAATAACGTACTGGGATTTGAATTCAGGATCTTCCAGATGAATGCCCGAAATGTTATTAATATATTCCACCAAAGAGGTTGACAAATAAGTAAAGGAAATGTTGAGCAATGACATCATACATTTATTAAAGGCTGTAAAAATGTTCATAGTTAAAAGAGGAATAAAAGGCCTTGGGTTCAGAAAATGTCTTCGTCGAATTTGCGTTTGCTTAGATTTGTGTTTTCTTTCAGTTTTTTGAAAAAGGTTTTTATAATGAAACGAAAGAGCTAATAGAACAGTGATGAAGGAATAAAATAAGCCTACCTTGTTTTTTTATTCTTATTTTCAAGCGAGTAATTAAGCTTCAAAACCATCGGCAAACATGCACTGAGAAAGACAATTTAATAATTTTTTTATTTTATTATTATTATTATTATTATTATTATTGCTTTCTTTATCATTTTCTATTCAAGGATTGTCAGGAAATGTGAAGATAAATTAATTTTTCATTATTTTAATAGATTAATCAAATTTGAATAGAAATCAAAATTATTAATAATTCAGTTTTTTTTAATACTACTTATTTTATACAGTAAAAAAAATAAACATTAACAAAATTTGTTAAAATTATTTTTATTTAAAAAGTCAAAATGAATGTTCAAATCTTTTTTTGTATTTGTTTTTTTAGTCTTCTCCCGGAACCAGTGAACTCAGAAGCCGAACCCCATGTCGTTCAATAATTACTTTTAACTTCCTTGTACGAAGTAAAGGAAGTATTGTGATCACGAAAAATTTTGGTTTTCAGATTTTAACAGAAATATCTATTTTGATCATCCCTGAATTCATTTTGTTTAGTTTCGGTGCGACGTCTGTACGTACGTGTATGTATGTATCTCGCATAATTCAGAAACGATTAACGTAGGATGATGGAATTTTGGATTTAGGACTGTTGTAACATGTAGTTATGCACCTGCCCTTTTTATTGGAATCAACTGAACCAAAAGTGTCCAAAAAAGGCCAAAATTCAAAAGAAATTGGATTTTGGACTTTTTCATAACTGCAGTATTAAGTCCTCATTGAGCTTTTCAACGATATATCATAAGTGGTACTTATTTTCATCGGTTCCAGAGTTATAGCCAAATGAAATTTTAATTAATGAGATATTTGAATCTTATAAGGGGAAGGCACATCGGTTCGAATCACAGTTCATCTCCTTTTTTTTAATTTAAATATATTGATTTATTAATAATTATTAACCTCTGATTGTAAAAAAAAATGACGATAAATAATAATTCAATAATAACAATAAATAAAAATAAAAATATACCAGTTGTTATTAATGAAATAAAATTCTATGCGCTTTTCATTTAAAGAAAAAAATGTGTATACGTAATTTAGTTTCCAAGATACTCAAAACAAATGCGGAGAAACGATAAGGTTATATAATAAGCGTAACCAAGCAGAAAAAAACAGCGGAACGAGTTCGAACTCACAGACTACGTCAAAAAATAATTTCAGAACTAAGTGGAACGTCTATATGTAGTCCTTCCAGTGTTATACTCGTATTAAATTTAGATATAGTGTAGTGACTCCCGGACCATCACGTCAGTCAGCTCCTGTCAATTTAAATGAAATTATTTCCAATGATATTGTAAATCAAGTCGGTGACAATATGTGCAATTCATCTTTGTCCATTCCAGCACAGGATTACCGCAGTGTTATTACTGTGCAAGCCGAGGTGCATATGTGCAAAATTCTCTTCGGCAATCACCGTATAACCAAAAAAGTTCCGTTAACACCAGCGAAGTGTGTGAAAACGGATATATGACAGCGAATACTTCATTACCTTTTAAACTGCATAAAATTTATATTATTTAATTTAATTTAAGTGTTATTTATTCAAACTTTTATTTATGGTTTTTAATGTCGTCTATCAATCGTTTGACTCAGTTCAAATTTGTTTGAATGCGTAAAAAAATTATTTTTTTAATCACGCCAAAGTACTATAACTTCTTACGTGCGTACATAAGTACACACACACATTTTTTTATTTTATAAATAATAATTTATATGCTGAAGACTGCCAATGTTTAAAAAAAAAAATATCCCCAACAGTTTAAAAATCTTACAAGAAAATTCTACGATTACAATTCTTATTGCTGATATCTCCCCTTTTTTATTATAATTCTTAGTACGTTAAAAAATGTATGATATAAAACAAAATGCAGTTATAAACATTGCAATCTAAGATGACGCAAAAAACATCTAAACCACCTAAGTTGTAAATTAACATTTTTAAAAAGATTTTGAAAAATATAAATAAATAATTGTTATGAAAATTATTCAAACTTGTTTTCTTCTTATTAGTTATGGTTAATGTCACGGTCACGATTTCGCAAGTTGTGTTGAAAAAAATAATAATTTTATTATATCTGTTAATATAACTTTTTTCCAAATATGTAAATTTATTTTTAAAACACTTATTTCTGTAAAGATTAATGCAACAATAATAATAACTACAATTTATCGTGTAATAAAATTTTTAAGCAACCATCAGTAAGTAGAATATCCAACTGACAAATAATAATAAAACATAATTTTTATTTCAAATAAAATATCTAAGCAAGATACAAAAGCCAAAAATATAAATTTCTAAACTATTTCAAGCCAGCAACATTTTACATGTAATATAAAAGAACCGATGCATATTAATTAACAAAAATAATATACTATTCAACAGACATAAAAGGTCATTCATTATATCAATCTGTTTAAAATATACTGCCAATTAAAAAACTCGATCAACATATAGATAAATATATACGTCATTTTAAATTTTCCCCTCATTTTAATGTCGTATATTATGAAGTCGACCTTATCAAAATATAATACCTATTACATTAATCCATTAAAATTAATCCATCACAAACATATTTTCAAGATAACATATATATATATATATATATATATATAAGATACGACACGTTAAGTTAAAATAAAGTCAAATGACAGAACGTGTAATACGCTGAATGTAAATAAAAATAAAACAAACAAATAAAGAATCATAGTGAAAGTGAAAAAATAAATAAAAACAAACAACATTAACAAAATCCACAATGTTAAAAGATAAACCCCATTTAAAGTAAATAAAAACAAAAATACGAGTATTATGATGATTTGTGCATAACAGCAATTAAAAAGTTGAGTAATTAAACTATTACCTTGAATGATAATATTATGCCAGATTACTTGTTCTTGGGTTTATAAATTATATAAAGACATTTAAATTACTCTCAAAATGTTCATCGATAATAAACGCTATTGCTTGCTAATATATTGACAATTTAGTTGAAGACAGAAATATTTTCTGAGGGGTAACAAAAAATTTATTTTCCCTGTAATTATTAGAAGACGTAAATAACAAAGTAAAATGTACTGTTATTTCAGATTTAATTTAATTGATAAGATAAATTTTTGCATTACTGAAAAAAAACAAAAAAAAATTATGTAAATATATATATATATATATATATATATATATATATATATATATATTTTCCTAAATAAATATATATATATATATATTTTTTTTCCTAAATAAAATAATTATTAACATCTATTAAATCAGAAAACATAACTTTATTCGAGTAACAACGTCATAATGTCGGCAGCCCCAATTTTCGTACTAAGCATCCGAGTACAAAAGTCATAATACGAACAGCAAACAGCATCCTAGTTTAGGACATTTTAAAACTGACGAACTCCGAACTCCCGTAAAAGTCCATCGGGGCTATTAGCGAAGGGGGTGACCGGAAGCGTCAAAAGGCGGGTGGCTACTCTTCCACTACGGGCAGACATCATAAAATACGGGAAGACATCATAACATCGTAAATATTCTACAAAATTTTGACAAAATAATAAAATAAAAACGCAAAAGAAAAAGAAAATAATAAAAAAACGACGAAATTGCAAAATACCGTATTTATTCATTATATTCATACCGTATATTACATCAAGGGTGTCAGAAATAACTTTACCTCTAAATCGTCGGCAACTACATCTAGCTTCTTTTTCGTATATTTCGAATTCTCAGTCTGGGCGTCTGTCCATTACCAGTGTCTAGGATATATTCATGAAGCCAGTTTCAGGTGCCGAGGAATTTTCGCTGTTCTGTTCTTTACACGAAAGTATTGAGTTCGATGATGTCTCATAGATTCTGCTGCTGTATAATAGTACTCGTGGGTGGGAAATCTGTGCCCAAGAAGAACTTTATGTTTCCAAAGGGCGTAGAAAAATTATCATAGAGTCGTAACCCACCACTTTAACCGTAAAGCCTGTTTAAACAGCCGAGTAAAAGTTCAGAAGTACCTTGGTGTACTGTTTGATGAAAGGCTGAATTTTAGCAATCATTTTATCAAACAGGGGAGTCTGTTGGGTCCCTTATTGTGAGCGGTGGAATTTCATTCACTTCTGCAGCTGACGTTGCTCAGCGGGTGGTGTCGCATCGTGGCTTATGTTGACGATGGGCACTTACTGGTCGAGTGACGCTCGTGGACGGAGGTTGAAATCCAAGCCACGCAAGCGTGCAGGATAGTCGACCTAGTTTCATCAACGTAACACGACGTTTAGTTCGAAGAAGACCACGATGCTGCTCTTCAAAGACCGTTTGGCTGCGAGGGGGAGAGTAAGCGTATCGATGTCTCGAACACGAAGAATATTCTAAGTCCTCACGGGGACAATTATAAGGGAGATCACTTTTTCTCTTTTTTTTAACTTCCTGTTCGTCCCAGACTAAAACCACCCCGGATCACTACCGATCCGAGCCTCCGCTATCTCCTGACCCCAAATCCAAAAAAACCACAAAAAATACAACACCCCAAAAAAATTTTTGCCAAGCCAAATCCTTCCGTTTCTAGGCGTTTCACGTTTTTTTCTGGATGACGTATTTTGGGACAGGTGTCGGATAGGTCAGAAATGGTGTGAAACGCCTAGGAACCGAAGGATTTGGCCTGACGAAGATTTTTTTGGGTGGGGGGTATTTTTGGGGGTTTTTGGATTTGGTATCAGGAGTCAGCGGAGGCCCGGATCGGTGGAGATCCGGGTCGTTATTGGTCTGGGACGAACAAGAAGTCAGAAAAATTAGAAAAAGTGATCCCCCTTGTAATTGTCCCTGAAGACAATATTTTTCGTGTTCGAGACATCGATACGCCGACTCGCCCCATCGCCCCCAAACGTCCTTGGGGAAGCATCATAGTGGTCTTCTCTGAGCTACACGACGTCTTTTGTTGATGACCCTTAAACAACATAGGATGCTGCAACAAGTAAACATTCAACCCTTTACGCACGGCGATCTCGCCAAGTTCAATCTGCGCAATGTAAGCACCTTACCCATTCAATTTCCGAATTTTAACCATCTAACGATATTCAGTTATGATACATTACGATAGCCCCCTTATAACACGCACAATACTATTTACAGAGTGGTTTATGTTTATGTTTATGTTTAATAAACGATAGGTTGATACAACCTATATATGGTAATAAAACTGATCCTATAACCATATGTTCGGAAAGGTTATTTTCCAACTACGGCCCAATTTTTGTTTTTCAAATATAAATTCATATCTTAAAAACGAATTGAAATATTTTAATAACATTTCGTAAACATGTTTAAAACAATATTTTCCGTGAAAAAATAAATATGAAACCTTTTTCCACAAGAAAATATCAAAATGGTAGCTAGCCATAATACATTTTTTAAATATTGCTATATATGCAAAATTATATAATTTTATTCTGTTTATTAGGAAAGATCTAAATATTTCATAATGAAGATATGATACCTCATTTGTTTAAAAGTGTTTAAAAACAACGACAAGTGAAAGTGTTGTTGTTATAAACACTGTGTTAATAACAACAAGTTATATAGGAGATTTTCAGTGATTTTGTTTGAATTATGAACTAATTAATTCCCTCCATTAAGAAACAAGTAACACTGAAGAAAAAATTTACAACTAAAATATAATATTACTTTTTTCCATTGAAAAAAACGTTGCAATCTGTTTCTCCTGACGATAAGTAAATAATAAATAAATAATATGTTAAAATATCACTTGAAAGAGGACCAGCCAATGATAACCCCCACAAAAAAAAGAGTAAATGGTTATAATAACAGTAAATGTAATACACTCATCACTGGGTTCCATAAATCGTTCAATCTATGTAGCATATGCTCCACACATTCACTTCACAAGTGATGTTTTTTATCAAATAGAAGATCCTCATACACACACACACACATACACACACAAACACACACACACACACACACACACACACACACACACACACAACACACATGAACAGGTATATAAAAAACGAATGAAAAATTTAATACAACATCAATAAAAGGATGACAAAATAAGAGAGTATAGGTAAATGCAAAGCAAGTTTTTTCCAAAAAAACCATGAAAATAGAATATCCTCGACTTACATTACTAAGGTCCAACACAAAAACGCTTTTCAATTATCTAATGTCATCACTGTTGTATATCAGATTCAAAGCAAAAAGATTTACATAACTATTTATTTAGAACTGAAACGGTTAATCTCATCCCAAACATATGGATCCCCAGGTATTTCAGAATTTCTGACGAACCAAGGCGGTTGGGTTACTTTCCTCAATATCTTATTCTGTGACCTTTGGATCACTTTAATATTGCTGTCACTGGTTTCAAGAATGTCTTATATAATCCAATATTAGTAAACAAAATTGTAAGTTTTATTGTTTAAAAATAACCTTATTAAATACTATATTACAGAAATCATACTTTATAAAGAGGTATTTGTAAATGTGTGATTTCTTTAAAAACTAACAACGAATGATTATTTACAATGCATTTTCTAAGTTTCCACTATTCTATTCAATATACTTATATTGAACAGTATACTTATGTAAATAGTTCTCTTAATAGAATATTGCATAATTTCAAATATCTTCATTTGTTAATGATTTTGAATAGTTTCACAACAGGCATCAAAAATATGTTTTCAAAACATCTCTTCATTTTCTTCATTATCAATAAGCCTTGAATATACTTATGGTTGCATGTGAATTCACAAACTAAAATCAATGAGGTATAGCCAAAAATAAGACTCACAATAAAGGTCACATACTAAATTGAATATCATATTTACTAGTAACTTTGAACTGACAGTGACATGTAGTCTGAAATAGATATGTTTTTAATTTAGTTTAATTAGATGTATGAGAAACACAATCAAATTCTGTATAATTAATTTATACTTGTAATTTGTATTACATAATGTTAAATTAGTAAATGTATATAAACTTTTTTTTATACTATTTTCTTTCTTTGTAACCTTTGAAATACAATAAATTAGAATTTATAATTAAATTACATATTTAATATATTTATATTATTCTATTTATTTAATAAATTAGATATTAAATTAGAATGAATTTAAAATACTGAAAATAAATGACTAATATAAATCTTTTTTTCAATTCAATAATACTTTGAAGGACAAAATGTTGTTGACAATTTAGAATTAATTGTACATTAATGTTAGTTTTTATTAATTATATTTAAATTACATGTGTAACAATAAAAATATTTAATTTATTATAAATGTAATAAAAATTCTCTTAATATAGAATAGTATATTTAATTTCTTTTTAAATTAAAAACAATATATAATAATAGAATTCTTTTAATATACAGTCTGCCATATTTCATTACATTATATAGATTATATGATATAGGAGAAATAAAACGAACAAAATTTCATGCTTTTGAAATTTCTAACTACAATAATTTATATGAAATTGACATAAATATTTAGTTATTAGATGATAATCAAATTGATATCAGAAAAAGGATGAAAAAATCCACAGATTAAATTTAGAAGATAAATTGAAAAATAACATATGTAGAGAACATGTACATTATAAAAATGTGTTTGATAATATTCAATAGAATAGACCAGGAATGGATAACCTTTTTAAGGGTGTGTGCCAAATCTCTAACACAAAATTTCTCATGTACCAACCAAACTTTTTTGAGAACATGTAATTTGATATTTGATTTGTAAGTGATAATGTAAATCATGTAACTGTACTGTGACTTTTTTTATGAAAAAGTTTTTTGTGAATATTTTTTATCAACCTGTAAGTATAACTGTAACTGCCATACATATTCATACAACTGTTATTTTTTTCGATTAAGTAATCTTTATTTTTTCCCAGTTATAAATTTGTATGACTAAACAGTAAAAAGGTTTTATAGATAATCTTTTGTTGATTTTAATTTACTTATAAATAATTTATAAAAAAGAAGATATATTTATTTATCTTCAAAACTCATTTAAACAACTGCCAGCCAACCTTTGCCACTTTCAAAAGAAAACATCAGATAAAACTAGAGACAGAAATCTTGTTAAATTTTTTAATATATTATGATCAGTGGAACTTTTGCTGCTGCATCACTGATGGCAGAGATTTTATATCGGGTTTATATTTAGTAACCTTAAGAGCTACAAGGTTAAGAATAACAAGCACTACTAGTTTCATCTTCAGGCTGCTCCTGTTAGGAGACTTAACATAGTTCATCACAAAAAATTCATAAGCAAATGGTACTGAAAATGTGGATAAAAATCATGTTGCAAGGTTTTTTAAACAGACATAATTTTCTGGAATAGTATTCTTAGTCCTTAGTACTTCATTTTCCTTTTCAATAATTTCCAAAATAACTCCAAGATCAACCAATTTCTGCTTTGAAATTGAGCTACTCTGAAATTAAATTAAATGCATTTCAAAATCATTTATATCTGTTCATGAAAACATTTGCAAGTTTAT